>NC_092127.1:126563613-127177519 GCF_043159975.1 Macaca nemestrina | reverse complement strand
TACAAGCATAGTTTCTTTTGCCGTCAAACCTACAGTTGGCAACATAGAATCTAGTTCAATTTGCTGCATTTGCGTATTACCAAATATTTATTATGGTATTTATCTCATTGTTAGTTCAGCAAGATGGTCATATATGATGAGACATCTCTGTGTTATCTAAAGGAATTGCTTCAAAACAGATAGCTCTGTTTCACTGTACTATGTAAACATACAGGGGAAAATGTAGTCTAAGATAAACATATTTGTTGTATGTATAATAACTTACTACTTGTAGATTTGTGGAAAGATAAAGGTCACTGCTGTTGGGTGTTGAATTATGACAGTATAAATGATAGGGCATATGATTTAGAAAATATGATCTTCCAAATTCTATTCCCATAAATTACAGTCTTTATAATCAGACTTACTATTACCTCGTAACAACGCCTTCAAATGTACCGTTATTGCAATTACTATTCTCAAACTGTCTTAAGCTTAACTTACTCAGATTCTCTTCTTTAATTAATCATATTTTTCTTCCATGTATATTTAAGTGTTGATTATTAAACAATACAGTATTTTGTATTCGCATCTGGGCATGTCTTCATGAATTCCCTTTATAATTGTACAGTAGATTTTTTATCTGTTTTTCCTAGCCAAAAGATACATCAACATGATAATAATTTTGACTCTTCTTACAAATTTTACTTCTGGAAATTCTTAGCAAATGCAAAACTGCATACATTCTAAGGCAAACGTAATCTGTTTTCTGTAGATTTAGGTATGTTTGTGTTAGTATGTGTACACACGTGTGTGTATGTGTGTGTGTTGTCAAAACGTCTGGTTTTGATTCTTTTGATTTAGTTCTATATTTTAGTATAGATCACGACTGTGACTTCAAATATCCTGCTTAACCCAATCCCATCTTCATTTTCTTTTGTGGAAGAAAAGCATAGTTTTAAATATTAACATATTCCATGATTTGATAACTAATATCCCAAGGAAAATAATTCTATATTCATAATATATTATAGAGCATCAAAGAACCTTCACTATGCATCCAAATAATAATAAAAAAATAGTTCAGGGAATAAGGGAAAGCAACCAAAAATAATTTCTCCCAGTCTGAGAACAAGAATTTGAGGAGTGGCACACACCCTTAATATTTGAGTTAGACTAGGTTGCATGAAGAATTAATTTTTTGATGTTTCCCAGCCCTTCCTTGTGAAAGTCAGGCCTTTGGGACTCTGGTGTCCAAATGCCTTAAATCAAACCCAAGTCTCAGTCAAAAATAAGCAACGTCTCTTGATTTCTGTTTTCATTTTTATAAAGTAGATGTAATAATACAAAGTATTTCAAATATTACTTTTTTTATAAAATAATTTACTGAAAAGCACTTTGTGGATTTTCAAGCCTGTAATAAACACTCGATACAACTTAACTATGGGTAGTTTTTGTAACTCTGGAAATAAAATCTACCTCAATATTTTGTCATTTTTTTTCTAATGATGGTGCCCTAAATATTTTAATTACAAATGTGTATTTAATACTGCAAATGTATATTTAATCTATGCATTTAATAAAATTAGATAAGTAATCTATATTTGCATATTTTAAAATAAGTAATATTTTAGCAAACAATAGAAAAAGCTAGTCACCAATTTTCGAATAGCAAATTAATAATAATAAAGGTGAGTTTTTAATACCGATTAAAAAGTATGTGTTTATAATACCTAAATCTACTTTGTTTTAATTTCATATTTGTAAAACAAACACTATATGACAACACTATATATTTTTATTCTATTTCATGGTCATGGTTTAGAAAAATCTGCATTTATATAAAGAATAATAAAAGCAAGTCATTTAGCATAAATCTAGGGCAACTAATCATAACCACATATATACTATAGTATTTATTAGAGCACTACATTAGAAATTATTGATTTAATAGCCAATACATTTATCACCTCTTGAAACTTCAGCATATATGCTTTACATTCCATAGGAGGAAAGAGTTCTTCATACACAAATGTTCACAAAATAAAAAGTAGAATAAGCTAAATTCCTAGGGATATCATAATGAATTGTATGAAAAGGAGTTGTTTCAAAAAAGATTTCTGTAGTTCTTTAAATAAGGCTTCTTTAGAAAAAGAGTTCAGTAAATAAATCCATTTATCTATCTGTCTTTTCATTCATCTCTCCATTCATCCATCCGTGGATGTATACATTCATACATACATAAAAAAATCACAGAACACACATCCTTTTCAATGTCATCACAATTGCATTTCAGGTTTTCATAATTCTATGCTACTAACTATAAAAAAGCATGCCTCAAAATAGCTAGTAATCAAACTAATTTTCTTAAACAATTTTTAGAAATCTTATGATAACCATTATAGAATGATATAGAATTACTGAAAAAAAATGATGTTAAAAAAGACCAAATTTAAAGGTCATTGACTTACACTCTCATGTAGATGGTGTGTTAGGCTGCTCTTGCATTGTTATAAAGAAATACCTGAGACTAAGTAATTTATAAGAAAAGAGGCTTAATTGGCTCATCGTTTTGCAGGCTGTACAAGAAGCATAGTGGTATCTGCTTCTAGGGAGGCCTCAGGAAGCTTCCAATTACGGTAGAAGGCAAAGACAGAGCAAACCTACCATACAGTGAGAATACAGCAAGAAAGAGAATGGGTGGGAAGGGACCACACACTGCTTAATGACCAGATCTTCTTTAAACTCAGAGAAAGAGCCCACTTATCACCAAAGGGATGGCCTAAATAGCCATTCATGAGGAATTTACCCTCATAATCCAAACACAACTTACTGGGCCCCATCTCCAACACTTGGGATTACATCTCAACATGAGATTTCGAGAGGCATCCAAATTATATCAGATGATCGAACACTTTCTACTTGTCAAGTGATCACATTTCCTTATCTTGACTGTAACATATCTCCAAGTCCTGACCTTATAATCAGTCCTTTCTCAGTAAAGTGATAGTATTCATTGAATTCTGAAAATAACTACCATATTGGATTAGTCCGTTTTCACACTGCTATAAAGAACTACCTGAGACTGATAATTTATGAAGAAAAGAGGTTTAATTGAATTGCAGTTTTCCAGGCTTAACAGAAATAATGACTGGGAAGCCTAAGGAAACTTACTATTGTGGTGGAAGGCGAAGGGGAAGCAAGCACGTCTTACCATGGCAAAGCAGGAGAGAGAGAGCGAAGGAGGGATTGCTGCACATTTTCTAACCACCAGATCTCGTGAGAATTCACTCACAATCACAAGAACAGCAAGAAGTTAGTTCATTTCTGTGGTTCAATCATCTCCCACCAGGCTCCTCTCCTAACAGGTGGGAATTCCAATTTGAGATGAAATTTGGGTGGGGACACAGAGCCAATCCATATCACATATGATTTTTTTTTTTTTTTGAGACTGAGTCTTGTTCTGTCGCCCAGGCTGGAGTGCAGTGGTATGATCTTGGCTTACTGCAACCTCCACCTCCTGAGTTCAAGTGATTCTCCTGCCTCAACCTCCCAAGTAGCTGGGGTTACAGGCCTGTGCCACCGTGACCAGATAATTTTTGTATTTTTCGTAGAGATGGGATTTCATCATTGTGGCCAGGTTAGTCTCTGCCTGCTTGGCCTCCCAAAGTTCTGGGATTACAGGCGTGAGCCACCACACCCAGCCCACATATGATATTTCATAAAGTAAAACAGGCATGTGAAGCTTACAAAATTAAAAAAAAAAATCACTAATTTTAACACTCTAGCTTTTACATATAAATCTATTATCTGCCAATATAAACTGATGGATAGATAGAGAAATAGGTAGATTGACAGATATGTAAACAAACAGATATATGGAAAATGATATGATCTTCATTCAAGAGAAGTTTTGATAGTATTAATCATTAAAAAATAAGGTAATGTGTTATAAATACTGATGTAAAACAATATGCTTTATAATTAGAATAATTTTATTGAATTCAAGTTTAATTACATTTAAGCACCTTGATAGCCATAATTTTCAAGATATGAAAAAGACCTATTTTTTCAAAACTTTAGGGAACTTTGGAATGTAAACTTAAAAATATCTAAGGGATTTCTTATCTTTTTAACTGATCTTTTAAGTAATGCTTGCCATTGTCCTTAAACGAAAATTGTTTAAAAATAAATTTATTTGACTTTTAACATTTTTATGCTCTGAAAAGTAAATATTAGTCACCTGGATAAGCATTTCACCACATTGCATAGGACAGATAAAAACACAGGAAATGTAATTTTCCAGTGTAATAGTTGAACCCAAATAGTGTATTTTGCAAAAAGAGAATGTGAAGTACATTAGAAATATCTAGCTTCATAGCAAATAGAAAAACTCGACCCTCCAAACCATCACATCATTGATCCACTTTCTCAAGGAACAATTCATTTGTTGTTGGCTTCCGGTGTATCGTCAAGAAACATTAGACTATCAGCGGGCAGACGCCACCTAGTGGTTGTCTGTGTAGAGAAAATGAGAACAGCAATTTTGAAGACACCTTCTTTTTTACATGTCTTTTTTGCTCATTTAGCAACTTAGGTTGCTAAGGACATTGATACTTGGATTTTAAATGCTTAGCTAAGTGGCTTGTGTGGTTTCTTAATTCTGCTTTTGTCAGTAAGATCCCAAAGAGATTTTTGCTGACACTCAAAAACAAAACAAAACAGCAACAAATGCAGCAAACAATGAAACCAAAATGAAAGTTGAAAACATACAACCGCAAAACTTATAGTTAAAGATACAACATGCATTTTCCCAATGGCAAATAGCATTCTACTTTCTATTTCATTTACTGTTACAATCCGACATGTAAAGAGAAACCACCTGCAACTATTTTTTCTTCAGTTTAAACAATTATTTACTATAATTAAGTTAAGCCAACAAAGGAATAAAAGAAACATGGAAATAAGTCTCCCCAAATTAATTACTTTGTCTATTCTATATTTACGAAGTAGTCTAAGTCCAGGGAAATTCTTTAAGTGTTATGTTATCTAAGGTTTAATTAAACTATTTTAATCATTTTTTTCTGCTATATCTAAAAATTTCCTGAATTATAGTTAAACAGTTATCATTTTGGGTAAAAAATATGCTTATCTGCTTAAATCAAATGAAATTGGTGTTTTTGTCTGGTTTTCTTATTTCATTTGGTTAAAAACTGAATCAAACTAATTCTAATTTTTAAATCTCATATGAGTGTCTGACTTATATTTACATTTTACTCAGATACTTATAGTGAATTTAGAACTATTGAATTATCTGGAATCAAAATTGCTTAATAAGCAAAATGTCTCATTATCTACAGCAGTGTGATATGGTTTGGCACTGTGCTCACACCCAAATCTCTTGTTGAATTGTGATCTCCAGTGCTGGAGGTGGGACCACCTGGTGGGAGGTGGTTGGATCATAGGGATGGTCTCTAATGGCGTAACACCATCCCCCTAGTGCTGTCTTGTGAGTGAGTTCTCACAAGATCTGGTTGTTTAAAAATCTGTAGCAGTTCCCCCTTCACTCTTTTTCTTTCTTGTGCTGCCATAGTAAGATGTGCTTGTGTCCCCTCACCTTCTGCCATGATTGTATTTTTCCTGAGGCCTCCCAGTCATGCATCCTGTACAGCTTATGGAACTGTGAGTCAATTAAATCTCTTTTCTTCATAAATTACCCAGTCTCAGGAGTTCTTTATAGCAGTGTGAGAACAGACTAATAAAGAAATTGGTAGAGAAGAAGGGCATTGCTTTAAATAAATCTGAAAGCGAGGAAGTGACTTTGGAACTGGAAAATGGGATGGGCACAGGTTGGAACAGTTTGAGCTCCATAGCAAACAGGAAGATGAGGGAAAGTTTGCAACTTCTTAGACAAATAATGATATAGACAATGAAATCCAGGCTTAGGCCGTCTCAAATGGAGATGAGAAACTTATTGGGAACTGAAGTAAAATTCATCTTGCTATGCTTTAGAAAAGGGACTGGTAGCATTTTGCCCTTGCTCTAGAGATCTGTGGAACTTTGTCTTTGAGAGAGATGATTTAGGGTATCTGATGGAAAAAAATTCTAATCAGTTAAACATTCAAGAGGTGGCCTGGCTGCTTCTAAAAGCTGATGCTCATTTGCATAAAAAAAGAGATTATCTGAAACTGGAACTTATATCTAAAAGGAAAACATAGCATAAAAGTTTGGAAAATTTGCAGCTGTACCATGTGGTAGAAAAGTAAAACCCATCTTCTGAAGAGGAATTCAAGCCAATTGCTGAAATTTGCCTTAGTAAAGAGAAGCTGTATGTTAATAGCCAAGACAATAGGTTATATGCCTCCAGGGCATTTCAGAGACCTTAGTGGTATCCCCTCCCATCAAAGGCCTTGAGGCCTAGGAGTGGCCTAGTGGGCCAGGCCCAGGGCCATGCTGCTCTCTGAAACCTGGAGACATGGTGCCCTGTGTCCCAGACACTTTCAACTCCAGCTGTGGCTAAAAGGAGCCAAGGTATAGCTCAGGCCATTGCTTTAGAGGATGCAAGCCACGAGCCTTGTTAGCTTTCATGTGGTGTTGGGCTTGCAAAGGCAGCAGTTGAAGTTTGGGAGTCTCTGCCTGGATTTCAGAGGACGTATGAAAACACCTTTGTGCCCAAGCAGAAGTCTTCTGCAGGGCTGGAGTCCCCATGGGGAACTTCTTCTAGGACACTGCAGAAAGGAATGGTAGGGTTGGAGTCCCCACACAGAGTCCCCACTGGGGCACTGCCTAGTGGAGCTGTGAAAAGAGGACCACCATCCTCCAGATCCCAGAATGGTAGATCCACTGACAGTTTGCACTCTGTACCTGGAAAAGCTGAAGGCACTCAACACCAGCACATGAAAGCAGCCACATGGGCTGTACGCTGCAGAGTCACAGGCGCAGAGCAGCTGAAAGGCCTTGAGAGCCCACTCCTTGCATCAGCAAGCCCTGAATGTGAAACATGAAGTCATTGGTGATTATTTTGAATCTTTAATATTTGATGATTGACCCGCTGGTTTCTGGACTTGCATGGAGCCTGTATCCCTTTTGTGTTAGCCAGTTTTTCCCTTTTTGAATGGAAGCATTTACCCAATTCCTGTGCCCCACTGTATCTCTTTTTTGTTTTACAGGCTCATTCATGAGGCTTATTGGTGGAGGAGACTTGTCTGTCTCGGATGAGACTTTAGACTAGGAGTTTTGAGTTAATGCCAAAATTAGTTAAGACTTTGGAAACTGTTAAGAAAGCATTATTGTGTTTTGAAATGTGATAAAAACATAAAATTTGGGAGGGGCTGAGGTCAAATAATGTGGTTTGTCTGTGTCTCCCCAACCAAATCTCATGTTGAATTGTGATCTTGAATGTTGGAGGTGGAGCCTGGTATTGGATCATGTGGGTAGTTTCTAATGGTTTGTCAACATCCCCTAGTGCTGTCTTGGTAGTTAGTTCTCACAAGATCTTGTTGTTTAAAAGTGTGTCACACTTTCCCCTTTGCTCTCTTTCTGTATCCTGCTCCATCATGCTAAGAAGGTAAGACATGCTTGCTGCCCTTTTGCCTTCCACTGTGATGGTAAGCTTCCTAAGGTCTCCCTCCTCAGCCATGCCTCCTGTACAACCCATGGAACTATGAGTAAATAAAACTATATATATATATGGTTTATTAAAGCATATATATATACACACACACACACGTGTGTGTGTATATATATATATATTTCCCAGTCTCAGTTATTTATATCAATGTGAGAACAGACTAATACATGGTGATTGAAGAACGTTGTTGAAATATTATTTATTGAAAAAAATTGATGGTAGGAATGGAGAAGCAGGAATGGAAATACATTTTTTGTTTGCATGTGTCAGAAGACAGTTTGTTTCAATCAATAAGATGTCATGAAAAATATGTGAGGACTCCCCTTTATTTGTTGGCTTTCATTGTATGGTGACACATTTCTGGGTAAATTCTTCAATAAAAAATAGATCTATAGGATATTTTAATTTTCACTAAACTAATCCACACTAGTGTATAAAAACCAAAATATTCTTATAAAATAAGCATAGATGGATAATGATACTGATATTATAAAGGATTAGTGGAAAAATAACCAAATTGTTTTACTAATTTTTCAAAATATATTTTACTAATTATACTATAGTTTTTAAAATAATAAGCTCACTAGATCTGAAAAGTTTTCTCTATTTTGTAAAATTAAGAAAATGACTTTCTGATATATGAACTTAAAAACTATTGTTAATCAATAGTTATATGTATTATGCCTTGAAAAATTAAGCAACAATTTTTCCAGAGATCAATATTTATAAAACATTTAAAAACTTAGTATCTGAGTAAGGCAAACTAGAAAATAAATTAGCCATGCTTTAAGTGATATCATAAATTTCCACTACATAGCATTTATAGATACATACATATAGAATATGTATGTTGAGTTTATATATATGTATAATTAATAAATGTATTCTTACAAATCAGTTTTAGTGAATTCACCACATAAATATTCATTTTACTTTATAGAGTAAAAATAAATGTTTTGGTACATAAAACCACCACCATTTTCTAAATATATAGCATCTTATTACGTCAAAAATTTCTTTTGTGTGCCTTTGTTGTCAATTGTCTTCCCTATTCCCTCTTAAAAAATTGTGAAGCTATAAAATAGCATTAACTTTTTAAAACTTTTTTTGATATATAGATATAGATAGATCTTTCTATATACATATATTTGTATATATGTATATGTGTGTATGTGTGTGAATATATATATAATCTCAACAAAGTGGGACTAGACAGATAGATAGTCTCACTTTGTTGCCCAGGCTGGAGTAGAGTGGTCTGATCATAGGTCCTTGCAACCTCAACCTCCTGGGGCTCAGGTGATCCTCCCAACTCTGCTTCCTGAGTAACTGGGACATCAGGTGCATGCTTTCATGCCTAGCTAATTTTTGGTAATATTTTATGTACATAGGTTTTGCCATGTTGCCTAGGCTGGTCTTGAACTCCTGGACTCAAGGAATCTGCCTTCCTTGACCTCTTAAAGAGCTGGAATTACAGATGTGAACCACTCTGCCTGGTGGAATATTTAAAATAACAATATAATGTATTCTGGGCAGATAGGTTTATATAAGTGAGGTATATATAAATCATAGCACAAGGCATGGGAAGAAAATATAGTACATTCAATTGTTAAAATGTCTTTTCATTGTTAACCAACTGCTAAAAGTACTATTTTGAGTTGAACTTTAGTAAGTCAATGTGTCATATTGAAATCTTCTCTCTGAACTCATCAAGACCAACAGGAGAAAATTTCTATATTTCAGGAATAAATTTCTTTTTATATTCAAAAATCAATAAAAGAAAAAATATGATTATTTTAATTAATGGAGAAAAATCATGAAAAAGTTAACTCTCATATATTAAAAAAACAACCTCTTTTATGTGATAATAAGGACTTAAACTGCAGCAAATGATATAGTAAAAATAAAGCATAATAATAAAATAAAATATTAGTATACATCTTTAAATTTCTGTGTTCATAAGATTGGAAACAAGGCAGGTATATCTGATCTAACCAATTCCATTAAGCATTGTGAAAAAGGCTCAAGTGGGTGAAATATGCCAGAGAATATAAAAGTAAGAGGCACTATTATTAGAAAAGAAGTAAGCATTATCTGTCATTGTTTGCAGATAACGTATGTAGATAATTTTAGAGTAAAAAAAAAAAAAAAAAAAAAACTACTAAACTTAATATGTGATTTAGAAAAGGTTGTGGGATACAAGGTTAATGTACAAAATAGTTCGTATTTCTAAATATTAGGAACACTTAAAATTTAAATAATCCATATTTGATGAAGTATACAGTAAAAGCAGGTTAAACAGTTAAGAACATTACAAAATTATCAGCACAAAAACAATCATGAAAAAAACTATAGAAAAATTCCTAAATACTTTAAGATATTAATATCTAAAAGAAGAGCAAAGAAAATAGACAATGTACAATATAAGCATAGCAATATATAATTCACCATAAGTAAAACATAAAATTGTATTGACATAATTTTGACCCTATATGTTCATCATGTCAGTAATTGTTCATAAGTTTTAACCACCTGTTTACAAAGCAACTGCATTATATATTGGTGTATAAAGCAAAATTCAATTTAATGTTGTATATAAGAAACACATCTAAAGCCAGATGACTTCAAGACTCTAAAAAGTGAAGAACAAATGTAATGAGCAATAATTATTGGAAAAGGATATATGTAAATCATAAATTACTTGATATTATAAAGAAAAACACTTTATGACTAAAACACAATTGAAAACAAAAATGAAAATACTATTATCTGTGTAATCAAAGAATATAGCTAATGTTTTGACAGGAGATAAGAAAAAGGGAGAGAAACAAGTAGAAGACATTTATAACTTGAATACTATTATTAGTGAGCACAAACAACTAAAATATATATTTCCAACACAAAAAGCTAAAGTCTATATCAAATAAATTATTAGATAAAAACAATTATGGGAAATAGAAAAAAAATAGTGGAATACATAGATAAATTGAAAGTCTAGTCCTTTGAAAAATTTAACACTTTATTTTGAATAATTTATCACTTTATTTTTAAAAATTATGTAATTATACAAGTATGTAAAATATCTGACACAGCAACATCTTATTTTGTTTACTATTGTTCAATATATGTGTAGCATCTCAGCCATGCCTGTGGTTTAGGATATTTTTTGTATGTTAACAGTATTCCTTGTCATTAGATTTGGCTTGACTTTGGTTTTAATTACTAAAAACCACTTTATCTGAAAAAATCAACAGACTTTAGCTGTTAGAAACACATTAAATGAAAAGGCATTATGAGAGAGGATCTCAAGTGACACTGAATGCTTTAATTTTCTTCTTTTTATTGGCTTGGAATGTTCTTGCTGAATTCCCTTAAAGATTGCCAGAAAAAGAAGCAATGTTATTAGTTTGGTTTTTGACTGAGTTAATTGATAATTGTGTGTCACTGAGCATAAAGAATAAGAACATCACAATAGAAAGAGAAACTCTAGTCAACCAAAATTCTTTCTTTGTTCATTTTGTGCCCAAGATTAATAAAATGTAAACTTACTGATTCAAGCATAATACTGGTACAAAAATATTTTCTTTCTAATGGCATAATGAGTACAACTAGAAGCTTAATTGCAAACTGAATAATTAACACAGTAAATGAATCATTAACACATTATGGACACATGTTTGTTTTATCTTGCTGGGCACCATCAATTTGAATAAAGTGTTCTATAATTTACTTGGTATATATCTCTCATTTCCTACTGTTTGGTTTTGGCTTAAATCATTTGACTTAATGTTAGTCATAGATCTTATATTTATGGTATGATCATTATATTTCAATTTAATTAGAATTCACCAAATTGCATTTGAGGTTTCTGATTTAAAGACTTTAAATATATTCAACCATTCATTTGTAGAAGAAAAAAATATAAACATTTTCTTAAATTTAATATCTTTTACATTTTATGTCATCTACATACTAAAAAAAAAACAAGACTTATTATTTCCTAATTTTGTCTACCCCTATCCATGTATGTATTAGACAGTCCTGACTTTAGCCAGTTGTAAACAGAGCATGTGGACAATGTACTTTTTTTTTCAGTGCACACTGTTGGTATATAAAACATTTATGAGAAAAATAAGTTAAATCTTGCATTTCAAAGTAGAAAAGAAAGTATTTTACATAAGCTGATTGATGTTACCAGTCAAAGTATATATGCAGTGAAATGAGTGGGAACATACATGTATTCAGATTGAGATGATGTTCCATTGCTGCAACAAAGCTGAAACAAAAGATACAAAAGGCTTTGAGCAGTCAGAAATTCCTTGATCTTCTCCCCTTATCATGAGTTTCATTCAGAAAGAGCACAGCACATAACATAATAGAACTGTATGTTTCTGAACGTTTATAGTAGGTGACAGCTGTTGCTATTGTACGTTAAGATAAAATTATATTTGCTTCATCTACACAAAGATTTTTAACTATTTTATTAAAATCTATTTTTGACTGCAACTTTCAGAAAAGGAAAAGAATGCAAAAATGTTGAAGGGGTGGTGGGCTTGATGGTAGTACAATGTATTCTAGAAACAGAATTGACAAAAATCAAGCAGAAGTAAAAGAGTACAGAGACATGAAGAACTCTGTTAATAATACACAATAAGGATCATGTAATTCTATATTTTTTCAACCTTCAACTCTCTGGAAGTAGTAAAGTGAGATTTGCTCTAGTAGAACTGAAACAGATGTCAGCCTTCTGGATCCATAATGGTTCTCTACCTTCACTGTACATTAGAATAATCTGTGATATTTTTTAAATATATGGTAATAGAACACTAATATTAAATAGATATTTCATAATTTAACCTCTGTAAGTAATTCTGATGTAAAATCAGCTTTAAGATTGAAGCTTTTATGCATATTAGGAAATAATTTAATTTTGTATACATAAAACTGTTATGCTGATTTGTATGGGAGATGGAGATTTGAGCAGGATCTAATTGGACTACTTGTTAATAACTTACATAATGAACAAGTCTTGGAGCCCATTCTACACAAAGGTATTTATAAACAAATGAGTAAATCACTGACACATTAATAAAGAAAGAAAACAATTTGTAATATAAGATATAAGATATATAAATGTCTCCAAATATGCAGCAAATGTCCATTATGTCTATTCATTGAAAGAATACTAACTAAAATAGAGAAATACTACTTCAACTATAACATTGTCAATAAACAATAATACCTGTGCTGGCAATGTGTAATGAGAGAGGCATTTTGTTGGTGGCGATGTAAATCAATACAATCCCATCTAGAAAACAAATGAATAACAATTGCAAAACACTTAAATACACTCCAGAGTTGAATAGACATATTTATTATAAATTGGTAGACATGGTGAAAGTTTCAACAGTGATTAGGGTCTCATTTTGAGAATATTTATGACAAAATGCTATGAGACATAAACATAGAACAGTAATTTTCATTTCTAATTTTACTCTAGGGGAAGGATATTTGAAGTGGTTTAATTCAATAATTAACTGGTAAACAAAGTATAACTGGAGTACTTCAGAATATTCACAATACCATCTAAAGAGATGCACCTACAACTTTCCCATAGATAGGAAATCCTCTGAGACATATGCTAATGTCTGAGAGACCAAATTGTTTTGCTCAAGATACCAAATTTGACTTCCATATGAAATATTCTTTAACAAGAAAGAATCAATAGTGTATGATGAGCATTTTTTCATGTGTCTGTTGGCTGTATGAATGTCTTCTTTTGAGAAATGTCTGTTCATATCCTTTGCCCACTTTTTGATGGGGTTGTTTGTTTTTTTTCTTGTAAATTTGTTTGAGTTCTTTGTAGGTTCTGGATATTAGCCCTTTGTCAGATGAGTAGATTGCAAAAATTTTCTCCCATTCTGTAGGTTGCCTGTTCACTCTGATGGTAGTTTCTTTTGTTATGCAGAAGCTCTTTAGTTTAATGAGATCCCATTTGTCAATTTTGGCTTTTGCTGCTGTTGCTTTTGGTGTTTTAGACATGAAGTCTTTGCCCATGCCTATGTCCTGAATGGTACTACCTAGGTTTTCCTCTAGGGTTTTTATGGTATTAGGTCTAACATTTAAGTCTCTAATCCATCTTGAATTAATTTTCGTATAAGGAGTAAGGAAAGGATCCAGTTTCAGCTTTCTACTTATGGCTAGCCAATTTTCCCAGCACCATTTATTAAATAGGGAATCCTTTCCCCATTTCTTGTTTCTCTCAGGTTTGTGAAAGATCAGATGGCTGTAGATGTGTGGTATTATTTCTGAGGACTCTGTTCTGTTCCATTGGTCTATATCTCTGTTTTGGTACCAGTACCATGCTGTTTTGGTTACTGTAGCCTTGTAGTATAGTTTGAAGTCAGGTAGCGTGATGCCTCCAGCTTTGTTCTTTTGACTTAGAAATGAAAATCAAAACCACAATGAGATACCATCTCACACCAGTTAGAATGGCAATCATTACAAAGTCAGGAAACAACAGGTGCTGGAGAGGATGTGGAGAAATAGGAACACTTTTACACTGTTGGTGGGATTGTAAACTAGTTCAACCATTATGGAAAACAGTATGGCGATTCCTCAAGGATCTAGAACTAGATGTACCATATGACCCAGCCATCCCATTACTGGGTATATACCCAAAGGATTATAAATTATGCTGCTATAAAGACACATGCACACGTATGTTTATTGCAGCACTATTCACAATAGCAAAGTCTTGGAATCAACCCAAATGTCCATCAGTGACAGATTGGATTAAGAAAATGTGGCGGCCGGGCGCGGTGGCTCACGCCTGTAATCCCAGCACTTTGGGAGGCCGAGGCGGGCGGATCACAAGGTCAGGAGATCGAGACCACGGTGAAACCCCGTCTCTACTAAAAATACAAAAAACTAGCCGGGTGAGGTGGCGGGCGCCTGTAGTCCCAGCTACTCGGGAGGCTGAGGCAGGAGAATGGCGTGAACCCGGGAGGCGGAGCTTGCAGTGAGCTGAGATCCGGCCACTGCACTCCAGCCTGGGCGACAGAGCGAGACTCCGTCTCAAAAAAAAAAAAAAAAAGAAAAAGAAAAAAAAGAAAATGTGGCACATATACACCATGGAATACTATGCAGCCATAAAAAAGGATGAGTTTGTGTCCTTTGTAGGGACATGGATGCAGCTGGAAACCATCATTCTGAGCAAACTATCACAAGAACAGAAAACCAAACACCGCATGTTCTCACTCATAGGTGGGAACTGAACAATGAGATCACTTGGACTCAGGAAGGGGAACATCACACACCGGGGCCTATCATGGGGAGGGGGGAGGGATTGCATTGGGAGTTATACCTGATGTAAATGACGAGTTGATGGGTGCAGCACACCAACAAGGCACAAGTATACATATGTAACAAACCTGCACGTTATGCACATGTACCCTACAACTTAAAGTATAATAATAATAAATAAATTAAAAAAAAAAAATCTGATTCAATCCAAGTTGTCCGTCATTGCCCTGGAAATTCATGTGTTCGACAAATATTGAACACCTCCCCCTTGTCAGGCTCCTCCCCTTCATCAGTCAGTGGAACCTGTAGTCTAGTAGGACAACTTCTGATAATGATAGGTGCTGCAGAGGATAGAAAACAAAACAAAACAAAACAAAACAAAACAAAACAAAAAGAATCAATAGTGTAAAGGGAAGGATGCGGGTTACAATGACTTTATTCTTTCTATGTCTTTAAAACTTAAGTAGTGACTCCAACAAACTCCTGGAGAGTCCTGAACAATAGTTAAACTAAGGAGAGATTCTCTGAGCTAGATGGACTGAGTTAATATTTTAGCCTTGTTGTTTCCAAGTAATATGACCTTGGGCAAATTATTTAACTTTGAAGAAGGTTGTTATAAAAATGGCTTGAGTTAACATATGTTTTCGGAAATTTACTAGACTTGCTATAAACAGTATAATTATTGTAATATTATATAGTCAGGCACAGGTCTAAAATAGCACCATTGTATTTGAATCAACTTGTGATGATCAAAAAACAATGGTATTTGCCTCCACAAAAGTAAAAAGAAAACCATCAAATATTAAGCAGGTTAAGAGACTTGAAAAGTGCTCAATGACCTAAGAATGACCTATGACCTCATATTTGTCAGTCTCAGCTTATTGCTTTTTGATTGTATATCAGCCCCAACTTAGGAGCATTTTCACTCAAGTGAAGGTATTTTCTTGTAAAACTGCACACATATTATGTAGTCAACAATTTGGCTTATTAGGTAAGAACTCATTAACATTATTAGTAAAATAATTCTGTTTATGAGTGAAGTTTTGAATCTGATTTTGGTTTAATGAAACATTATTTGAGCCTAATCACACCACATTGCAATTCAAAAATATGTCTGCAACATCTGGTTTTGATTGGAATATAAATGACTTTTGTTTTCAGCAAAGTACCATGCTAATGAGCTCTCAGCTGGCAAAAGCCTATTTAAATATTACATTAGCTGAAGTTAAGTTTAGTAATATAAGTAAAGTCTGAAGTTTGTAAATAAAAGAAGTGCTCTATTTTTATTTATTAATAAAAGATTTTCATAGAATAATATGTAACAATGAAAAATGCAAATAATAGCTCTTTCCACATTTAACAATGTGTTTGAGTGTCAACAGTATACTCTAATAATGTAATTATTTGGGTTCTCAGCTAAATACATAGCCTTTTCCGAGTTTGAATGAGCTACATATTTAGCTAAGATCTTTAAATACTTTCATGAAAATGCTGATTCTAATAATACATCTCTTTCATTGCTTCTTAATATACAAATATAGTATCAAATAATGACAATATGTTCCCAGATTCGGTTTGTATTGGAAGCTTTTGAAATAAAAGATATTCTCTAGCAAATTCTATAGTATGCATTAATCAAAATACTCTTCAGTTTCTCATTATTGTTAATGAACCACAAAAAACAAAATGCATCTACGAAATCTTTAGTGAATCAATAAATTGATAAATGAAGATATTAGAATAACTTAATCCAAAATGATAACAGAGATATCAGCATTTACTATACCATCTTAGTTGCTGAAAGTTTCTGTATAATAGCTCAATACAAGTGTGATGGAGACCATTTATTTGGCTAAGTCTGAACTTGGAAATATCCAGTCATTGGTGATATAGTATATGAATTCCAATCTTATGGTGGCAATAATAGAATATTGAATCTCCATGAGCAAAATGAGAGTGATATAAACTAATTATTAAATATCAGCACCAACCTGCAAGCTGCTCTTCTAGGTATTGCTGATACAGAAGTGAAGTAAAAGCAGCCCAGCCCCTTCCTAATTACACTTACATTATAGGGGGAAAAATAGGAATGAAACTAACAAATAAATATTTTTATTTTTACTTTAAGGGTAAATGCTTAACAGGGATAATAAAGTTAATATAAGAATGTCATGAGGAACTAAAGCTGCTTTTCTACATAAAGTGATCTAGGATATATTCTTAAGGAAGGTGATGTTCGAGCAGGGAACTAAAAGAGGCAGGAAAACATGTTATGCTGATATATAAGGGAAGACAGTTCTGGTCAGAAGAAATGCCCAGCACCTATTCCTGACATGGAGCCTCCTAAGAATCTTCCAAGAGCAGCAACAGATGAGTGAGAATGGGTAAGATGCTTTTCTCTGAAAACTGGTATAGTACGCAGGCATGGCATGGGATTTCTTTTCCACCGAAGGAGAGAGAAGGATCAGGATCATTCGGCTGCATCTGAATATTTATTGTGCCTGAAACTTGTCGCATTTTCACAGAAACCTTTCTACTGCCTTGAAAATTATTTGCATCCTTTTGAACTGCAAAATCAGTTCAAACAGTGAGTAGCTCTAAGAATTATTAAGAAAAATATGGATTTTCCAGAATATAGACTACATCATTAATGAATTCTATTTTGAAAGTGTAGTCTTTTGAAACAAAGATAATAATGTGTCACCTGTGACTCACTACTAACAGAATTCAGGCAAATGGTATTTGGGATCTAATTAGGTGAATTGTCTTTATTGTTCTGATAATCTTCTTTTCTAAAAAGCTAGCTAAAGTTGGAGCTGTATGATTTGAAATGTAAGATGTTTGTAAATGTTTAATTTGTAGTCAGATAAGCACTCTTTTAGCCAAATGATTGGTGTCATCTAAATACAGTCTAATTTGTTATGATACTTGATGACTTGATTTTTCATTTTTCACATTTGTCTTCTATGTAGTTTAGTGATCAGAACATTGGGCTAAGAGTTATATGACATGGTTTTAAGACCAAGTCTGTTACTAAGTTGCTATAGTGACATTATAAATCTTTAAACCACAATTTCCCATTTTTGTTTTTGTTTTTGTTTTTGTTTTTGTTTTTTAAGAATACAAGTTATCTACATTCTGGCAGAGTTATTTTGAAAGACAGAAGGAGTAATGTATGAAAGTACTCTTTGAAATTGTAAAGCACTTTTCAAAGCTATCATTACACCAACAAAAAGATTATTTAATATGGGTGTTTTCTTGTAATGATAGGAAACCAGTGTTAAGAAAATATACCAATATGGCATTCCACTAGTGTAGAATTACTAAATTATAATTTTTCAGAGAAATAAAAAGATATATTTTCGAGAAATGTCATTTTTCAATTTGAATTCTATATGCTACTAGTTTTTATGGGCAGCTTATCTGCATTGTTACGCTTGGCACCTTATGGCTTTGTATAAAAAAGGTATGTAGCAGTATACTTGTAAATATAAAGTTAATATATTAATGTTTAAAAAGCACTCTATGCTTAAAAAGAAAAGGCTGGGCCAGGCACAGTGGCTCACATCTGTAATCCCAGCACTTTGGGAGGCTGAAGTGGATGAATCACTGGAGGTTAGGAGTCTGAAACCAGCCTGGCCAACGTGGCAAAACCCCATCTCTACTAAAAGTACAAAAGCCTCCGGGTATGGTGGCATGTGCCTATAATCCCAGCTACTCGGGAGGTTGAGGCAGTAGAATTGCTTGAATCCAGGAAGCGGAGGTTGCAGTGAGTCCAGATCATGCTACTGAACTCCAGCCTGGGTGACAGGGAAAGATTCTGTTTCAAAGAAAAAAAAAAAAAAGACAAGACTGAAAGGCCAGGTATTTACTAGTTTTAACAGGTCAGACAAATTCAGGAATTAATAAGTGGCAATTATTATAGTAGCTATTATGTGGTAGAATAAATCAGTCACTAAAATCGAATTAAACTGACTTAAAATAATGTGTATACATGCATCTATCTAGTAAAATTATTGTTGATTTTTCATCTCCTGGTTTAATCTTTTTTTTTTTTTTTCTGAGACAGGTTCTTGTTCTGTTGTGTTGTGGGAAGTCAGGGAGCCCGAATGGAGAGACCAACTGGAGCTGTAGCAGAGGAACATAAATTGTGAAGATTTCATTTTAATATGGACATATATCAGTTCCCAAAATTAATACTTTTATAATTTCTTACTCCTGTCTTACTTTCATTTCTTAATCCTGTTATCTTCATAAGCTGAGGATGTACGTCACTTCAGGATCACTGTGATAATTGTATCTAACTCTACAAATTGATTGTAAAACATGTGTGTTTGAACAATATGAAATCAGTGCACCATGAAAAAGAACAGAATAACAGCCATTTTCAGGGAAAAAGGGAAGACAACCATAAGGTAAGACTGTCTGTGGGGTAGGGCAGAATTGAACCATATTTTTCTTCTTGCAGAGAACCTATAAATGGACGTGCAAGTAGGAAAGATATCACTGAATTCTTTTCCTAACAAGGAATATTAATGATTAAGACCCTTGGAAAGGAATGCATTCCTGAGGGGAGGTCTATAAATGGCCACTTTAGGAGTGTCTGTCTTACATGGTTGAGATAAAGACTGAAATACACCCTGGTCTCCTGCAGTACCCTCAGCCTTATTAGGGTGAGGAAGAAACCCCACCCTGCTAAATTTGAGGTCAGACCAGTTGTCTGCTCTTGAACCCTATTTTCTGTTAAGATGTTTATCAAGACAGTACGTACACAGCTGAACATAGACCCTCATCAGTAATTCTAATTTTGCCCTTTGCCTTGTTATCTTTGCTTTTGTCCTTGCTCTCTTTCCTCAGAAGCATGCGATCTTTGTTCTCGCTTTTGCCCTTTGAAGCATGTGATCTTTGTGACCTACTCCCTGTTCATATGCCCCCTCCCCTTTTGAAATACTTAATAAAAGCTTACTGGTTTTGCAGCTCAGGTGGGCATCACAGTCCTATCTATATGTGATGTCACCTCCCGAGGCCCAGCTGTAAAATTTCTCTCTTTGTACTCTTTCTCCTTATTTCTTAGCCCACCGATACTTATGGAAAATAGAAAGAACTTACATTGAAATATTGGGGGCTGGTTCCCCTGATATTGTTGCCCAGGCTGGAGGGCAGTGGCACAATCACTGCTTACTGCAGCCTCAACCTCTTGGGCTCAATCAATTATCCTGCTTCAGCCTCACAGGTAACTGAGACTATAGATTCACACCACCATGCCCAGCATTTTTTTTTTTTTTTTTTTTTTTTTTTTTTTGCAAAGACAGGGCATCATGTACTCTAGGCTGGTCTGGAACTTCTGGGCTCAAAAGATTTGCCCACCTCAACCTCCAAGAGTTTGGGAATTGCAGGGATAAGTCATTGTTCCCAGACTGATTTATTATTGAGAATATATTTATTTTCTTGTTGTTTCCATGTTTTGCCATTGATTTACCAATAAAAAACTTGTAGTAAACATATGTGATTCATTTTTCCAAGTACGTAATTTTGTGAATAAATGAATCTTCTAAAGAGAACTACTCTGATTGTAGTAACAGAAAGAAGGAATGCTTTAATTTGGGTTTTTCTTTATAAAACATAGAAAATATTTCAGATATAATCTTCACAAAAATATATATTTTTGGAATTACTGGACAAATCTGTTTTCTGTACTTGAAAGTATATAGAGACAACTGATGTAATTTACTCCCACACTGGAAATATAGGCAAGAAAATAATAAAGAGGAAAAGAGAGAAAAATCACATAGACACATAAAAAAAATGATAAAGGGAATATCACCACTGACCGAACAGAAATACAAACTACCATCAGAGAATACTATAAACACATCTATGCAAATAAACTAGAAAATCTAGAAGAAATGGATAAATTCTTAGACACGTACAACCTCCCAAGACTAAACCAAAAAGAAGTTGAATCCCTGAATAGACCAATAACAAGTTCTGAAATTGAGGCAGTAATTAATAGCTTATCAACCAAATCAAGCCCAGGACTAGACGGATTCAAAGCTAAATTCTACCTGAGATAGAAAGAGGAGTTGGCACCATTCCTTCTGAGACTACTCCAAATAATTGAAAAGGAGGGACTCCTCCCTAACTCATTTTATAAGGCAACATCATCTTGGTACCAAAATCTGGCAAACACAAAAAGAAAAAAACCCTTCAGGCCAATATCCCTGATGAACATCGATGTGAAAATCCTCAATAAAATACTGGCTAACTTAATCCAGTAGCACATCAAAAAAGTTTATTCACCATGATCAAGTTGGGTTCATCCCAGCAATGCAAGACTCGTTCAACATATGAAAATCAATAAACAATCCATCACATAAATAGAACCAATGACAAAAACCACATGATTACCTCGATAGATGCAGGAAGGAGCTTCGATAAAATTTAACATTCCTTCATGTTAAAAACTCTCAATAAACTAGGTGCTGATGGAACATATCTCAAAATAATAAAAGCTATTTATGACAAACCCACAGGCAATATCATACTGGAAACATTCCTTTTGAAAACCAGCACAAGGCAAAGTTGTCCTCTCTCACCACTCCTATTTAACACAGTATTGGAAGTTCTGGCCAGGGTGATCAGGCAAGAGAAAGAAATAAAGGGTATTCAAATAGGAATAGAGGACATCAAATTGTCTCTATTTGCAGATAACATGATTCCATATTTAGAAAACTCCAGCATCTCAGCCCCCAAACTCCTTCACCTGATAAGAAACTTCAACAAAGTCTCAGGATACAAAATCAATGTGCAAAAATCACAAACATTCCTATACAAGAACAATAGACAAGCAGAGAGCCAAATCACAAATGAACTCCCATTCACAATTGCTACAAAGAGAATAAAATACCTCGAAATACAGCTAACAAGGGATGTGAAGACCTCTTCAAAGATAACTACAACCTTCTGCTCAGGAAATAAGAGAGGACACAAACAAATGGGAAAACATTCCATCCTCATGGATAGGAAGAACCAATATCTTGAAAATGGCCATACTGCCCAAAGTAATTTACAGATTCAGTGCTATTCCCATTAAACTACCATTGACATTCTTCACAGAATTAGAAAAAAAAAAACTACTTTAAGTTTCTTATGGAACCAAAGAACTGTCTGAGTCACCAAGACAATCCTAAGCAAAAAAATAAAGCTGTAGGCATTATGCTACCTGACGTTAAACTATACTACAAAGGTATCGTAACCAAAAAGCTTGGTATTGGTGCCAAAACAGACATTTAGACGAATGGGACAGAACAGAGACCTCAGAAATAAGAAGCAATGGGGACAAAACAAGCAATGAGGAAAGGATTCCCTGTTTAATAAATGGTGCTGGGAAAACTGGCTAGCCACATGCACAAAACTGAAACTGGACCACTTCCTTACACCTTATACAAAAATTAACTCAAGATGGTTTAAAGACTTAAATGTAAAACAAAAATCCATAAAAACTCTAGAAGAAAACCTAGGTAATACAGTTCAGCACATAGGCATGGACAAAGACTTCATGATAAAAATGTCAAAAGCAATTGCAACAAAAGCAAAAATTCACAAATGGGATCTAATCAAACTGAAAAGCTTCTGCGCAGTGAAAGAAACTATCATCAGAATGAACAGACAATGTACAGAATGGGAGAAAATTTTTGCAGTCTACCCATCTGACAAAGATCCAGTATCCAGAGTAAAAAGTGCACAAAGACACAGACACTTCTCAAAAGACATTTATGTGGCCAACAAACATATGAAAAACTGCTCAATGTCACTGATTATTAGAGAAATGCATATCAAAACCACAATGAGATACCATCTCATGCTAGTCAGAATGACGATTGTTAAAAAGTCAAGAGACGAGGCGCTGGAGAAATAGGGATGCTTTTACACTGTTGGTGGGAACGTAAATTGGTTCAATTATTGTGGAAGATAATGCAGCAATTTCTTAAGGATCTAGAACCAGAAATACCATTTGACCCAGCAATCCCATTACTGTGTATATACCCAAAGGAATATGAATAATTATTCTATAAAGACACATGCACACATATGGGTTTATTGCAGCACTCTTTACAATAGCAAAGACATGGAGCAAATCCAAATGTCCATCAATGATAGACTGGATAAAAAAATATGATATATATATATCATGGAAAACTACGCAGTCATACGAAGGAATGAGATCATGTCCTTTGCAAGGACATGGATGAAGCTGGAAGCCACCATCCTCAGCAAACAGGAACAGAAAGCCAAACACCACATGTTCTCATTCACAAGTGGGAGTTGAACAATGAGAACACACAGACACAGAGAGGGGAACAACACATACCGGGGACAGTTGTGGGGGATGGGGGACAAGGGGAAGGAGAGCATTAGGACAAGTAGCTAATGCATGTGGGGTTTAAAACCTAGATGACGGTTGATAGGTGCACTAAAACACCATGGCACGTGTATACTTGTGTAACAAACTTACACATTCTGCACTTGTATCCCAGAACTTAAAGTAAAATAAAAAAATTTAAAAAAGAAAACTTAAAAAGGAATACTTCATCTTATCAGAATTTGTTAACAAAAAATTTAAAAGTAAATAAAAACGGAACCAAAGTAAGTCTAGGCAGCTTATTTTGTGCTAAGTAAGGGAAATTTTTGCTTATGATGAATTATTTAATTTTTTTATTGCAGTAGCCAGATAAAAGTATTCAACTAACATAAACTTGTTTAAGATTATTAGCCTTTGGCAAGAACAGTTGCTAGAAGAGTTCAGGACATTAGGAGTAAATTCAATATTTACTTAAAAAAACAAGGAAAATTACTCAAGAGGTTTGCCTTTTTCTTGGTATGCTCACAGATGCTACTGGTACTGCAAAGCAGTTTTTGAAGAGTCAACGCCAAGTTTGAAGTGACAGCAAAAAGAGTTCCTACAGCATATTTTGCAAGAAACAACTGCAGGTGACAAGATTTTTAAAGAAATTGAGGAGGCAGTAATGCAGTACAACTTGTAGTGGAATCTGCTGAGATGTTTTATGGCTGATTGTGGGAAAAAAGTATGGAGCAGAAAAAGACATTTAAATAAATTCACAAATCTTGTAGAAATACAAGGCTTTAAGGCTTATAGTTATCCAATACATTATTTTTCAGCAGACACTTTGTAGGAAATATTTAAACCTATCATGTGTAATTGCGCCAGTAGTGTCAATGGTAAGCTTCATTTCTTCTCAAGAACTTAACTATTGCCAATTCATGAATTTTTTGCCAAAATAGAAGCTGAATATTGTGGCTTGCTTTACTACAAAGAAGTTCTATAACTTTAAAATAATGTAGTTGTATTGTGATTCTGTTAGTTGAGGACATAGATTTTATTTTTTTTTTAACTGAAAGAGTACCACCCTCAACCACTAATGTTAAACATTAAATAGCATTGCAGAATAACTTTTGCTGCAGACCTCATAAAGTTCTTAAGTATTTTTTTTAGTGAAATTACAAAGCAAAATAGTACTTTTTAACATGTATTGTAAAAATCTGAACAACTGCTTATATTGCTAGGATCACAGATACTAAAAATTTGCTTTATATATGGTTAAAGTTAAAACCATTTTAGACATGCTGCAAAGTTAAAATAAAAATCAATATTCCTATAGCCCCAACAAATTTGAAGCAGATATATTTGGTGAACTCATTACAGTTCTAGCAGTGTTTTTTGGACTCAAGAAAGGTCCAAATAAAGAGTCCACATTTTAAAATCTGTTTCCTTGTGCAATTAAGGAGATTTTATATAATCTTCAATTAGAAGAGATTAATTTTCAATATTAAGACATGCTAAAAGGGCACCATCAAGAGAAAAATCAAATAACATTTGATAAATATCTTACAACAAATTATGGATTGATGGCATTATTTGGAAGTTCCTAGATGTATAAAAAGTAAAAAGACTTTTGAAAAATGAAATATGCCAATTTCACTACACATCAGCCTTATATGTTAGATGAATACTTGCAACCAATTTTGACCATATGGAATACTCACTTTGAATCCCATTTAAGTGAAATGTTATTATCCCTCCCAAATATGTTACTTTTATTGGTATACCTGTATTATACAAATATTATATTGTTATTATTCTTTGAATTATGGAATTACAATTTTGTGAGAGCATGTTATTTCTTGTTATGTAAGTCCATACATCAAA
This sequence comes from Macaca nemestrina, assembly GCF_043159975.1. NCBI lineage: Eukaryota > Metazoa > Chordata > Mammalia > Primates > Cercopithecidae > Macaca > Macaca nemestrina. The sequence continues at coordinate 127,152,377 of NC_092127.1, read as the reverse complement.
TTCTCTCTTTTGCCTTTTTGGCCTGAAAGGTCTAAAATATCTTTTATCAGACACTGCAGAACATACTAGCAATGATGTAATTTTATTTAAGAATAATATTTAATTAAAAAGCTTAAAAATGTACCATATGTTTACATAAGCTATCGTTATTGTAATAAACTTTACAAACTATATTTCTGCACAATATTTTATTAATAATAACTACATTCATGGTTTTAGATATATTCTTATATATAAAAGTCCTACATTTGAATCCAGATTTTAGAAATACTATGTCAATATCAATTAACTCATTAGAAAACATTTCCAAAGTTTTAATTTTCCAGACTCTTATTCATACAGTTATTTCAATATACTATCTTGAGTAGCTTAAAAGTGGGTATAAGCTCTGAGAAATGAGCCTTTAGGTAATAGAATTATTAGATGATTTTGTCTTTATACAAACATCGCAGAGTGTACTGACACAAACCTATGTGGTATAGCCTTCTACATACCTATATGTTATAACCCATTGCTCCTAGATTACAAACCTGTACAGCATGTTGCTGCACTGAATATTGTAAGCAATTGTAACACAATAAGAAGTATCTGTGCACCTAAACATAGACAAGGTATAGTCAACTTTTTCTTTTTTTTTTTTTTTCTTTTTTTTTTTTTGAGACAGAGTCTCCCTGTGTGGCCCAGGCTGGAGTGCAGTGGCGCATCTCTGCTCACTGCAAGCTCTGCCTCCTGGGTTCACGCCATTCTCCTGCCTCAGCCTCCCAAGTATCTGGGACTACAGGTCCCCCCGCCATGCCCGGCCTTTTTTTTTTTTTTTTTTTTTTTTTTTTTTTTTCAGTAGAGACGGGGTTTCACTGTGGTAGCCAGGATGGCCTCGATCGCCTGACCTCGTGATCCGCCCACCTCGGCCTTCCAAAGTGCTGAGATTACAGGCGTGAACCACCGCACCCAGCCAGTAAACATGTTTTACCAGATAAAAAGTGGTATCCCTGTATAGGACACTTATAAATAAAATTTGCAAGGCTGAAAGTTATTTGTGAGGAGTCTGAGTGGTGAGTGAATGTAAAGTCCTAGGACATTACTGTACACTACTATAGACTTTCTAAACACTGCAGACTTAGGCTATACTAAATGTATAAAAAAATGTGCTACAAAATTATGACAGCTGTGGTATCACTAGGAACTAGGAACTTTCCGCTCAATTATACTCTTTTGAGATTGATAGAATTTTTAACAAAAAATATATTTTTAAAAATTAAGATAGTAGTCCTGATATTCTGAATTTGGGTACTGTCGTGTTATTTTTTCCATTTTCTTTCTTTTTTTTTTTTTTAGGTGGAGTCTCACTCTGTTGCCCAGGCTGGAGTTCAGTGGCGCCATCTCAGCTCACTGCAACCTCTGCCTCCCAGGTTCAAGCAATTCTTTTGCCTCAGTCTCCTGATTAGCTGAGACTGCAGGCGTACGCCACTACGCCCGGCTAATTTTTGTATTTTTAGTAGAGATGGGGTTTCACTGTGTTGCTCAGGCTGGTCTTGAACTCCTGACCTCGGGTGATACACCCACCTCGGCTTCCCAAAGGGCTGAGATTACAGGCATGAGCCATCGTGCCCAGCCGGGTACTGTCATTTCTTTTCACCTTTTCTATTTTCCTTTCCTTCCTTTGCATTGCCTTCACTTCTCTTCGCTTCTTTCTTCTTTCTTTTCTCTTCTCCTTGCCTGGCATTGTCAGATCCTTCTCTCTCCACCATTGATCTCTCCACAAAAACTTCCTTAGAGATAAAGTCTTCTTAATTAACACACAATCTTAGATGTGTCATTATTATATTATTCCTCTGGAGCAATGTTGACTTCGTCTTGGAGTTCTTTGAAACATCTCTAAATCGAATATGTTCACACACACACTCACACACACATACACACGCACATCAAAACAAAACAAGAAATTTCCATAAATTCTTCCAATTGCCTCTTGATAAAAGATAATAATAATGGCTTAAACTATTGAGCTTTCATTTTTTTATTTATTGTAACTTCTTTCTGCTCTGTTCTTATATTTATAATCTGTGTTAATTTAATTCCTTTTCATTTTTATGGAAAACTGACATTATTCCTTAACAATTCTTCCTTTGAAATTTATCAGATCCTAATCCTTCCCCTTGTTTTGGTCTCGCTCTGTTGCCAGGTTGGAGTGCAGTGGCGTGATCTCGGCTGGCTGCAACCTCCCCCTCCCTGATTCAAGTGATTCTCCTGCTTCAGCCTCCCTAGCAGCTGGGAGGGAATACAGGCGCGCGCCACCACATCCAGCTAATTTTTGTATCTTTAATAGAGACAGGGTTTCACCATGTTGGCCAGGATGGTCTCGATCTCTTGACCTCCTGATCTGCCAGCCTCGGCCTCCTAAGGGGATGGTGTTACAAGCGTGAGCCACCTCGCCTGCACCCCCCATCCCTTGTTTTTTAAGTCCACAATTAGCATCATACATTTAGAATTAGCTTGGCTCTTCTATATCAGCTAATGTAATCTTGGCTTTCACAAATGAGTCAAAGATGTGATCAAACTTTGACACATATTTGCATACACATAAGATGGGCTGCCATTTCCAGTCCATTTTACATAATGTTGCCAAACCAGTTCACCCAATACATATTTTCAATCATTTCATCCACTGAAAAATTGTTCAGTCATTTCTTTTTCCTATTGAACGACATCAAAACTCAGTCTCAAAATCAATTATGTATAACAGCGTTTTCCCAAAGTTGTTCTGTAAAACAGAAGTTTGTCCAGACATCAAAAGTGATGTAGAAAAAATAAGAAATACTGTGTATGGTGTCAATTAAGCATGGGAAACCCTGAGTTAAAGAAATTTAGAAAATTTATTTCCTGAAAGACCGCTTAAAAGTTTTCATTTCATTTTTCTGCTCCCCTCAAGGGGTTGTTTGTTTTCAGGCTTTAATATGCATATTCTATACTCTTATTCTTATTTAGAACTCTCTATTCCCTTCATACTATATTTACTTTTGTTTTCTCCCTAGGTCTTGTGTTTTCCCAACACACATTTTCACATTCTGAAATGAGCATTTTTTACTTAGAAACTATTTAAAGTTTTATATTGAAAGTCTTCAAACAAAAAGCATGTAATGCTCACTCCTTACTCTGATCAGTTGATTGTACTTGACAATGACAAATAATCAAATACTATATTGTGCCAACATTCTCTTGCCTTTTGGATTATTCACAGGATCAAGCACATTACCCAAACAAGTATTTTCATCTTTAAAAGAAATGTGTTGGTACATAGTAGGTATATATATTTTTGGGGTTACATGAGATATTTTGATATGGCATGCAATGTATAATAATTACATTGGGCTAAAATGGTTATTTATTACCTCAAGTATTTATCCTTTATGTTACAATTTAATTGTACTCTTTTAGTTATTTTAAAATGTACAGTTAAATTATTTTCACAATAGTAACCCTGTTGTGCTAGCAATTGCTAAGTCCTATTGATTCTTAAAACTTTTGTTTTGTACCCATTAGCCATCCCCACATCCGTAATTGAAGGACAAAAATTTTACGTTCTTTCTTGGTTGTATTATTTCTGAGAAAAATTAAAAGCTATTGGAATTTATAATACATTGAAGCAAGTAGAAAAGCAGTGTAAAGTTTATGATAAAATAACTGTAATTAAAAGCAAACTCGAATTTTAGTTGTCAGTGTATTTGTAATTAATTCATATTTGGCTACCTAAAAACCCATTGCCCCTTTATGTAAATTATGTTGTAAGATTATTTCTGCCAATTCCTGAACTCTTCAGTAGTCTTCTGCCTGCTCTATGGGGAAACATTTGCAAACTAAAAATTTTAAAAATTTTAGGTTTCATGGCTGGACTCAGTGGCTCACGTCTGTAATCACAGTACTTTGGGAGGCCGGGGAGGAGCAGATCACCTGAGGTCAGAAGTTCGAGACTAGCCTGTCCAACATGGTGCAACCCCATCTCTACTAAATTACCAAATATTAGCGGGGCGTAGTGGCGCTCGCCTGTAATCCCAGCTACTCAGGAGGCTGAGACAGGAGAATCGTTTGAACCTGGAAGGCGGAAGCTGCAGTGAGCTGAGATGGTGCCATTGCACTTCACTCTTCAACAAGAGTGAAACTGTTTCAAAAAAAAAAAAAAATTAGGCTTCATTCACATTGTCAAGTATATATGAATTTATGTTCATACTACATTCTGAAATGTTTTTTCTGTATACTTTGTCTTATAGCAACATTGGATTTTGTTTAAAATTAGAGAACAAATGCAGTCGTGACAAGAACTGAAAAATAATGTGATTTCCATGAGCTATTCTATTGTTTTAAAGTTAGGCAAAAACATTATTTGCGTGAAGAAAGGCAAAGTGCTGTCATTTATTGTAACTTGTGTCATTACAACTTTTTTTTTAAATGTATTTTTTTCTCTCCAATTAGTACTTGCACCCAAAATGGGCAATAGTATTTATAAATTATGTATAATTCACTATTTTACCTTAAATAATAAATCATGATTCATATATACCTTGTAAAACTTTAAAATATAAGCACAATATAGTACGTTCACGTTTGTATATATATTTATGATATATATATACAAATGTACATACATAGCATGTATACAATAAACAATTAAACGTATAAACAAAACTCACTATAAGCCAACATCGCCTCACTGTTTGATTGGTCTGTTCTATTTAATTTGGAACTAAGCTTTACTTAGACTTTTTTCTTTGAATGATACTGGAAAAAACTCACCAAGGGTTTGAACAATATTAATGAAAGGAATAAAGAGAAAAAAACCTTTTTGTTAGCATATTTACCTAATATCATAGTATTAAACCATAACTTGAAATGTTGCCACTGACTGAGCTGCTTTTTAACGAAAGAGTTTTCTATAATATGGAATATGACAAAGTAACAACATGCACTAAAATATGTTTCTATATATTTCTTCTTGTGTTTTGTTCTGAATAAGAAATTTATAGACCTATTTGCAAATCTCCTTTCTTTAAAAATAATAAAATTTAAATTTATGTAGATGATTAAATGTGCATAATTGTGCTAATTTTTTTTCTTTTCTTTTTTTTTTTTTTAGACAGAGTCTCCTTCTGTGGCCCAGACTGGAGTGCAGTGGCATGATCTCAGCTCACTGCAACCTCCTCCTCCCAGGTTCAAGCTATTCTCCAGCCTCAGTCTCCCAAGAGGCTGGGACTACAGGCACGTGACACTGTGTTTGGCTAATTTTTTTTTTTTTTTGTATTCTTATTAGAGAAGGAGTTTCACCATGTTGGAGAGGCTGGTCTCAAATTCCTGACATCAGATGATACGCTCCCCTCAGCCTCCCAAAGTGCTGGGATTATATACGTAAGCTACCATGCCCGGCCAATTGTGCTAATCTTAAACAACAAATTGCATTGGACACATTAAAGGATATTCACGTTCTGCCTTGTGTTCTGTGTTTAGTGCCCTTGTGTCACTTTACACTGCACATTGAGTGATCACACAATCAGAGAGCTAATTATATCTTTACTAAGAAGCTCATCCTTCATCCTTGAACTCAGACATTATTATTTGTGCACTATTGAACCAAAAGACTGCCTAAAGAAAATAATATGCAATGCACTCCATGTTAAAATAGCTAATTTTACAAAATTTTTGGTCAGACACCAGAAAAAAAAAGTGACACATACGGATACAGACAATAGTTTACCAGGGTATTTTCAGTATTCTAATAGAAACAAAAGACAAAAACAATATATTATGCTGGAAATATGGATATAACTATTTAATGAATATATACTAGTCAGGGAATGGCATGAAATGATAAATAATTTAAAAAACACTATCCCGAAGCTTAATTTTGTATATTTATAAAATTTTAATTAAGATTATTAAAAACTTTGAAGATAAGTTTTTGGCTTAATTATTTCTTTTTCATATGCAAAATAAAATATATAAATTAAATATTAACATTTATTTCAAAACATTCCCCACTTAACATAAGCATTGATATTTCTTGCTTTTAGAAATATATAAGTGATTTTTAATTTTGTTAAATAAAATGCAATCTAGGAAGCATGTTTTCAGAAAATTTTTAAAAGAGAATCTTTGCTAGAAAATTTGGCTCTATTATTGCCCTTTGGATAGAAAGTATCGATAAAAGTAAAGTTACTTTTTTCCTTGTTAATATTATAACCATTCTTCATTAGATTATCTGCCCTTTGTCAATAGCTGTCACACAATAAACTTTTTTTATTTCCTAGCAAAGGCAGTATTTACTAAATGACTTTTGTAAAGGTTGTCTGTAGTTATGTTGGGAATAGATAGCTATTTGTAATCCCAAAGCTCTGCAATAACATTAATTCTAAACTAAAGGTTAAAACCATAAATTTTTCCAATATCCCCTGCAGGAAGACCAACTTTGCAATCAACAAAATGAAAACAATAATGCTATTTCACAAGTATTTTATTTAATTATTGAAACATTCTAAGTTATTGTGTGGTTTTTTTATGGAAATATGCTATGGGCTTGTCATATTTCTTTATAACCCAACTATAATGAAGGCATAATCCTTGATATGCCTTTGATACATGTTCCAAAAATATACATTTCAGAATTAATTAAATTATTGCAGCATTTTTACTTGACATATGTTAATAACAGATTCAAACGGAAGCATCCTTCTGATACAAATTGGATTTGAAAAAATTACATAATATATAAACACAAATCAATTTATAGTCATTACTATAGTCTGCACTAATAAGATTGTCTTAGTTTTGACACTTAAAAATGTTGTAGATGTTTTCAGGTACTGAAAAATACGTACCTAAATTAGAAGGAAACTGACTCCTAATCTCTGTGGCTATCACTGCTTCTTAATCTTTGTCAATTTTGTTGGTATTCAGAGAAGACACAAGTAATGTTTGAACATGTCATATGTCAGGTAACTAATATCCAGTCCATGAATATTCTTACAATTTTCTTCCACATTTAGGATTGATATGGGAGTTAAAAAGAAATTACTTAGGCTGATAGTGAGGATACTGGAGTCCTCGGTATGGTTTTCCTTTTTAATGAAAAGCAGCCCCAGATCATTTTCTAATGAAGAGCTGCCTGTAAAATCAAGCTGTGGACACAGACAAGCAAGCTGGAGACTTACAATGGTTAATGCCAGCAGAAGGGAGCTGTCTGAGACTAGATATGTTCAGAATTCAAGCTTCATCTTCCCTTCCCTTTGCCAGCCACATGTACAGTGAAGAGCAAGCAAGATGGTGCCAGTCTACTGGAAATTATATTTGCATAATAAGATTAGGGTAGGGTGGCCAGCCTTCCCTGTGCACTATGTAAACATCACACCTGATCAAACCAATCTGTGGGACCTGCATAAATCAGACACCACCTCCTCAAGCCTGCCTATAAAATCCGACAAATTCCACTGCTAGCCAGTCTTTCCTTTCAGAAGTCCTTCTCTCCCACTAGAGAGAGAGCTGTCTCCTTTCTCTTTCTTTTGCCTATGAATTCTCCACTCCTAAAGTCCTCATGGGTGTCATCCATGTCCTAAATATTCTTGCCACGAGACAACGAATCCTGGGTATTTACCACAGATGACAAAGCTGCTTCAGGATCATGTGGCATTACAGTTTTCCAAAGTTGAAGTTTGGAATTTCATTAAATTTGCAATCTAAAATATGCTGTATAGTTAGAAGGCTAAACTATTCTATTTTGCATACATATAATGTCTTCAGGTAACACTTTGAATTTGTGAATGTTATGTTATTTTCTTTTTTTTTTTTTTTTTTTTTTTTTTTTTTTTTTTTGTGACGGAGTCTTGCTCTGTCGCCCAGGCTGGAGTGCAGTGGCGCAATCTCGGCTCACTGCAAGCTCCGCCTCCCGGGTTCACGCCATTCTCCTGCCTCAGCCTCCTGAGTAGCTGGGACTACAGGCGCCCGCTACTGCGCCCGGCTAATTTTTTTCTATTTTTAGTAGAGACGGGGTTTCACCATGGTCTCTATCTCCTGACCTTGTGATCCGCCCGCCTCGGCCTCCCAAAGTGCTGGGATTACAGGCGTGAGCCACTGCGCCCGGCGTTATGTTATTTTCAATACACACTCAAAATTCTTTGACATGTCACCTATTAAGAAGACAGGTTTCCTTATTAATGACTTCTTTCACCAATAAATAGTGAAAGTTATATTTTGTGATTTCTGAGACTGAGTCATAAAAGATTATGTAACATCTCTCTTGCTTTTGTTGATCTTTTAGCCACTATGCAAGAAGTTCAGCTACTCTGAAGCATCCATGGTATGAGGAAGCTCAAACCACATGGGTACATGGGAAGCCACGTGTAGCAGCCCTGGTTGGCAGTTCCAGTTGAGCACAGTCTTTGTTTCAGCATAGCACAATCATCACACTTATGAAAAAAGAAACCGCCCAATGTTTTCAGCTCCTGGCCATTTTAATTATGCTTAGATGTGAAAGTCTTCCCAATTGTGGCCAAACACAGAGCAGAACAAGTCATTTTTCATCCAAATTCCTGATCCATAGATTATGTGAGCACTTAAAAAAAGAGTTGACTAAATTTGCCCATATAGATGTGATAACTCAAGTATTTTAAGTCCTTTGTATTTTACTTGGACTTGTGGTAAATGATATTTATTATGTGATACACAGAAAATAAATATGTACTGTTTTTCATCCTTAGATTAAACTTTTGTACACAAATCACATGGAGTATATTTTGGTTGCAGGGCAAAACATACCTATTATTATCTTTACTATAAAAGTGGATGTTCCCATGACAGAGCCTAAGAAAACAGATAGTAGAGAAATGGTAGTGAGATTTTGGGACTGCAAGCATCCTCATCTCATAAAGTACTATGTCAAAAAATATTGCATATACTTGCTGAAAAAGAAAAAGAAATTTAGAATGTCATTCCACACTGAAGAATTATGTAACAATAGAAAAAGAGAGAAAGCAGAGATAGGTAATGTTACAAGTAAGTTAGACCTTGATATGCATAACTTTCTTTAAGTGATAACCTAGTCTTCTTTATTCTCCATAAAGACTATTCCCATTAACCACATATATAAAATATTAAAAATATATAAATATGTATATATTTGGTATGAAATATATATAGTTACATATTAAAAATGTATAAAATACATAAAATATTCCTATCAACCAGAAGAATAAAACATCTGCTGAGGGATGAGGCAGAGGGTTTATTTTGGTTATCAGCTTTTCTGTATAAAAGGTGAATTTTTAATTGTGTGCATACATTTTCTTGACAAATATTTTAAATTGATAATCAAATAAAAGATACTGAATCCATTGATTTTGAGAGGGAAATAGGAGCTCACTTAAGGTATGACACCAAAAATGCAAGTAGGGTGCAAGAATTACAGGAATGTGATCAGTGGATACAACAACTAATTACATGAAGAGTGAAGCAGATGAAATTCTAAGAAATGGGAGATTGGGCTAAAGAGATACTATTTATCTGAAATCCAGTCAGATACAAGGAAGAACAAGGATATGATAAGTTCAGTTGAAGAACTAAAAGAGGATACATAGAGTAGATCATTCAATTATAGATGTTTGTAGGGAGATAAGCATTATAAATATTAATATAGTAGCCATATGTTTAGTAGTTATTGCTAATAAACATATGTTTTTTGAAACAGAAAAATATAATCGGTTTACCAATGGGAAGAGAAAGAAAATTACTATTTTTGAGATAGCATGATTATTTTTCACAGAAATGCCATTAGGAGAAATGAAAACTTACTGGAACTAATGAAAACTTTGCAAATTGACGAATTGCAAAGAAAAATATACACTAATGCATATTTTTATGATTTACCAGTAAAATATTAATAATTGTACAATAACATCAAAAAAGAACATTTAATCTACATGCCAAATTATTGATTGTAACTATCTCTGCATTAGTAGTAATTAGTAACATTATTTTTTCTTCATTTTATTGTATATTTTATACACTAAGCAGAAAATTATTTTATTTATTTATTTTTTGAGACGGAGTCTCGCTCTGTCGCCCAGGCTGGTGCGCAGTGGCCGGATCTCAGTTCACTGCAAACTCCGCCTCCCAGGTTCACGCCATTCTCCTGCCTCAGCCTCCCAAGTAGCTGGGACTACAGGCGCCCGCCACCATGCCCGGCTAGCTTTTTTGTATTTTTTTTTAGTAGAGACGGGGTTTCACCGTGTTAGCCAGGATGGTCTCGATCTCCTGACCTCGTGATCCGCCCGTCTCGGCCTCCCAAAGTGCTGGGATTACAGGCTTGAGCCACCACACCCGGCCGAAAATTATTTTTTAAAAAATAATTTATATGATATATGTGTAATACATAGTGAAAAAGTATTAAATGACACTAAATACAAAGAAGCGTTTAAAAAATAAAGAATAATTAAACAAGTGGCAGTTTGGAAATGCTGGAACACATTAAGAAAGGATTATAACCATGGCACACATTTACCTATGTAACAAACTTGCACATTCTGCACATGTATCCTGGAATCTAAAATAAAATAAAATTTAAGAAATATAATAAAAAATAATAAGAAAATAAAATATTCTTTGCTTCAGTAATATTTTTTATCTTAATGTATATTTTGCTTGATATTAGTATATCCACTCTATCTCTCTTTTGATTACTGTTTGTATTTTAATCCTTTAAACTTTCAACCTATTTGTGTCTGACTCTAAAATATACGCCTGTTGTAAACAGCATGGAAGTGGTTTACAGTTTTTAAAATCTATTTTTTGTCAATTTCTGCCTTTAAATTGGAGTGTTGAAACCACTTACATTTAATGTAATTGTTGATAAGGTAGAATTTACATTTGTAATTTTGCTATTTCATTTCCGTATGTCTTATTTCCTTTTTGTTTGCATATTCTGCCATTAGCTGACTTCTTTTGTATTAAATAGATATTTTCTATTATACCATTAAAAAAAGAAAAAGAAAGGTTTATAAGGATTAGGAAAAAATAATAACAATTACAAAAACATGGAAAGTAAAGACATAGATAATTTAAACAATGAGAATTCAACATAAATGTCTAATTCTAAATAAAAACTGTGCTGATATTGTTCATTAGAATATTTTCTGTAACAATAAGAACTAACCACGAAAGTGTTAATCAATTTTGAATTTCAAAATTTACAGTTGCTATTCTTGTTATATACTACATATATATATATATTTTCCTGAAGAAAGAATAATTATATTTCCGGATAAGTTATCCCAGTTTATTCTTGTTAAAAAATCATAATGGGCCGGGCACGGTGGCTCAAGCCTGTAATCCCAGCACTTTGGGAGGCCGAGACGGGCGGATCACGAGGTCAGGAGATCGAGACCATCCTGGTTAACACGGTGAAACCCCGTCTCTACTAAAAAATACAAAAAATTAGCCGGGCGCGGTGGTGGGCGCCTGTAGTCCCAGCTACTCGGGAGGCTGAAGCAGGAGAATGACGTGAACCCGGGAGGCGGAGCTTGCAGTGAACTGAGATCCGGCCACTGCACTCCAGCCCGGGCGACAGAGCGAGACTCTGTCTCAAAAAAAAAAAAAAAAAAAAAAAAAAAAAAAAAAAAAATCATAATGGAAGCGTTTCATAGGCAAACATTGAATAGCAATCTTTCAGTTGGGTTACCATTGGGATACAAGAGATGTTTCCAAGGGGACTGAAGGATTGGATAGTTTTAATGCAATTAATTTCCAGAACTCAAATTCTTTTTGCACTATTTCCTAAAATTTATCTTCCTGAGACTGTGCATAGGTTGTCCTGGCTTTATGACACCAGTTTGAATTGCATGTTTGTAATCTTCCTTCTTCTACTTTACATTAGAAAGGCAAACATTTATCCATTCAAACTTTTAACCTGCTCAAGGGTACAAAAAAACTGTCACAAAAAACTGGCAATAATTGATGCATTTATTGAAAAAGTGAATGACTCTAAAATGGCTCAAAAGTTGTTTTCACATGTAGGTGTTTGTAATTATCTGTTTTCAATAAAATAAGGGAGATTCAATTTAATTTTTTAGGCAATGAATGATTTAAATTAATTCTAATGATGCAGATATATGAGATTAAGTTGTATACTTTTCAAGGATTTTTTAAAAACTGAGTTTCATTGCTATAATTTCTTACTTCTATATAAACATTTATGTGAAAAGTTTCTTCAACAGTTACATGTATAAAAAAAATGAGGAACAGGCCAGGTGCAGGCTCAAACTGGTAATAACAGCACTTTGAGAGGCTGAGGCAGGGCGGATAACTTGAGGTCAGGCCTTTGAGACCAGCCTGAGCCTGGCCAACATGGCAAAACCCTGTCTCTGCTAAATATACAAACATTAGCCATGCATTGTGGTGCATGCCTGTAATCCCAGCCACTCAAGAGACTGAGGCAGGAGAATCTCTTGTACCCGGAAGATGGAGGTTGCCGTGAGCCATGATCTTGCCACCGCACTCCAGTCTGGGTGACAGAGTGAGACTCTGTCTCAAAAAAAAAAATAATTTTGAGGAAAAAAAGTAATAATTTTTACCTCCTTGAATCAGTATAAGTAATATTTATCCATGAACACAACAACCAATTTTGCATGAATTATAGTAATCTCACTAATAGAAGTATATCTAATTAAATATTATCTACAAAAATTTATAAAAATTTTTAGGTATCTGTATAATTTTGGTTAAATTTATACTAATCATATGTTGAAACATAATTTAAGTCATAAAAAGCTCTAACACGAAAAACTATTTTTCAAATTTAAACATATGTATTTCTTTGTTCAGACTACTGTGACTGGGAAACTTCTAAACAACATAAATGTATTCGTCACAGTTCATGAGGCTTGGAAATCCAAACTGAGGGTGCTGTCAGATTTGATGTCTGCTAAGAGAATGTTTCCTGATTTACAGATGGTGCCTTTCTCACTGTGTCCTCACATGGTGGAAGGGACTAGGCTTTCTGAGGTCTAGGCTCTTTGATGCATCTTTTATAAGGGCACTAGTTCCATTCATAAAATCCTCCATTTTCAATCTAATCACTTTCCCAAAGTCCTCATGTCTTAATATCATCATCTTGGGGATTAGTTTCAACATATACATTTTGTGGGACATAAATATTCAGGCTTTAGAAGTCTGTATTAAAATTTACATAGCTATAATAACAAATATAAAAGATGTACAAGGAAAGACTTTCAATATCTCAATGTCATCATGACATAATCTATTAGTGAAGTATAATTGAAAAGGATTAAATTAGAGATTGTTTTTAAATTGTATTTTTCATTGAGTGTTAGTGCACATCAAATCACCTTGATGGTTAGATAGCACTGGATTCATTGAAAAATGAGGCAATAGTTTATATTAAAATTTTACTGTTAAAGTATACATTATTAAAATACTAAATTATGTAAAGACAAGTTAAATTATTTACTGTGTTTTAAAATAAAAGCATGATTTTTATAAAGAAAAGGATAACTTCGTTTTTTCAGAAGCTTTTAGGGGATACACTAGTAAAATTTTGAGGACAAACTATATACAGAAGCACAAGAGAGTTGGGTGGGGGCAGGTTGTAGTTAAAATATATGTTTTGTATGAACAATTAAGAAATGATTCTTAAATCTTTCACCCATTAGAAGTATTCAGGGATTTTTTTAAAATACTGATGCCGAAGGTCCACCCCAAACCAACTGAATCAGCATTTCTGAACAGAGAAGCTAGTCATGAGCATTTTACTATATCTATTTATTATTTAAAAGCACCTCAGTTATTTTCTAGTGTGAAATAAGAGATGTCTCTAAGGTCAATTCATTAAAAAAAATAAGACATAAGAAATGATATGGGTTCACTTGAGAAGAATTTTTCTCCTTAGTACTAATGTCTGTGACTGCTTTGTAAATAATTTGTCTCCGTCTCCTCCTCTTCCACAAAAAGTGTAAATTAAAGAGGTAATGAGTTTTCAGTATTGTAGATTCCCAGATGTTAGGAAGGAAAGGGGAAGAAAAGGCAAAATACAGTAAGGTCTAGACAAAGGAAAGATTCACAACTGGGATAAGATAAAAGGTTTTTCTTTTGATTTTGCTTGGTTTTCTCTTTTGTGATTCTTTGTTTTACAGCTGACTTCTATGCTTGGAGGAATTCCAATGAAAAAAGATAATTTTACTTACTGTTTAAATCCAGGAATGATAAACAGAGAAACCGAAACAGTGGAAGATTTTTAGGTGGCTAAATGATAATTGCTCATCAAGTCACCTACGAATTCATCGGCTATTGTCAATATTACTAATTCCAGTTGGTATAAAAGTACAATTGATACTTCTGATAAAGCTTTTTACAATACCTTCTTTGTTATTGGTTATTTTTGAATTTAAATAATTTTAAAAGAGCTCAAATGAGGAATATGATAATATTAAATATACCATACAATAAATACTTAGAGATATCATAAAAACCTGTAAGAAATATGTCACCTAATGTAATTCTTTTAAGAATATAAATTTACTTTAATTGTTTCTAGACAAATGTAATTTATTCATTATATTAGTTCATATTTTTCCAGTCGCTTATACTGTGACTCCAGAATTTGGTTTCAGTTTATTCATTGTGTTAAAAGCAGGGTTTAAATCAAATTGCATACATTTAACTGCCTAAATGCTAGGACACCAGGACTGAGATTTGCTGCTTTGTCAAAATGTCCTACCTTCTGTCATATCCAAAATTCGTATTTCTGTAATCTTTATAAATTGGTTTCTATGGACTGTCAATCACTCCTCTGGGGCTCTTTGTAAAGCAGAGAGATTCTGTACATGTAATATAATAGCTTATTTTAACAGGGTCCACAGACATTTACTTCTAATTGGTCACACTGAATATATGAAAATCAAACTGAAAGGTTAGCTATCCCTAAAGGAAGAACAAAATATTTTCTTTATATCTACATAATTTGTCTCATTAAGGCCATAACTTAGTCATGACATTTTATACTTGTACCGTGTTTCTTAATTTGAGATTTCAGAGCCAAACTATATAAAACTTTTGGCATATCCAATGATCACATCTAATGAATATCCACTTTAGTTTCCTCGTTATAATGTTATTTCTCAGATTCAACTGTTATGATACAAAAAATCCTAAAATTGTTAAAACATAATTGCTTAATTAATACTAATAGTTAATAATCATTTATAGAATATTTATCACAAAATATTTAACATATATTTGTCAATCAAAAAGCTACAGTCAGGATTATTAAAATATTTCCTCTTTAGTTCTAAGCACTTCATATTTAAATAGAAAAAAATTATAATGGAGATAAAAACCTCTAATGATCTTATTCTACATTTAGTAAAAAAATTATATTTTAAGATATTTAAACATTTATATATGCAAACTTGTTTAGATTTGAATCTTCTAATATTTTCTAATTTTCTAAGTAAATGACAGAATATAAAACATATACATATATACACCCAAAACTATTGTCTTATGTATACATTTTCTTAAATGTGTATGAAATACACATATATAAAAAACACAAACATGCATTATATTTATTCATCTGCAATATATATTTATAAATATTATACATATATTTACTTTTTAATGAGTTAGTGTGTAAGTACTTAAATTACACATTATATAATACATTTTGAATTTACAGATTATTTTATTTGGTTTTCTTTCAGGATTTTTCTCCTATTTTTAAATTCCAGTTACCCTTTTCAAGGCTGTTTTTGCATATCACATTTTCATGAAGGCAGATGCTTAGGCAACTGAGCTCGCATTAAAGAGTTAATCCTTGGGTTTTCAGAGGGCAAGATGGCTGACTAGACACAGCCAGGTGGAATTGCTGCCATCGAGGGACCCAGATGACCGCTGTGCTTCTCACAGATCTTCCCTTGAGGGGAGGGAAACATAAAGAAGCAAGGGTGAATAGGGAGAAAGCTGGGAACCCTACACGGTGCTACTGAGCACCTGGACTCATTCCTGGCCCCCAGTGACTCCAGGGGCATGGGTGAGTTGAACTGGCAAGGAGCAACCAGCTCTCGCTACGGGACCTCTGGAACTCTGGCAAGAGGAGATCCCTCAATCACCAGGGAGACTGGAGTTGGCAGGGAGATCTGCTTAGAGAAGTGGTAGGGGCAGCACACCTACTGAAATGGACCTGGAGGGTTTGGTGCAGGAAACTCCGTAGCATGCGTGGATAGAGAAAGCCATACCCATAGGCCAGACTTGCTACCATACGAGACTTTAACCCTAAGGGAACTGCAGGTCCTGAACTATGCAGGGTGGTCTTGCCCATCAGATGGGGCCTGAGCACCCCTTGGTCTGTTGGCCTCTCCAGGAGCCCCAACCTGGTCACATCTAGTTGCAGGGCAGCCTCAGTGCCTTGGGGATACTTATCATAGCTTCTGTGCTGGCGGGACTCTACCTGACCAGCGGAGAGCTTCAGCGGGCAGCCCTCACGGCCACACACACCAGCCTACTGGCTCCCTCCCCTCACTGAAACTTCCCTTGGACCCATCGCAACTCCCCACATTACTTTGCTGGTGTGTGTCTGAACAGGCGGGTTTTGCTTTCCTTGCTCCACCAGTACGTAAATGTGCGTGCACCCTGCCCTGCCCGCGGACACTGCTGCCAGGTGAATACAGTCCATCCCCTCAACGCCTGGCAACTGCAGATGGAGCCTTGGAGGGCACAGAGCTAGCCATCCAACCCTTGCACTAACTCTACCGCAGGAGTGATACTAGGCAGAGAGAACAATGAATCCTCCCCCGCCCTCAGTGCCTACTCCTGCTTGTGGTACACAGAGAAGGAACATAAACCTGGATCCACCAGCGCTTCACTCCAGAGGTAACACCAGCACCAATGAAACTGGAACACAGTTGCCAGCAGAGACCCCCCTCCCCCCCTCACTCTCTCCTACCCTAACTTCCTGGCCTCCTCCACTGTGATTAATGTCTGCAGGGAAGCAGGTACCCTGGCACCCACTAGCGCCTTGCCATAGCCAAAAAGCATTCACCCCACAGCACTACCACTGTGTCTGCTGCTGGCATAGATGAAGGAGAACAAATCCCACTGTCACTACACTATGAAAACCTTGGGTGACACCAGCCACTAGTGGTGCTCCAGGAGCAACTTAGCTTCCCACAGAGCAGTGGATTCCTAACCTCAAGGAGCTAGAGAACAAAGTCGGGCTCAATGCAAGTCCCCCGCAAGTTAGACAATTTAGTCCTGGAGTTAGGAGCTAAGCATTGCCCCCTAACATCTCCGACAACTGATGTGACTCAGCTGAATCTACCACATAATACAATCAAACACTTGTGGTCATCAAATAGGATTTTTTAAAAATTCCAAAGGTCAGGAACTGCAAAGATTAAAGGAATGTTATCCAATAAAGATAAGAAAAAAAAGCACACGAACTCTGAAAAATCCAGAGTGCCTTCTTCCCTCCAAATGACTGCATCACTTCTCCAGTGAG
Organism: Macaca nemestrina; assembly: GCF_043159975.1. Lineage (NCBI taxonomy): Eukaryota > Metazoa > Chordata > Mammalia > Primates > Cercopithecidae > Macaca > Macaca nemestrina. Next base: position 127,134,829 of record NC_092127.1, on the reverse strand, counting down.
ATTTCTGAATGTAGCTTAGTGATTGAAATGACAGAAATAGAAATCAGAATATGGATAGGAGTGAAGATCATTGAGCTACAAAAATACATTGAAACCTAATCCAAATAATCTAAAAAACAAGATAAAACAATGCAGAAGTGGACAGACAAAATAGCCAGTATAAAAAAGAAGGTAAGCAAAAAGATAGAGCTGAAAAACACACTATAAGAATTTCATAATGCAATCACAAGTATTAATAGCAGAATAGGCCAAGCAGAGTAAAGAATCTCAGAGCTTGAAGACTGTTGTTCTAAAATGAGACAGTAAGACAAGAATAGAGAAGAATGAAAAGAAACAAACAAAACCTCTGAGAAATACGGGATTATGTGAAGAGACCGAATCTATGACTCAATGGCGTCCCTGAAAGAGATAGGGAGAATGGAACCAACTTGAAAAACATATTTCAGAATATAATTCATGAGAACTTCCCTAACCTAGCTAGAGAGGCCAACATTCAAATTCAGAAAATGCAGAGAACTCTAGTAAGATATTCACAAACAGATTATACGTAAGACACATTATCATCAGATTCTCCAAGGTTGAAATTAAAGAAAAAATGTTAAAGGCAGATAGAAAAGTTAGGTCACCTACAAAGGGAAGTCCATCAGGTTAACAGTGAACCTCTCAGCAGAAACCCAACAAGTGAGAAGAGATTGAGAGCCAATATTTAATATTCTTAAAGAAAAGACAGAACCTACAAAGAACTCAAACAAATTTACAAGAAAAAAACAAACAACCCCATCAAAAAGTGGGCAAAGGATATGAACAGACATTTCTCAAAAGAAGACATTCATACAGCCAACAGACACATGAAAAAATGCTCATCATCACTGGCCATCAGAGAAATGCAAATCAAAACCACAATGAGATACCATCTCACACCAGTTAGAATGGCGATCATTAAAAAGTCAGGAAACAACAGGTGCTGGAGAGGATGTGGAGAAATAGGAACACTTTTACACTGTTGGTGGGATTGTAAACTAGTTCAACCATTATGGAAAACAGTATGGTGATTCCTCAAGGATCTAGAACTAGATGTACCACATGACCCAGCCATCCCATTACTGGCTATATACCCAAAGGATTATAAATTATGCTGCTATAAAGACACATGCACACGTATGTTTATTGCAGCACTATTCACAATAGCAAAGACTTGGAATCAACCCAAATGTCCATCCGTGACAGATTGGATTAAGAAAATGTGGCACATATACACCATGGAATACTATGCAGCCATCAAAAAGGATGAGTTTGAGTCCTTTGTAGGGACTTGGATGCAGCTGGAATCCATCATTCTTAGCAAACTATCACAAGAACAGAAAACCAAACACCGCATGTTCTCACTCATAGGTGGGAACTGAACAATGAGATCACTCGGATTCAGGAAGGGGAACATCACACACCAGGGCCTATCATGGGGAGGGGGGAGGGGGGAGGGATTGCATTGGGAGTTATACCTGATGTAAATGACGAGTTGATGGGTGCAGCACAGCAACATGGCACAAGTATACATATGTAACAAACCTGCACATTATGCACATGTACCCTACAACTTAAAGTATAATAATAATAAATAAATTAAAAAAAAAAAGAAATTCCAATCCAGAATATCATCCAGCCAAACTAAGCTTCATAAGCTAAGAAGAAATAAAATCTTTTGCAGATAAGCAAATGCTGAGGGAATTCATTGCCACCAGACCCACCTTTATTAGACTACTAAATGAAAAAACAGAGAAGATCCAAATAAACACAATAAGAAACAGGGGTATATTACCACTAACACCACAGAAATACAGACAGCCATCAGAGAATTATGAACACCTGTATGCTAATGAACTAGAAAATCTAGAAGAAAGGGATAAATTCCTGGACACATATACCCTCCCAAGCTGAACCAGGAAGACATTGAATCCCTGAACAGATCAATAATGAGCTCTGAAATTGAGTCAGTAATAAATAACCAAACCAACAAAATATAAATAAATAATAAAAGCTCAGGACCAGAGCTTTTATTATAATAAAATATATATTATATTATATATAAAATATATATTATTATATATAAATAAATAATAAAAGCTCAGGACCAGATTAATTCACAGTTGAATTCTACCAGATATACAAAGAAGACCTGATACCAAGCCTTCCTCAAAAAAATGAGGAAGAACTCCTCCCTAATTCACTCTACGAGGCTAACATCATCCTGATACCCAAACCTGGTGGAGACACAACAACAAGAAAAAAGAAAACTTAAGGTTGACACCCTTAAAGAACACATATGCAAAAATCCCCAACATAATACTGGCAAACCAAATCCTGCAGTACATCCAAAAAGTGTATCCACTATGATAAAGTAGGTTTTATCCCTGGGATGCAAGGTTGATTCAACATATTAAAATATATAAATGTGATTCGCCACACGAACAGAACTAAAGACAAAAATCACATGATTATCTCAATTCACTCAGGAAAGACTTTCAATAAAATTCAGCTCCCTTTCATGTTAAAAACTCTCAACAATCCTGTTTTTGAAAGAACATACTGCAAAATAATAAGAGCCAACTCTGTCAAACTCATTGCCAACATTATAGTGAATGGGAAAAAGCTGGAAGCATTCCCCTTGAAAAAAGACACAAGACAAGGATGTCCTGTTGCACCAATCCTATTCAAAAAAGTATTGGAAGTTCTGGCCGGAGTAACCAGGCAAAATAAAGAAATAAATGGCATCCATATAGGAAGAGAGGAAGTGAAACTATCTCTGTTTCCAGACAACATGATTCTGCATTTAGAAAACCCCATAGTTTTGACCCAAAAGCTCCTTGAGCTGATAAACAACTTAAGCAAAATCAATGTGCAAAAATTGCTAGCACTCCTATAACCCAACAACAGTCAAGTGGGAAGCCAAATCAGGAATGCAGTCCCATTCACAATTGCCACAAGAAGAATAAAATACCTAGGAATATAGCTAATCAGGGAGGTGAAATAACTGCAAGGGAAACTATCGAACACTGCTCAAAGAACTTAGATGACACATACAAATGGAAAAACTTTCCATGCTCATGGATAGAAAGAATCAATATCATTAAAATGGCCATACTGCCCAAAGCAGTTTATAGATTCAATGTTATTCTTACTAAACAATAAATGACATTCTTCACAGAACTAGAAAACGCTCTTTTAAAATGCATATGGAACCAAATGAGAGCCCAAATAACTAAGGGCATCTTAAGTAATAAGATCATACTACTTGACTTCAAACTATACTGCAGGGCTACAGTAATCAAAACAGCATAGAGCTGGTGCAAACACACACACAGACACACACACACACACACACACATAGATTAATGGAACAGAGTAGAGAATCTAGAAATAGGCTCCTCACCTAGAACCATCTGATCTTAAACAAATCTGACAAAAGAAAAAAGCAATGGAGAATGGACTTCCTATTGAATAAATGGTGCTGGGGATAACTGGCTAGCCATATGCGGAATATTGAAACTGGACCCCTTCCTTACAACATGTTAAAAAAATTAACTGGGTTTAAAGATGGATTAAGGACTCAAATGTAAAATCCCAAGCTATAAAAACCTGAGAAAACTACCTAGGTAATATCATTCTGGACATAGGAATGATCAAAGATTCTGTGGCAAAGGTGCCAAAGTAATTGCAACAAAATCAAAAATTGACAAATGGGATCTAAGTAAATTAAAGATCTTCTGCTCAGCAAAAGAAACTATCAACAGAGTGAAAAGAAAAACCTATAGAACAGGAGATAATTTTTGCAAACTATGCATCTGACAAAGGTCTAATATTCAGCATCTAAAAGAAACCTAAACAAATTTACAATAAAAAAATGACCCCTTATAGTGTTGGAAGTTCTGGCCAGGGCAATCAGGCAAGAGAAAGAAATCAAGGGTATTCAATTAGGAAAAGAGGAAGTCAAATTGTCCCTGTTTGCAGATGACGTGATTGTATATTTAGAAAACCCCACCTTCTCAGCTCAAAATCTCCTTAAGCTGATAAGCAATTTCAGCAGTCTCAGGATACAAAATTAATGTGCAAAAATCACAAGCATTCTTATACACCAATAACAGACAAGCAGAGAGCCAAATCATGAGTGAACTCCCATTCACAATTGTTTCAAAGAGAATAAAACACTTAGGAATCCAACTTATAAGGAATGTGAAGGATCTCTTCAAGGAGAACTACAAACCACTGCTCAGTGAAATCAAAGAGGACACAAACAAATGGAAGAACATTCCATGCTCATGGATAGGAAGAATCAAAATCGTGAAAATGACCATATTGCCTAAGGTAATTTATAGGTTTAATGCCATCCCCATTAAGCTACCAATGACTTTCTTCACGGAATTGGAAAAAACAACTTTAAAGTTCATATGGAACAAAAAAGAGCTCACATTGCCAAGACAAATCTAAGCCAAAAGAACAAAGCTGGAGGAGGCATCAGTCTACCTGACTTCAAACTATGCTACAAGGCTATAGTAACCAAAATAACATGATGCTGGTACGAAAACAGAGATATAGACCAATGGAACACAACAGAGCCCTCAAAAATAATACCACACATCTACAACCATCTGATCTTTGACAAATCTGACAAAAACAAGACATGGGGAAAGGATTTCCTATTTAATAAGTGGTGCTGGGAAAACTGGCTAGCCATATGTAGAAAGCTGAAACTGGATCCCATCCTTACACCTTATAGAAAAATTAATTCAATATAGATTAGAGACATAAATGTTAGAGCTAAAACCATAAAAAACCCTAGAAGAAAACCTAGGCAATACCATTCAGGACACAGGCATGGGCAAGGACTTCATGTCTAAAACACAAAAAGCAACGGCAGCAAAAGCCAAAATTGACAAATGGGATCTAATTAAACTAAAGAGCTTCTGCACAGCAAAAGAAACTACCATCAGAGTGAACAGGCAACCTACAGAATGGGAGAAAATGTTTGCAATCTACTCATCTGACAAAGCGTTAATATACAGAATCTGCAAAGAACTCACACAAACTTAAGAGAAAAAAAACAACCCCATCAAAAAGTGGGCCAAGGATATGAACAAACACTTCTCAAAAGAAGACATTTAGATAGCCAACAGACACATGAAAAAATGCTCTTATCACTGGCCATCAGAGAAATGCAAATCAAAACCACGATGAGATACCATCTCACACTAGTTAGCATGGTGATCACGAGGGGGGCAGAGCAAGATGGCCGAATAGGAACAGCTCCAGTCTCCAACTCCCAGCGCAAGCGACACAGAAGACTGGTGATTTCTGCATTTTCAACTGAGGTACTGGGTTCATCTCACTAGGGAGTGCCAGACAATTGGTACTGGTCAGCTGCTGCAGCCCGACCAGAGAGAGCTGAAGCAGGGGGAGGCATTGCCTCACCTGGGAAGCGCAAGGGGAAAGGGAATCCCTTTTCCTAGCCAGGGGAACTGAGACACACAACACCTGGAAAATCGGGTAACTCCCACACCAATACTGCACTTTAAGCAAACAGGCACACCAGGAGATTATATCCCACACCTGGCCGGGAGGGTCCCATGTCCATGGAGCCTCCCTCATTGCTAGCACAGCAGTCTGCAATCTAACCACAAGGCAGCAGTGAGGCTGGGGGAGGGGCGCCCGCCATTGTTGAGGCTTAAGTAGGTAAACAAAGCCGCTGGGAACCTCAAACTGGGTGGAGCTCACAGCAGCTCAAGGAAACCTGCCTGTCTCTGTAGACTCCACCTCTGGGGACAGGGCACAGCTAAACAACCACTAAAGCAGCAGAAACCTCTGCAGACACAAATGACTGTGTCTGACAGCTTTGAAGAGAGCAGTGGATCTCCGAACACGGAGGGTGAGATCTGAGAAGGGACAGACTGCCTGCTCAAGTGGGTCCCTTACCCCTGAGTAGCCTAACTGGGAGACATCCCCCACTAGGGGCAGTCTGACACCACACAACTCACAGGGTGGAGTACACCCCTGAGAGGAAGCCTCCAAAGCAAGAATCAGACGGGTACACTCGCTGATCAGCAATATTCTATCTTCTACAGCCTCTGCTGCTGATACCCAGGCAAACAGGGTCTGGAGTGGACCTCAAACAATCTCCAACAGACCTACAGCTGAGGGTCATGACTGTTAGAAGGAAAATCAAACAGGAAGGACACCTATACCAAAACCCCATCAGTACGTCACCATCATCATCAAAGACCAGAGGCAGATAAAACCACAAAGATGGGGAAAAAGCAGGGCAGAAAAGCTGGAAATTCAAAAAAGAGCCCATCTCCCCTGGCAAAGGAGCGCAGCTCATCGCCAGCAACGGATCAAAGCTTGACGGAGAATGACTTTGACAAGATGAGAGAAGAAGGCTTCAGTCCATCAAAATTCTCAGAGCTAAAGGAGGAATTACGTACCCAGCACAAAGAAACTAAAAATCTTGAAAAAAAAAGTGGAAGAATTGATAGCTAGAGTAATTAATGCAGAGAAGGTCATAAACGAAATGAAAGAGATGAAAACCATGACACGAGAAATACGTGACAAATGCACAAGCTTCAGCAACCGGCTCGATCAACTGGAAGAAAGAGTATCAGCGATTGAGGATCAAATGAATGAAATGAAACGAGAAGAGAAACCAAAAGAAAAAAGAAGAAAAAGAAATGAACAAAGCCTGCAAGAAGTATGGGATTATGTAAAAAGACCAAATCTACGTCTGATTGGGGTGCCTGAAAGTGAGGGGGAAAATGGAACCAAGTTGGAAAACACTCTTCAGGATATCATCCAGGAGAACTTCCCCAACCTAGTAGGGCAGGCCAACATTCAAATCCAGGAAATACAGAGAACGCCACAAAGATACTCCTCGAGAAGAGCAACTCCAAGACACATAATTGCCAGAGTCACCAAAGTTGAAATGAAGGAAAAAATCTTAAGGGCAGCCAGAGAGAAAGGTCGGGTTACCCACAAAGGGAAGCCCATCAGACTAACAGCAGATCTCTCAGCAGAAACTCTACAAGCCAGAAGAGAATGGGGGCCAATATTCAACATTCTTAAAGAAAAGAATTTTAAACCCAGAATTTCATATCCAGCCAAACTAAGTTTCATAAGTGAAGGAGAAATAAACTCCTTTACAGATAAGCTAATGCTTAGAGATTTTGTCACCACTAGGCCTGCCTTACAAGAGACCCTGAAGGAAGCACTCAACATGGAAAGGGACAACTGGTACCAGCCACTGCAAAAACATGCCAAAATGTAAAGACCATTGAGGCTAGGAATAAACTGCATCAACTAACGAGAAAAATAACCAGTTAATATCATAATGGTAGGATCAAGTTCACACATAACAATATTAACCTTAAATGTAAATGGACTAAATGGTCCAATTAAAAGACACAGACTGGCAAACTGGATAAAGAGTCAAGACCCATCAGTCTGCTGTATTCAGGAGACCCATCTCACATGCAGAGACATACATAGACTCAAAATAAAGGGATGGAGGAAGATCTACCAAGCAAATGGAGAACAAAAAAAAGCAGGGGTTGCAATACTAGTCTCTGATAAAACAGACTTTAAACAATCAAAGATCAAAAGAGACAAAGAGGCCATTACATAATGGTAAAGGGATCAATTCAACAGGAAGAGCTAATTATCCTAAATATATATACACCCAATACAGGAGCACCCAGATTCATAAAGCAAGTCCTTAGAGACTTACAAAGAGACTTAGACTCCCATACAATAATAATGGGAGACTTCAACACTCCACTGTCAACATTAGACAGATCAACGAGACAGAAAGTTAACAAGGATATCCAGGAATTGAACTCATCTCTGCAGCAAGCAGACCTAATAGACATCTATAGGACTCTCCACCCCAAATCAACAGAATATACATTCTTCTCAGCACCACATCACACTTATTCCAAAATTGACCACATAATTGGAAGTAAAGCACTCCTCAGCAAATGTACAAGAACAGAAATTATAACAAACTGTCTCTCAGACCACAGTGCAATCAAACTAGAACTCAGGACTAAGAAACTCAATCAAAACTGCTCAACTACATGGAAACTGAACAACCTGCTCCTGAATGACTACTGGGTACATAACGAAATGAAGGCAGAAATAAAGATGTTCTTTGAAACCAATGAGAACAAAGATACAACATACCAGAATCTCTGGGACACATTTAAAGCAGTGTGTAGAGGGAAATTTATAGCACTAAATGCCCACAAGAGAAAGCAGGAAAGATCTAAAATTGACACTCTAACATCACAATTAAAAGAACTAGAGAAGCAAGAGCAAACACATTCAAAAGCTAGCAGAAGGCAAGAAATAACTAAGATCAGAGCAGAACTGAAGGAGATAGAGACACAAAAAACCCTCCAAAAAATCAATGAATCAAGGAGTTGGTTTTTTGAAAAGATCAACAAAATTGACAGACCACTAGCAAGACTAATAAAGAAGAAAATAGAGAAGAATCAAATAGAAGCAATAAAAAATGATAAAGGGGATATCACCACTGACCCTACAGAAATACAATCTACCATCAGAGAATACTATAAACACCTCTACACAAATAAACTAGAAAATCTAGAAGAAATGGATAATTTCCTGGACACTCACACTCTTCCAAGACTAAACCAGGAAGAAGTTGAATCCCTGAATAGACCAATAGCAGGCTCTGAAATTGAGGCAATAATTAATAGCCTACCAACCAAAAAAAGTCCAGGACCAGATGGATTCACAGCTGAAATCTACCAGAGGTACAAGGAGGAGCTGGTACCATTCCTTCTGAAACTATTCCAATCAATAGAAAAAGAGGGAATTCTCCCTAACTCATTTTATGAGGCCAACATCATCCTGATACCAAAACCTGGCAGAGACACAACAAAAAAAATAGAATTTTAGACCACTATCCCTGATGAACATCGATGCAAAAATCCTCAATAAAATACTGGCAAACCGGATTCAGCAGCACATCAAAAAGCTTATCCAACATGATCAAGTGGGCTTCATCCCTGGGATGCAAGGCTGGTTCAACATTTGCAAATCAATAAACATAATCCAGCATATAAACAGAACCAAAGACAAGAACCACATGATTATCTCAATAGATGCAGAAAAGGCTTTTGACAAAATTCAGCAGCCTTTCATGCTAAAAATGCTCAATAAATTCGGTATTGATGGAACGTACCTCAAAATAATAAGAGCTATTTATGACAAACCCACAGCCAATATCATACTGAATGGGCAAAAACTGGAAAAATTCCCTTTGAAAACTGGTGCAAGACAAGGATGCCCTCTCTCACCACTCCTATTCAACATAGTGTTGGAAGTTCTGGCTAGGGCAATCAGTCAAGAGAAAGAAATCAAGGGTATTCAATTAGGAAAAGAAGAAGTCAAATTGTCCCTGTTTGCAGATGACATGATTGTATATTTAGAAAACCCCATTGTCTCAGCCCAAAATCTCCTTAAGCTGATAAGCAACTTCAGCAAAGTCTCAGGATACAAAATTAAGGTGCAAAAATCACAAGCATTCTTATACACCAGTAACAGACAAACAGAGAGCCAAATCATGAATGAACTTCCATTCACAATTGCTTGAAAGAGAATAAAATATCTAGGAATCCAACTTACAGGGATGTAAAGGACCTCTTCAAGGAGAACTACAAACCACTGCTCAGTGAAATCAAAGAGGACACAAACAAATGGAAGAACATACCATGCTCATGGATAGGAAGAATCAATATCGTGAAAATGGCCATACTGCCCAAGGTAATTTATAGATTCAATGCCATCCCCATGAAGCTATCAATGAGTTTCTTCACAGAATTGGAAAAAACTGCTTTAAAGTTCATATGGAACCAAAAAAGAGCCCGCATTGCCAAGACAATCCTAAGTCAAAAGAACAAAGCTGGAGGCATCACACTACCTGACTTCAAACTATACTACAAGGCTACAGTAACCAAAACAGCATGGTACTGGTACCAAAACACAGATATAGACCAATGGAACAGAACAGAGTGCTCAGAAATAATACCACACATCTACAGCCATCTGTTCTTTGACAAACCTGAGAGAAACAAGAAATGGGGAAAGGATTCTCTATTTAATAAATGGTGCTGGGAAAATTGACTAGCTATAAGTAGAAAGCTGAAACTGAATCCTTTCCTTACTCCTTATACAAAAATTAATTCAAGATGGATTAGAGACTTAAATGTTAGACCTAATACCATAAAAACCCTAGAGGAAAACCTATGTAGTACCATTCAGGACATAGGCATGGGCAAAGACTTCATGTCTAAAACACCAAAAGCAATGGCAGCAAAAGCCAAAATTGACAAATGGGATCTAATTAAACTAAAGAGCTTCTGCACAGCAAAAGAAACTACCATCAGAGTGAACAGGCAACCTACAGAATGGGAGAAAATTTTTGCAATCTACTCATCTGACAAAGGGCTAATATCCAGAACCTACAAAGAACTCAAACAAATTTACAAGAAAAAAAACAAACAATCCCATCAAAAAGTGGGCAAAGGATATGAACAGACATTTCTCAAAAGAAGACATTCATACAGCCAACAGACACATGAAAAAGTGCTCATCATCACTGGCCATCAGAGAAATGCAAATCAAAACCACAATGAGATACCATCTCACACCAGTTAGAATGGTGACCATTAAAAAGTCAGGAAACAACAGGTGCTGGAGAGGATGTGGAGAAATAGGAACACTTTTACACTGTTGGTGGGATTGTAAACTAGTTCAACCATTATGGAAAACAGTATGGTGATTCCTCAAGGATCTAGAAGTAGATGTACCATATGACCCAACCATCCCATTACTGGGGATATACCCAAAGGATTATAAATCATGCTTCTATAAAGACACATGCACACGTATGTTTATTGCGGCACTATTCACAATAGCAAAGACTTGGAATCAACCCAAATGTCCATCCGTGACAGATTGGATTAAGAAAATGTGGCACATATACACCATGGAATACTATGCAGCCATAAAAATGGATGAGTTTGTGTCCTTTGTAGGGACATGGATGCAGTTGGAAACCATCATTCTTAGCAAACTATCACAAGAACAGAAAACCAAACACCGCATGTTCTCACTCATAGGTGGGAATTGAACAATGAGATCGCTTGGACTCGGGAAGGGGAACATCACACACCGGGGCCTATCATGGGGAGGGGGGAGGGGGGAGGGATTGCATTGGGAGTTATACCTGATGTAAATGACGAGTTGATGGGTGCTGACGAGTTGATGGGTGCAGCACAGCAACATGGCACAAGTATACATATGTAACAAACCTGCACATTATGCACATGTACCCTAGAACTCAAAGTATAATAATAATAATAAATTAAAAAAAAAGAAAGAAAATATGGCACATATACGCCATGGAATACTATGCAGCCATAAAAAAGGATGAGTTTGTGTCCTTTTTAGGGACATAGATGCAGCTGGAAACCATCATTCTCAGCAAACTATCACAGGAACAGAAAACCAAACACCATATGTTCTCACTCATAGGTGGGAATTGAACAATGAGATCACTTGGACTCGGGAGGGGGAACATCACACACTGGGGCCTAATATGGGGAGGGAGGAGTGGGGAGGGAGGACATTGGAAGTTATACCTGATGTAAATGATGAGTTGATGGGTGCTGACGAGTTGACGGGTGCAGCACACCAACATGGTACAAGTATACATATCTAATAAACCTGCGTGTTCTGCACATGTACCCTAGAACTTAAAGTATAATAAACAACAACAACAACAGCAAAAAAACACACATCTGTATTAAACTGCAGTTCCCTGGTATTTGCACTAAATTACAAGTGCAAATATTTGGGATCAAGGTCTATCTGTTATTAATTAGCTTGGGGTAACTCAATTACTTTAGGAATTGACAGAATGCACACATTTAATCTGTAAATAAGAGGTTGGGGTGAATGAGTTTCAAAGTTTTTTATAGCTCAGAGAAATTATTTAATTGAGGAATTAGTCTCAAAATATGACTGGTATTAAAACTAAGATCTTTCCAAAAAAAAAAAAAAAAGCAATATAAGCATTTAAGTAAAGCATAAAAAACATAAATCCTGTTTCTTCATGTTATCTCTTAGGAAAAATTTTATTTTATTATAAGTAGAAGGACTAGAAAATTCACTTTAATCCACTAGATATTTGTTGAATTGTAAGCATTTTTTTCTTTGTCAACGTATGTTGATAGAAGAAAATATTTTTGGTTTTAAAAGAGGTACTCTCTACCTTAAGGGGAAGAAAGAGAAGTTGATACTAAAGTAGAAAGTTATTTCACAATGTCTATTGTCCTGTTAATGATACATGAAACTATTAAATGGAGAAGAGAAATAAAGTACTCCTGAGTGGGTGGTTGAGGAATGTTTGTTCCATCACTCTTGAAAAATAAGAAGAGCTCATTAAGTGGACAAAATGAATAAGACAATAAAGAAAAGAGCATTTCCTACAAGCTTAATATAATGTAGAAATAAATTAAGTAGGTATATATTTATTTTCAGAAATCAAGGAATAGCCATGTAAAAATACAGCCTAAGTTACATTATGAATTATGGTTAGAAATGTGACTGGATTTTAGATTGTAAATGTTCTTGATAAGCCATTCTAAGGTACTTTACCTTTATTAAAAAAGCAAGATGGAGGCAGAAAAGTATCAAAATCAGTGTTTTAAATTAGGCTAGTCACAATCACATCATATTTTCTGAAAAGCAGCAGTGGTATGAAATATTGACTAGAGTGTTAAAATGAGAAAAAATTAAGTTAGAAGAATGTTCACATTTTGTAGTCAGACACATGGATACAAAGCAAAATTTTTATATTTATTAGTATCGGAATTTGGATAACATTTTTTAAAAATCTGAAACTTGTAGAAATTCTTTCATTCATTCATACATTCATTGACATGTCCATTAATATTCCTAGCCTTTAATATTTGATTAATAAAAGGAATATACATTTCAGTCAACTAAATAAATACATAAAAATATTATATACTAGTAACTATGATGCAGAGAATTAAGAAAGGGTAATAGGCAATTAGTGACATAATGATAAGATCTTGGGAGGCTGAGGTTTTGGAGGAGTGCCCTTTGAGAAGATGACATTTAGCTAAGATTTGACTGACAAGAAGAATAAGCAACTGTTTTTGAAGCATGTGATGCAAAATATTATGGAACTAGATTTGCAAGTCTGAGAATTTAAAAAAAAGGCCGGAATATTTGTCATTATTAAAGGAAAACACACACACACACACACACACAGACACACACAGAAAATAAAAGGATTAGGAGTGTCATAACATAAAAACTATTAATCATATAGTCTATGTACTGTGTTGTTATTTGGAAATTCCCACCTTTTCAACCAGTTACAGAATTTAATACATTATCAGTTTCAAAGAATTCTTAGAGAGTGATCTTTGCTATTCTGTGGGGTAGATGACATAGGATAAAAGTGAAGCAGATAGAATCATAGAATCATAAAAGGCTGGAAATGATCTTATTCATTGCTATTTTCTTTTTTTTCTTTTTTTTTTTTTTTTTTTTTTGAGACAGAGTCTTGCTCTGTCGCCCAGGCTGGGGTGCAGTGGCCGGATCTCAGCTTACTGCAACCTCCGCCTCCCGGGTTTAGACCATTCTCCTGCCTCAGCCTCCCGAGTAGCTGGGACTACAGGCACCCGCCACCTCGCCCGGCTAGTTTTTTGTATTTTTTAGTAAAGACGGGGTTTCACCGTGTTAGCCAGGATGGTCTCGATCTCCTGACCTCGTGATCCACCTGTCTCGGCCTCCCAAAGTGCTGGGATTACAGGCTTGAGCCACCGCGCCCGGCCTTCATTGCTATTTTCTGAATTTGAATTTGTACATGTATTTTCTACTTACATACTAAATAGCCTAGAACGTTAGTTTGAATATGCTTATCCTTAGAGAAAGATGTTAAAATTACATTTGTTGGTACAAAAACGTGATAAAGTCTCCAATTATGAGATTAGATAATACTATTGAGATTTTTATAATTTAAATAAGCATTTTTTCTTTTGCTTTTCAAACTGCTTGCAAGTATTTAGCTTAATTAAATTCAGCAGAAGTCACATAAATCTTTTTCAGACTTCTTTTTATTTATAAAAGTACTTCACAATTTCATTTATAGAAACATTGAACATAATTATTAAAAATAAAAAGAAGACTAAAAGCTACCCCTCTTAAATTCAACATCTATTATCAACTAGACAATGAATCAAAAGCTTTATATCAAATCAAGTCTTTAATTTTAGCATAAAAGTAGACTTTACTGATATCTTATAGATGAAAAAATAGAAGAGGTTTAGAGATAAATAAGTCATACAAATGCACACATCAGATATATGGTCTATCCAAGATTCCACTTCATGTCTGTTTTACTTCAAAACGCACAATGCTGGAGTATGCGATATCTTGTGTGTTACATTATGATCAGTGATGGAAATTTACAGATGAGGAATTGGTTTATTTCTTATGCTGAAAATGAGGGGAGAAGCTCATTGACAAGTGAAGGTATGCATCTATAGATTCAAAACTTGCATTAATCAAAATATTTTTGACAAATATGGACCTTTCAAATATTAACATCTAAATTTTGATCACATTAATGAGTAAACAAAAATTTTGCCTTATATCTTGGCAAACGTCTTATCATGTTTATGTTCCTGACCCCTTAATGTTGACTTTAAAATTTCATAATAATATTTTCTATGTAAGAAATGTAACATATCATTTTGAGGACTGAAAACATTGGTAGAATGACAACTATGTTTGTTCTTACCATTTTCTGAGACATTATACACATACATTCATGTTGGTATGTGTGTGCCTGTATATGTAGTTACAAACTTCTCAAATATGGTACACCGTTCTTCTGAGGGGATTACTTATCAATATTGAGAAATAAGTTTAATATAAAATGGTAAATTACATAAAAAAATTCTAGTACCTGAATTTGATGTGCACATTGCATTTTTAAACCTTCGGTTAATGATGATTTAACACTTTGCAGCCTTGAAGTGCCTTCTAAATATTGCATGAAATACAATTTAGCTTTGTTTATGTTAGGTGACTTTGGATTTGACTGACTCAAATGCAGTTTAAATTGGCATAAGCAAAAAGGAACCATCATTATGAAAATATAGCAATTTTTTATCAAATGCAAGTGTAGATACATTGTTGGATCTCAATAAAAACTAGAAACAGGAACTTCCAATTGTTGGGTCCAGTAAAAACTGGAAATCGGAACTTCCATGGCCTGAGGGCTATCTTCATTTCTTCTGTTCCCGTCCATTCTTTACTGTCCCCAGTAGAGATGTTTTTCCTATGC
The DNA here is from genome assembly GCF_043159975.1 of Macaca nemestrina. Lineage (NCBI taxonomy): Eukaryota > Metazoa > Chordata > Mammalia > Primates > Cercopithecidae > Macaca > Macaca nemestrina. The sequence goes on along the minus strand of NC_092127.1, from coordinate 127,119,372 downwards.
TACTTTAATATACAATTCAAGAAGCATGAATCCAAGCAACTTTATGATTTTCCATAATTTTCTTTCAGCTAGGAGAGAAACCCAGCTTATACTCTTTATTCCAATCCATAATAATAAAGAAACATATGATTAGTTTGTCCAGTTTTGTAGTGTATTGTATATCAGACCAAAACCTCTGGCTTAAAGGCAATTTATGTAATAAGGTCTTCTTGCTGAAAGTCATGAGACGAGAAAATGAGGTGGAGATCAAAAGACCGGTGCCGGAAAATAATCTTTGCAGGAAGAAAATTCTGTTTATATTTATTATAGTCTACATAAATTTAATTATATGTCATTATGCTTGAATTTCTTGTACATTTTTGAGACTCAATAATTTATATAAAATTTTATTTAACCAAAAGATTTTATGAGCCAGGATGCCTTTTCTCAGACTACGATATCAAAAAACATACCAAGAAAGAGCTAAAAGATGCTTCCTAATCTCTCATATGTTTTCTCCTAAAATACTTTAGTTGATTAAGTTGACTATTTTTTAACTTATTAAAGAATATTTTATTATTTTTGCATTTGTACATGTATATTTACATTTAACTTGTAAAGCCCTATTCTGTTTGTGGTTGGATAACTGAATTTATCTTAAAATTTATTTAGTAAGATGTAAATTATTATTTTGCTTTCATTGGTATTTAAACTGTCATAAAGTTAGAAATAATTTATCATTGGACATACAAGAAATATAACATACTACATGGAAAAAACTGCAGATAAAAGAGAAAATAGATCTTAGATTATTGTTATATTTATCCCATATGTCAATTATATTCATGACAAACACAACAGTTCACAGATTGATTATTTCTGTCATACTCCATTTTTACTTCTGATTATTATAGCCAGACAGACTACATGACTGTGTGTAAACTATTAAAATTAACTAAAAGTGTTTCATGAATCATATTGTTTCTTCTGACTTCAAGAGTATAGTTGCAGGACTAATCTTGGGTTCTGATTGGCTATGTATTGTCTAGGCATAAAGCTTCACTAATGAAATTAGTGAAATAGGTTGAAATTTAAATAAGACATACTAAATGGCATCATTTTTTGATGGTATCATTAAAAAACTCATGAGATTTTAGACCTGAAATTAGTGTAAATATTAATTAAATTAATACCTAAAGCAGGATAATTTACATTGTTACTAAAATAGGCACTTCATAAATACTGTTTAATTTCAAAATTGCTTGAAGGTTAATCCACTTGGGAATAATCCAGTTGGGAATGACTAACCACACTATCAAATAACTATGCCACATTAAATTCATTTCATTGCAGAGTACAAAAAAAAACAAAAAACAAAACAGAGTTCATATTTGAAATGTAATACTCTTAATTTACCTAGACTATTCAGGTAAAGTAGTCTGTAATTTTTCTAGGATATGTGATATAGATATAGTGATTTAGAAAACAAATAAAAATAGTTTTGAAAGAAGTAATGTTATACTGATACTATACTTTTAAAAGTTCTAAATAAATTTAAGTCCTATGTTGGTTAGACATCTCAGATTATATACTTCAAGGGGGCTTACAATATTGATTAGTATAACATGAATACTTGTTTTACTTTTGTTTATGTTTGTAGACAATTTGTGTAAATATTTTAAATAGGAAATATCTTGTGATACCCTTAAAATCAACAGTCTATTTAATATGTTATAGGGAAAAATGTATATAACTTTCTTAAGTTAAATATGTTATAGGGAAAAATGTATATAACTTTCTTAAGTATATAGAACTGCAAGTATTGATTAGACATTCAATTAATGAATAGATACTGCAATAGGAATAAAATGTAATCGTAATAATGCATCATTTTAGAAAACAAATTATAAACCACAAGATGGAGCTGGAATTACATTTTCTATAAAAGTGAACTAATTTTACTCAAGTCATGTTTTCAAAATGTATGTACTCTATGCAGTACATATAATTTTTTTTTTTTTTTTTTTTTTTTTTTTGAGACAGAGTCTCGCTCTGTCGCCCAGGCTGGAGTGCTGTGGCCGGATCTCAGCTCACTGCAAGCTCCGCCTCCCGGGTTCCCGCCATTCTCCTGGCTCAGCCTCCCGAGTAGCTGGGACTACAGGCGCCCGCCACCTCGCCCGGCTAGTTTTTTGTATTTTTTAGTAGAGACGGGGTTTCACCGTGTTAGCCAGGATGGTCTCGATCTCCTGACCTCCTGATCCGCCCGTCTCGGCCTCCCAAAGTGCTGGGATTACAGGCTTGAGCCACCGCGCCCGGCCAGTACATATAATTTTTAAAACACCATATAAGATTGTATTTCCAAAGTGCTCATACATGTACAGTCACAAATATTATAATTATTTAAAATATGACTCTACAATATACATGTAAACCTATTGTTAAAAGACAAAATTACAAAAAAAAAAAGCAATTAAAGATTGAGTTGGCTTTTATTTGTAATTTTAGAATTAGGCAACACCTCTGACTATAAAATGACATGAGTATCTCAATAAACTGAACTGAGAAGTTTGGTTTTATAGGCAGAAAAGTGCTAAAGAAAGCAAAATCAAAGAACAAAAAATGGATTGATTATTTAAAAGTTACTTGCTTTACAGGCTTAAAACAGAGGAGACTTCCTTACTATGCTAATTTAGGTTGAGTAAAATTTTCTGTTTTTCTACAAAAAGTGACCTATTTTCAAATTCAGTTTGATCAAATGGCACTAAGCATAATTGGCATCATTTGATCTGGTCTATTGGGACCTAATATGGAAGGTTAGTCCAAAATAATGACATTTTATGAATGTTAACACTATCAAATTTCATCTATTGAAATTATGTTACAATTTTCATAGAAATATTTCCGTTTTATAATAAAAAAGAGTCAGTATAATGAACCAGGCTGAAGGAAATTTTTGAAAATGACTGCTGAATTGTTATCTCTATTATTTACCAAATAATAAAGTGATATTCATTATAAAAAGAGTATTTTAGCATGATACTCAAAGATGATCATTTAGATAATCTTATATGCACATATATACATTATGCATTATAATATATTATATAAAATGTCATTTAAAAATGATATTTAGTGAGAACCAGTTACATCTTTCTTGCCTTTATCTGTTTCCCTGCCTTTGATATTTTTGTGAACTGAGACAAAATTCATTTTCTAGAACTTCCATTTGAAAAACTTCTCTTTAGACTTGTGGCTTAACTTCCATGCTTGTGAAACAATATGTAGCAGAGTCACCTTAACCAGAGGAAAACCTCAAAAGTGCTGCTAATAATAACAATAGATTTTTAAGCTCTGGTAGACAATTTATGTGAAAATATTTTTATTTAATATTGTATTTCTTGATATTTAACAAAATATTGAATATTGATGGCTGGGGCTTCACCAAAAATTTTTGGAGATAATATACAAATTCAATTAAATTGTAGAATACAAAATCAACAAATAAAAATCCATTGCATTCCTTCAAAAAACTTTTTTTTTTATTTTAAATTGTTCAATTGAGCAGAGATCTTGTGTTCCCTTTAAATAAATATAATTTGTTACTCAACAAGAATATATGCTGCCTGAAAGATTATACTTTATTGCTTAAGAGTATCTAGCACCAATGATATATGTCAGGAAGTCTGCTATAATATAAACGTTTAAATATTATCTCCACATTTGTTTAGAAGTGGGATGTAGGCTCAGTTTGTTTGTTTTGTCCAATCTGCATTAGATATATTGAAATAAAAATTAAAACTATTGAAATAAGCTATTTATGTAGAAAATTATGTAAACATTCTTAAAGTACTGTAATTTAAGTAATTTTGGGGGCCCTTCTGGGGTGCTGAGGAAGTTCTAAGAAACTTCATGTTTCATATTTTTGTTCTAGCCCTTCCTGTGTTATCTCAGCTGCACTGCACTCTCTTAAATTTAGTAACTCATTTCAGTCTGATGGACCACAAGGAAATTACTTCAACAATTCTTTAAACTAAAAAAAAATAAGGGTTTTTGTAATTTAAAACATATTCGCTCAGTGAAGTGGTTAGCCTTTTATGAAGAATTTATGCTAGAAAAGTCTCCTGGAAGGTCAGGAGTGAGTTTACTGTCCTGCTATTGCTTTGAATGGTCTCTTTAGATAACCCAGTCCTGCAGAATTGGGAGGTTGGATAAGGAGCCATTAGGCAGATAAGACTGGTTGTACCGAAGAAGAGAAAAAAAGATGAGGACTTTAAACATTCAGTTTCTTTTGAACCACAAGATAGTTTTGCTCCAGTTCTTAAAAAATTATGTGTTTTGCAGTGAAACGTAATATCTGATAAGAATAGGTGACAACAGTGCTAGTATACAATGCAGTTCAAACTAATATATCCAAATCCGGGCCAAGATTAATGATTCCCCCTTCAAAACTGGAATCTATATTAGATTGGAGAAGAGGTTTTTAGGCATCGAAGGACACTTAGAAATCCCCGGATATTACAAATGTAAGGGATTCTAAGAATAATCTCATCCGAAATTACAAATAGTTTTCATTGTCCAAGCCAAGTCCAAATAGTTGATGGTGTGTGGATTCAGGTAAATTCAGATTTATCTGTAAGAAATATTTCAACTTATAAATAAGATTCATCAGTTAGAGGAGTTGCTGCATACCTGTGGTACATCATGTAAATCTAAACATCATCTAAAAATCATCACCACACTTAAAAGATATGCCCAATATAAACTATTATTATATCACTTAGAGGCAAGGCTATAAATGTACTGTTTCTGTATTTAGCACTTAGTCCACTTTGCTATTCTAGAAGTATCAGAGCAATCTGCATATAAATTTTGATAGTTCACTAGTAATTTCTAGCTCAGAAACAAGCAGTTAATATATGCTATACATAAAATAGCTAGTGGATCATTAGTATTTATTTTTAAAATCATATTTCTTAAAATCTATTAATAGATTATTAATCTTTCTGAAATTGATAACTTTTGTGGATTGAAATATTGCCCTCATTATTTTCATTCTCCCTCTTTTCTATGGTGTTCTGATAGTGATATGCACTCCCTAGCCTCTTAACTTTGGGTTTAGCCATGTCACAGCAAAGCTTAAAGTGTTACTTGAGTATTTTTTTAAAGGATAAATTACCAAACTTTGTAACTCACTCTTTTGTTATATATGTCTACAATATAAGGAGCAAATTCATTGTGTCATTATCTAAGCCATGTCAAGTTTCAACTAAGTATCTCTTAGCAGAAGAGTTTCTGATTGTTTGCAAGATAAAAAGAAAATATTATTTATGCAGCAAAGAACAAATACATCTTTTCCCCAACATCTTTGCCTATATTAGGTATGCATAAAGGTAAAATGTTATTTTATTGCCTTATATTGTTTATTTATTCATTTTATTGTTAGGTTCACAGGTCAAGTAATGCCTGACTGTTAACAAAAGTTCTGTTCTGAATCAAATGTTACATTATGTCTTTGTAGAGAACTCAAACAATAAGCATACTTTGCATTTCTGGTTAAATATCATGGTATTCTCAAATTATTTTAATTCCTTGAGGGACAGGGATATCCACTGCTACAATTTTTAACCTTAGTCTATTAGACACATGTGGAGCTTAATATATGTAGAGATGCTTGATTCTGCCTCTTCACTTAGCATCTCTTGCACATGGGGACTATATAGACTTGCTTATGAAACAACAACCACAACTATGTCCACTACTGGTGCAAAATCAGGGTCAAAATTCATTGAAGTCAGCAATACTGCTTTAGTCTCAGATCAGCTAAAAGGTAACAAAATGCTACGAGGTGTGTGTTATATTATATTACTGTCAGGAACAGTTTGTTGTATCTGTTTAAATAAAGTATTTTCTACTTAATTTCCACAATTCTAAGAAGACTCAGTATTGGTTGCATATACAATTCAGAATAAAAATAATACTAACTTTACAGTATAATCAGAATATCAGATAAAGGTATTTTAAGATATCTACTAATTAATTGAAATTAAGTTATACATAAAGACATTAATGAACATATACATGCAAATCCATATTTCTAAAGATATCTCCAAAGACAGTAAAATAAGTCACGTGATAAAGTTATAACATTTAGTCTAAACTTTCCTTTGTTGAAAGGCAATGAGCCCAGAGAAAGCGAATAGACTTACTTAGTTAATAATGGAAGGTGCTCCCAGCATGCTTTCTTTCAGTATATCAATTTATCATCCCTCTAGTTTTTTTTTTTTTTTTTTTTGGATAACAATTGATTATTAGTAGTCAGGTCAGGAACCATAGACAAGAAGAATGTTCAGGTTTTGAACACTAAGATTTCAAGTTAACATCTGTCAGCTAGAAACTAAGTAGATGGCAACTTATACACCATATTACTCATGATACTCAATATTTGAGTATTCATACTACTCAGATAATTAATGATGCTTCCATGTTTTGCAAGCCATTTTCTAACTTCCTATCAACTGCCATTTTTGTGTAAAGGCAATTAACCGAGGACATTTTAACATAATGTAGAAATAACTAACTTGTTGCATGAATTATAGAAGTCAGCAAGTCTGAAACAGTTGTTCTCTGCATTAAACTAGTTCTCTGTCACCTCATTGGGTAGTTAGTTAATCTCATGATAAAATAGGTGTGGTGCAGATAATGAAAAGCAGTAGAGACAGGAAAACTGGAGAGACAGATCCTGGAGACAGAGTTATATGTCCTGCTTGAGGCATCATACATTACTAAACTTCACTGATATGTACATTCAAATAAAAAATGTCTGTATCTATAAATAATTCCACATATTTGCAGCTAATTACGCTTTCTTCTGATTCTGTGATGTCTGAAAGGTGATCATGCACCAGTGGCATTTTGTTAGTCTCAGCTCCTTACTCTATATATAATGTGTTTTTCTCTGCCCTGAAGGTGCAGCCAACAGAGTTTCAGCATTAAATCTACTATTTACAAACTAGTTTAATAGCATCATAAAAAACATTCACAAAATATCATTAAAGGTCGGCAATAAACTGCCTAAATCTTTTTGCCTTTTAAATATATGGGTGACCAGCATATCCCCAAAAGCTATGAGTTTGAAAATTAGCTGCTGAGCATGCACTGCAGTTAATTTTCATAGCTGCTTAGATATGATGCATCAGCAACATAATAAAACATACTCCTGCATAATAAACCCTTCTTTGATGCAAATCAATAGGGAGTAGTGCTATATAAAAATAAACTAAATACATGGAAACTCTGGGACATCTATGAATAGCCAGAGCACATACAAGCATCACAAAGCCCATTAAACCATTTTTGATATGAGTTTTGGAGCAAACTAGTAATAACCAACTCTCTAAGAAAATATAAAACAAACATAAGACAATCAAGTAAGACCCAAATTATAGAAGTCTGGCTCTCTCGCATGATTGTTTCCTAGGTAACCAGGACGGTGAAATAGAAATTTCTCAAAACAATCAAAACCACGAGTAAGATAACATTAAAATGCTTTTGCACTTACATCTTTACTGATCCACAAGAACAAAATTCAATTTAAGTAAAATCCAGGGATAATTTTGAAATAAGAAAAGTGAATTCATACTAATGCCATCACGTTATTTCAGTAGTAATAGTCACTGCCTTCCAGTGCTTGTAGGTGAGATAATTTGATAAATTTGCCTTAACACATATTCATATTCTGGTTTCATCAAATTAAATTGAAAAGGCAAGGTCATAAAGGTAAAGCTATTGCTAACTGCTACCTCAGACTCTTACAATATTCAGTCTTCTGAGAAACATTAGTATTGGAATGCTGGGTATAGCACAGAAATAGTTGCTGCTTTTGATACATATGTTCTTAATAGATTTGAAAGACTTTCCTTGGGTATTAGATAAAAGTTAGGTGAGTTTTAAGAACTTCATATGATAACTCTGCTGGATATAAAGTAGCGCCAAATTTCTAGGGACTCACTCACAAGAGTGGTGCCACATTCAGTCTTAAAATGACCACTTCTAATATTTGACAGTAACACTGAGAAAGCGTTTGAGTTTTCAGTGCTTCTACCTCCTCACTGTTAAGTTAAAATGACCACTTTTAATATTTTAAAATGACCACTTTTAATATTTGACAGTAACACTGACAAAGCATTTGAATTTCCAGTGCTTCTACCTCCTCACCGTTAACTTAGCAATGTCATCTGCATGCTTCATTCTATCTAAAGGAAAAATAAAAACTAAAAGGATTATGTTTTATGCACACATATCCTGTAATTTATTCCCGACTTTTAATTGTTTCACCACATACGCTGGTGTTTTCAACATGTTTCTGTATCCTGGGATGCACAGAATCCTCAGCGACACACATTGTTTTATGTTCTGGCAGTAACTGATCCAGAGACTTTCCCCCTGAAACTTATTTGTTCTCTTTAATATTGTCTAGAAAATGAATTGTTACCTAGGCTATTAGGTGGAACTTTTCCAGCATATACAATGTTTTGCTATAAAACATAATTGAATCACTTATTCTTTCATTAATTTTTCAGAGTTTAATTGATCACCTAGCCTGAGTAGGCACTTTGCCAGATGATGGGGGAAAAGGGCAACTGTGACCAAGTAAATCCTGTTAAGGAGTCTTCTCTTGTAGAAATTTGTACTAGTGTGCAGAAACGGTAAATAGATTTTTTTCTACTCCCTTTACACAAACACTGTAGTGTCAACATTATCTTTGTTTTGTAACTAAGAAGGCAGAGAATTAAATAAATTATCCATTGTTCATTGGAACAGCAAACCAACCAACTGTGTCTCTCAGGCACTAAACCTAAAGGAAAAACAAACAAAAAAAAATCTGCAAAAGCATATAATCAAATATAAAACAGACCAAAAAAATTAACAAAAGCAGAAATGTCATGTAAGCAAAATCTTAAAGACAATATCTGATCCTTCAAACTGTTGTAGACATAATTGTTAGTCCTGTGAGAGATCAAATACATTGAACAAAAAATAAGGGCAAATGTTTTTCCTTATTTCAGAACTTCAGCTAAAGACACATTAGGAAAAGAAGGTAATTAGCATCTCCATGTCTTAAAGTGCCAAGGAATTGCAATACATACTCCTGTCCCTATCGCAAAGTGAACAAACTGAAAATCTTTGACTCTAAATTCAATACTAGATTCAGCCCATATAATATGACATTAGAATTTCAAAAGAAAGATCTATATTTTGTGAGCTTGACTAAGTGAGAGGTTGATGAAGAGTTTTCTGCTATTTTCTGTCTTCCCTTCACATTGAACCAAGTAAGGATGGCTATACAACAGTTTTTTCATCTTTCTCCTGTCTTGGATTATTGAAGAAGATAGAAAAACCCAAAGGCCCACCTAAGTGCCATAGAATAACAGATGAAAAGTAAGTTTATAGGAAAAGCTTCATATGTGTTTATTGCAATAAGGAGACAGAATTTTTTTTTTTTTTTTTTTTTTTTTTTGAAATGGAGTCTCACTGTTTCCCAGGCTGGGGCCCACTGCAACTTCCACCTCCCGGGTTCAAGCAATTCTTCTGCCCCAGCCTCTCGAGCAGCTGGAACTACAGGCATATGCCACCACGCCCATCTGATTTTTGTATTTTTAGTAGACAAGGTTTCACCATATTGACCAGGCTGGTCTCAAACTCCTGACCTCATGATCTGCCCGCCTCAGCCTCCCAAAGTGCTGGGATTATAGGTGTGAGCCACCGTGCCCAGCCAGGTTCATGATTTTTATATGAAGACTCCAGAATATAAAAGATGGCTGGTTCATTTCATAAAGACAAGGGAGAAGAGAAAGAGCCCTGGAAGATCTACTCATTCTGTCATTATTTGCCACGGCAAGAAGTAAGTCTCCCATGAGGTTTAACAGTTTTTTCATTTGATTCGTGAAGTACCTGCATTTATACCCCCCACCTCAGTTGCTCTCACTATCATCTCAGTACATGACACCCCTTCCCCTGGTCTCTTAAACCTTCTCATATTCTAGAAATTGAAGGGACAATAAATTTCTACCTTTTTTTCCAGCATAAGCATTATGAAGCAAAAATGGATAGAGGTTTTCTTTATTTTAGTGCTTTGCAAAGCCAAGGTGCATACTGGGGAAGAGCCAGCAAGAAATTAGGCGTCACACTTTGCTAGGAACTCTGTTAAGTAATTATGTTCCTTCAAGAAAAAGGGAGTTTCTCAGATATATCCATAAAGGAAAAATGCTACACAGCTCTAAAACTTATATCAATTAAGGCTGTGTACATATCGTTTTCTTCTCTGATGCAGCATAATAGTTTTGACAATTCCCTGAGTCAGTGTACTTATTCATAGTTATAATTATACTTTATTTCAATTTTTTCTTTCTGTGTACGTAACATTAAAGTACTTGTAAATCAATACAAGTAAATGGCTAGAAATACATAATCTTAATGAATAATTGCGGACAATTTCTCAACAATAGTCCAATTAAAAAAAAAAAAAAATCGGAGATCCCGGTGCCTTCCTTCTTGCGATATCTCCATCCTTCTGGATTTTTAAAAGTTAGACACTGATTGTACTGCTTTGATCTGGTCTACAAACAAAGACAGCAAGAAAAGAAGATCTCTTGGCCTGCCCACAGTAATATACACCTCAATACCCAGGCTTATTGAACCTCTCTCAGAACATGCTTGTTGTCAAGGAGATGGGGACATGTACTCTACAATCCTCTGAGGACCTCTGAGCATCTTGTCTATCCTGACCACATCTTACGTAGAAAAAAAAAATCTGCATGATGGGAAATATTATCTCAATATTTCCTCCTTTTTTAAACCAGTGAACACATTTACTTAAAAGGAGTATTGTGGTAGGCTGAATTACACTCCCCTGAAATTCCTGTGTTGAAACCCTAATGCTCAACGTGAAAGTATTTGGAGACAGGTCTTTAAAGAGGCTATTAACATTAAATGAGTTCATAAGAGGAAGGCTCTAGTTTAATACAATTGCTCTCCTTCTAAGAAGAGAAAGACCTGAAGATGTGCACATGGAGAAAATGTGGAGGAAAGGCAACGTGAAGACAATGAGAAAATAACCATCTGAAAGCCAAGGAGAGGCCTCAAGAATAAACAACCAGCTGGCACCTCTAGCTCAGACATCCAGGCTCCAAAATTTTGAGTAGTAAATTTCTGTTGTTTAAGACATGCAGTCTGTAGTATTTTGTTATGGCAGTCCTAGCAGAAAAATCCAAGTATTGGCCTTTTTGTTTGCGTAAATGTCTGAAGTACTCCTCTGAATTTCAACATAAAAGTTCTTAAATGGAGTCAAATTATCTTAACCCTTACCTTTCAAGTTTTATGTTTATCTTTGGCTCCTCTTATTTTTCTTGGTATAATTCATAAATATTAAATATATATGCTCTGTAGGTACCATATATAAAGCAAAAAATTCCAAGGGAAAATACAAAGTGTTAGGGGAAAGAGACTGTTTACATGTCTCTCATTGATAAAATGGAGAAAAAAGACTCACGAAAGCATTGAAGTTGTTATAATGACGGTGCCTTGACTTTGCGTGAAATCTCATCCTGTGAAATAAACACATAGAGGAGTTAACAAAAAAAAAAGGCATGCCAACAACAAAAAATCTAAAAAGAGATTATTTCTTTTCACGTAGTTATCTTTTAGAGTGCTCCTATACCTGCAAACTCTTGTTGACTGAAAATCACCTCTCTCAGAACGTCATTTAGAAGTACTACCCTCAGAGAGGTGCTACATGCAAGTTTTTACTGTGATATCTTTCTGTGATAAATGACTGGTTTGAGTACAAAATCTGATGGGAAATTTCAATAAATCTATTTCATGTCAATAGAGATGGAAAGCACGAATAAGAAATGTATTGAAAAAATGTTAAGTCTTCTCTATCTATACACTGATCTAGTTAGAATACTTACAAAAAAGATCTTCCTGCCATGTTTTTTTTTTTTTAAATCTATGTTTTATACTTATTCCTATTTACATGGATGAAGAAAGTGGATAACATCCTAGTACACCCAATTTCTAAGATTTGACAAGGTTAATTCCTTTAGGCTAAAAGTATTAAGTCCCCTAAATTGACATGCTGGTACTTCAAATGTTAACAATAAATTGAGTAATTTACAGAAACCTTTACATGGTAAGTAGAATTCTAGTCACTAATATGGTCTTAAAATTATATTGCCTTACTGTATTATCTACAAAAGTAAAAATTTAAATCTAGACAAAAAGGTAGACATAAATCAACACAAAATCCATAAAAATTCAAAATCAGTACTAATAATGCAAAATATTAAATTAATAGCATTATATTCATGTGATGAATGCTGCTGTGCTAAATATGATGTTACAGTCATAAAATAGAATCCCTATGACAGATGTAACATATGCTATGTAAAACCAGCTCTTCTGCATCTGTGTTCCTTTTAAGTTACAGTGATTTCCTCATTCATAATCAGGACATATAGATAATTACAAACAAAACAAAAACAAGCTATGGTATTTGTTAGCCATCACTGGGCCAAAACTAACATATATACTTAAATTTCTTTGTATTTCTGAGTTACTTTCATTAAAATGATTGAACAAATGTGATTGATTAAACACATTTTAAAATTAACTTTAAGTAAAAACAGCAGAATTCTTGATACCTAAACACATTTCCTGAGCTACACTAAACCTAATTTGGATAAAAGTAGCAACGGATGTCAAGACTCTTAAATCCTGACAAATAACAATGTTGTGAAAACTACCTTAGAATTCTTCAATAAAGTTTACAAGTTGGAAAATACAATGCATACTAAAAGATCACGATATATTGCCGTTAATGATACTCAATTTTCACACAAATAAAAAATGTAAAACTAATAATACATGCAAAATAAGGCAACATTTGGCCTTTATTTGTTTGCTACTATTTACCAAAATTGTTTTCAAAGAAGAAATTGAAAGCAAATGTTTTCTTAAAAATAAATCAAAATAAAGAATCAAGCTCTTTTTCTTTACAAGGAGTATGTTCATATTCTCATAATTTATCTATCATAGCTAGAAAATATTTGTAAAAACTTTGCCACTTTAAAATTTTTAAGGAGTCAGGTCCAATATTTTTAAGCAGAAGCACTCTAAAAATGAATATGTGAAAATGAGTTTGTTTGATTTCTATCAGTCATGCACTGCAGTGCCTGACATTAACCTTGTTTGCATATTTGGGATCTATATAGTTAGAATTAATTTTCAGTGAATAAATTCACTTTCTTTTCTGATATGTTGTTTGCTGTGTCGATAAGAAATTCCATTATGAGATAAAAAGCACTGCATCCTAAAAGAAAAAAAAGAAGAAAAATTTATAGGTGATGCCTCATGTTTATATGCAAATTAAGATAGAATTTGCAAACTTTTAGAATAATAGGTTTATTAATTATCTTGTTTGAAATAATTAAGTAGAACTAAGCAAAATGTATGAACAAATGCAGTTTTATGAGAGAATCAACTTACGTAGAAACAAATCAAAGGAAGTAAATATAAAGAAATATCTCACTTATGTGAGGAATGACACAAATATCAGGAGTCAGACTATCTTCAATAATATAGAGAATAGTGTAGAGAAATTGTGTGGGTTAAACATATTTTTGTTAATTTTTCTGCAAACAATGAAACCATGAAAGTTTAAATTAATTCGAGTTATTAAAATATTTTTATGTACAAAACTAGCCGGGCATGGTGGTGCATGCCTCTAATCCCAGTTACTTGGGAGACTGGGGCAAGAGAGTCACTTGAACCTGGGAGGCCAAGGTTGCAGTGAGCTAAGATCATGCCATCGCACTCCAGCCTGTGTGACATGAGCAGATCTCTGTCTCAAAAAAAAAGAAAAAAGGTTTTGTGACTTAGTGTGTCATAAAAGGGTAAGCTTTATATTATTTATTTATTTTTATTATATTAACTTTTTAAATATGTCTTATTAATGTCAAGATTGGCCGACCAGATAATTCATGTGAAAAAAAGATCAAAAGTTTAGCCAACTAATGCATGACGTAATGCAAAGAAAATAACATCTTTAAGATATTATTGCATATAAAGTGTGAATTAGAAATAAAAGTAAAAATCTGACACTTATGTAGATCTTCAACAACTGGAGAGAATCTGAAATTATTGGAAACTCCAATGGACATCAAATGGCAGAGCCTAAATTTCAAGGAGTTTGAAATACACTGGTTTAATAAAATAAATGTACTTAATTTAATTAAGATAGTCCTATATCATTGTTATATTAAAGCCTCTCTAGGAATAGTTTACTTAACATTAAAATTATTTAATTTCATAATCACTTTGAAAAGTTTTGCTAGATCTTTTCTACCATCTTATACCAAAATGCGGAGTTTTTACTTTAAAATGCAGAGTTTTTACTTTAAAAATTAAGCACCAAATTAAAATACAATTGAAAAAGTGATAAATACAATCTGCATTGAACTTAACTTGGAGTTGATCATGAGACTCCAGCACTTATATCTATCTATCTATATATAATATCACCGTTTTAAATTTGTTTCAGAATGTTTAGTAGATATAATCATGTATTTCATATTTCCTAATCTGCAAGTAAGCCAATTTACATTGGATAAATTTTCTTCACATTATCTAGGGCATGCTAGGGCACGAAGTGTACTAATAACTGATCTCAGATTCTGGTGAATATGTTTCTATTCAGGATACATTGAGATTTCCAACATTATAGCAAACTAATGTAACAGTCAAATAATGGGTCATCAGAATTACAGAAATCATGCAAGAATATTTAAATATTGAATAAATAATGATTACTTCTACTAGTATTTATACCTATAAAAATGACAGTTAAAATCTCAATTTTTTTCAAATTATTTCATTTTGATTTGCATATGTATCTCCAGTTTCTTATGTATCTGTTATAATATGAATAATATATTACTAATTAATTATAATTGAGATATTATAATTTAAATGGTCAATTTAGAAGAAATAAGGACATCTTATGTGGCATTTTCCATATTTTTGTCCCTTTATTTCTTGACAATGTTTAAAAATATGCAATTTTGAAAATATTGTTTGAAATTAAAAGAACAGAATAAAAAAGTTAGAAAGTGTCACAAGTGATTAAAAGTAAAAGAATAAGATGAGAAACTTAGAAAAAAATAAAAAATAGAAAAGTGTAAAATATTTACAGTCAGTATAAAACACAATTACTTTTAATCATGTTTCTAATACAACTGGATGTCTAGTCATACTGTGATTAAACTTATAAAATTGCATGCATTATTTATTATTTCACAGTCAGAAGCATTTCAATTGAAATAAAGAAATGATTTTGAAAATTTATTGCATAACCAGAATAATCAAAATGTTTTGTTGACTAAAACACAAATATCAATTTCTGTCACCAAGTAGGAATAATCATAATTCAAGTAATATTTAAATTAATTGAAAAACGGCATGCCATTTTGAGACTTTTCCTATTTTGACATAAGTTGCTCTTCAGTCTTTTTAATGGGAAAGGAAAAGGATTGAATAGGAAGAGGGATTCTGAGGCATTGAGTAGTACAGATGGACTTTGAAAGCAGTAAGAATCAGGGAAGAGTTACTCTGCATGGTCTTTTTGCCCACACATTGATGGTGCTCATCTATGTCTCTGTAAAATAAGCAATTTCCTGATAGTAAGCTAGATGCCGCTCATGTTTATTATAGGTTTTCTCGGAGGTTTTTGTTTATAAATTGTCCACTCCATCTCCCTTCCTTAGCCACCTTTTCTTTTTCTTTTCTTTTTTTATTGAGACGGAGTTTCACTCTTGTTGCCCAGGCTGGAGTGCAGTGGTGCCATCTCGGCTTACTGCAACCTCCGCCTCCTGGGTTCAAGTGATACTCCTGTCTCAGCATCCGGAGTAGCTGGGATTACAGGAGCCCGCCACCACACCCAGTTATTTTTATTTTTTTGTATTTTTTACTACGGTGGTTTTCTCCATGTTAGCCAGGCTAGTCTCGAACTCATGACCTCAGGTGATCCGACTGCCTCCACCTCTCAAATTGCTGGGATTACAGGTGTGAGCCACAACTCCTGACTCTCTTACCCATTTTTAAAAATTCTTATTTAGGACTTCTATTACTTTTTTTAAAGAAGAAAACAAAGAAACATTATAAAGAATCACAAAAATATTGTAAAGTTGTTGAATTCCTTGCTCATTTATACTTCTGATTCAAAGTTATTAGAAAAGAGGCTGAGGGGCCTTTGAGGGTTGAGAAGTGTTTTCTGATTACTATTCTTCTGCACTAATGCATTAATGAAATAGACTGGTATACATCCTCCTCCTCCTTTGACCCAGGCAAGCACAGGAAGAGGTTTCTTTTAAGAACCCTCTGATAATATTCCCAAACACTAGTTCAATACTAGAGATACATAACAAAGAACAACTACCCCAATAAATGGCTAAATTGTTTCCCCAATGTTAGTGATGATGGCTGAGGAAAATGGTACTTTACTTAGTATGTCATAATTTGGTTAAAGAAATATAATAGGGCTGCATTTCTTCAACTGAGGTGAAAACTTAATGAAAGTAATGATGAGTGTTTACTCTTTAACTGGTTCTTCGTGGCACCAATAGGAAAACAAAAACATTTGAGGGTCTGAATATATCATATTATTATACTAAGCAATTTCCCTTGCCGCTGATCTGTTTCTTACAAACTTTTACTTAGTTTTTTGTCTCTGGATAAGCTTCTTTGCTATTTGTGGATTTTAACTCAGATATTTTATTATTTGGATTAAAGGGAAGATTACAGTGTACTAAAGCTTAATGCCTTAATGCTATAATCCAAGCTAAAAAGTTTATCAAACAAGCCATGTATAACAGTTGAGACATTACATTTTGGTATTAAAGCCTACTAGGAATAGACTTTTATTAAAGCATAGCCTTTAATTGTAATTTAGGGCTAAGAGAAGACCTGTATATTGCTACCATGAATACTTTTAATGCATGTCTTCTAATCCCAACAGTACAGGGAAGTGTCTTCAAATTAAAACTATATTAAAATGGTCAATTCAAAATTATGGAAATTTCAACTTTAAATAAAGCGTATTTACTGTCTTAGGCAAATATCTTATACATTATGAAAAAAAGATAGGTCTAGTCTGCGAAAGATTCTATGTCCATTAATATATTGTTAAAATTATGCATAATTTGTAATATTCATATTATAATTATTAATAATAGCAATTGTATCTGACAAGGATTTTGTTATTTTTAATATTTTTATTGAGTGCTATGCTGAGAGCTTTATATACATTTCTCTTGCCGTCATATTCTTATGAAGCTGCAAATGTCTAGGTACAGATTTAGTGAGGGGTATATTCTGCATTCACACCCAAGTCTACCTTCAGAGCCAGAGCCCTCAACCACTACACTCTACTGAAGATAACTGAAATGTGAAAGTAAATATGCAAGTAAGTAATTGAAATATGTTTTCTAGGACTGATATACTTTCCTGATCTATAGAAAACATTGTTTTAGCTACTCGCAGAGTTTCTTACGTTTTCTCTCAGGTTAATTCTACATATTCTGTCTCCAAGGCTAGTGCTCCGGAAACAAAGTCAAAGAAAGAGATTTGCATGCAGAAAGTTTATGGAACAATACTATTAGCAGCAATATCCATGACAGAGCGAAGGAAGCAGGATGGAAAGAGCCACAGTTGACCTTTGTTGTATCTGTAAATAGTCCTCAGCTAACTTTCAGAAAATCTATCAGCTAGAAGGTCTTTCTGAATTATCCCAATTAAGCCAAGGGGACCTCTTACCTTTATTACTTCCTATCAGCCAGTGACTTGAATGTGATATGCCCCGAAGGTGATATACTTGAGTGAGGCTGTTTCATTCCACCAAGGGCAATTTCCAGAGTAAGAAGTTTTGAGTCCATAGGAAATAATGCTCCAGGATTGAGTGCCTGCATGCTCAAGTGGGGATCTGGGAAACACACAGCAGTATCTACTTATGTTTGCTAAAAATTTGCTTTAAAACACTTTTTCTTTCACAAGATATACCCCAAAGTTCAGTACATATGAAAATATCTCTTTAATTATATCTCTCAAAGCTATAACACCAAAACAGAGTAATTACATGTTAAACATAATTACATAAAAGTGTAATTACAGAGTAATTATGCTATTTAGAAAGCGATGAGTTATACTATTACATGTTTCCAGTATTTTTTTCTTTATACCATTTGATGTTATAAGACTTATGATATCTGGTGTCTATCCTGAACCATCAGTGTATGGAATCATATTCTTTTGAATAATTAAAAGTTTATTTTTTGAATATGCTACCCTTTCTGATTCAGAAAAAAAATGACATTTTCTTCTATATTTAGTTTTAATTAACCAAAGTTTTAATTTTTACGATGAGATTTTTGTTTAGTTCACTAATGTGGTCTTAGGCATAAATTTTTCAGTTTGTTATTGAAAGCACTTAGATGCACCAGATTATTTGAAACATCTGTCAAAAAAATAACATAAAGTAACACTCCAGAAGGTATCTCATTCATTAAACACCTTCATTAATTTTTTTACATTTTGATACCTAATGATGTTGGTACTTCATGTTCCTACAAGCTACTTTGCTATTAGGAAGCACTATTACTGACTGATTTGGTGACAAATTGGTCATTAAATTGGTGTGTAAAGGTCAAGACTTTGAGTGAAAAGGCCAGTCTTTTTTTTTTTTTTTTTTTTTTTTTTGAGACAGAGTCTCGCTCTGTCGCCCAGGTGGAGTGCAGTGGCCGGATTGCAGCTCACTGCAAGCTCCGCCTCCTGGGTTCATGCCATTCTTCTGCCTCAGCCTCCCGAGTAGCGGGGACTACAGGCGCCCGCCACCTCGCCCGGCTAGTTTTTTTTCGTATTTTTAGTAGAGACGGGGTTTCACTGTGTTAGCCAGTATAAAAAGGCCAGTCTTTTCCAGGCAATATTTGCTCCACAATTTCTCACTGTAATTGCTGAATTTTTGTGAGTTTGGGATGTCTTGGAAAGTATTCCACATGGATAAAGGATGAAGGAATACTACTGTAATCTTAGAAAGAAAGAGATAGAGATAGAGAGATGATAGGTAGAAGATAGATAGATAGATAGATATAGATATAACATTAGTTATATCTGTGTATACTAAATATATACAGTATACTAAAGCTTAATGCCTTAATGCTATAATCCAAGCTAAAAAGTTTATCAAACAAGCCATGTATAACAGTTTAGACATTACATTTTGGTATTAAAGCCTACTAGGAATAAACTTTTATTAAAGCATAGCCTTTAATTGTAATTTAGAGCTAAGAGAAGACCTGTATATTGCTACCATGAATACTTTTAATGCATGTCTTCTAATCCCAACAGTACAGAGAAGTGTCTTCAAATTAAAACTATATTAAAATGGTCAATTCAAAATTATGGAAATTTCAACTTTAAATAAAGCGTATTTACTGTCTTAGGCAAATATCTTATACATTATGAAAAAAGGATAATGCTCCTCTCCCTCATGCAGACCCTCTATATAATACCCTCCTCTTGAGTTTAGCAAAACCTGGACATATGATGAAATATCATACCCAGAGTTCTGGTCCAAACTAGTTAAGCTGAGTTAATAAAAATGTTGGCCTTATCTAATCAGTTATATCCTTAAAATGGACAATGTCCAGCCTGGAGGAAGATTTGAAGCATAAGAGAAATTCTGCTACTGGTCCTGAAAATATAAGTTGCCAGATTCTGAGACTACCTATGGAAGGCATAACATGCGAGAACCTGAAGGTGGTCTCTAGAAATAGAGAGTAGTACTCAGTTAACAGATAATAGATAAGGAGGTATCAGGCCTACAGTTTCAAGAAAATAAATTCTGCCAACAACCTGAGGGAGCATGGACCAGATCTTTCCCTAGTACTGTCAGATGAGGACCTAACCAACTTATACCATGATTCCAGTCTGTGAGACTGTTTTACATATATATTTTTTATGAGACGGTGAGTCAGATGTCGTCACAAAAGGAGACAGAGAAGAGGCTTAGAAAAAAAATAAAGTTTGTTATACTCACAGGCCCTAGAGACAAGCCATGCAGGGCCGTATGGGAAGGATGCCTGGGTGGAGACAGAAGGCAGGAAACAAGAGCTAGGGGAAGTTTTAGGCCACTACTTTAATTGGAATTTTCCAGCTAAAGGTAAGACAGCATAGGGTGAAGAGTTTGAGATTGGCTATTTTGAATCATATGGGCAGGTTTTAGGTGGTAGGGGTGGTCCAGGTACATGGGCCTAGGATGATTAAAGCAGACAAATATTGTCTCCTGGAGTATATGGGACAGATGCGGGATGTATGGATTCGGCTTCGTTAGTTTGATTATCAAAGACATACTCCTGGCTGGGACCCTTGTTATCTTTAAGAGCTGACCAATCTCGAAGGGCAGATTCTCCCCAGTCAGAAAGCCTTTTTAATATGTCAAAACATCATAATATATAGACAAATCTAGTACATTTACAATATGGAGGCACTGAACAGAAGATTCATTTGAAATACACCAGATGCCTAACCCATGGAAGATGTGAGATAATATTTTTTTGTTGTTGTTTTAATCTACCAAACTTCTGGTAATTTGTTTCACAGAATATAAAACCACTAAAAAATAAATTATATGCACCTCAACATTTAATTCATATTGTTATTTTATTTTTTCATATTGAATCTATATTCTAGATTTATGTATATAATTAACCATAAATATATTTAAAGGGGTATTTTATGCAGCCAGCACATACTAACAATATTTCATTAATGCTGAAGATAGAAAGCCTTAGTTATTGACTTTCCTGGTATGATTTTATCAATATCTCAGAAGGAATCAATTTTTACATAAAATTAATGCAAACATATTACAGAAAATGTAACACACCATAGGCTAATATCTATGATTGTGCCCTATAAAATCCCTTCCAGTTTCCTTCCTTGTCATTTCTACATGTAAACGTGATATTCTTAGTTTGAAGCTTTTATTATTTGAGAATAAGCCTCTGTGTGAAATTATATAATTCAGATACATAATAAACATGATTGGAGAAGTAGGTGGAAGAATTTTTGTTTGTAAAACACTTTTTATATTTTATCCATTACGTACCACCCTAGCTTTATTTCCTCCAGCACAGCCTTTGGTTAGGTTCACACTTGACCATCTTTTATATGTCCTCAACATGCCATGTTCTTCTGCATCTCTGTGCTTTTGATTACAATGTACTCTTTCTCAATATTCTCCCAATAATTTGCTTGGGAAAATTCTATTTATTTTTTAAGGAATTTCACAGAAGCCAATTGAATTAATTACTTGTTACTTGAATTTCAGTTATTGTTTTTGCTTTCACAATTGATTTTCATGCAGAATAAGCAATCCTCCAGAGTAGGGTATGTGGATAAGTAAAGTGCTTTACAAAAGGAGGAACTTAAAATTGATTTCTAAATAAAAGCATTAAATTATTTATGTGTTAAACTAATTTTTAGTTATGAAGACCATTGTTGTTTAATGAAGAACGTTAACTTCTATTGCATGAATATTTTTCTCCCCGGCGTAGCACTCTCTATTATTTTGGATTCCAAATATTTTCTTGTTATTGTTGGTTTGGTTCATTGTCTTCAAAATGTTGTTATAACCAATCCAGGAAAATGCTCAAGCATTTGTCTTATACTGTTTATTTTCCACAAAGTAAAGACTTTGAGTAATTTTTTTTTTTATTTAACCAGCTGTCATTTTCATTACATCACCAGTTTTATAATACTTCAGAAAATATTTTGGCAATTACTTAGAGATTAAACGCTATTTGAGATGCCCAGATTCATAGATAATCTAAATTATTCACTACTGGGCTCTATATAATGACTTGGTTGTAGATCATTGCTGTACACAATGAACACGTTACTACACTCTTATAATAATAATGAACAATTCATCATCTTAGTAATATATTCTTCCTGTGAATCCTCTCCACGATAAGTTCATTATGACATATGAAACATTTGAGCATTTTCTTAAACTTACGAATATCTATTAAATATTTCTTAAATTTGGAGGCTGGAAGCATTTCAGGAATAGCAAAGTAAGAAAAATATGGTCCTCCACAAAAGCAATTGTTAAAAAAATAATTATCCATTGATCCTTGTTAAATATTTGCAATTGATATAGGGACTACTGCAATGGAGTTTTGCAGTGGGAAAAAGAGACTGGGCTCAACTTTAAACACAGCATTGGTAAGTGGAAATTTATAGCCAAGGACCACAGTGAAGAGAAAATTACTAAGAAGAAATATCAGCAATAAAGAAGATTCTGGCTAAACTAACTTATGGGGATTCTTGCTGAAGACAGGCCTGGTGATCAAATATCATCTAAAAGATGGTGGAAAATGAGGAATCTGATCAGATATTGAGGATGATCAGATATAAAGTTTGGGGAGTCCTGATAACTGACTTAGCAGGGTTCTTTGCTAAAACTGAATTTTACAAAGAAGAACACAGATGAGCCTAGAAGTTTCAGAAACCTAACTAAAGTTTGGCCAAACAAAAACCCTTTGTCATAATGAGGACACAAATGATTGCCAAAATTTTAATTTTCAGAAAGCAGACTCACATGCAAACATACACACACACGTGTACACACACACGTGTGCACACACACACACACACCTATATGCAGGCACAGGCACACACACACACACACACACACACCTTTGGCAAACACTGAGAAACTCATTGGTTCAAGAATTTTAAGTGTCTTTTAACCTAAAGGTTCATGGAGCAAGATCTGATTTCCTGAATTGCCACAATATATTATTTAAAATGAAAATTTTCAGCAAAAATTTCCAAGATGTGAAAAAAATAGGAAACTATA
Organism: Macaca nemestrina; assembly: GCF_043159975.1. Lineage (NCBI taxonomy): Eukaryota > Metazoa > Chordata > Mammalia > Primates > Cercopithecidae > Macaca > Macaca nemestrina. The sequence goes on along the minus strand of NC_092127.1, from coordinate 127,096,418 downwards.
ACTAATATTTAAGAAAAAAAAATGAATAGAAGAAGTCTATAAGAAAGGCCAGGTGTTAGGAATACAAAAGAACTTCTTTAAATCAGTTATTAAAATATATGTAAGAAAGGAAACTATGACTAAGGAATGAAGAACAACATGAAAATAATTTCTGTCCAAACACAGAACATCAAGAGATAGAAGTTATAAAAATGAAATAAATAAAAATATTGTAAATCAAAATTAAAATAACTGAAAAAAAGGCCCAACAGCATACTCTAATTGACATAACAGAGAATCAGTATATTCAAAACGGGTCCATTGACTTTGTTCAATGCACAGGAGAGAACAAAAAAAAATAATGAATAATAATAATAAAACAAAAGCCCAAGAACTTTGGGACACCAACAATAGTTCTAACATAGGCATCATAGGAATTTTAGAAGGAGAGGATAGAGAGAAAGGGTGATAAAGAATATTTGAAAAAAATTCACAAATTTAAAAAAAAAAAACAAAAAAAAAACATTACTTTGTACACCAAAGAAGTTCCAGATACCCCAAATAGGATTAATGCAAGCAGATCCATATATGCATAGATGACAGTCAGCTGCCAAATACCAATACTAAAAGAAAAACTTGAACAGAGTACGAGAAAAAGCAACTCATCATGTAAAAGAGATTATCAGTTAGATCATCAGTTAAATTTTCTTTAGAAACCGCAGAAGTCAGTTTTCTAATGCAGTGGATGACATATTCCATATGATGAAAGACTGTCAACCAGTAATTCTTCATTCGTTGATACTATCCTTAAAAATAACACACACACACACACACACACACACACACACACACACACACACACGAGAGAGAGAGAGAGAGAAAGATTTCCATATAAACAAAACCCAGAGATTCTATCACTAGAAGACCCATCCTACGAGAAATACTAAAAACAGTTTTTCCTGAAATGAAAGGACGGTAGACTATAACTCAAATTTTTATGAAAACATAAACAGCATTGGTAAGTATAATTACACAGATAAATATAAAAGACTGCATTAATGCATTTTTGTTTGTAACTAATTTTTCTTGCTATTTGTATTAAAAAATAATAAAGTAGTAAGTATAAAACTAAGTTAAAGGGTTGATAATGCATAAATATATAATTCACATGACAATGATATGATAGAAGAGGACATAGAGCCATAGTACTGTAATTTTTTGTATAATTTGAAATTAAGTTGGTGTTAATTGAAATTGTATTAAACTAAGTTGGTAATTTTAATTATCAGGAAAGCCATTAATAAATATCTCACAAAAATGTAGAAAAAAAAGAGAAGGAAATTAAAATGGTATTTTAGAAAAAATTTGATTAAAACAAGAAAAAGAAGTAATGGAGGAATAACACTCCAAAATACATCAGACATACAAAAACCAAATAGCAAAATAATAGTTAAGTGTAATTGAATGAAACATTTCAATTGAAAGATAAGGATTACAAAAATCAGAAAAAATAAAAACGTAACCCAAGTATATGTTTTCTGCTAGAGACAAACTTTAGATTCAATAGGTTAAAAATGAAAGAACTGAAAAACCATAGACCATGGAACATAAACAAAGAGAGCTGGAGAAATAATGGTGATATCAGGAAAAAAGGTAACATTTAAGAAAAACATTGTTTTATCGTTTTAGAGACCAAGAAGGAAATTTAAAATGATGAACGTGTCAAATCACAAGGAGTCTATTCACTAGGATTTTATAATTTAAAATTATGAATATATATGCACTTAGCACAAGTAGCTTACAATACATGAAGCAAAAACTGACAGAATTGATCGGAGAAATAAACATTTTGACAGTAATAGTTGGAGGCTGTATTAATCCGTTTTCACACTACTACTAAAGACATATCTGAGACTCAGAAGAAAAAGAGGTTTAATTGGATTTAAAGTTCCACATGGCTGGGGAGGCCTCAGAAACATGGCGGGAGGTAAAACGGACTTCTTACATGGCAGCGGCAAGTGAGGAAGATGCAAAAGCAAAAACCCCTGATAAAACCATCAGATCTTGTGAGACTTATTCACTACCACAAGAACAATATGGGGGAACCCCCCCCCTCCATGATTCAAATTATCTCCCACCAACTCCCTCCCACAACATGTGGAAATTATGGGAGTATAATTCAAGATGAGATTTGGGTGAGAACACAGCCAAACCATAACGGAGGCTTAAATAATGCACTTTAAAAAATTATTAGCCAGAAGAAAAGAGGAAAAACAAGATTTGAAAAGCAGTATGTTCTATTTGGGATGTTTGTTTTCCCAAACCTCATGTTGAAATTTGATTCCTCAAGGTTGGAGATGGGGCCTAATGGGAAGTGTTTGAGTTATGAGGGGTTGGATTCTCATAGATTAATTCCTTCCTTGGGGTGGGGGTGAGTGAGCTCTCGTTCTGCTAGGTCTCTTGAGAGCCAATTGTTAAAAAGAGTCTAGCATCTCCACTCTATCGCTCTTGCTTCATCTTTTGCCATTTGATTTGCACACACTGGCTTTCACCTTCTGCCATGAGTAGAAACAGCCTGAGTCTCTCACCAGATTCAGATGCCATCACCATCCTTCTTGTACAGCCTATATAACTGTGAGCAAAATAAACCTCTTTTATTTATAAATCACCCAGTCTCAGATATTCTTTTACAGCAACACAAATAGATTAAGATACAATATAAACCAATGAAACTTAATGGGCTTATTTTGTTTCGGTCAATAAAAAAGAAATAAACATTCACTGACGGGCACATGAAACATTCTCCATACACCATATGTTAAATCATTAGAAAGGGTCACAATAAATTAAAAATTGTAAAGGATTAACATTATACGAAGTATATTCTTGAACCACTGTGAAATGAAATGGATATCAATTACAGATAGACATTTGGAAATTTATAAAAATGTACAAATTAACATACTGCTAAGTAACAAATGAGTCAAAGAAGAAATCACTAGTAAAATTCAAAAATACTTTGAGATAAATGAGAATACAACCACAGTGCACCAAAACTTAAAGAATAGAGCTAAAATGATGATAAGAAATGTGGCTTTCTACTCTTGCTACTTAAGAAACTAGAAAAAAAAAAAATAAAAAGCAAGAAAAAAAGAAAGTATAAATACAAGCATGAAAATAAAAGTGAAAGTAATACATAATAGAAAAACTCAATAAAATTTTATTTCTTGGAAAATCAAGAAAATTAATAAATATTTAGCTGGACTGATCAAGAAAAAAGGAAGACTTAAATTAATAAAATCAGGATTAAAACAGAAGGCATCACTACTGACATCACAGATATAAAAAAAGTTATACAGTATTTTTATGAACAATTTTATATTAACAAATTAGGTAACCTAAAAGATATGAATAACCTATACAAAGATACCTAGTGCTAAAAGTGACCTAAAAAGAAACAGAATCATAATTCTATTCTATTGTTCTATATATCCATCCAAATGTCAGTGCCATACTATCCTCATTAGTGTAACCCTAAAGTAAATTCTGAAATTTCTGAAATGGGGAAGTGTGAGTGCTCTAATTTTGTTTATTAAAGGGTTGTTTGGTCAATTTTTGATATTCAATGTTCCCTCAGTTTCCTAATTTGTGACTAATTTATCAGTTTCTGCAAAAATATCTGAGAGTTTGGTATAAATTGCTTTAACTTTGTAGATCAATTAGAGAAGTATTGCCATCTTAATGATATCAATTTGTCCAATTCATTAATCTTGTGAGTTTTTTCATTTATTTCTGTTTTCTCCAATTTATTTATATGATACTTTTTAATACACAGTGCACAAATCTTGTACGAACCGTCATGGGACAATCTAGTATCCACAAACAAAAGACTAAATGTGCAGTGTATATCACACAATATAAAAAAAATCACCTGAAAGTTAAACACTCACCTGAGTATAAGAGTTAAGACTACAATTGGGAGGCCGAGGCGGGTGGATCACGAGGTCAGGAGATCGAGACCATCCTGGCTAACACAGTGAAACCCCGTCTCTACTAAAAATACAAAAAAACTAGCCGGGCGAGGTGGCGGGCGCCTGTAGTCCCAGCTACTCAGGAGGCTGAGGCAGGAGAATGGCGTGAACCCGGGAGGCGGAGCTTGCAGTGAGCTGAGATCCGGCCACTGCACTCCAGCCTGGGTGACAGAGCGAGACTCCGTCTCAAAAAAAAAAAAAAAAAAAAAAAGAGTTAAGACTAAAAAACACTTTTTTAAAAAAAGTGTATCTTTGTGACTTTGAATTAAGCAATGTTTTTTTTTTAGGTATTCCATCAAAGTACAAGTGACAAAAAAAAAAAAAAAAGGTATATGGGCATAACTAAAATTAAAAAAAACAAAACAAAACAAAACAAAAAAACAGCTTTTGTGCTTTATAGGAAAAGTCTACACAATCAAAAGATGACTCAAAGCATAGGATATTTACAAGGTATGTTTTCAAAGGTATTTAACTCCAAAGTATGTAATTCTTAAACAACAGCAATTTTTGGGTAAATGACCTGAAAGGTAAATGATTTGTTTAGTTTTTTGTTAAATAAAATTGTCAAATAAATGTCAATAATAGACATTATTCCAAAGAAGACAAACAAATGGCACATTAGCCCATGAAAATGAACTCAATATTGCTATCAAAATTACAATGAAATACCACTTCACACACACTAGGATGGCTAAAACAAATCAAACAAACAATAAAATGTAGAGGAGTATTGATAGAAATAGAACCCATCATACACTGCTAGATTCTGCAATATGCAGCCACTTTGAAAAACCGAAAATTCTATGAAAGTTAATCACAGATTTCCCATATGACCCTGCAATTCCACCCCTGGACATACACCCAAGAAAAATGTACACACTTCGTAACAGTCAAAAAGTGTAAGTAACACAAATATCTTTAAACTGACTTATGCATAAAGCATCATATGTCCATACAATGGAACATTCTATTAAAATGAATGAAATATGCATGCTATAACATAGCCATACCTTAAACTAAATTAATCTAAAACTAAATTATGTTGTTATGCTAAGGGAAATAATCTAGGCACAAAATGCCTCACATTATATGATTACATTTAAATGTCCACAATAGAAAAATCCATAGAAACAGAAAGTAGATTAGTGATTTACGGGGCATGGGTACAGGGGGAAATTAGGAGTAACTACTAATAAGTATAGGGTTTCTCTTTCAGGTGTTAAATTTTTTATATAGTGACATAGTGATGAAGGTTACATAACTCTTTGAATATATTTTCAAAATTGAATTGTACATTTGAAAGTATAGATTTTACGTTGGGATAATTATTTCTCAATAAAACTGTCATTTAAAACAACCTACAACTGAAAAATAATGTAAAATATTCCAGTGGCTTAAAGCATTTATGTTATATAATCATTTTATTTTCAAAATAAGATTTCTTGAAATCAATATTAAGACTTTCTGATTTAAGCCATAAAGCAATAACTTGCCATACATTTTAGCTTGACTAAACACTTTGTTTATAGATTTCTTGGAAGTATTTATCTGCATGTTTTATATCTTGATAAATACACTTTTCTTTGAATAAACTATCTCTGAACATTTTTTCTTTCTTTTTTAGTGGAAATTATATATATTTAAGGCATATGGTATGCTACTTTGATATGCATATACATGGTGAATGATTACTACAGTCAAGTTAATTAACATATCCATCTCCTTACAAAATCACCATTTTTTTTGTGGTGAGAACACTTAAGATCTACTCTGCAAGCAAATTTCAGGTATACAATAAAGAAGATATTTATTTAGGACAATCGAGAAAGCAAAATTGCAAAAATCTTTGCTCTTCTGAGTCAGTTTTTAAAAATCGAAGTTGAACCCCAGAGAGATAAAATACAATGTATCTCTTCAACTTTTAACTGTAACTAGTATATCATACTACGCTCTTAGTGATTTTATAACTATAATAATTTGCAGGATTTTAACATATAATATTAAATAGTTTTATTTCCCATTTGTTCCTTCAATTTACCTTTTATTGTCTTTTGTGAGTAATTGATCTTTCCAAATCTCTCTGGGAATTTGAAATTATTTTTATGTATTTCTTGATTACTTTTTTGTTACATCAAATTACCAACTAAATGTCAAAACTGTTGTTAAAATATTTTATTTTACTTAATAAAGTATATTTCTGCTAGTTCTATATTAAAATTGATATAAAATCAGACATCGATAATTCATAATTTTTTGGAAAATAGATAAGTCTTAATTATAAAACATTGCATGCCTTATTTCAAGGATTATTGAAAGAGAATCTGATGATCGTAGTGTTTTAATTCTAATCCAACGAATCTAGAACACCATATATATAAACTAATATACTTCTTTATCATTTTAAAAAATAGAAGTACACTGAAGTCATAAAGATCATTAAATAATTTTAATACATAAGAATTATTTTAATAAAAACATGATAATGAAAACTTTTTTTAGTATAAGAATGGAGTAAACATGTACTTAAATCATTAAAAATGTTTTTCAATATTGACAATTTAGACATGAGTTATGTATTTTCATTAATGTTCAATTTATTCGTTATTTTTAAAAACTGACATAAGTACATTAAGTATTAGATTTTTTCCTATAAACAATAAGAGAAAAAAGGCTCTAAATCACCTTTCATGGTAACAATTTCAGGATACACTATAACATTTTGTGTAATAAAATGGTGTCAAATTCATGATTATTTGTCAGTCATTCATAACTTTTGTGTGGTGTAGTGATTTTGAAAAGCATTCATTCACATTATTAATAAAAGCAGGTTTGGTCTCTATTTTAAATTGCCATGAGGAGTAAAGTGTATAGACACAGAATTAAAAGGGAGACAAGCGAATTGCTTATATGATTACCATAAAAATCAGAGAATATTATCTATGACTATTACAATAATTTATTTCTGAAAGTACCCTGCTTTTGAAATATTTCTAATTCTTTTAATTAATTCCTTATCATATTCAAATGCCTTTAACTGAAGATTTTAATATATAATCAAAATATTTTTATTTGACTTTGTAAGTCAATTCACATTTTCAAACTTGACTTTTTTTTTTTTTTTTTTTTTTTTTTGAGACAGAGTCTTACTCTGTCGCCCAGGGTGGAGTGCAGTGGTGCGATATTGGCTTACTGCAACCTTCGCCTCCTGGGTTCAAGCGATTCTCCAGCCTCAGCTGGGATCCCAAGTAGCTGGGAATATAGTCATGTGCCACCATGCCCAGTTAATTTTTGTATTTTTAGTAGAGAAGGGGGTTGGCCATGTTGCCCAGGCTGGTCTCGAACTCCTAACCTCAAGTGATCCTCCTGCCTTGGCCTCCCAAAGTGCTGGGATTACAGGCATGAGCCACAACACCCAGCTGACAATGTAATATACCTTTAATTTAAGAATTTCTAAAAGAAGGGGATTGAATAAATATTAATATACCAGTTTAAGGATTAATGAGATAATAAGCACATTTTGCATTATTGTTGATAGAAGATCCTATGTAGTTCAGAATGTGTATTGTAAAATTTTCATTTGTAAACTAAATTATGTCATTATTATAAAATAACAGAATATTACATGTTTTTTATTTTGCAGAAACATGTAATCTAATATGTACATAAGGACATGTGTAAACTGTATTTTAGGTACTAAATACATGCAAGTTTATAAACTTCCATATATTTACATATAACATCAATTTTTAAAAAGTTAAACTTAGATTTACTTTTTAATGATAAAATTAGTTTACTACTATAACTTTATCTACACAACATGGTCAAGTTATATTACAAAAGATGTCCATATGTTATATTATCTAAGATTATAACAAAGTATGAAATGATAAACAGAAAATAATATTAATATATTTTTTCCAAGAGTACCTCTATGTACTACCATGTGTTTTCATAACTTTCGTTTTTGCTAATATTCTCACAGTTCAGAAGCCTGGGAAGTCCACGATCAATATGTCTGGTTAGGATTTGTTTCCTGGTTCAGAAATGAGACCTTCTCACTGTGTCCTGACATAGTGAAAAGGAGCAAGTAAGATCCCTTAGGCCTCTTGTATAAGGGCATTAATCCCATTAGAATGGGCTCTGCCTTCATGACCTAATCACTTCTTCAAAGCCTGACCTCCTAATATCACCAGCTAGGGGTTAGAATTTCAACATATACGTTGTAAGGGGACACAACCATTCAGGTAATACCATTTTTTAATTAACGTATAATTATTCACTGTGGTCTAATACCTAATGGATATTTGAGAACTTGAATAGTAGATTCCACACTAGACCTTGAAAATCAAAGACAAGATTCTTTTTTTCTTTACCAGCTTGGGGTAAAGATCCATATCCACTTTGTTTTATTCTCTTTCAGTTGTGCTCTTAATCTCCTTCAGGAAATGTTTTGAACCGGAACACTCTCATACACAGGTCTGTGCAGCTGTGGATGTGCATAAATGCATACATACAACATACACACAGAATTAGCAATGATTTTCAAGTTCAGTTATTACTATATTCATAATTATAAATTTCAGATGAATAACTTATATAGATGTAAAATGTTACCTATAGTCAATGTTTCATGTTACTAAGCAAACCACTTTATCTTTCCATTTAGATTGTAGATTTTGTTTTATATCTACAAATTAAAAATTATCCATGGTGTTGCTATAAAAAAGGAAGGATGTATTCAGCTAACCAAGGATGAATGCTAATCTTCACTATCTTATTGAAATATTTATTTTGTTCAAAAATTATAATGTTCTTGTTTACATCTTCTTTATTATTTTAAAAAGATATTAAACATTATTCTTCAGAGGAATCAGGCTCGAAGTTTTGTATTTTCTCCTTTCTGTAAGCAGTGACTGAACTTACAAGTAAATTTCCAAAATACAACCTAGAAAATCTGAGGATCACAAGATCACTGACATCTTATTAAGTAAATCCAAGAGATTAATGAATTTTTCCTATTATTCCAGTATTTATTAATGTGACCAAAAACAATAAAAGAGAACTTATTAATTTAAATTCATTATAGGGATATTAGACACGATATTTAGATAATCATAAGCAAATATTTAAAATCTTCAAGTTAGGAGAAAGAAAATAATTATGTTGTTTTTTATCTCTACCTTTGTAAGTTTTTTTTTTTAATCAGAACAATCTAATGCTGTAAATTTAAAATATTATTTATTAATTTTTCTCCTGTCTTTTTAATAACCAAGTTATCAACTACTTAAAATTATCTTTAAAATTAGAATTTGGTTTAATGAGCAAATAATATAACTATTCAAATTATGAAAGGGGAAATGTACTTGTATTTTTAGAATTAAATATGTCTAGTAAAGTAGAACATCCATTGTTTTTTCTACGTTCACACATGGCTATAAATGAGGTGAAACACATAAAGAAAGAAATGACAAGTGTTGGTGCTGAGTATTATGCAAACATGAATGAGAACAAATAGTAAAAATAGAAAAAATGAAAATGTATTGGCAAAGAAGAAGCTGATATGAAAATAATCGTAGAAAGTACAATTATGAGTTTGTCTCTGAATATACAGAAAATGATTTTGATTCCTATATACATCCCCAATGGTTTGACTGTAGGATATGAAATGGAATTAGGAATTATGGAAAACTTTTCTTGAGAAAATAACTGAAGCCGTAACTACATTGGAGCTCATATTCTGAAATGAATACAATAGGAAAATAAAATAAATATACACATAAAGATTAAGAGAGTTTTTATATGCTAAGATTTCATATGGTAAGTTGACAATCAGTAACCCACGTGAATAAAAATACGTTAAAAAAGTGAAAAGATACATTTGGATATAAATTTTCCCATAACTACCTATAATTATTTTTTCCCTTAAAAGCCTTATTTCTTGATTAGTACACTATAAGTCATTTCTTGAAGGCAGATTAAAAAATGTAAAGAAGCCGGGCGCGGTGGCTCAAGCCTGTAATCCCAGCACTTTGGGAGGCCGAGACGGGCGGATCACGAGGTCAGGAGATCGAGACCATCCTGGCTAACACGGTGAAACCCCGTCTTTACTAAAAAATACAAAAAACAGGCCGGGCGAGGTGGCGGGCGCCTGTAGTCCCAGCTACTCGGGAGGCTGAGGCAGGAGAATGGCGTAAACCCGGGAGGCGGAGCTTGCAGTGAGCTGAGATCCGGCCACTGCACTCCAGCCTGGGCGATAGAGTGAGACTCCATCTCAAAAAAAAAAAAAAAAAAAAAAAAGTAAAGAAAATATCCACAAAAGTTGAGAAAAAATAAGTCAAAGTAGATTTTACCTATTTGGACAGAGAAATAGCTATTTATGTGATGTCAGGGGATTGAAGATGTGTGTTTTCTGGGAGAGGTAGGTACTGAGTCTTAATGCAGGAAAAGAGAGGCATACCAGATACACATCTATGTAAAAACTTCTGGGTAAATTAATAAGCAAGGCTATAGCAGTATAAAGTATAGGCATAGACTAAATGTATTAAAAACAAGCAAATATTCTGAATATCTTTATAGAGAAGTGGACTCAGGGACAAAATGAAGAATAAATAACAGTTTTATTGTTAGCATTACATACTCAATTGGCCCGGTCTGCTCAATAGAACTAGGAGTGCCAACAAAATAAAATTATAAGAAAGAATGTATTCGATTTGGAGATTGAACACATGGGTTTAACAGTACAAACTCAAGGTTCCACATTTGTAAAATATAGTTTTTTTATTAGCTACTTGAAATGTCATGAAATTAAGTAGCACAGCTATGTAGTTCACTGTTGTATCTTTATGTCTAGTGGGATACATTGCACAGAACAAAACTTCATATTTGTTGAATGAATATACATTAATGAATGAATGGGCTTTTGATGAGAATCAACAAAAGTAGTGTGCCATAGACTCCAGCATTGTGAGATTTATAAAAATTGTAATTTTTTAATGCAGTAAAAACGTTACGATTATTTAACCTAGAAATAGTAACAACAGTTCGTTAGAGCATATATCTTTATATTTATTTTATTTATTTATTTATTTTTTGAGACAGAGTTTAGCTCTTGTTGCCCAGGCTGTAGTGCAATGGCATGATCTCGACTCACCGCAACCTTCGCCTGCCGGGATCAAGCGATTCTCTTGCCTCAACCTCCTGAGTAGCTGGGATTACAGGCACCACCATGCCTGGCTAATTTCTGTATTTTTAGTATAGACAGGGTTTTTCCAAGTTGGTCAGGCTGGTCTCAAACTCCCAACCTCAGGTGATCCACCCGCCTCGGCCTCCCAAAGTACTGGGATGAGGCGTGAGCCACGTGCCTGGCCAGCATACATTTTCATAAAGTAAGCATGATGAATAAATCACTTGATATAAAAACTTTTGAAATGTGGTATTGTAATTTACCTCAGTTTTAGCATCATATATACAGTTAAAATATTTGTTGAATGAATGGTACATTAATGCAGTAAATTCCTAATTTTCATTAAATTTACTAAATGCAAACAAATATTTTAGAATTGTAAACTACCCACATATCATAAAGCATGATAAATTTTAAGATATTTATTAGGTTATTTATAAATTTCACATTATACTTTCACTTGGAATTATATATATTACAAGTATGCCATGCCTATCTGCAGCTCTTTGATGAGAAAAAGTAATCAACCATATAGCACAAATAAATTGAGGTTGTAAGAGATCAAAGACTATCAAGTGTTTTAATCAATAAATCAGTGAAGCCAGATGAGACAACAGAGAGAAATGTATGAAACCATATTAGGTTTGCTTTCTAAGCCTAGATGATAATTAAAATTTTGCCTTGAAATACTAATTTCTAAAAAGCAGTGCTACTTAGAATGTTGTTAAAAACTGATGTAATGATAAGACTTTGGAAATATTCAAAAATAATATGAAATAGCTTTAAAATATAAATTTATAATAGCCATGCATTAACCATATATTCAATTCTGTAGGCACAATAATAGTTATGTCACCTTTATCATTGTACCTAGTGTTACTTTTATGAACAGTTATAATAGAATTCTATAAATAATAATGCAGTTAACACAGTGGGAATATCAATGTGCTATTCTCTATGAATGAGGATATGATAGAATTAGGATGTAGATATAGGAACTATGTCAAAAAACTTCTAAAAGCAACTAGTTTATCCAATATTAACAGATAATCATTTAACTGATAGTCAAACTTTGATGCCTTACAGTAAATATGACATTGAACAAAAGTCTTAGGACTTTGGAAATTATGTTTCAGGCAAATTAGCATATCATCAGTTCAGAAGTGGAAATTTACTCCATGACACAAAATTAGAGTACTAATGAGGAACCAGAAAAATAATTTTTAAAAATGCAGTCCAGGAAAGCAATCTGAGGACACAGTGGTTAACATCTGTGGAAACAGATGCAAAGCATGCATAACTAACAAAGTTGGAAAAAAAAAACTATTAAAAGATTAAAATGCATCCTTTAATAATTGTACAGAATTCAGAAATTGAAAGACACAACATTTTAAAGCTATTAACCTTTCTCAAAATTATAAAGCATGAGGACTTGATCTTCTAGGAATTTTCTACTTGGCCTTTATAATTATATATGCACATGCACTAAATGCTTTTTTAATGATTTTTGATAATTTAGGGAGCCAGTGATCAGTATTTTTGTCTGTATTTTCCAAATTCAGAACTAGTGAGAAGTGGACAACCATGGGCTTCCCACACAAAAACCTTCATGGGCTGGACATCAGAGTAGGGTGATGTCCTCTCTGATGGTAAATTTGGAAAGAAGTTTCCAGAACAGACAATTGGAGCATGCACAATTTCTTTTGCAGAACTCATTCACTTGGCAAATCACTCCTATGCTATGGTAAAGAATAAACTGCAGGGACCAAGGGAGAAAGTAAATTTTTTGAGTTTATTTCCTCCAGTTGTTACATTGCAAAATTAACCATGAAAATGGTAAGGATGACACATTATACTATATCATAAATTGCTTCTGGAAACTTAAATATTACCACTTCCAGCTTTTGGTCTTTCTAGTGTAAGCAATCTCGGAAAGTAATAAACTTTCTGACAGCATTACAGAAGATAACTCAGTCTAATAGTTTTTGTTTCTTTTTTTTTTTTTTCTCTCCTCCCTTTCCCCTTTGCCTTTGTTTACTTTCTTCCTCACTCTTACTCTCCATTACTTTATTTCTTTCTCAGAGAAATTTACCAACAGTTCAATTATGGCAATAACAGTGGTTGAACACTTTCATTCCATTTGCACTCTATGGTTCATTTGTGAAATGTAATATCCTTTAACTTATTGTGGACAACATTTTCAAAATCACATAATCAGATAAAGGGAAAATAAATAAATATTGTGGCAGGCAGAATGTTGGCACCCAAGATACATACTTTTATTACTCTCCCTTTGTGTAAAACACTCCCTGCACCTTGAGTATATAAAAAAAGAAACTATGACTATGTTGGGATATTTCTCCCATGAGTGTTTTTTAATTAATTAGTTGCCTTGAGTGAATGAGAAGGAAGATTTTCCTGAGTGGGCTTTACCTAATCAGGAGAGCACTTAAAAAAGATACACCATCAGAGGAATTATTTTGATCTCTTGACCTTGAGTAAGTAAGTCATCACAGTGAAAGAGAACTTATGAAAGGGGTCATGTGGCAATCATCTGATATGATCTTCCATAAGCTGAGAGGTATCATTGACTGACAAGTAACAAAAGTAAAGTTCTTTTACAACACAAAGAACTGAATTCTGCCAACAATCAGGAGCTTGAAAGATAACTAAAAACCTCAGATCGGATTACAGCCCTGGCCAGCAACTTAACTAAAGCCTGAGAAGACTCGTTAACCTGTGCTTGGACTTCTGATTTGTGGAAGCAGTGAGATCCTATGAGCCACAATTCCAAGGTAGATTTTTCCAAACAACAGACTCCAAAATGGAGTTTGTATGTGAAAAGTTTATTAGGGATTGTTCTTAAAAACTACACTGATGGTAAATAAGAAGAACAAATCAGAGAAAGAGCAAGAGAGTGAGACAGAGATTGAGCTATCATGTATCTGTCTAATAACATGGAAGTTTCTAGAGTTAGTAGAGTTGTCCAAATTAAGGCAAGAACATGAACTTCATAACTACACAGCCACCAGTGTTAAGATTGGTCTGATCCCAGGAAGAGTGATGTTTCCAAACTCTCTTTGACTGGAGACAATTCCTGAAGAGAGACTCCGATGTGAACAATAAGCAGTCTACACTTCCAGGAAATGGAAGAACAGATGCTTTCATCCTGAAGCCATATCTTGGTGGCTTACCACGATGTTAACTAAAATCCTTTTGAGTTGCTAAAATTCATTTACTTATTGAAAAAGTTTATCCTTGTTTAGTAATGACTACTTAAGGATTCTGGTTTATTTCCTTTCCTGGGAATCTTATCTCAGAAAAAGTAGTGGGACAACTATAGCTCCCAAGACTGCATTTGGTTTTGACTCATTATCTGATACTCAACACCTCCTTCTTTTACCATCCATCTTATGATCCATTCACGTTTGTCTCGCAGCTCTACTCTAGGTTGCTTATCTGGTGGGGCGAATCAGAATTAATGAAATGGTGTCTAAGTCCCTGGTTATTATAGCCCTCTTACCTCTTCACTGTTACATTGTCAATTTACCATCAAAATTAGGAACTTAAGATTCCACATTCATAAATTTTAATTTATGCTACTGTCTAAGCTCTATAAAAAGTACCAATAGTTACTCTATGAAATAATCATGGTGTTGAAATGACAAATTCTGTACACAATACATTAGAACAACTCCGCAACCTCTTGATAATTGGAAATAATTACCTATGCCAAGATTGCAACTTTTTTCCTTGACTCCTGGTTTCTTGGTAAAAATGGAGGTAGGAGTGAATGGGTCACAGTTTTAACTTGAAGTTTAATAGAATTCATAATATGGCCATGTATAAGCATTCCTCCATTGGGAAGGAGGAACTCTAGAACTATAAAGCCATTATATATTAGTATGGAGAACAAATTTTTTTCAACTAAATTACTGGAAGTGATGGTGAGAATAATTTCATTTCTATCTCTCATTTCCCAAATGATAATATTCTGACAACTTAAGACGCAACATCGTATCATGCCCTTTGATTTAGACTTTATGTCACATTTTTTGATATGATGGACATCCCCTCACTCCAGTGCATAAACCCAAGCTAGCGCCTAAGCTGCACATAAGAAATGGCTATTACAATGCTTTATCAGCCGGGCACTTTCTGGGTACAATGATAAGACCAATACATTCGCCCATTCAACATTTCTTTTGGTAACAAGTGGACTTCTTGTTATGCAGCTTATGCTAATCAGTGTTTTTTGAAAGCATATCAAATGCATTTTAAGCCCTTGAATGTTAGCAATGGCTACTGCCTTGTAAGCAAAATAATAAACATAATAATCAATTAAATTTCCATAGTTTAAATTTGTATTAATTCCAGTCAATATTATTAGCTATGCTTTACAGAAGGGCTCTAAAATAATTAATTTGCTGATGAGTGACTCATCGGTTGCTTCAAGTAATAGTGTTGTATTGGGGCTTAATGTTTCTTCTGCTGATAGATTTAATATTCAGTAGCAGCCAGAGCAAAGATAATTGTTGGTGGGGATTCCATGTGCTGGAGCCTCTGCATATTATTTGCCCTTCATCCCTTCATCATTACTGTATTTATGTTTTCATTTTACCAACACTGGTACAATGCAGGCAAAGATGGGGCAAAAAGACAAAAGCTGATTAATATTAACAGGTTGAGTTAGTTTGTCTACTTGTTGTTCTTTTGTTGTTGTTTTTAGTGCATCTATGATGAAGGTCTCTTTTGAAAATTAATATGCAACTAAAAATTCCTCACACTTTGTTACTCTCACATGTCAATTCACATGATTCCTCCCCACAGCTTTTTGTCCATATATTCTAATCTTTTTTTCTTCCAAGATTCCAACTAACCATTCTGTGAAATTCTATATCTTCTTATTTAGGGACAATTTTCTTTTGGAACCAAGTGTATAACCAGGTTCACAGCACATAGTACTGTTAACTTAGAGAATTTCATGATGCAAAGGTCAAGTTGCTTGGTCAGCCAGTGTCTCATAATTGGGTGTCTACTATCTACCAAAGCTTATTAGTAGACCAGATTCTATTTATCGAAAGGAAATGACTTGTCTGAAGAAGATGACATAGATTAGCTCCAAAGTCCTAGAGTTATGTACTGTGATTTTTCCAATTAGTTCCTTCCAGAGGGTTCTATAGCTACCTATTTGCAATGAACATTTCAGATATAATTAAATTTCCTGACTCATAAGGGCCAGTAGGGTGTTTTGTGCTGCAGCAGAAACTTGCTATAAAGGATTGTCTTGCTCAGGTCCCCAGTCAAAACTGGCAGCTTTATCAGTGATCTTTATATAAGTCAAATTGAAACACTCAAAGGTGGTACATTGCCTCCAGAATCCAAAAAGTTCTTCCAACCATCGTGATTCCTATACATGATATGTAACATAGAGTGTAACAACTTGTCTTTCATATTGCTGGGATATCTCAACATTGTCAATACTACTAAATCTTTAGAAACTTCTTTTTGGTTGCAGGCCCCAAATTTTTATGGGATTTACTTTCCATCCTGCAGTTTGCATAGGTCTTACTAAGACATTTATATTGCTTGCTACTCTTTTCTCATAATTTACATAATTTAATCAATTTATTGGATCAATATAATGTTTGTGGAACCTCAAGACATTTACGATTTCTGCAGAATATATTATGGTAAAGAATGAGAATTGAAATAACTCTTAGGCAACACTGTCACGGTACACTGTTTTTTCTCAAAGTGAATTGCTTCTGATAGTCCTTACAAATTTTGGTTAAAAAGACATTTGTCCAGTCAATAGTTACGTATACTGTAGCAGGAATAATGTTGATTTTCTCCAGTAGAGGTACTACAATCAGGAAAGCAACTGAAATTGCAGTCACCAGTTGCTTAAGTTTATGATAGTCCATGGTCATTCTCCAAGACCTACTTCACTTCTGCCAGGTCAAATTGGTGAATTAAATGTGAGTGTTATTATTTTATCTTTTCTGCTTCTTTCAGGTCTTTGGTGGAAACATTATTTTATAATTTTTTTGTCTGAATTTTACTATCTTTATTGGGAGGAGATGTTCCAGGGATTTTCATTGAGTTTTCCATAATGATCTATACCCCATGTTTCAGAGATGTTATCTGAAACAAGAGAATTGCCTTCTGCCTATGATTCTGTAAAAAAAAAAAAAAAAAAAAAAAAAAAGTGTTAGTTATTTCCAAGATACAATGAGAATACAGGCATTAGGTAAACGTTCCCATTCAAAAAAGGAGAAATTGGCCAAAACAAAGGGGCTACAGATCCTGTGCAAGTCCAAAACCCAGCAGAGCAGTCATTAAACCTTAAAGCTCCAAAATAATCTTCTTTGACTCCATGTCTCACATCTAGGCCACACTGATGTAAGGCATGGGCTCCCAAGGCCTTGGGCAGCATTGCCTCTGTGGCTCTGCAGGACACAGCCCTTGTGGCTGCTTTTGCAGATTGGCATTGAGTGCCTGTGGCTTTTTCAGATGCATGGTAAAAGCTGTTAGTGGATCTACTGTTCTGGGGTCTGCGGGCTAGTGGCCTTCTTCTCACAGTTCCCCTAGGTAGAGTCCAGTGGGGACTCTATGTGGGGACTCCAACCTCATATTTCCCCACTGCACTGCCTTAGTAGAGGTTTTCCATGAGGGCTCTGCCCCTGCATCAGACTTCTGCCTGGACATGCAGATATGTCCATTTCATCCTCTGAAATATAGGCAGAGATTCCCACACCTCAACTCTTGCCTTCTGTGCACCCACAGGCCCAACATCATGTCGAAACTTCCAAGGCTTGAGGCTTACACCCTCTGAAGCCATGGCCTGAGCTATTAATTGACCCCTTTTAGCCATGGCCGGAGTTGAAGTGGCTGAGACTCAGGGCACCATGTTCTGAGGATATATAAAGTTTCTGGGCCCTGGGCTTGGCCCATGAAACCATTTTTCCCTCCTAGACCTCTGGGTCTGTGATGAGAGGGGCTGCCATGAAGCTGACTGAAATGCCCTGGAGACATTTTCTCCATTGTCTTGGCTAGAAATGTTTGGCTCCTCTTTAGTTATGAAAGTTTCTGAAGCAGACTTGAATATCTCACCAGAGAATGGGTTTTTATTTTCTACCACATGGCTGGGGAGCAAATTTTCCTAACTTTTATGCTCTGCTTCCCTTCCAGTTTCAGATAATCTCTATGTTCATGCATATGAAGGTACAATTTCAGAAATAACCAGGTCACATGCTGAATGCTTTGCTGCTTAGAAATTTCTTCTGACAGATACCCTAAATCATCTATCTCAAGGTCAAAATTCCATGGATCTCTAGGACAGTGGCAAAATGCCACCAGTTTCTTTGCTAAAGCACACAAGAATGAACTTTGCTCCAGTTTCTGATAAGGTCTTCATCTCCATCTGAGATCACCTCAGTCTGGACTTCATTATCTATATTGGCATTTTGGTCACAATTCAACAAGTGTCTAGGAAGTTTCAAACTTTCCCACATCTTCCTGTCTTCTTCTGAGCTTTCTAACCTGTTCCAACTTCTATCAATTATCCAATTCCAAAGTTACCTTACCGTTTTCAGGTACCCTTATAGAACTCATTCATTGTCATTAATGCAGCAAGGAGGACATCACCTCCATGATCCAATCACCTACCATTGGTTCCTCCCCCAACATTGGAAATTACTATTTGACATAAAATTTGAGTGAAGAAGCAGAGCCAAAGTATATCATTCTGGAAGTTGAGAGAAGGTATGATTCTTCAGCATAGAGACTAAAGTCAAATTTTTGGCAACCAGACTTTTCACATAGGTAAAACAGTACTCATTAGGCTACCCATCTATTTTATTTCTAGAGAAACGCTGATCAATTGGTCTTCACCAAAATTCTCTGTGGACAGAGTTCTACTTTTTTCATTGCAATCTGAATGTCATTATATATTGTTATCTATACTAATTATATTGACTAGACCTTTTGGTAAAATGTCAGTAGAACTGAAGAGAGTACACATTCTTCTTTTTTTTCCTGATGTTAGGGGAAAACATTGTCTTCCATTATTAAATATGATGTTAGCTTTTAAATAAACAGAAAACTTTAATCAGGTTCAAAAATTTCCTTTACATTGTGTTTGATGATTTTTAAATCATAAATTGTTATTAAATGTTATCAAAAGTTTTTTCTACTTGTATGAATATTCTATGTGATATCTCTTTTTTAAGTTGATTAGTATGGTGAATTACATTGTGAAGTTCAAAGTAGATGGATAATGTAAGAATGAATAGGTGATATTTACTGAATCTTTTAACATATTCAGACATTATCTTGAGAATTTTTATATTTAATTCTCATAGCATTATTCTGAGGTAAGCATTATGATCATATCAACTTTAAAGATAACAAAAATGAGGCATAGAAACATGGCTAGTAAGAGGTGGAATCAGGATTCAATCTGAAGTTGGGTGATGGCATAGTATCAAACACTGGGCTAAAAGGATGTTGTGTCTGCCTAGAAGAGTCAAGTTGTTATAGGAAGTAGTAAAGCATTTTTCCTTTACAGGTATATTTTAGGATATCCAGAAAAAAATATTCTAATATCTATCTTACAAGTTACATGCAGCAAATCAGAATTCAAACTTATAAGGTATGAACATAAATTGATAACATATATGTGATAACATATATTAATTATAAATAATTTAGTGGTAAATGAGGAGATCAGCTCTCTTAGTTTTTATCTTTTGGAAAGATAGATTGGGTTCAAGTTTCTAAATCTGACTGAAAAACGAAAGGGAATCCTACTATTTGGAAACTGATTTTTTTAAAGGAGAAAACAATACTTAGTGGCCAGTCACCTATATAATATTGATTATAGATGTGGTTTGTTTGAACATTACAATGCAATGAAAGACATTCTTTATATTAATTATTTTTATAAGGCAGAATTACTTTTGCTTTCATATTTTGTCTTTTGAAGTGTATCTGGAAAAATCTCGGCACATTTACAGCTTATTTTAAGGTGATTTCCAAACAAAATAGTCAAAATGTTTATTATTTTATTCTTAATTCATAATGTATTTTACAGCTGTAAAAGCTAAGGATTGTGGAGGTCCAGGAGTTTCTCCACTATTCCATAAAGCCTTTTATGAAGTCCTGTCTTCTATCTCCAAATGCAGAGTTCTAGTTCATCTCTCCTCCAGTTGGGAACCTAAACATCAAGGCGTAGACCTAATTCAGAAAAGTAAAATTCATATACCTCAGTCACCATTTGTCATAGTACCTGTTGCAGTAGTAAATCTCCCTAAAAGATCTAAAATCAAGAACTGATCCAAGTTCATGTGAGACATGCCTGTGACAGGAACAAAGGCCACTTAAATATACACATGTAACTTAGTATACTAATTCCTATCCTAAAGCACTCTTAGAGTAACATAAAAAATTCCCCAGAAATTTTAAGCAGTGATAAGTTCCTGTTCTGGATCTAGAAAATGGCTTCTTGTTCATCATTCAATATACTCTCTCTTTTCCTCCCCTACCAACCATGTACATATTCACACACATACTCACACTCACATACACACTTTGTCTTCTTAGAGAAGGACTTTACAGGCTTCAGTGTGCATTACAATCAACCCAAAGGCTTGTAAAAACGGATTGTTGGTCTCTTTCCATGTACTCTGATTCAGTAGGTCTGGAAAGAAACCCCAAAATAAAGATATTTAACAACTTCTCTGTGAAATTTATGCTGGTGGCCTAAGAACCTCACTTTCAGAACGAATGCTGGAAAGCAAATAAAATATTGTGCTATTACTCATTAAACCAGTAGTGCTTCTCAACTGGCTTTCTGGGGGAAAAAAAAAAAAAAAAGGTTCTCATTTCTCATTTGTGGTGCTGCTGATGGCTATTGCTGATTTCAAGCTACCCATATGATGTCACTGAGCATGAATTTGGGAAGAGATGGTATGAGCCAGCCTCATCACTCCATTGGGTGGGATCTTGATGTTACAAAATGTCTAACTGAGTTACTACTGGGTACAAGCAACTCAATAGCCAACCAGGTCGCCATAAAATATGCTTTTATATAGTTGTTGTCACCAACATTTTGTATTCAATTTTCTATGAAGTTAAATGCATACTATTCATAAAGAAAGAGTACTATTAAAATGTTCTCTTATGCAATTCATGACTTTCCTGGCTACTGGAATTTGTTAAAAGTCCCCTTTTTCTTTAGCAAATCCAATCACAGAATACTGAGGGAGGAAAAGTTTCTGATTCTGGGAGACTGAGGGGAGAGAAATTTATGGAGGAGTGGTGGAATTGATTTTATAAAAAGACATTTTAGGCCGGGCGCGGTGGCTCAAGCCTGTAATCCCAGCACTTTGGGAGGCCGAGACGGGCGGATCACGAGGTCGGGAGATCGAGACCATCCTGGCTAACATGGTGAAACCCCGTCTCTACTAAAAAATACAAAAAAACTAGCCGGGCGAGGTGGCGGGCGCCTGTAGTCCCAGCTACTGGGGAGGCTGAGGCAGGAGAATGGCGTAAACCCGGGAGGCGGAGTTTGCAGTGAGCCAGCCTGGGCGGCAGAGCGAGACTCCGTCTCAAAAAAAAAAAAAAAAAAAAAAAAAAAAAAAAAAAAAAGACATTTTATATTAAAGGTTGTCAGATTTTTTTTTATTGCTTACTATAATGTTGGCTCAACAGGATAGAGGGGACATCATTAAAATAAACATATACACATACACACACACACAAACACACACAACTTAGACATTAATCAGTATAAGTATTTACAGAGGCAGTTTCTCTTTCCCTTAAACACGAAGGCATGGCAAGTTCCCCAAAACATCATTTTGTTCTTTGATGACTAAAACAATAGTGTCTAATTTCTCAGGGAACGTTAGCCAGTTATCTTTGAGGGTAAATAAAGTTTTGTGACTAAATATATTTTAAGACAATGTGGTAAACAGTTGCATTTTATTTATTGCAACATTTATAATATTTTAATGTACTAAGTTGAACTGATAATGTCTAGAAAGGTAACAATATTAACACTACTCAAATTTATTGTAAATGGAAGCATTTTGAAAAGAATTTTTAACATATTGAGAGTCATTATTATGACCCTGAACCCATATATATATATATGTGTGTGTGTATATATATATAACTATTGTGACTATGAAATTGTCACATATTAATACCAATATCAATTCTATTACTGTTGATAATTGGAAGCAGTATTTCTGTGTCAAGTTATCATTTTGGTTGATCAGCAGATTAAAACACTAATGACATGCAGCTGTGCAAAAACAACTGCTAAGGAAGAGTAAAGTATTACAGGGTTTTCTTTTTTATTTAAATAATTATTCAAAAATAAAATGCTGTTGTATGCTGCTACCTACAATATTAATTTCACAATTAAGTCTACATTTCTAATTCAATACTATGTATTCCTTTCAGTATTATTTTCCCTTCATTTTCTTAAATAGGTTATTTTTCAAATGAGTGACATAAACATATGCATATGTATGTGTGTATAAATATATCTCACACACTTGTATCCATTAGGAGATTTTTCTCCCATGTGAACAACAATTTTGGGATCAACCATAATAAAGCATAGTTATGCATGCAAAATTAATAACTGGATTTATAGTGAATCAGACTGCCTGAAAAATTGACAAACATGTCCAAAGACTACTACACATTTTTTAAAGATTATAGAAATAAGTTATAGACATTATACCAGTTGCATCAGTAGGACACTTATAATACAGAGAAATTCAATGCACCTCAAATGTTTATTTCTCTAGATATTTATTGCTATTATTAGAATATATGGCCAGGTGAAATTCCAGGTATATATACTTAAATAACATTTAGCCAGTATATGCTGCTATAACCTAAAAAGAAACAGATTTTGTTTTAATCTCACCTCCAAATGTTTGATCCTTTCTGTACTAGCTACCTGATCTTTATTTGCTTCCCTATTTGTGTGAATTTGTAATCTCTCTTTATAGAATCAAGCCTTCCATTTTGCTCTAGATTCTATTTTTATCTTTTCAAAACTGATTATTGAAATTATTGATTTTTTCTCATGTTTTCAGTTTGTAACTCTCTATTGAATCATATCTATTAGCAAACAGACATGCTCTAAAATTCCCAACACAAAATAAAACATATATGCAAATGTAAAAAAAAATTTCAAACTTGAACTCATGCCTTTTTTTTTTAGCTATAAACTCATTACTGATTTCTTTTCAGAGCAAAATTTTCAAAAATCATATCTATACAAAGTTAATCTGCATCCTCACCTCCCCTATGTCTTCCCAGACAACTTCAGTTAGGTTTTAGTCCCAATATAACACTGAAATAGTTCTCAAAAATAAAAAAAAAAGCATCAAATACCAACGTATTACTAAATTCTGCTGAATTAAGCCTGAAGTTTGTCCCATGTTTAGACAATCCATATCAACTTTAAAAACAAATGTGGTTTTACTGGCAACATTTAAAAATTAAGACATCATAATTATATTTTTGTTATTTCTGAAATGCCTCAGTGTGCCTAAATAATGGACTAAAAGTGAAGGGCCATCGTAATTGGAGCCAGCACACACCAGTCTATACCTGAGTTATACCATTCCCTTTGACAGTCTGAAATAAAAACCATTGACCCCTGACATTCATCATTGTGAATATATCTTTGATTTTTAAAAATATAGATTTTGTAAGAAAAAAACCCTATGTTTTATTGTTCTCATTTGATATTACTTACATGGTATTGGTATATCAGCCTTTCTCAAACTTGACATGATTTGAGGCTGGAATATTCTTTGTTGTGGTGGGTTGCTTTGTTCATTGTGTGACATTTAGCTCCCACTTTACTCTAGAGTCAGAACACCCACCCATGTATAAATAAATTCAGAAGTATGTATTTACAAGAATAAAAATAACTGCATACATAAACATAGTAGTAGGAGAGATTAGAATGCAGTGTTTTTATTTTATTTTTTAATGTAATGCAATTTTGAGACAGGGTCTCATCTTGCCACCCAGTGGCACAATCGTAGCTTACTGCAGCCTTAAACTCCTGGGTTCAAGCTCCCAAAGTGTCAAATACAGTGTGTTAAAACATATGTTTTCATCTGTAGCTCAGTATATAGTTTTTCAGAGAAATGATACATTTGAATATCAATTTTCACCTAAGTTGGAAGTGTTACTTCAAAGAATTCTATATAATTATGTTTATGTACAGAAAGACTCTCACTTATTTGTATGAGGTTCCAATGATTTTTCTTATTTTTATTTTTATTTTTTTTGAGACAGCATCTTACTCTGTCACTGAGGGTGGAGTGCAGTACAGCAATCATGGCTTACTGCATTATCTACCTCCTGGGCTCAAATGATCCTCCTACCTTACCCTCCCAAGCAGCTGGAACAATGGGTATGTGCTACCACACCAGGCTAATTTTTTTTATTTATTTATTTTTTCTATATGGAATCTATCTATGTTGCTGGGACTGAGCCAAGTGTTGAAATTATCAAGCTCCTCGGCTCAACTGATCCTTCCATCTTGACTTTCTGGTGTTAGGATTATAGGTGAGAACCACCACACATCTCAATACTGTATTTTTATAGGTAGAATACCCAAGGTATAATCACTAGAATTCTAAACTCCAGTGCATTCTTCATACATACCTAAGTGATAGTTTTACAACATAAATCACATTATGTAACAGCAACACCAGGAAACACTTCCAACGCCACCCCAAACATCTGCTTTATACTGTGGACATTTTCCATTCAGAATAAAATCTATGCTTTCTAGTCTGTCGTATGGGTTTTCTTTGGTCTGGGGCTGTAACACCCCAGCCAAATCTTGTGATGTTCTGATGCTTGTTCCCCAACAGCCAGTGTCACCATGGCTTTCATATAGTTAAATGACTATACAAATAACTTTTCAGCATTAAGGCCATCAGACAGCCTGGCTATTTGTCTGGAGTACACTTCTATGGTGATAAATCATTCTGGAGGTTTCACCTTATATATCATCTCCTCAGTCAACTTTTGTGTGATACCTTTGAATGTGCATGTCCCACAATCCTCTATAATACCCTCCAATAAGTTTCCTCCATCTGCACTTTACATTTGGAGTTATCTGTGCATTTATAATTTCCATAAATTTTAGGACTTTGACTTTTTTTCCAACCCCATATTAGGAGAGGAGAGATTGTATCTGTTGCTTTCACTACCATGTACATGGAACCCAAAAGGGTGGTTAGGCACATAATAAACTATTGTAAATAGTTCTCAAATAAATACAATAATGAATAAAAACACAATTAAAAGACAATGCTTTATAAAGTTGCCTAAGTGTCTTTTACCTCTGTATGTTAAGTAATTAATTATAAGATTTGATTACCATCAGAGACATCATTTAAAATCTCCCAAAGGCATACTGAGATGTCTTCAATTTAAGTCTTTCTTTGAAAATTAGACAATAGTTACAGAGACAATTTCTAAAGAGAAATTTATGTCCTTCTGTAAATTAGTAGATGTATATGTATCCACTTAAATTCATTATCATGAGGGCTTCATAATATTAATATCAAGGTTTTAATTTCTTGATTTGTTTCCTGTGGAACTATGTTAAACATTGGTGAAGTATTCTAGGGGATCCCCATTTACTCATCTTGGTTCTTAAGTGAGATCTTCATTTGGGTCTAGGAACTAAACTGACAAAAGATAGAGTGATGGGATTAAAACACACATTTTATTAATTTTACATGTACATGGGGATTTTCACAGAGTGGGGATCCAAAGCAATGGCAAAAATAGAAAGCTTTTACACTTTTTCATCAAAAAATGATGAATTTTGTGAATAAATGACAAGAAAGAGGGGTCAGAGCTAGGGGCAATAAATTCCAGGGGATTCACTGAGAGATATGTGGATAGGTGTAAAGCTAGTGGGAGATAAGGGATATTTTAGGAAGTTTATTTATGCATCTCCATTGCAGCATCAATTCTCAGTCTCATTGGCAATAAGGGTTATCTTCTAGTGTTATTGCAGGGAAGGCAGCTTTCTCACAGGGATTTTTATGGCTTGCTATAGATAAGCAAAGGGCAGTTCAGATGGCTGTTTTTACAACTGCTATTTCCTAAGTGCTTTCAGCTCTAAATAATCTATATGCCAGGTCGTGGCATATTAGGGTATTATGTCCTTAACTCCTTCAGTATCCATATAGATTAATCCATTAAAATGAGACTGTTAGAAAGCCACACAATTTTGCTATGGTCATTTTTAACAACTTTAAAGAAAAGAATAAAAACATTTTAGCCTCTTTTTTTGGTTGAAATAGGTGGGAAATGCAGAAAATTGAAGTTAAGCTTTGCTTATCTGTACAAATGGAAATGAGAATTTTCATGAATATAAAAATAAGTAGAATACACATACATTTATATTTGAAATGGAAATGTATTTCTGTTGACAAATTTATGCTTGGAAACACTATTTTTTTTGAAACTTTTGTTTATATTTTTCTAACCAAACATTGAATACTATTTGAGTAAAACAAAATATTCACAAAGCAACACAGTCATTTACAGTTTAAAATATTACTTATTCCAACAAATTATTCATTGCCTTCTAGTATAATTAACAGTGGATTCTATGTTTACTATATTTCATAGAATAACTAAAAGAAAGGAAGTTTAATAAGGCATTGTTCCTTAATGTGTATTTGCATGATTTTACCTCATCTCGGTATCAAAATTTTCACTCTTTAATAATGATATAAAAGCCTAAAAATTCATGTGTTTTTGTGTATAAAACTGACCAGGAAGTTTAGTTTTTATATTGTTTATAAACTAGACATTAAAAATATGAAGAGAAAAAGTAAGTAAATTATCTCCATAAAACCAATCTTTTAAAAAAGTTGAGGTTGAATATGCTCTAAAACTATAAATTTCTTTATACTATTATTTCCTTATAGTTACTAATACAGTAAACTGTGATTCTGATGTTAAACTTTTTACCTCCTCCTTACTGCAGAATTGAGGAGAAGATTTTGCAAGTCTGGCTTAAAAAATATATTAATTATGATTGGGAGTTTTCTTTCCAGTTTCTACTTACCATTATTCTGATTTTTCTGCTTTCCTTCTCTTTTGTGTCTGAGAGCCCATTTTTCAAATCTTTACTTGCTCAGTAATTTTAAGTTTGACATATCTAAGGTATTTGCATATACATTGCACTAAAGGTAATCCTGGCTATCCTTTTGACCTTGTCCCCTTAAACAGCTGGTCCACTAACTGACAATATTCTTATTAATCCATTAAGCCAATTGTTTTGGGCCTGTTCCTCATTTTAGCTTAAATCTTCACCTTCCTGCATCAGATTAAATATGTACTATTTGTCTAGTCCCTTCCACATACAGTATGGAAACTAGTCTATTTACAAGACCTACCTCAAAAAATTTATCTATTGACTGTGTAACTAAGCTTCATTATTCATATATATACACACATATATATATGTGTGTGTGTGTGTATATATATTTAGATTGAAGGTTAAAGAATTCAATATTAAAATAACTGAAAAAATAAGCAACATTTATTTTCACGCAGGCATTCAGGTATGGCCGAATTCAAATGCTCAAAAGACTCATCTGATCCCAGTTAATCACTGCATCTCCTGGACAGCTTCTTATTAACTGCCAGACATGATGGCCACTGGTATCTTATACATCTTAACAACGTTTCAAGGACAATAGCAATATTGAATAGTTAAGCTTATTCAAAATTGTGGAATAACATTCCAGAGGAGTTGTCTACTTGGCTTGACTTGCCTACCTATGTCTAAGCAAGACAGGTCATTTTATAAGAAAAAGATTGGCCAAAGTGCCAGAAAGGGACAAATAATATGTGTACTATATATTTATTTGTCTATTATATTTAATTTTTAAATATTTACTTGAATATCCAGCATATACAGCCTGAAGAAACAAAGTATCATTTAAAACAAAATTTCATCTTTGAAAAAGGCTACCTGTACATCAGGATACATTACCTATCAAGTACACTGGTGAACTTTATAAGAGGAAAGTTTACATATGCAAAAATGTAGAGTCTGGTATAATGGGCCGTTTTGGACCCACCACCTAATTCTCATTTATCAGCTCAGAATCAATTGTGTTTCATCTCTAAATCCTGCCTTATACCCATACCCAATAGATTATTTTGAAGCTGACTGTAGATATTATATTATATTATCTATAAATATTTCAGTATTTATCAGTGGTCATCTTTATTCTGGCCCCTTATATTTTTTACTAAACATGTATATTATTAAGTCCTTTACATTATTATTTGAAAAAACTTGTTTCAGGTCTATCTTGTACTGTTCTACCAGATCTAGAATCTGTTATGTCTCTAAGGAAACCTAGAATTCTTTTGTGATTTGCATGCTTTTTAAAAATATCATTCTGAATACCACTTCATAAAATTTGTCCCTTTAAATCATGGAAGTTTAGAATATGACTTTGTCCTAATGAAATTTTTATTTTTACCACATTGTGTAAATTATTAGTGGCTTCTATCCAAGTAGTTCATTCATTTGTCCATTCATTTAGTATTTATCAATGCTAACCATAATGCCAAGTGGGGTGCCTGGTGCTGGGAATATGATTATGTAAAACAAAATAAAATTATTCTTTTTCATGGTGCTGTCATTTTTGTGAAGGATTTATTTAATTTGTATACACATTGGAACTCTCCATCAGAAATGCTACCTGGATAGTTTATTTGTTCTCTTTGCCTAGCACTGGCCTGTTAGATGGTGCTCTTGTCATATTTGAGAATGATTGTTGCTTCTTTTATAAGTTTTTTCAACATATTATTTGTCTTCTATACTTGCTATTTTGGGAATAGTTTACCTTTCCCATATTGTTTTTTCTGGGTCTGCCTTTTTTAATCTGAATATTTTCCCATATCCTTGATTTTCTGCTGTATTTCTACAGAGGAGGTCATAATAACTTTGGGGGTGATTTAAAAAAGTATATTTCTTGAAAGAGTGTAAGTTTTGTTTTATTCCTTGGGAGCCAGAAACAACCCACATTTTATTAGTAAATGTATGGAAAGGCAGTGAATCATCACCTCTACTCAAAGGCATTAAAGCAGGCAACTGTTGTTTCAAATTTGCAAATATATACAAGTTTGAAAACTGATATTTATTTTTATAAGTTAGTAAAATAAATTTGAATAATTTTTTCATACTTAATTTTTTTAAAGCACCAAAAATATTATGCTAATATACATACCTGTGAAAACAAGGACACAAATTTAGTCACAAATAAAAGCTCTGCACAGAACCTTGGCCCTGTGAAAACATCTAGACATAAGCCAATTGACCATACTCAAATTACATCACGGTTAAATGAACACCAATCATCTCAGATAAAAAACAACCAACACAAGAACTCTGGCAATTCAAAAAGCTAGAGTGTCCCTTTACCTTCATACCGGTATACTAGCTCCATAGCAATGGTTCTTAACCAGTCTGAAGTGACAGAAATGACACATATAGAATTCAGAGTCTGGATGGATGGCAAGGAAACATTGAGATTCAGGAGAAAGTTGAAATCCATCTCAAGGAATCCAAAGAATCCAGTAAAGCCATCCAAGAACTGAATGATGGAATAGTCATTTTAAGAAATAACCAAATTAACTTCTAGAGCTAAAATATCCACTGCAGAATTATAGAATACAATTGTAAATATTAAAAGCAGAATAGTCCAAGCTGAAATAAGAATCTCTGACCTTGAAGATTATTTCTTCAGATCAACTCAGTCATATACAAATAAGTTAAAAAGAATTTTACAAAATGAGCAAACTTCTAAATATAAAGGATAATGTAAAGAGACTAAATATGTGCCTTATTGTCATTCCTGAGAGAGAAAAAGAGAGAATAAATGGGATATAGCTCATGAAAATTTTTCTAATCTTGCTAGCAAGATTGACCTACCAATCCAAGAAATACAGAGAAACCCAGTTAGATATTATACAAGATCCCCATTCCCAAGGCATATAGTTGTCAGATTCACCAAGGTTTAACAAAAGAAAAACCTTGAAGCCAGGAGAGATTGAGAGCCTATTTTCAGGACTCTAAAAGAAAAAAAATTCCAACCCAAATTTTATGTCCTGACAAACTAACTTCATTAAATAAGGGAGAAATAAAATCCTCAGAAAAGCCAATGCTGAGGGAATACATTTCCACTAGACTAGTCTTATAAGAGGTCCTTAAAGGAGTGCTAAATGTGGAACCAAAAGAATGACTTCTGTTACCATAGCCCACAGGCACTATAAAGCAATCACACAATCAAGTCTACATAACAGCCAACTACCAACACAATTATAAGAGCAAATCTCAAATATCAATACTAATCCTGGATGTAAATGGGCTAAACACCCCACTTAAATGGCACAGAGTGGCACATTGTATTGAGACAAAGACCCAATCAGTCTCAATCTGCTGTCTTGAAGAGGTCCATCTCACATTTAATGATACTCATAGGCCACTTGTAATCTCAGCACTTTGGGAGGCCAAGGCAAGCAAATCATGAGGTCAAGAGATCAAGATCATCCTGGCCAACATGGTAAAACCCTGTCTCTACAAAAATACAAAAAAAAAAAAAAAAAAAAAAAAAAATTAGCCAGGTGTGGTGGCATGTGCCTGTAGTGCCAGCTACTCGGGAGGCTGAGGCAGGAGAATCGCATGAACCCCGAGTTGAAAGTTGCACTGAGCTGAGATCTTGCCGCTGTACTCCAGCCTGGTGACAAAGTGAGACACCATTAAAAAAAAAAAAAAAAAAAAAAAAAAAAAAAACAGCCACAGCTATTCTTATATCAGGTAAAACAGATTTTAAAGAAGCAACCTTCAAGAAAGACATTACATAATGATAAAAGATACAGTCCAACAAGAAGACTAAACTATTTTAAAGACATACACACCCAACATTGGAGTGCCCAGATTCATAATACAAATACTTCTCAGCCTACAAAAAGACTTAGATAACCAATGATAGTGGGAGATTTCAAAGTCCTGTTGCCAGCATTGGACAGATCATTGAGGCAAAAAACTAACAAGGAAAATTTGGACTTAAACTTGAGACTTGACCAATTAGACCTAATATACATCTACAGAACTCTCTACCCAAGAACCACAGAATATACATTCTTATCATCTGTACATGGAATATATTTCAAGATCAAGCACATGCACGGCCATAAATCAAATCTCAATACACTCAAAAAATTTAGAATCATATCAAGCACACTCTTGGATCACAATGCAATTAAAAATAGAAATCCATACCAGATCTCTCAAAACTACTCAAATATATGGAAATTAAACAATTTGATCCTGTACAACTGCAAAGTCTACACTGAAATTAAGGCAGAAATAAATCATTATTTTATTGGTGAAAATAGGTACACAAATTGTGAAAATCTCTGGAATGCAGTCTTTTTTTTTTTTTTTTTTGAGACGGAGTCTGGCTCTCCAGCCTAGCCTGGAGTGCAGTGGCACAATCTCGACTCACTGCAAGCTCCGCCTCCTGGTTTCACACCATTCTCCTTGGAATGCAGTCTTAAGAGGAAATTTTTTAGCACTAAATGCCTTCATAATGAAGTTTGAAAAATCTCAAATTAATAATCTACCTTTGTACCTCAAGGAACTAGAAAAAAATGAAAAGAAGAATACAATCTCAAATCTATGAGAAAAAAAGAAATAAGTAAAATTAGATAGGAAATGAATAAAATTGAGATGTAAAAATCTGTATGGATCAATAAAATAATAAATTGAAGATCAATAATATCGTGAATTGATTATTTAAAAAAATAAACAAAATTGATAGACTGCTGGCTATATTAACAAAGGAAAAATAAAAGAAAATCCAAATAAGTACAATTAGAAATGACAAAGATGATAGTATAGTCTATTCCTCAGAAATACAGAAGATTTTCAGAAACTACTATGAACAAGTCTATGCACACAAGTTAGAAATCTAGAGGAAACATTTCTAGAAACATACAAACTACCAAGATTGAATCAGAAAGAAATTGAAAACTTGAATAGACCAAAATTGATCTCTGACATTGAATAAGTAACAAAAAACCTGAAAACACACAAAAAGCCCTGGATCAGATGGATTCACAGCTGAATTCTATCACATATAGAAAGAAGAACTTCTACCAAGCCTACTGAAATCATTCAAAAATAGGTGAGGAGGAAGAGCTTCTTTTTAATTCATTTTATGAAGCCAGTATCAGTCTAATACAAAAATCTAGCAGAGACAATACAAAGAGAAAATCTCAAGCCAATATTTCTGGAGAACATAGATGCAAAAATCCTCAACAAAATACCAGCAAACCGAATCCAGCAAGACATCAGAAAGTTAATACACCATGATAACATAGGCTTTACTTCTGGGATGCAAGCCTAGTTCAACATATGCAAATCAATAAATGTAATTCGCCACAGAAAGAGAATTAAAAACAAAAATCATATAATTATTTCAAAAGATGCAGCAAAAACTTTCAATAAAATCCAATATCCTTTTATGATAAAAACCCTCAACAGAGTAGTTATTGAAGAACTATACCTCAAAATAATAACCATCTATATCAAACCCACAGCCAACATCATATTGAACAGGTAAATGCTGGAACCATTCCCCTTGAGAACTAAAATATGACAAGGATAACCACTTTCATGACTCCTATTTAACGTATTACTGAAAGTTCTAACCCAGGCAATCAGGCAAGAGAAACAAATAAAAGGCATCCAAATAGGATAAGAAAAAGTCAAATTATCTCTCTTCACTGATGATATGATTCCATGCCAAGAAAAACCTAAACAATCCATCAAAAGGCTTCTAGAACTGATAAACAATTTTAGTAAGTTTTCAGGATATCTTAAATTGTACAAAAATTAGTAGCAGTTCTATACCTCAATAATGTTCAGGCTGAGAGTTGAATCAAGAACACAATCGCACTTACAATAGCCACAAAGAAAATGAAATACCTAGGAATACAGCTAACAAGGGAAGTGAAAGGTCTCTATGAGGAGAACTACAAAACACTGTTGAAAGAAATCATAAGAAAACAAGTGTATAAACTGCTGTCAATAAATGTCACCAAGAACTTCCAGCTCAAAAGAAAGAGAAAAAAGAAAAATCAGAGACAACAAAAGTAAATGGAAAAACATTCTATGTTCATGGATTAAAAGAATATTATTAAACTGGCCATACTGTCCAAAACAATTTACAGACTCAATGTTATTCCTATCAAATAAGTAATGTCATTATTCATAGAGTTTAAAAAACTGCTCTAAAATTTAAATGGAACCATAAAAGAGGCTGGATAGCAAAAGCAATTGTAACCCAAAAGAACAAAGCTGGACACATCAAACTATTTAACTTTGAACTATACTGTAAGGCTACAGTAACCAAAAAAGCATGGTATTGGTACAAAAATAGCCATCTAAACCAATTTAACAGATTAGGAAACTCAGAAATAAAGCCATTCACTTACCATCAAGTGATCTTTGACAAGTCGGACAAGAATATGCAATGGGGAAAGAACACCTTACTTAATCAATTATGCTGTGATAACTGGCTAACCAAATGCAGAAGAATGAAACTAGACCCTTACCTTTCACCATGTAAAAATTAACTGAAGAAGAAATAAAGATTTAACTGTAAGACCTTAAGTTATCTAAATTCTAGAAGAAAACCTAAGAAATATGCCCTTCTTGACATTGGCCCTGGCAAAGAACTTTTGGCTAGTTCTCCGAAAGCAATTTCAACAGAAAAAAAAAAAAAAAAGGCAAGGGGGACTTAATTCAATTGCATAACTTCTGTACAGCATAATAAACTATTAATAAATAGACAACCTATAGAATGGGAGAAAATATTCTAAAACTATGCATCTGAAAAAATTCTAATATCCAGGATCCATAAGGAACTTAAACAAATCAACAAGCAAAAGCCATAGAACCCCATTCAAAACTGGGCAAAGGTCATGAACAGACACTTCTCAAAAAAGACATACAAGTGGCCAACAAACGTGAAAAAATGCACATTTTTAAACTAATGATCAGAGAAAGGCAAATCGAAACTACAATGTGATACCATCTCATACCAGTCAAAATAGCTATTATCAAAAAATGTCAAACAACAACAGATACCGGCAAGACTGTGGAGCAAAGGAATGCTTATAAACTATTGGTGGAAATTTAAATTAGTTCAGTCACTGTGAAAAACAGTTTGGAGATTTCTCAAAGAAGTTAAAAAAGAGGTAGCATTTGATACAGTAATCCCATTTCTAGGTATATACCAAAACGAAAGTACATCATTAAGCCAAAAGACACATATGCTTATATGTTCATCACTGCACTATTCACAAGAGCAACATCATGAAATCAACCTAGGTGCCCATCAGAACTAGATTGAATAAAGAAAATGCTGTGCACCTACATTATGGAATACTACACAGCCATAAAAAAATAATGAAATTATGTTTTCTGCAGTAACATGGTTGGAGGAGAAGGCCATTTTCCTAAGTGAATTCATGCAGGAACAGAAAAACAAATACTGCGTGTTCTCATTTATAAGTGGAAACTAAACATTCAGTACACATGGACATAAATATGTGAGTAATAGACTCTGTTGTCTACTATAAGGAGGAGGGAGACAGGCGAGTACAGGTTGAAAAATGACCTCATACTATAGCATTAGGCACTATACTCACTACCTGGTTGCAATATATAATACCTATGTATCAAACCTGCATGTGCATGACCTGTACCTAAAATAAAAGTTGAAAAAAAGTTTTTGCTATAGTATTTTATTTTATTATGTTAACTGTTACATATTTTAAACTTCCTATTTCATATATTATATAATTGTATATAATACACATGATTATATAGTAATATTAAATGTTTTATGTGATTCATCTAGAGTGTAATAAAACACCTGGGTGAGTAACTAGGCTATGACATCAAAGATTTTAACATAAATTATGTCACTAAAACTATTTAATTAAAATCATTAGATTTTTCTATTTTGCTTCTGAGAATTTTATCTTTTGTTTTAATGTTGTACAACACTTTTGCGAATATTGAATTAAAATATTTCTTATAAAATTTCACTTTTGACCGGGCACAGTGGCTCACACCTGTAATCCTAGCACTTTGGAAGGCCAAAGCGGGTGGATCACAAGGTCAGGAGTTCAAGACCAGAATGGCCAACATGGTGAAACTCCGTCTCTACTAAAAATACAAAAATTAGCTGGGCGTGGTGGCACGTGCCTGTAATCCCAGCTACTCAGGAGACTGAGGAAAGAGAATTGTTTGAACAGGGACCCGGGAGGCAGAGTGCAGTGAGCCCGAGCTCATGCCACTGCACTCCAGCCTGGGCTACAGAGTGAGACTCTGTCTCAAAAAAAAAAAAAAAAAAAAGTTCAAAATTAACATATACATTTGATTTATATTATAGACCAATGTCTATATATGTAATTTCATAATCAAGGTTTTAAAAATTCCGTGTACACAAAACACAAACAGAGGACACTGATGCTGTTTTTCATAAAGCAACATTATATTAGATCTAACAATAGGCCAATTTACCTATTGTTAATATTTCAAATTGGCAATGGGTCAATTATTTGGAGCTAGAGGGAAGGACTGGCTGATTTACATTTTAAATTATTATCCTGAAAATTGGGTGTTGCCCATTTATACTAAATAAAAAGCATTTTTTTGGTATTTAAATTATACTACATCAATTGCAGAAGTTACTTTTTCTAGCCATTTCCATTTCAGTACACAATTGTATTCAATAAAGAAAAGATATTGGCCGGTTGTGGTGGCTCATGCCTGTAATCCCAGCACTTTGGGAGGCTGAGGCAGGTGGATCATGAGGTCAGGAGTTCAAGACCAGCCTGGCAAAGACGGTGAAACTCCGTCTCTACTAAAAATACAAAAATTAGCCGAGCATGGTGACGGGAGCCTGTAATCCCAGCTACTCAGGAGGCTGAGCCAGAGAATTGCTTGAACCCGGGAGGCAGAGTTTGCAGTGAGCTGAGATCATGCCTCTCCACTCCAGACTGGGTGACAGAGTGAGACTCTGTCTCAAAAAAAAAAAAAAAAAAGAAGAAAAGGAAAAAGAAAAAAAAAATCAATAAATATTCTTGGGAGCTGAAATCAGGAACTAGTGAATTCAGAAATGTCAACTTTTACTAAATATGTTTATAATAGACCGAGAACTAGCACGGAAGTTTTAAATACCTGTCATAGGCTGTGACAGCTTAAAGCTTCCTTCCTTCACATTACAAAATAATGTCTGAAATTCACTTCCACATTTTTCAGTAGGTTGAATCAGTCACAAATAACGTTCTTCCTCCAGATAACAAAGAAGAAAATGCAAGCACACATGAACTGATGAAACTGATTATTCCTGTGTTATTACTTGGTGAAAAATAATCACAAAGAATAGACCTTATTATAAGATGTTAACAACTCATGGATTTTTCAGCACTTACTTTAATGTGAATATTTGGTATATTTATTGATTCAGCTATGTTGGCACTTAAAAAGCTGACTTATGTTTTACAGCACTAATAAATATACTTTAAAATCAGAAAGAAAGGTAAGCATAATATATCCTCACATTCGATATTATAATATGTTTAACTGAGTTCTCACATGTTTTCTTCAAGTATAGTAAATCCATAATTACAAAAATTTCCCCCAAAATGCCCAAATGTGCTCAAAGAAATGTAGTGAAAAATAGAGTGGAAAAATCATGTTATACTCCTTGCCCTTCAGAAACTTCCATTTTTAATTTAAATTTTTGAGCCCAGGTTGACTGTCGTAGTATCTAGGAGGCTATAGATAACCTGAATATTTTATTTTATATACTTGTGAATTTATATATTCATTTTTAGCCTTCATTAATGAACATTTATTATCATGCTCACATATTTACTAGAAAATCTCTGCTTTAAACTGTGGGCCTATGATTGGTTGGTTTGCTTCTGCTCCACGTGTTTCTTTTTCTTCTTTGGACATGTGCTTCCCATGAGAATGGTAGAATGGTCAACTGCCCTAATACATACCAAGCTTTTGCTTGTGTCATTTCTTCTCCAATAAAACTGGCTAAAGCAGGTCACTTGTCTGAGTCCAGAGTCAAATTGGGTGCAGATACTCTAAGATATTCTCCAAAGGGCCAAGAACATTACATTGCCACGTCCAACATCAGTAAAACAAATAAGAGTGAGCAAGTGGGTTGGAGGAGTAGAGAGAGTGAATATTTACAGAGCAATAGTCTCTAACTTATGCAACCTCCAGTGGGAATGAGAAGCAAAGCTTTTGCAAAGGGGACACTGGGAATGATGATGAAAGACACCACCCTTACTTCCACACAATAATTCATCCTTTGTTTCTATGGATATATGGCATCGTGAAGAATTTGCCTCCAGACCTAATCTCAGTAATACCCAATTTGGTGCATTTGGTGAGCCTTTCATAAGCCATTCTGGTGTTCCATCAGGCTGAGACCTTCTAGGTAATGTGGTTATTAGAATAACAAGTCCGTGGGCATGTGCCATTCAGAGCACTTCCCGTAGAACAAAAATCAGTCCTTTGGTCACAGGCTATGATGTGAGAGATCCCACATATTTAAACTAGTGAAGATTTTCTTTTAAATGTGAATTCTCTAAGCATTAGCAAAGAAATGGTGTATGTGTGTATATATGTACACACACACACACACACACACACACACATAGAGCTGTAAATTACTATAAACATGTAGGTTTTTCAATAATCATTATAAAATTTTAGGACCCTAGTAAAAATATTTATTATACTTTGTAAAAGAGCAGTGATGCATGTGTGATTCATATATCATAGACTCAAATATATGTCCTTGAAAAAAATGTTATTTACAATGTCCAATACACTTAAATAACTATGCCATTTTAATATTATTTTAATATCAACATTCTAAAATATTTTTCTTCAAAACTAATGACGGTGCTTGTTGAAGCTGATGTTTTTGCTCAGAATTTTGAATTATAAATGTAAAAGTATCTACAACTGAAGTTACAATAATGTCCAACAAAATTAAAAATATGTATGCTTCTGGAAATTTGGAGACATAAAATTTAGTGAGACAGTATCTTACATTGTCTTACTAATGAGATCTTATTAATAATTACAATTATGACAATTATATGAGCTAACATATACAAATATTAATTTGAAGGCTCACACCATTCATTTTTGTACTTAATTTTTACAAATGCTAAATGAGCTACATATTGCTTTAAATATAGAATTTATACAAATAAGGCACAGAATCTCAGTGCTCATTTGCTAAATGAAAATCCAAAGTGAACTAGAATCTACTTCTAACATATCATAAATTTGGGGATGGCTAGCTGACTATTTTTGGTATGTGTGATTTATATCATATATATGTGGGAAATAAAACACACATTAAAGTTCTTTTCTTACGTTCACAAATTTCTTCACAGGTAGAGAGTATTCAATAGATGAAATTACATATCTATATATCTACTAGAAACAGTGTATATATATTATAAAAGTCGATCATAAGAATTGGGTTATTTTTGTCATAAACAACTGAAATGGAGTCAAGAGATTGAGATGGGAAAACCACTCGGGACATATAACTTACTCTAAAATGCAATTTTCTGCAAGCCCGGCTGTTAAAAATGCCTTTTGTAACCTGAGATCAGTTTTATCTAACAGTTACTGAAACTTTTACCCACTGCCTTCATTCACCAATCAGAGCTTGCCAGATCCCCAAGACTTTACTTATACTGATGAACTTTATTTTAAAACAACATGTAACAATAGGAGAATGGTTCATAAGTTATATGCAAATGCTATGCAATTTTATATAAAGAACTTGAGCATTAGTATATTGTAGTATTGGCGGGGTGGGAGTGGGGCAGCTGAGTTAATCCCCTATAGATACCAAGAAATGAATGTGTATGTGTGTGTATGTTTATATGCATACATGCATTTATCAAGTATATATATATACACGTGTAATTCTATGTATGTGTAGATAAGTAAACTCCATTGTATCATGTTTTATATCTCTATTCAAATGTATGTGTTACCAACTAATTGACCACAAAAAGATGATTTTAAAAATTAACAAATTTTCATAAATCTTTTTTCATACAGA
Organism: Macaca nemestrina; assembly: GCF_043159975.1. Classification (NCBI taxonomy): domain Eukaryota; kingdom Metazoa; phylum Chordata; class Mammalia; order Primates; family Cercopithecidae; genus Macaca; species Macaca nemestrina. Next base: position 127,056,930 of record NC_092127.1, on the reverse strand, counting down.
ATAAGTAAAAAGTAAAATATCAAGGATAATAGATTATGTAAACAAACTGAATTGGGGAATATTTCTGAATTCATTGTGCAAAGCAGATACATGAATTCAATTATCAGTTTATAAAATAACATATTAAGCTCTTTTTAAGTTTTTATTTTATTTTTACTTTTTTAAACTTTTTAATTTCACTTTATTTTATAGTTTTTTGAGCAACCTCCATCGTTGGTTTTTTTTTTTTTTTTTTTTTTTTGTAGCTGCAGCACCATTTTCATTTCCATCAATAGTTTATGGGGATTCTGTGTTTCTCATAACCTCACCAGTACTTTTTGTCTTTGATTTTTTTCTTAACAATAACTATCTTAAGGGGCATGAGGTGATATCTCATTATAGTTTTGATTTGTATTTACCTGATGATTAGTTTTGTTGTGCATCTTTTCATACACCTGTCGGCAATTTGTGTTATCTTCTTTGGAGAAATGTCTACTTAAGTTCTTAGCCTATTTTTAAATTCAGGCCTTTTTTTTTTTTCTATTGAGTTGTAGGAGTTACTTGCATATTTTAGATACATTGTTTGCAAATATTTTCTACCATTCCATAAATTGTGTCTTCACTCTATTTATTATTTCCTTTGCTGTAAAAATAGTTTTTCTCAATTCATTTTGGCTGATATGCATATATACTGATATTATATATATACGTACATATATATAAAATATATGTGTGTGTGTATATATGTATATGGTTTATATACCATAAACCAAGTGGCTTGTAGTCAAGAGAAATTTTTTTCTCACAACTCTGGAAGCTGAAAACTACAAGCAAAAGGCAATAACAGATTTGATGTTTGGTGATGGCCTGTCTTGTCGTTCACAGGAAGCTATATTTTTGTTGCGTACTCACATGGTCGAAGGGTGGGATCCCTACAGGGTGTCTTTTGAAAGGGAACTAATTCCATTCATGAAGGTTTTGTCCCATCACCGTATTACCTCCCAAAGGCCCCACATCCTAATATCATTATCTTGGAGATTAGGAATTCAAAATATAAATTTTGGGTGGACATAAACCATTCATAGCAAAGCATGTTAGTTTGATGTACTCTAACATCTGCTTCTACTTTTGTTGCCTGTGTTTTTTCTGTCATATCTAGGAAATCACTGCCCAGGCTAATGTAATAAAGTTTTTTCACCTATGTTTTTTTCTGAAAGTTGTATAGTTACAGGTCCTATGTTTAAGTATTTCATCCATTTTCAATTCATTTGTGTCTATGGTGTAAGGTAAGGGTCCAGTTTTATTCTTTTTACCTGCAGATATCTAGTTTAGCACCATTTACTTAAAAGACTATTATTTCTCCATTGTGTATTATTGGTATTCATGTTAAAAATCAGTTGATAGTATATGTGTGGATATATTTTTGGACTCTATTTGCTTAATTGGTCTATATATCTGTCTTTATGCTAGTGACCTACTGTTTTAATTATGGTAATTTTATAGTATATTTTGAAATCTGGAAGTGTGACGTCATCAGCCTTCTTCTTTTTTCCAAGATTGTTTTTGTAGTTTGGTGATCGTATTAGTCAGGGTTCTCTATAGGGACAGGACTAATCTGATAGATGTATATATAAAGGGAAGTTTATCAACAATCATTAACTCACATGATCACAAGATCACACAATAGGCCATCTGCCAGCTGAGAAGCAAGGAAGCCAGTCTGAGTCCCAAAGCTGAAGTACTTGGAGTATGATGTTCAAGGGCAGAGAGCATCCAATATAGGAGAAACATGTAGGTTGGGAGACTAAGCCAGTCTAACCATGTACTTCTGCCTGCTTTTATTCTGTCCATGATGGCAGCTGATTAGATTGTGTCTATGCAGATTGAGGGTGGGTGGGCCTTTCCCAGTCCACTGACTTAAATGATAATCTCCTTTGGCAACATCCTCACAGACACACCCAGAAACAATACTTTGCATCCTTCAATCCAATCACGTTGATACTCAGTATTGACAATCACAGTGATCCTTAGTGGTTCCATAAAATTTTGAATTTTTTAAAATTTCTGAAAAAATGCCATTGAAATTTTGATGGAGATTGCAATAAATTTGGATTGCTTTGGGTAGTATGAATATTTTAACTATATGAGATTTTTAAATCCATGAACACATGTTGTTTTGCACTTATTTCTGTCTTCTCTCACTTTTTTTTTTTCTAATGTTTTCCAGGTTGACTGTAGGCTTTGCACCCCTTAGTTAATTTTATTCCTAAGTATTGTATTATTTTTGTGTTTTTGTAAATAAGGACGTTTCTTTAATTTCCTTTTCAGATAGTTCATTGGGAATGCATAGGTACTCAGTTTTGTATGTTGACTTTTTTATCCTGCAACTTTACTTAATTTGCTTGTTAGTTCAAACAATTGTTGGTGAAATTATTAGTTTATCTATACCAGATTGCATCCTCACTGTAAATAGAACAAATTTCCCTTTCTCCTTTTCAGTTGAGACTTTTTGCTTTATTCTTTCCTAATTGCTCTGTTCAGTATTTCACATAGTGCGTTGAATAGAACAGTGTCTACTCTTGCCTCCTTGTTCATGATATTGGATGAATATCATATTGTAATTTTTGGTCTTCTTAAAATTCATTTTCTCAAAGTTATAGAAGTCAGAGGTCTGACATTAAGGTGGTGGCCAGTTCTTTTTTGAAGCTCTTAGGGGTAATCCATGTCATGCCTCTTTTCTAGGTTCTGAAATTCTTGGCATACATTGGCCTATAGATAAATCACTCCAATCCTTTCCATCTTCACATGTCTTTCTTCCAAAATCCCTATAAGTATGCTTCACTTGTTATTGGACTTATTGACCAACCTAATTTAAGATAATCCCATTTCAAAAGTAAGTACTTTTTAAAAACTCTTATCTTATGTTCAAGAGTATATATGCAGGTTTGTTTCATAGGTAAACTAGTGTCATGGAGGTTTGTTATCAAGGTTATTTCACCACTCAGGTTCTAAGTCTTGTACTCAATAGTTATTTTTTCTGATTCTTTTCCTCCTCCTACCCTCTACACTCAAGTAGGCCCTAGTATCTGTTGTTCCCCACTACATAAACATGAGTTCTCATCATTTAGTTTAGTTTCCATTTATAAGTGAGAACTTGCGGTATTGGATTTTCTGCTCCTGAGTTAGTTTTCTTAAGGATAATTGCCTCTAGTTTCATCCAGGTAACAACTTTTCATGCTATTTGTACACTCTTTCTAAAAACTCATTATATGCACACATACATAGAAAAGAAGTTCATTTTTATTAATTCCAAAATTTGCAAAGAGCACATACTGATCTTTATAGTAAGTTTTAATTGTGCTCTATACACGTTAGCATTTACTTACATACTGCATTTAATATATTTTCCAAATGGTCATAGTAGTAAAATCAAACAAATTCCCATAATTTACTAAACAATGCTTCTATAACCAATCCTCTGTTGAGGATTATGGCTTCCAGCTCCACCCGTATCCCTGCAAAGGATCTCATTCATTTTTATGGCTGCTTGATATTCTATGGTATATATGTACTACATTTTCTTCATCCAGTCTATCATTGATGGGCATTTAGCTTAACTCCATGTCTTTGCTACTTTGAATAGTGCTGCAATAAGCATACACATCCACGTGTTCTTATAACGGAACAATTTATGTACCTTTGGGTTTATACCCAGTAATGGAATTGCTGGGGCAAATGGTATTTCTCCCTCTAGGTCTTTGAGGAATTACCACACTGTCTTCTGCAATGGTTGAGCTAATTTACACTTACACTGTAAAAATGTAAAAGTGCTAATTTTTCTATGCAACCTCACCAGCATCGATTATTGTTTTTTGACATTTTAATAATATCCATTCTGATTGGCATGTAATGGTATCTCATTGAGGTTTTGATTTGCATTTCTCTAATGATCAACAATGTTGAGCTTTTTTTTTTTTTTATGTTTGTGGGCTGCCTGTATGTCTTATTTTGAGAAGTGTCTGCTCATGTCCTTTGCCCACTTCTTACTGGGGTTGTTTGTATTTTTCTTGAAAATTTGTTTAAATTCCTTGTAGACTGGATATTAGACCTTTGTCAAATGAATACACTGCAAACATGTTATCCCATTGGTAGGTTGTCTGTTCACTTGGATGATAGTTTATTTTGCTGTGCAAGCAGAAGCTCTTTTGATTAATTATTTTCTATTTGTCAATTTTCACTTTTATTGCTCTTGCTTTTGACATTTTTGTCATGCAATATTTGCCAATGCCTATGTTCTGAAATGTGTTGCCTAAAACTTGTTCTAGGGTTTTTCTAGTTTTGGGTTTTACATTTAAGTCTTTAATCTATCTTGAGTTAACTTTTGTATATGATGTAAGAAAGGAGTCTAGTTTCAGTTTTCTGCATATGTCTAAGCAGCACTCCCAGCACCATTTGTTAAACAAGGAGTTGTTTACTCATTGCTTGTTTTTGTCAGGTTTGGAGAAGATCAGAAGGCTGTATGTGTGCAGTCTTATTTCTGAGTTCTCTATTCTGTTCCATTGGTTTATATGTCTGTTCTTGTACCAATACGATGCTGTTTTGGCTACTGGAGCCTTATAGTATAGTTTGAAGTCACGTAGTATGATGCCTCCAGCTTTGTTATTTTTGCTTAGAATTTTTTGGCTACTCAGGCTTTTATTGTTGTTGTTCCATTTTGATTTTGAAATAGTTTTTTCTTCTAATTCTATGAAGAATGTTGATGGTACTTTAATGAGAATAGCATTAAATCTATATATTACTTTGGGCATTACAGCCATTTTTATAATACTGACTCTTCCTATCCATAGCATGGAATGTTTTTTCATTTGTTTGTGTCAATTATTTGGAATAGTTTTAGTAGAAATGGTGCCAGCTCTTCTTTGTACCTCTGGTGAAATTCAGCTAAGAATCCATCTAGCTATTTAATTTTAAACAGAATATTATAAAGCTATAATAACAGTCATGGTTATAAATTGGAGATTTTGACATTTGTTTTTTTTCCAAAAATTACAATTATTTGATGTTGTTTTAGAGAAAGGATTATACTTTGTTTAACTACACAAAGTTCAATCAGCACAGAATACACCTAATTAATGTTGCATAGTATGATCTGAATGGATAGGGCATCTATCCTAAAGCACAAGTGCAGGAGGAGATAATTAGAGCTCTCCATCATATTTGTTACTAATTATCTTCCCTAAAATTTGAAGGGATAACCAATATTTAAATTTTCTATTGTTGGCTTAAGCATGCAACTTAACAAACTATACTTAACAAAACAGGTTCATTTGGAAATAGTGAACATATATTTCTTTCAGGCTTTAGTAAGTTATGAAGCCATCAATACCCAATTTCTACCTGGGATAGTTGTGATGGACCAAATGTCTTACAATGCTATTTTGCAGTCCAAATACATAGTATAATTAAAAGACAATAGAAATTAAATAAAAACCCAATTCTATAACATATAAAAATTTTATACAGTCTTCCAAAATTAAATTGTTCTAAAAAAGGTAGTTACTAAAATTATCAAATTAGTATCACAAAAAACATAGCAAAGAAAACTACTTTGTAAATTCATAAAGTGAAGAAAACTAAATGCATGTGAAAAAAGTATCAAAATAAAGGACTTTTCCTGGGGTAGGTGTGTGAGTGAGTTTGTGTGTGCATGACAAATGAAATGAACATAAAATTCCTAGGGGAAAGAATGAAGAAAAGTATATATTTATCTTTTATTTTTACTATTATATTCAGATGGAAATATTGAAAATGTGTTTGCTTAATATCTTCATTATATGTATTTTCTTTTTATAAGGTCTGGTCAAAATTAATCTTTGCTAAATATGCAACTAATAAGTGGTTAAAGATAAAACCAAATTTATTATTCTTAACAAATATTATTCCAAAAAATCAATGTCTTAATTTTAAAATAATTTTAATGATTTTTTTTTTTTTTTTTTTTTAGTTTGGAATTTTCACACTGAATACATTATTCTCCCTTGAGTTTCCACTTTTTATTAAGTTAGTGTTCATTAGCAAATTATTTTTTTCAATTTAGGAGTATACTTTACTATATGAGAGACTCAACTTTATTTACTTTTCAGGAATTAGTTTCAAAAAATAATTTTAGAGGTAAATTATAATTTCTTCAAATTATTTTATTGCAACTTCCGCTTATGTACTTCCAGATAAACTTTTTTTTTCCTAAAGGACATGTAGTTAAGGAGTAGAGGCTTAGACATTCATTCACTCAGTGAAATTCAACATGGGCTTATATGAGAAATCTTAACAAGATATCATACTTCTGAAAATTTTTTCAGTTTCAAAAAAAATAATAAAACCACTAGTTCAGTGAACATAGGTAGATGAATAATGGATACATTGCACTAAACTCTGAATTTATTTACTAATGACTATCGTTTGAATGTAGTTTCTAAATAGAATTGAAACAGAATAAAATGGAATAAAATAAGCAAAAGAGAAGATAAATAGATTTATTTGATCTATGTAAAGCAATTAAGCTGGAATCCTCAGGAATTCCAAATGTGTAGCAATTTTTTATATCAATTTAATCTATATATTAACTATGGATATTTATTTGATGCTGATAGGCAAATAGCTATGAAGGAAAATCAGTAAGATTAGCAGCATTTAATTTTGTTGTAATTCCTGTTTCTTTTTTCTCAAAATAAAATATTTCTCTTTTTCAAATTAGAAAAAATATATATTGTACATAATCGCTTTGCCCACATAAGCATTTATATATTTACATTATAACCCGTAAGTATAAAATTTCACATCATATTAAAATAATTTTGGTACTTTCTCTTGAAGTGATGCAGCATGAAAATAAATTATCTCTAACGCATACACATTGTGAAAGCCGTCCTCGTGTAGGTTAAAAGCAAGGTAATTATTGAGCACAATATATTATTTCAAATTGTCATATTTAAAAATGAAGCAGTTTTAAAAAGTAATAGATGTCTAGAAAAGCAATAACTCTGTGAAAGTTTAAAGGGTGTTAACTTTTAAAAATTAATTCGTAAGTCAAATGATATAAGCAAGTGACTCACTGCTTTTTTAGCATATTTTTCTCATATAATTTCATAGTAAATTGCAGGATATGGAATATCATTAAAACACTAAAGATTTCAGAATTGCCTTAGCTTAAGAACCTTCCTTCAAAAGTGACAATTTGTGTCTCATATTCACAGAAAAACACTGCATCGCTGATTGATCTCCCAAATCCTCTATGATATGGCTGTTTCCTGGTGTCCTGGCTAGAGCTAAGATAAACATTTTGGACACTGAAGGTCATAAATTAGAGTTGAATTATTATTTAACCATTTTGTTGAATAATAATTTGATTTAACCAAATGGAAAAATAAAATGACGAGGCCAAAGGAAGCTGGGCACAGTGATATGCACTAAAGTCCCAGCTACTCAGGAAGCTTAGGTGGAAGGATAATTTGAGCCAAGGAGTTGGAGTCCACCCTGGGCAATGTAACAAGACCCTATCTATAAGAAAATGACAAGGTTAAGACAGATGAAAATTATCTCCTTAACTCGAATCTATTGCAAATATGATTTTTTAAAATGAGACTGAGGGAGAAAATTAATTTGTGTCTTTAAAATACCCAACATATTTTAATAATGTACTTATTATAAAATATGTTATCATTAATAATATGAATATTATTATTAATATTATTATAAATTATTTAAAAATTATTTACAGGCCGGCACATTGGCTCATGCCTGTAATCCCAGCACCTTGGGAGGCCAAGGCGGGCAGATCACCTGAGGTTGGGAGTTTGAGGCCAGCCTGGCCAATATGGTGAAACCCTGTCTCTACTAAAAATACAAAAATTAGTTGGGTGTGGTGACAGGTGCCTGTAATCCCAGCTATTCAGGAGGCTGAGGCAAGAAATCGCTTGTTTCCAAGAGCGGGAGTTTGCAGTGAGCGGAGATCGCGCCATTGTACTCCAGTGTGGGAGACAAGAGCGAGACTTTGTCAAAAAAAAAAAAAAAAAAAAAAATTATCGAGAATTTTTTATGTTTGCAGATAAATCCCATATACCTCCTCACTTCCTGTACATATTTATCCTATTTTAACATCTTAAATTAGTGTAGTACATTTGTTATGGTAGATGAGTTAGCTCTTTCTTTTTTCTCATTTTATAGAGTTTTGTAAATGAAAAATGTTATATATCTAATTTTAAAATATCATATGAAGTTTCACAACATAAAATTGCTGTGCTCCACTTGCTCATCATGATTACACTCTTCCTTAACCTCTGGCAATCACTGATTTTTAAAATATTTCCATGGTTTGCTTTCTCTACAATACTATAGTTAGAAATATACAGTATACAGCATTTTCAGGTTGCCTACTTTCAGTGTACAATACATACTTAAGTTTTCTCCATGTCTTTTTGTGGCATGTATAACTCATTACTTTTTATAGATGAATAATAAGTCCATTGTATAACTCTACCACAGTTTTTTAAATCTGTTATTCTATTGGAGGACATCTTAATTGATTCAAGGGTTTGAATAGTAAGAATTAAGCTTCAGTGGCCATTCATTTGCAGCTTTTTCTGTGGGCATAAATTTTCAACTGTTTTGAAAAGTACTTACAAGCATTATTATGTAATAATCATATGCAATTAATCAAAATTTAATTATATTAATGGTATTGTAAAGAAACTGCCAAACTATCTTCCCAAGAAGCTATACTATTTTATATTTCCACCAGCAATACTTAATACTTGTCAGTATTTAGTGTTTTCAATGTTCTGTGTTTTAGTCATTCTAATAGGTGTGTGGTGGTACTTCATTGGTGTTTTAATTTTCAATTCCCTGAAGATATATAATGTTAAACATCTTTTCACATGTTTATTTGATATTTGTGTATATTTGGTGAGATGTTTACTTGGATTTCTACTCAGTTTATATCTGGATTGCTTTCTTATTGGTAAGTTTTAATGGTTTTTATATTTTGGATGTCAGTCTTTTATAAAATATATGTTTTGCAAATCTTTTCTTACATTGTGTGGCTTGTCTTTTTACTTTCTGTGTAAGTTCCCTTTTTAGAAGTTTTTAATTTTAACTCAGTCAAAATTATCAATGTTTTCTTTTATAGATCATGCTTTTTGTGTTGGTGTTTAGTCATCACCAAGACAAAGTCACCTAGATTTCTCTAATGTTATTATCTATACTTTTTCAGAGTTTTAAATTTTACATTTAGGTGTATGTTCTATTTTGAGTCAAGTTTTGTAAAAGTTCTGTGTGTATATTTATGTTTTTTACATGCAGATTTCCAGTTTTCCTAGTATATTTGTGGAAAGGATCATCCTTCATCTATTAAATTGCTTTTTTTTTTTTTTTTTTCTGTCAAAATCAGTTTACTATATCTTGGGATCTCTTTCTGGGCTTTTAATTCTGTTCTGTTGATCTATTACATATTCTTTTGCCAATATCATGCTATCTTGATCACTGGAGTCTTACAGTGAGTCTTTAAGTCAGTCAGTGTCAGTCCACCAAATTTTTATTTTCTGGGCTATGTTAAATATTCTTGATCTTTTGGCTTTCCATATAAATCTTAAAATCAGTTTGTTGCTATCAGAAAGTAATTTGCTGTAATATTGATCGAGATAGTGTTGAGTCTTTAGATCAAGGTGGAAAAACTGACAACAATGTTGATTCCTCCCATTCAGAAACATGGAATATATTACCATATATTCAGATTTCTTATTTTTTATTAGTAATTTGTAAACATTTTTTTCAAATAGATATTGCACAATATTTGTAACAAAAGCACCTCATTCATTTTGGTGCTAATATAAATGCTCTTAGGTTTTGAATTTCAAAATCTAATTTTTCATTGATGGTGAAAAGAAAAGCAGTAGACATTTTTATGTCAAATATGTATCCTGTAATCTTGCTAAAAATTTCTTATAAGTTTCAGTTTTGCTTTCATTACTGTTAATTCTTAAGGCTAACATTAACTTAGAATAAATAATTTTACATTCAAGATTTGGTGAATTCATCATGTTCATTTTTATTGTAATACATTTATAGGATGTTTTTGAGAAAATGGAATAAAGTACCTAAGTCAAAAGTAATTTTCCCATTATTACGTATTTTCTTAAGCTTTTGGGTCTTTTACTACAGTGTATGTGCGTGATTGAATGACACATAAATTATCTCTTCTCTGATCCATTAAATGTAAAAAGCATTTTAAAGAAACATACAAGTTAAGAGTAGGTAGAGGAAGATGGTGTAATAGAAGGTTCCACCGATCTTGCCCCCAGGAAAGACACTAATTTACCAACTATTGACACCAAAAAAGCAACTTCATAAGAACCAAAAATTAGGTGAGCACTTACGGTAACTGATTTTAAATTTATATCACTAAAAGAGGCAATGAAGTGATAAGAAAGGACATTTCCAGTGAGCAAAGCCACTGCTCCCCCATCCCCGAAAGCCGTGACATGGTGTGAAGAGCATTTCTGTGCCTTGGGGATAGACAGAGCCAGCAATATTGAGGCATTGAACTCAGCTCAGTACTGCCCCTGTTATAGCAGAAAGCAAAACCAGACCAAACTTACCGGATGCTCTCCCACAAAGGGAATATTTAAACCAGTCCTAGCAATAGGAGAATAGCTAATCCCGGCAGTCAAACTTTGAGTTCCCATAAGCCTTGCCATCACAGTCTAAAGTGCTCTGGGGTCTCAGATAAACTTGAAAATCAGTCTAGACAATGAGAACTGTAACACCTTGGCAAGTCCTGGGGCTGAACTGAGCCCAGACACAGTAGGCTAGAGGGCAGGTGACCTACTGAGTTGTCAGCTAAGGTAGCTAAGGGAGTACTGGAATCGCTCCTCCCCTAAACCCTGGCTGCATAGCTTCTGGCTCCAAAAGAGACCCCTTCATTCTGCTTGTGGAGAGGAGAGGGAAGAATGGGAAGGATTTGTCTTGCGTCTTAGATACCAGCTCAGCCACGGTAGGATGCAGTACTGGTCAGAGTCATGAGGCTCCCCTTCCAGGCTGTAGCTCCTGGACATTTCTAGATATACCTTAGTCTAGAAGGAAACCTGTTACCTTGAAAGAAAGAACCCACACATGGCAAAACTTGACATCTGCTAACTGAAGAGTCCTTGGGCTCTAAATATCCAGTAGCAACACCCAGGTACTACAATGAGGGGCTTGGGTGAGATGCTGAGACTTGCAGGGCTCAGTTTAAACTCAGCACATTTCCAGCAGTGCTGGCTATGGGGAGAGACTCCTTTTGCATCAGAAAAGTGAAGGAAAAAGTAAAGGAGATTTTGTCTTTCATCTTTGGTACCAGCTCTGTCAAAATATGGTAGAGCACCCAGTGGCGCCTTGGGGTTGCTTATTCCAGGTCTGGAGTATTGGACGGAATTTCTGGACCTACCCTGGGCCAGAGAGGAGCCAACTGACCTGAAAGGTGAGTCCCAGGTCAGGCAGCATTCATGCACAAGTTGATTGAAGAAACCTTGAGCCTTAAGAGAACATTGATGGAAGTCTGGCAGTACTCCCCATGGACTGAGGCAAAAGTGACCAGAAGATGAGACTTTTCTGCCTTTGGAAAGGAAAGAGAAGAGTAAGAGGGACTGTGTCTTGTGGGTTGAGTGTCAGCTCAGCCACAGCACAATAAAACACCAGGAAGACTTCTATGGATTTTGTCTTTAGACCTTGGCTCCTGGAAAACACCTCTGAACCTGCTTGGGACCTGGAATATCTTGTCACCCTGAAGCGAAGGATATAGGCCTGAATAGCTTTGCCAGTTGCTGACTGTAGATCCCCAGAATTTTGAGCAAATGTAGGCAGTAGCAAAGGAATGGTTACAGCATGCCTTGAGCAAGAACCAGTGCTGTGTTTGCTTCAGGTCTAACCCATCACAGTCATGGGGACAGTGGGCACACAGGTGCTTATGTCACTCCACCCCAAGCTCCCAGTAGCTCAGAACACAGAGACTCTGTTCTTTTGGAAAAAAATAAAGGAACAAAACAATAGTCTCTCCCTGGTAATCCAGGAAATTTTTATGGATCTTGTCCAAGACCATCAAGGCAGTACCTCTGTGACTCTGCAAGAACCATAGCGTTACTGGGCTTGGGGTCCATCGTAAAGTAGATGGAGCTAAGATCACAACATTCAAGTTTTTGCAAATATCTGGAAATTCTTTCAAAGAAGAATGGAGTAGAAAGAAGCCTAAACTGAGAAGATGACAATAAAGATCTTACTTCAATACACAGACACAGAAAAATACCTACAAGTATCAAGAGAAGACAGGAAAACATGACCTAACCAAGTAAATTAAATAAGGCACTAGAGACCAATTTTGGAGAAACAGACATTGGTGACCTTTCAGACAGAGAATTCAAAATAGTCGTGCTGAGGAAACTGTAAGAAATTAAAGGTGATACAGAGAAAAAAATCAATAAAGTGATGAAATACTTAAAAAAATAAAAAGAAATTCTGTAGCTTAAAATGCAAGCAACAAAAAATGCATCAGAGTATTTTAATAGAAAATGTGATCAAAAAAAAGTAAGAATTAGTGAGATTAAAAAGAGGCTATTTAAAAAGACAGTCAGAAAAGAAAAAAAAGAGCCTATTTGAAAATACAGTCAGAAAAGACAGAACAAACGAACAAACAAAAAAACAGAATGAAAAACAATGAAGGGTGCCTACAGGATCCAGAAAACAGCCTCCAAAGGGCAAATCTAAGAGATATTGGCCTTAAAGAGGAGATAGAGAAAAAGATAATGGTGGAAAGTTTATTCAGAGAGAAAATAACAGAGGACTTCCCAAATTTAGGGGAAAGATATCCATATCCAAGTATAAGAAGGTTACAGAACATAAAGCAAATTTAACTCAAATCAGACTCTCACAGGGCATTTAATAATAAAACTCTCATAGGTCAAGGATAGAAGATCCTAAAAGCAGCAAGAGAAAAGAAACATATAACACACAATAGAGCACCAATACATCTGGCAGCAGAATTTTCAGTGAAAACCTTAGAGGCTGTGAGAAAGTCTCATGACATATTTAAAATGCTGAAGAAAAGCAAAACCAAACAAAAGAAAATAAAAACTTTTACCCTAGAATAATATATCAGGAGAAATTATCCTTAAAACATGGAGAAGAAATAATGCCGGGCGCGGTGGCTCACGCCTGTAATCCCAGCACTTTGGGAGGCCGAGGCGGGCGGATCACAAGGTCAGGAGATCGAGACCATGGTGAAACCCCGTCTCTACTAAAAATACAAAAAATTAGCCGGGCGCGGTTGTGGGCGCCTGTAGTCCCAGCTACTCGGGAGGCTGAGGCAGGAGAATGGCGTGAACCTGGGAGGCGGAGCTTGCAGTGAGCCGAGATCGCGCCACTGCACTCCAGCCTGGGCGACAGAGCAAGACTCCGTCTCAAAAAAAAAAAAATAAATAAATAAAATAAAAAATAAAAAAAACATGGAGAAGAAATAAAGACTTTCTTAGACATACAAAGGGTGAGGAATCGCATTAACACCAGACCTGTCCTACTAGAAATCGTAAAGAAAGTACTTCAATCAGAAAGAAAAGAACATTAATAAGAAATAAGAAATCCTCTGAAGGTATGAAACTCACTGAATATGCTAAGCACATGGAAAAACAGATTGGTTAATACTGTAACTCTGCTGTGTAAACTAGTCTTAAGTAGAAAGATGAAAGACCAAAAAATGACCCAATTAAAAATAACTATAAGTGCTTTTCAAGACATAGACAGTATAATAAGATTTTTAAAGTAACAAGAAAAAGCAGGAAGATTAAGTTAAGGCATAGAGTTAGCATTATTATTATTATTTTTATTATTATTATTTGCCTTGTTTGCTTATGGAAACACTGTTAAGTTGTTATCAGTTTAAAAAAAAAATAGTTTTGCAAGCTTTATGGTAACCTAAAACAAAAAAACATATAAATACAATGGATACACAAAAAAATAAAAAGCAAGAAATCAAATTATATCACCAGAGAAAACAATCTTCACTAAGAGGAAGATAGTAATAAAATGAAGAAATAGAACATCACAGAAAAATAGAAAATGAATAACAAAATGGCAGTAGTAAGTTCTTACTCATCATTAATAACACTAAATGTAAATGGATTAAACTCTCCAATCAAAAGACATAAAGTGGCTCTGAATGGATGAAAAACAAGACTCATTAAGTTGTTGTCAACAAGAAAAACACTTCACTTGTAAAGACACACATAAAATTAAATAAAGGGAAGGAAAAAGATATTCCATGTCAACAGAAACTGAAAAAAATACAAGTAGTTATATTTACAGCAAACAAAATAAATTTGAAGACAAATGCTGTAAGAAGAGACAAAGAATATCACTATATAATAATAAAGGGGTCAATTCAGAAAGATGATATAAAATTTTAAATATATATGAACCCAACACTAGAGCACTCAGATATATAAAACAAATACTATCAGAATTAAAGAGAGAAATAGACTCCAGTACAATTAAGGGAGGAGACCACCCCTCATATTGAGCCCATGGAGATAGAGAGTCAAAAGATGGTTATAAAAAGCTGGGAAAGGTAATGTGATTGGAATGGGAAAGGTAATGTGATTGGAATGAGAAGGAGGTGAGGATAGTTAATGTGTGCAAATAACAGTTAGAATACATGAATGAGACCTAGTATTTGATAGCACATCACAGTGACTATAGTCCATAATAATTTAATTGTATATCTTAAAATAACTAAAAGAATATAATTTGATTGTAACACAAAGAATAAATGCTTGAGGACATGGATATTTCATCTACCATTATGTGATTATTATGCATTGCATGACTATATCAAAATGTTTCATATATCCCATAAATATATACACCCACTTTGTCCCCATAAAAATTAAGAGTAAGAAAAAGAAAAAAAAAAAAAAAGAGAGAGAGAGAGAAATGCATAATTTCCCCAAAACAGTTCTAGTCCCAAGAATTTCTCAGGGCTAATATACCAATTTACACGTTGTTTTTTCCTCCCATTTGCTCCTTGTTTCTTTGTTTCACAAATATTCTTTTCTAGATCTGATTCAGCCACCAACATCCACTTCTTTATATGGACATCTCTTGGTCTATCTTACCTATCTGACCTACGTCTTACTTAGAATTCCACACATCACCCTGAACAAGTGCTAAGTTTCAGCTTTGTATAAACAAGCAGTCATACATGTTTAATTAGTACATGAGTATCAGAAAATATACACAGTGTTGTCAGGAAAAATAGTTTTGGACCAGTTGTACAATGCACATAAGATTTCTAAATCTATATTCAGAAAGAAATGAAACAAAACAATTTTTCAGTCAAGAATTCTCTGCATTTAATAGTGTTGTGCTTCTCATTTTCTGATCATTCTCTTCTTCTCTACTATGTGTGATATGCTTTGGTTAGCTGCTTTTTCTAAAAAATAGCCACCCAGAAGAGTAATTTCTAATCATCCTGAGAATTTACAGTGACAAATTTAAAGAATTGGTAGTAGCAGAGTCATCAATCTTAGATGCCATGTAATGATTTTATTGAAGCCTAAACACTTGAATAATTGTACCATGGTAGCTGAAGGAACCAAAAATAATGACAAGTAACAATGAAAACAATAAAATCTTTACACATAATTTGTACAAGATTTTAATTAACCAAATATGCTCCAACCTTAACATTAACCACAAGAAGGTATTGTAATATTAATATGAATTGCGCTTTTGAGTGTGTGTGTATTTACAGAATGTTTATATATATTTGCTCAACATAAAAAAATATTTGTGAACATATTATTTTTTAATTTTTTTTATTATGCTTTAAGTTCTGGGATACATGTGCAGAACATGCAGGTTTGTTACATAGGTATACATGTGCCATGGAGGTTTGCTGCACCCATCACCCTGTCATCTACATCAGGTATTTCTCCTAATGCTATCCCTTCCCTAGCCCCCACCCCACAACAGGCCCCAGTGTGTGATGTTTCACTCCCTGTGTCCTTGTGTTCTTATTGTTCAACTCCCACTTATTAGTGAGAACATGTGGTGCTTGGTTTTCTGTTCCTATGTTACTTTGCTGAGAATTATGGTTTCCAGTTTCATCATGTCTCTGCCAAGGACATGAACTCATCCTTTTTTATGGCTGCATAGTATTCCATGGTGTATATGTGCCACATTTTCTTTTTCCAGTCTATCATTGATGGGCATTTGGGTTGGTTCCAAGGCTTTGCTATTGTGAACAGTGCCACAGAAGGCTTCAGTAAAGTTTTAGAGCACAAAATTAATGTAGAAAAAAATAGCAGCATTACTATATAGCAATAAGATTCAAGCTGAGAACTAATTTTTTAAAAAAATCTCATTTTTAATAGCCAAAAAACTGAAATATGTCTAACTGAGGAGATGAAGGATCTCTATAAGGAGAACTTCAAAATGGTGCTGAAAATATCAGAAATGACACAAATAAATGGAAGAATATTTCATTCTCATGGATTGGATGAGTTAATATCATTTAAAATAGCCATACTTCCCAAAGCAATCTACCAACTCAATACTATTCTTCTCAAACTACTGAAGTCATTTTTCACAAAATTAGAAGAAAAACTATTCTAAAACTTATATGAAATAAAAAAGATCCCAAGTAGCCAAAGCAATCTCAAGCCAAAAAAAAGTTCCAGAGGATACACGTATCATAATACCTGAATTCAAACTATACTACCAGACTACAGTAACCAAAAAAGCATGATACTGTTACAAAAACAGGCATATACACCAATAGAACAGAATAGCGAACTTAGAAATAAAGATACACATCCATAGCCATATGATATTTGACAAACTCAACAAAAATAAGCAATGAGGAAAGTACTCGCTATTCAATAAATGGTGCTGTTATAACTTGTGGGGTTTTATGTATGTATGTATGTATGTATGTATGTATGTATGTATTTATTTATTTATTTATTTATTGAGATGGAGTCTCACCCTATTACCCGGGCTGGAGTGCAGTGGCGCAGTCTCAGTTCACTGCAACCTCTGCCTCCCAGGTTCAAGTGATTCTCCTGCCTCAACCTCCCGAGTAGCTGGGACTACAAGCACATGCTACCACACCTGGCTAATTTTTGTATTTTTAGCAGAGACGATGTTTCACTATGTTGGCCAGGCTGGTCTTGAAATCCTGACCTTGTGATCTACCCACCTCTGCCTCCCAAAGTGCTGGGATTATAGGCATGAGCCACAATGCCTGATCAGTGCTCTGATAACTTTCTATCTATATTTAGAAGAATATAGCTGGATTCCTACCAATCATGTTATACAAAAATTAACTCAAGATTGCTTGAAAACTTAAAAGTACAAACTGAAGTTATAAAAATCCTGGAAGAAAACCTAATAAATATTATTTTTGATAACAGCTTTGGCCTGTAATTTATGGCTAGTCCTCAAAAGCAATTCTAACAAAACAAAAAATTGACAAGCAGGACTTAATCAAATTAAAGAGCTTCTGGACAGTAACAGAAAGCAAGATAATCTATCAAGGGAGTAAATAGACACCTATAGAGTGGAAAAAAAAATTTGCAAACTACGCATCCTAGAAAGCTCTCATATACAGAATCCATAAAGAATTTTTTAAAAATCAATATGCAAAAAACACCCTTATTAAAAAATGGGCAAAGAACATGAACAGATATTTCACAAAGGAAGACATATAATCAGCCAACAAATATATGAGAAATGCTCATCATCACTAATTGTCAGAAAAATGTATATTAAAGCCACAATGAGATATCATCTTATATGAGTCAGAATGACTTTTGTTAAAAAGTAAAAATATACAGGCTCTTTTTTGTATAGTCAAGACAATCCTAAGCAAAAGGAACAAAGCTGGAAGCATCACACTACCTGACTTCTAACTATACTACAAGGCTACAGTAACCAAAACAGTACAGTACTGGTACCAAAACAGATATATAGACCAATGAAACAAAACAGGTCCCTCAGAAATAACACAACACATCTACAACACTCTGATCTTAGATGAACCTGACAAAAACAAACAATGGGGAAAGGATTCCCTATTTAATAAATGGTGTTTGGAAAATTTGCTAGTCATATGCAGAAAACTGAAACTGGACCCTTTCCTTACACCTTATACAAAAAATTAACTCAAGATGGATTGAAGACTTAAACGTAATACCTAAAACCATAAAAACCCTAGAAGAAAACTTAGGTAACACCATTCAGGACATAGGCATGGACAAAGACATCACAACTGAAACACCAAAAGCAATAGCAACAAAAGCCAAAATTGACAAATGGGATCTAATTAAACTAAAGAGCTTCTGCACAGCAAAATAAACTATCGTAAGAGTGAACAGGCAACCTACATAATGGAAGAACTTTTGAAATCTATCAATCTGACAAAGGGCTAATATCTAGAATCTACAAGGAACTCAAATTCACAAGAAACAAAAACAAAAACAAAAACATCAAAAGGTGGATGAAGGATATGAACAGACACTTTTCAAAAGAAAACTTTTATGTGATTAACAAATATATTTTAAAAAGCTTGTCATCACAGGTCATTAGAGAAATGCAAATCAAAACCACAATGAAATATCATCTCAGGCCAGTTAGAATGGCGATCATTAAAAAGTCAGGAAACAACAGATGCTAGAGAGAATGTTGAGAAATAGGAACACTTTTACAATGTTGGTGGGAGTGTAAATTAGTTCAATCATTGTGGAAGACAGTGTGGCAATTCCTCAAGGATCTAGAAACAGAAATACCATTTGACTCAGCAATCCCATTACTGGGTATATACCCAAAGGATTATAAATCATTCTACTATAAAGACATATGCACACATATATTTATTGCAGCACTATTCACAATAGCAAAGCCTTGGAACCAACCCAAAGTGGCCTAGTTCACTTGTTTTTTTCATTTTAGTTATTTCTTTTCTTCTGCTAGTAAAATAAAATTCAATTGTATATCTATGCTCTATTTTCCTTAGTCATCTATTGATGGATGCATAGGTTAATTCTATATATTTGCTATGATTAGTACTGTCATAAATGTATGAATGTAGGTATCTTTTTGATAAAATGATTTATTTTCCCTTTGATAGATACTCAGTAGTGGGATTGCTGAATTGCATGATAGTTCTATTTTTAGTTTTTTGAGAAAATTTCATGCTGTTTTCCACAGACAGTATACTAAATTACATTTCCACTATCAGTATATCAGTATTCTCTTTTTTGCTGCATCCTTCACAAACATCTGTTATCATTTGGCTATTAAACAGTAGTAGCCATTCTGCCTGATGTAAGATGTTATATTGTTGTGTTTCAATTTGCATGTATCTGATGATTAGTAATGCTGATTATTTTTTTCATATACTTGTTGGCCATTTTTGTGTCTTCTTTTGAAAACTGTATTTTGCTCACTTTTTATTTGTGCATTTGTTATTGTTGCTGCCATTGAGTTGAGTTTCTCATAAATTCTGAACATTAGTCCCTTCTTAGATAAGATAGTTTGCAAATATTTTCTCTTTCGCAGGTTGTCTGTTTATTCTGGTGATTTATTTATTTTTGTCATGCAGAAGCTTTTAGTGTAGTTAAGCCCCATTTTTCCATTTATATTTTTGTTACGTGTGTTTCTGTGATCTTAGTCATAAATTATTTGCCTAGACCAATCTCCATAAGAGTTTTCCTAAGATTTTCTAACTACCTACTATTTTATCTCAAGGAACTAGAAAAACAAGAATAAACCAGGCCCAGAACTACCAAAGGGGAATAAGTAACAAAGATTAGAACACAATACGAAATATTAAGGAAATGAAAAGTTGCTTCTTTGAAAAGATGAACAACACTGATAAACTTCTAGCTAGATTAATCAAGAAAAGAAGAGGGAACATCCAAATGAACAGGATCAGAAATGAAAAAGGAGGCAGCGCAATTGATGCCACATAAACAAAATGATTATCAGAGACTCTTATGAACAAGTATACACCTACAAACTGGAAACTAGAGAAAACGGATGAACTTCTAAGAATATACACCTTCCCAAGCCTGAACCAGGAAGAGATAAAAATGCTGCACAGGGTGGGCATGGTGGCTCACACCTATAATCTGATAACTTTGGGAGGCCAAGGCAGGTGGATCACTTGAGGTCAGGAGTTTGAGACCAGCCTGGCCAACAGGGTAAGACCCTGTTTCTACTAAAAGTACAATAAATTATCTGCATATGGTGGCAGATACCTATAATCCTAGCTACTCAGGAGGGTGATACACAGAATAGCTTGAATTTGGGAGGCATGGGTTGCAGTGAGCCAAGATCATGCCACTGCACTCCAGCCTGGGTGACAGTGTGAGATTCTTTCTGAAAAAAAACAAAGAAAAACAAAATCCTTAATAGACCAGTAACCAATAGCAATATTGAATTAGTAATTTAAAAAAATCTTATCCCACCAAAAAAATCCCCAGGCTAGAAGCATTCACAGCTGAATTCTAACAAAATTACAAAGGAGAACAAGTACCAATCTCTCTAAAGCTCTTCCAAATATCGATGAGAAGAGCATTCTTCCTAATTCATTCTGCAAGGTCAGCATTAGACTGATACCAAAACCAGACTAGACATACAACAAAAAAGAAAACTTCCATATTGTAACCTGCTTCAATACTTCATTCATTGAATGATTGCACTCCAATTTGTTTACCTATTTGTAAATTAATGGACATGTGGGTTGTTTGTACCTTTTGCCTATTTTGAATAATATGCAGGTACAAGATTCTATGTGGACACATTTTTTAAATCCATATTTGATATTACAGGGAAGTGAAATTGCTATGTCATATGTTAATTCTGTACTTATCATTTTGAGAAACCACAAAATGGTTTTCCACAGTAGCTAAGTGATTTTACATTCTTTTCAGCAGTTTAATGACATTTCTATTCCTCCATATACTCTCCACTGCTTACAATTTCATTTTTTTTAAGGTCTTACAGTGAATGTAAAATGGCATCTTATAGTGGTTTGGATTTGCATTTTATTAATGAGAAATAATGTTGAATATTTTTCATATACTTATTGGCAATCTGTGTGTATTTTTAGAGAAATGCTTGTTCAATTATTTTTCTCATGTTTTAATCAAGATGTTTGCACGTTTGTGATTTTGTGGTATTTGTGCTGTAGAAATTCTTTATACATTCTGGATGATAAACTCTATATTTTATTTGCAAATATTTTCTTCTATTCAACATGGTTTTTTTCACTTTTTTTTCAACCTTTATTTTAGGTTTGGTGTGCACATGTAGGTTTGTTATATGGGTAATTGTGTGTTACTGAGGTTTGGTATATGAATTATCTTATTATCCAGGTATTGAGTATAGTTATGAATAAGTAGCTTTTAACACTTGTCTCCCTCCCATTCTCCCCACTCTGATAGTCTACAGTGGACATTGTCTATTTTTACCATCTTTATATCCATGTGTACCCAATGTTTAGCACCACTTGTAAGTGAGAACGTGTGGTATTTGCTTTTCTGTTCCTGCATTAATTCCCTTAGAACAGAGTGTCCAATCTTTTGGCTTCTCTGGACCACACTGGAAGAAAAAGAATTGTCTTGGGCCACAAATAAAATACACTAACAATAAAGATAGCTGATGAGTTAAAAAATAAAGCATAGAAAATTTTTTTTATAATGTTTTAAGAAAGTTTACGAATTTGTGTTGGGTTACATGCAAAGCTATCCTGGCCTGCATGTGGCCTGTGGGCCCAGGTTGGACAAACTTGCCTTGAAACAATGGCTTCTAGGTGCATCTCTGTTGCTACAAATAACATGATTTTATTCTTTTTGTGGCTGCATAGTATTCCACAATGTATGTATATCGCATTTTCTTTATTCCGTCTGCTGTTAATGTGTTGCTAGGTTGATTCCATGTATTTACTATTGTGAATAGTGTTTCAATGAACATAAAAATGTATGTCTTTTTGGTAGATGAATGAGTTTTCCTTGGATATATATTCAGTAATTGTATTATTGGGTTAAATTGTAGTTCAACTTTTAGTTCTTTGTGAAATCTACAAAATTCTCTCCAAAGGGTCTGAAAGAATGTACAATCCACCAACTGTTCATGTGTCCACTATTCTCTGCAGCCTGGTAAAGGTCTGTTATTTACTTTTTAACAGAAACCATTCTGATTCATGTGAAATAATATCTTACTGTGATGTTGAACATTTTTCTTATGTTTGTTGGTAACTTGTGTGTCTTCCTTAGAGAAGTGTCTGTGTTTTGTCCACAATTTAATGGTTTTATTTATTTTTTTACTTGTTGGGTGAGTTCCTTATAGACTCTGTGTATTATGCCTTTCTCAGATAGTTTGTGAACATTTTTGCCACATTCTGTAAAGAGTCTGTTTACTCCCTTGATAATTTTCCTGTCTATACAAAAGTTCTTCAGTTTAATTAGTTCCAACTTAACCAATTTTTGTTTTGTTGCAATTGCTTCTGAGACATTAGACATAAATTCCTTGTCAAGGCCAATATTGAGAAAGGTATTTCCTAGGTTTTCTTCTAGGATTTTATAGTTTGAGTTTATACAATTAAATCTTTAATCTATAGTGAGTTAATTTTTGTGTATGGTAATAGATAGAGGTCTACTTCCATTCTTTTACATATAGATATTAAGTTATCCCAGCACTCTTTATTGAATAGGGGATCTTTTCCCCATTTCTTACTTTTTGTTGATTTTGTTGAAGATCAGATGGTTGTAGGTGTGTGCCTTTATTTCTGAGTTCCCTATTCTATTCCATTTGTCTATGTCTGTGCTTTTACCAGTCTCATACTGTTTTGGCTATTGTAACTTTGTAGTACAATTTGAAGACAGGAAATGTGGTACCTCCAGTTTTGTACTTTTTGCTTACTGATACTTTGGCTATCTGGGCTCTTTGTTAGTTCCATATTAATTTTGGAATAGTTTTATCTAATGATGTGTAAAACGACTATATTCAAAATAGTCTCTTAATATCTTTTGCATTTATATGTGATTGGCTGTTATATCACCTTTATTGTTTCTGCTTGTGCTTATTTGAATCTTCTCTTTTTTTCTTGTTAACTTAGCAGTTGTCTCACAATCTTTTCTTTTGGAAAATGAGCTTTAACTTTTGATGATTCTTTTTATAGCTATTTACTTATCAATTTCACTGAGCTTGAATTTTTGCCCTTGTTTTTTTGTCTGCTAGCTTTGGAGTAAGTTTGTTCTTGTTTTTCTAGTTCCTCTAAATGCAATGTTAGGTCATTAATTTGAGGTCTTTCTAACTTCTTCATATAGGCATTTCTTGTTTTAAACTTTTAACATTGCTTTGGCTGTATCTGAGAGATTTGGGTTTTTTTTTTTTTTTTTTTCCTGATTTTATTTACTTCTGAGAATTTGAATTTATTCCCTAAATTTATTTTGTATGCAAAAATCAGTCAGGAGCAACTTGCTTAATTTCCATGTAATTGTGTTGTTTTCAGGGATCTTGGTATTCATTTCTAATTTTATTCTACTGTGGTTGAAAGTATGGTGATATAATTTTGATTTTTTGCATTTATTGAGTATTGACTTATGCTGAAGAATCTGCTTGATCTTAGAGTATGTTGTATGTGCAGATAAGAAAAATATATATCCTGTGGTTAATGAATGGACTGTTCTGTAGATGTCTATTAGGTCCAATTGATCTAGGGCCAAATTTAAGTCCAGAATTTCTTTTTAGTTAGTGTTGTTAGTGTTTTGCCATATTATCTATTATTGTGTATCTTTGCAAGTTTTTCACAGGTCTAGAAGTGTTTCTTGTATAACTCCCTAGGTACTCCAATGTTTGGTCCATATATATTGAGAGTAGTTAAGTCATCTTGTAGTATTGAACCCTTTATCATTGTTACAGGAAGCCAAAAGAAATTACTTAGGCAGACAGTTAGGATAAAGTGAGTCCCCAGCAGAAAACTTTCCTTCTAACAAAAAGCAGCTTGGAGATATCTCCCTTTCTAATTTCACGCACTTCAAAGAGATCACTTCTCTTCTAACAAAGAGCAGACTGCAAATCACAGATAAATAGCTGGGGCACAGAAAGAGGAGAAGGAGTCTCCTGGATAATCACCAAATTTCACACTTACACAATGGGCCCCAGTAAAAGAGTGGGCCTTAATAAGCACATTCCTTCCCCTTTAGGGGCGCCAAGATAGGAAAGCTAAAAGTAGACTGGGGGTTGGGGGCAGGGATTCCTGCACCTGCAAGGAGATGTCTGGAAACAGACACAGAAACTCTCCTTCCCAGATAAGCAACACAGACTAAAATTCCCATTAAAAACTCTACTCTATGCAGATAGCACACCTGGTCCCAACTAAATTGTTGGACTCTTAAGAGGATGTGACATCCCCTCCTCACTAGCCTCCTCCTCGCCAGCCTTACTACAACTTGGAAACCCATTCAGTACTCCATTTTGTGATGGAGAGCTTTTCTTTCCTTTTTTTTTTTTTGTTTTTGTTTTTGTTTTGTTTTGTTTTTCTTTCCTATTAAATTCCTGCTCCAAACTCACTCCGTGTGTATTTGTGTGTATGTGTCCATGACCTCAATCTTCTTGCACATAAGACCGAGAATCTTTGTATTTACCCCAGACAACAAGGCTGCTTCATCATTATGCACTAGCATTTTGTACTTTTGTACTGTTGTTGGTTTAAAGTCTATTGTTGGTTGGTGCATCATTCTTTGAAACTGCTGAAAATAAGCCCCAAGTCTCTCATGACTGGTAGGTCTGCTGAGAAGTCTGCTGTTGGTCTAATGGAGTTATTTTTGTATGTGATCTGACCCTTCTCTCTATCTGTATTTAAGGTATTTTTCTTTAGCATTAATCTTAGTCTGGTGATTATATACCTTGGTGATGTTCATTTTGTATAGTGTCTGTAGGTGTTCTCTAGATTTCTTGTATCTGGGTGCCTACTTCTCTTGCAACATTAGGAAATAAAAAATATATATTTCCTGTAATATGTTTTACAGATAATTCTTCTCCATCTCTTTCAGGAATGCTAACAATTTCTAGGAATGGCAGCTTTACACCGTTCCATATTTCTCAGAAACTTTGTTCAATTTTTAAGATTCTTTAATTTTTTTCATATTGGTTTGCCTTGGTTAATTTGAAAGCCTGATCTCTAAGCTCTGAAATTCTTTCTTCTGTTCAGTCTAGTGTATTGATAAAGCTTTCTATTGCATTTTGAAATTCCTTAAATGAGTTTTTTTTAACTCCAGTAGCTCAGATTAGTTTCTTTTTAAAATATTTACATTTTCCCTTATTTATTATACTGTTATACAGGTTTCTTTGTGTTGATTTTCAATACTATCTTGGATATCACTGAGTTTCACTGCAATACATGCTTTGAATTCTTCATCTGTTATCTCAGTGCCTCCATTTTTACTAGGGACTATTGCTGGAGAGCTACAATGAGCCTTTGGTGGTATCACAAATTAAGATTCTTTAATGTGACAAAAATTTTACACTGGTTCTTTCTCATCTGGAGAGGGCTGTGTTGGGTAGGATCTTTTGACTTTGCTTCTACATTCCTATGCACTTCCGTCAGTGGGTTTTCTAGTAGGCTGTGGACTTTGACCTACTGACCAGTAGATAGTGTTTTCAGGTGAAATCCAGCTGCCACAGAAGCAGAGTGGTATAGACTTAGTGTTTATTTACCATGAGGTGTTCTCTGTTGTCTCAGGTGAAGGGCTGGATAGTTGGATGCCTGGTGTCTTGAGCTTCTTTTGCGGGGTAAGCAGGACACAGTTGGGCAGAGCTGAAGCCCCTGGCTTGCCCATGAATATCCCAGGGCTGAACACAGGCACCAGTCCTGATGAGGGTGGTTGAAAGGAGCTCCTGGTGAACTGCACTGAGGTCTCTGAAGTGGAAGAGGTAAGGGGACTCTGCAATGGCTCCTTATCCTAAATAGGCAGAAACATGATCTGTTTTTCTGTTTCAGGGCTTATGACTCATAATTTTGGTAGATATTTGCAGCTATAAAATTCTATGTGATCCTGCTTTGGCTTTACTTCACAGTTTTTGAATGTTGGCTTCTTGTTTTCATTTATCTCAAAGTATTTTTTAATTTCTCTTGTAAATTTTTAATTGGATCAATTGGTTGTTTAAGGATGTGCTGTTTATCTTACAGGGATTTGTTGAGTTTTTAGTTTTCATTACATCATTCCTTGGACATTGAATTGTGGTCAGATAGTATCTTTTGTAAAATTATAATATGTTTAAATGTATTGAGAACAGCTTTTTGTCCTAATACATGGTCTATCTTGGAATGTTCCGTGTGTACTTTAGAAGAATTCTCATATTCTGCTATTCTTAGGTAGAGAGAGAGTTCTATATAGACTTGTAAGTTCTAATTGTTTTATAATGTTAGTCAGGTTCTCTATTTTTGTATTGAGCTTCATTCTTGGTGCTATATTCACTATTGGAAGTGAGGTATTAAAGTCTTCAAATGTTATCGTAAAACTATGTGTTTCTTTAAAAAATTCTGTCAATTATTGCTTCATATACTTTGGGGTTCTATTGTTTGATGTATGTATGTTTATATTTGTTATATGATGTTTATGAATTGACAGTTGACACTTTTTTCAATATATATATTGTTCTTTTTGCCTTTTGTAATAATTTTTGCTTTAAAGTATATTTTGTCTAATATTAATAATATATTCCCCAGCTCTTTGATTAGTATTATGTAATATTTCTTCTTTAATTTTATGCTTATATTTCTTTAAGTCTAAATTAAGTCATTCTGTCATATAAAGTAATTAGAGAATTTTAAAATATTATTTGGTTAAATTGGTTAGAAATTTTTGTTAATTAGATTCATCTTTCTCATGCATGATGGCTAATTTTATGTGTCAATTTGGCTAGGATACATATAATGTCAAGCTTTCATTCAAATACCAATCTAGACATTGCTGTGGAGGTATTTTTAAGATATGATTAACATTTAAATTAGTAAACTTTGTCTAAAGCAGATGGTCCTCTACAGTGTGGATAGGTCTCATTCAATCAAGTGAAAGCCTTAAGAGAAAAGATTTAGACCTCTTAAGGAAAAATAATTCTGCCTCAAGACTGTATTTTGATTCTAAATTGCTATATCAACTTTTCCCTGGGTCTCCAGCATGCCAATCTGTCCTTGAGATTTTGAATTTTCCAGCCCTATAATATGACATGCTAGTTCCTTAAAAGAATCTCTCTCTCTCTCTCTTTCTCTCTCTCTGTGTGTGTGTACACTATACATATATACATACACACACACACACACACACACACAAATACACAAATATAATACATTGTTTTATTTACTGCACAGCAGTTACTTGGTTGTAATGCTAATTTACCCAACTCCTTTCCAGGAACAGCTTTCCATACCCCAAACACTACACGAAATATTATTTGCCAAGTGCAGAGTGTAAGGTTTAATTCTTTCCCTAAATAAATTTGTATTAGTTATACAATATCAATTTGTAAACCATGAGCAATTAGTGAAGAATGAAAAGTGATATTTTGAATCCACATTGTCTTGGTAAAGAACATCAAATACAATTTTAAAAGACTCCCAGCATACTGAACGTGTTCCCATTTGATTACTCTGGCAAACACTTTTATTCATACGGAAAATCATATGTGTAAATTAATATCAACTAAATTCTTGAAGGATTTCACATTACAAGGCACTAAAAAAGATTGCATTAAATACTGCTTATTTTTATGTGAAGAAACAGAAAATGAATCATTTGGAAGAAATGAATTTATACTCATTTTGGGGTTAAACTATCTACAGCCCTATAATCACTTGAATTTAAATGGACTGACATTTCCTGTTTATCCAACTCTTTAATAGCAATATAAAGTTACAGATCACAATACTGTTTTTTTTTTTTTTTTTTTTTTTTTTTATCAGAAGCAGAAAACACATTTTCTGAATCTTAGGGTAAATCAATTTCAAAAAGGCTTCAGTGTTATTTTTACTTCTATCTTAAAAAATGATTTAAAATTTATAACTGCTATCCACTATCTTCTGCTTTTACCAGCCTACCCATTCCTAATGGTGGTAAACATACGAATTTTTATATCTTCTATTCATTATGAACCATCCATTTATCACTTATTACAAATGGTCTTGAATGAATCTTTTATATTTTATATACAAACTTACTCAAGTTCCAAACTCTTGCATTTAAAATTGCTCAATATAATTACACTTCTTTTTACTTAAAACCTGCAAAGTGGAACAGGTGTAAGTGTTTCAGCTCACAAAATGCTTTTCTTATTTATGGCTCATGACTGTCTACATGGTGCATTATTTTCTTTCCTCAGATGATTCTATAAACTGTATTGAATCAGTTTATTTTAACCAATACAAAATGAAATAAACAAGAATACTTAGTAAAAAATTCATTAAATCTTTTAATAAAAATTTAATAAATACACACTCAACCACTGCAGACAGATAGGGACTAAATTCAAAACAATTTAACCATACAGCTATTTCTAAAAAAGAAGTATCTATTTACAACTTGACTAAGACTAGTCAATAAAGTAATATTGAGTACTTTGATATTACCAACCAAAATTGCAGAAATAAGAGTTAATTAGTGTTAAAACATTTTCACAACTAATGAAACATTTCAATACATTATACTAATGGTAAACTCATTGTTCATGGAAAGTTATCCTTACATATGTTTTCTAGGAACAATAGCATTTCAAATTTTCTAATTTAGCATATTTTTTCCCAGAAAAATACTTGGCACACTAAAACGGTTTAACATTTTATCAGAGCTCATATATACACTAATTGAAAATACCCAAATCTCCTGAAGGAATCCTGAAGAATATGCTTTTTATAAATTATAAGGTGCTATAGGCAGATCAAAATGTAAATTTAAACAAAATAAAACAAATACAGAAACCACAAGAAAAACCACTTAATCTAAGCTGCTCTCTCAAAGTAGTCTTTAAAAGAGTTCTGTGTGGAGACAATGAATTAGGTGTATTTTTTGTTACACATTCTTCCCTCCAATAGCTGAACCACACAGGAGGTGAGGGAATGAAAGAAGATCAATCTCATATTTAATAGGATTTTATAGATGGGAAAAAAAAATATTCTTGCAAGCCCTCCTTTCCATTTGTTCTTCATAGAAAATCAAATAACAATAATAAAAATGGTATTTAAAATGGATAAAGAAGATGTAATCAATCAAATGCATCACAAAATTTAAAGAAACAAAACAAAACATAAAATATTGAGGTACGATAAATCATTGAGAAATAAGTGAGGTAATTTATATAGTCACAGACTCATCAAATGTTAGAATTGGAAGATACTTGAAAATATGTTCTGACATGGTTGGATCTGGGTCTTCACACAAATGTCATGTCAAATTGGAATCCTTGGTGTTGGACACTGGGGCTGGAGAGGGATGATTGGATCATGGGGGTAGTTT
Organism: Macaca nemestrina; assembly: GCF_043159975.1. Classification (NCBI taxonomy): domain Eukaryota; kingdom Metazoa; phylum Chordata; class Mammalia; order Primates; family Cercopithecidae; genus Macaca; species Macaca nemestrina. Next base: position 127,027,354 of record NC_092127.1, on the reverse strand, counting down.
CTCTTGAATGGTTTAATAGCATCTTCTAAGTGCTGTTTTTGTGATGAGTGAGTTCTTATGAGATCTGATTGTTTAAAAGTAAGTATTATCTCCCTCAGCTCCTTCCTCATGTGCCAGTCATGTAAGACGTGCCTGCTCTCCCTTTGCATTCCACCATGATTGTAAGTTTCCTGAGCCCTCCATAATTGCCAAGAAGATGGCTAGGATCATGCTTCCTGTATAGCCAGTAGAATCATGAGCCAATCAAGCCCCTTTTCTTTATAAATTCTTCAGTCTCTGGTATTTCTTTATAGCAGGGAGAGAATGGACTAATACATGTTCTTTCACGGATTAGGAAAATTTAACTATGTGCTCAATTAAACCTGGTGATTAAATCGATTTTTTAATCTTTTATAAGCAAATATTTTTGGTTATTTTTCATATTAAAGCACAGAGTAAATTAATGAAATCAGTGCCTACTCTTTAAGGAAAAAGTGGTGGTCATGTTAAGAAAAAGAATACAGGAAAAATTGTTATTTTTCTCTGAAACAAATCCACCAGAAATACTTGTTTTCTGAGTATATTTTATCTCAGAATGTAGTCTTAATTATTTTGAGATCAAGACATACACATTTATCTACTTAAGCCAGGTATATACTTATATAATAAGAAACAACGTTCAACAATTGAAAATGAAAAATTAAACATAATTCAGAAAGTACTATAAAACAATGTATTGAATACAATGTGGATAATACAGACTCAAATACTCTGAGAAGATTTACTTTAAGCCTTGATTGAAAGGGGAATGGAGAACACTGGATAGTTCTTCAGTTGGCCTTAGACCAAGTTGATTAGTTCTCCACTCTTTCTTGCTTATTATTCTCAAGAATAACTATAGAATTGATACAGGAGCAGGGAGGCAGGGAAGTGCTGGGTAGAGTAGGGTGGAGGTCCTGGCGAGGGTTCCACCTTATGCCCTGTAGGTACGAACCTAAGTGAGGACAAGCATTTCCGTTTTTGTGCCAGAAAAGTTGCCTTTTGACCTGCCACAAACCCATCCTGTGCCCATATAAGCCTGAGACCTTTAAAAGACAAACACAAGTAACTGGACTCGAGAGGAGCTGAAGAGCACACTGATAGACACCAGCAGACACAGGCAGAGCATCGAGGTGGGACAACGTGGAATTCAGCTGGGGGTGGTTGAAGAAAATCTGGCCTCTGTGCAGCCTGTCTCCAGGGGAAGGCCATCTTCCCACTCTATCCCCCTTCTGGCCTCCCCATCCATCTCACTGAGAACTACTCAATAAAACTTTGCACCTATCCTCCAAGTCCACGTGTGATCCAATTTTTTTCTGGTACTCTAGGGCAAGAACCTGGGATTCAGAAAGTCCTCTCTCATTGCGATATGATAGAGGGTCTAACTGTGCTGATTAACACCAGCTGCCTGCAGATGGCAAAGCAGAAAGCACAAACTGTAACACTCGCCCACTGGGGCTTCAGGAGCTGTAAACGCTCAGTCCTAGACGCTGCGGTGGGGTCTGAGTCCAAAAACGCTCCCAAGCCTTGCCCATCTGCATGCTCCAGCTAGGGGTTTTAGCAGCTGCGCACTAAAGAAGCGAGCCACACCCCTGTCGCATGGCCTGTGAGGAAGATCAGGAAACAACTCTGCTGATTTAAGAATGTGCTGGAATGCAACTCCTGAGATAGGGAGGAGCAGCCTGACAGCCCAGGCCTTGTTCCTTTCCCCTCCTGGGAATGTATATTGAGGTAGAGAGAAACTACCTCTAGTCCGAAAAAAATAAAAATAAATAAAAATAAAAATAAACACAGATTTTGTTCCTTTCTCCTCTGGAGGCAAATTGTCCTTCAAGGCTTTACTTGGTGGGTCATGTTGCCCTGAGGTATATAACCCAGGGCAAGCTGTCTTTCAGGACCTCTCACCCGTGATGTAAAGGAAACATGTACGGTTGAGAAACGACCCACCATGGGCAGCTTTCCTGAGCCTTGGGGTATTGGTTCACAATGGATCCTAGGCTGCTGCTTCTGTCCTTTTCTGACTACTTGTAAGCACTAAATCTGTCTCATGATGTATCTTGTTCCATATAAGTGGTTCTGCCTCACCCAGTCAAACAAGTTTGAAAACAGTGCACAGTAAATCTGCTTTAAAAAATTGATACAGTGAGCAGGATGCGGTCTGACAGAAACATAGTTTAATGTTGAAGCAGAGGAGGTGATACACCTTCCCAGTACCCAACCCAGGGTGGAGACATTAGCCTGGAGGTGCAAGTGGTGAACATGCAGTTGGATGTTTCTCCTCAAGCACCTGCAGATGTAAGTGAGCTGGTTACATGGACTGGGGACAGCGAAAAAAAAGCCATGTGAAAATAGGAGAATAGGCAAGATTATCTGATTATTGGGCACTTATGTTATTGTTCACTTTTAGTGCCAGAGATCTGGGGAAATGAGTACTCGAATAGACCGTCAGGTACCTGAGAGGGAATTAGGCAGAGGTCTTCAAATGGTCCCTAGGGCATCTGATAGGGAACCCACAAGCAAGATGAGGACTTACACAGAAAGGGAAACTCAATATCTCTTGGATAGGTGTAGACAAAGTCTACATCTACAAAGATAGGAAAGTCTCATATAGGCGGGTTAATGTGTCTGATAAAGAAATATTACAAATCTAAATGTCTTGGGCTAAATGGCACAGTTAGAAATGGGGCCAAGGTCTCTGGGTACCCAACTAGAGGTCAATGATCCAGTAATCTTGTCAAGGTAAGAAAAGAATGGAAGGTAATTCAGAGTTTTCTGGCATTTTTGGATACTGGAACCCACCTGATAATATTTCCAGGTCCCTTTAGTGGAAAAATTAAACTGATGATATTAGGAAATTTGTGATAAACACAGTGACTCATGGTGCTTATCTACAGAAAACAGAGATGTTTGTGTTGTTTTGGATGTTGGTGACCATGGTTCCCACTGCTAAATGCATTATAGGCATTAACATTTTGGTTACTGTGGCATATAACATTTCTGCTGCCTGAGGAGGCATGCACCTTAACTACTAAGAATTTGAGCCATAATAGTGGGGCATGATCTTCTCTTGCCTGATATCTAAGCTACCCAATCCCTAAAGAGTCATTCATCAAAACAGTAATGTGTATTAAATGGAGGATTCGTTTTTAAATGTAGGACTTGGTACAAACTGCCCAGTAATGGCAGTAACAGCCCAGTATAGCTGGTCAAAAAGGTGTTTGAGGCTTTGAGACTAACAATGGACCATCACAGACTAAATGCCAAGGCCATTTGGGTGGGTAGCCAAAACAAGTATTCCAGATACAGTCAAACAAAACATTTAATTCGGGAAGCACCCATTAATAAAAAGAATACTCAACAGCTGGTAGTTCTCTTTGAGTAGTGGATACAAGCACGCAACCCACCTGTTCTTTTGGCCTCTTTAGTCAACGTGACCAACACAGCCACAGAGTTTTAATGGGGCCCCTGATAACAGCAGGTTTTAGAAGCCATTCAACAAACTGCAGCCCAGACACTTTATTTACAACACTTAAAGCCTACTAACCTGATGGAATTACAAGTTTTCTCAGTCCCCTTATGTGATAATTGAAATTTGTAGCAGCAGAAAATTGTCACTAGGTTGCAACAACCTCTCAAATTTTAGACACATAAGTTGCCCGAGGCAGACAGCCCCCAGATATAACCCTATTAAATGGTAACTCCTTGCTTGCTATTGAGCAATAGTTGAGACTGATTCTCTTATAGCTGGAGTGTCATATGTGACATGCAACATGAACTGCCCATTCTTACTTGAGTGCTTGTAAAAACCACCAGTAAAATAAGACAGGCTCTACATAGCTCAGTTATCAAATGGAACCAGTACATTCAGGATTAGGCCCAGCCAGGACCTCAAGGGACTAATAGGCTCTGTGAAAAGATGGCTAGCTTATCATAAGGGACTGAGCAACCTGCAGAAGGTGTTGTGGCTCCTCCTGTGACTATCTGAGGCCTAAGATTTACAGACGTGAATCATGATGGTATGGCATGACTAACTGATAACTCTGTGAAATAACAGGTGAATAGGGTCTATTAGGCTGGGCTGCCATCTGGCAGATAAAAAGCTATCTTTTGTCTGAGACTGCAGGTGACCTACTGCCCAGTGGAACAAACAACATGAAATGGTGACGGCCATGCAAGCCATTCCTTAGTACCATATCTTGCTACAATTTTACTGACCCATGGGGCATTGTCAATAGTCTAGCCATATGGTCAGGAGAATGGCAACTGAGTGACTGGACTATTAAAGATTCTGTGTTGGGGATAAGGATTATCACATCAGTTTCCTAACTGGAAGAGACAAACGTATATGACTCATGTAGACACTGGAACTACCACAGCCATTCTTGAGAGGAACTTATATAATGTTTTTTTTGGATACTCCAGGAGACTTCACTCTAACCAAAGAACATTCTTCATTGCCCAAGCAACATGACAAAGGTCACACTCTCATGGAGCACAATGGACTTTTCATATACTCTGTCATCTATGAGCTACAGAAGATTTTAATTTACAAACATCTGAATTATAAAGCAAATGAGAGAAGACATCAGGACAGACTACCAGTGAGATGGAACCCCCTACTCTGATTGGGGCAATATGGACACCAAACATTGCACTCTACTCATGTAAAGAAAACAGGGCACTACAGCTCATGCTGAGCATCAGTGAGCTTAGTGGAGGTAGATGTTGATATAGTTTCAATGTTTGTACCCTCCAAATCTCATGTTGAAATTTTGGAGGTAGGTCCTGATGGGAAGTAATTGGAATCATGGGAGTGGATCTCTCATGAATGGTCTAGCACCAATCCCCTTGGTGAAAAGTTCTTGCTCAGTTCATGCGTGATTTGGTTGTTTAAAAGAGTCAGGGACCTCCCCCTACTCTCTGCCTTGCTCCTACTCTCGCCATGTGATACACTGGCTCCTCCTTTATCTTCTGGATAATTGGAAGCTCCCTGAAGTCCTCACCAGATGCAGATAACAGCCTGAAGATCCATGAGTCAAATAAAACATGTTTTCATTACAAATTATTCAACCTCAGTTTTTTTTTTTTTTTCATACAAACACAAAAACTGACTAACACAGATGTGGACAAGTCAACCACCTGATTATGCTGTGCCAGCAAAATGCCAATCTCAGTGTCTACAATTATTCTTTGTTGTTTTTCCTTTAGAGTGTATGTCTTGGGTGTGGTTTGTGGCTCAGGGTGCTATAGTACCCCAGCAGAGTCCCATAACACTAATCTGGAGGTGATGCTTCTGTAGGGTGCCTCCCATTTATGGGATCTCATAAAAATGGGGGATGCAACTAAGGAATAGCCAGGTGCTAGGTTTCCTCTAGTGTTGCTGAGGGCATGTGATACCTCCAGTCAGTTTAGTGATGCTACTAGACATGTCAAATTTGTGCAAGATGTGACCTCCCTTTATTCATGGACTAGACAATTGAGGCTGAAAGGTCTGAATCAAACAACAAGAGAAAGGGTGCCACCAGAGGTAGTAGCCTTAGAGCAGATACAGACAAACTGGGTTTCCACACCAATTTGGCTCAACTCCTGTGCAATAGGTAGGGAACACCAGAGATGCCAAGAGGAGTGGAAGGTTGAGCACTAAACTGTCAATATGCTTATTTCACAACAATGAGGTAATAAAGGCCTAAAAGCATAACACTTTTGTTAGGCTCTCCCAAGCTGTGGCCACCATGGTTAATCTGACAAAGTGCTGGATCTGTCATCTTAGACTTCCTTTTTTATCAATCAGAGGAACCAACTTTTCCTTATAGTAATAAAATACAATAGCATTCCTAATGCTGTGTTATACGTAAATCAACAGAACCTAAACCTTGATTTACTGAGTGGAGACCTGGCACCTGCCACATGGGAGGCAACTGGAAGTGTCCTATTTTAACTTACTTGACTCTGTAGCAGAGTGCCATTGCCACAGCTAACAAAGTGTAATGGGCTAGTACTTTGATGCACCAAGCTACTTTGATTACATGGAGGAGTGTCCCAGCAATGACAAGAAAAATAAGGACTGGACTGTTTCTAGCCCTCTGTGCAGGGTCTTCATGAACAATATCATATGGGGTGAACTGAATTTATGCAACTCTGTGATCAATGAGACTTGACTTGTAATTGCCAATGTTTTCATACCCATAAATAGATCACTCAGCAGTATAATGAGGAAAGGAGTGCAGTGTGCCTCAATCTCAGTTGAGAGCTACATTTTTCTCCACTTAAGGGTCAAAGAAGAATTGGATCACTATGACCCTGGGATAGGTCACTGTTTCAGGAAGGCCTTGTCATCCTGCTCATAATGGTAAGTCTCCTGAGCTCAGCAATGTGTATTCTGGCCATGACTTAATGATTCTACATTGGGATTGTGTCAGAGAAAGTGTTATGTCTATATGACAAGACAAATCTCTGCCTCCAGATCTTGGAGGTCAATGGTTCTATGACATGCACTAGCTCTGCTAAGGGAGATATATGGGTCAGGAGATGAATGGCATGACAATTCCCCAGGTGACCTTGGATGGACACATTTGTCTTCCCTTCCTTTCTTGTGGTTCGAAGAACTAATTGTAAAATGTGCTGGGAATGCATTATTATAAGATAGGAATAAACTACTAGAGAGTGTCCAGGCTTTGTTATTCTCTCCTGGAAGCAGAAGATCCTTCGAAGCTTTTCACAATATACCACATGACTCCTGAGGACTATGAACCAGAGCGGACTCCTTGTCAGAGTCTCTCAACAGTTGTGCTAGTGGGGCACAAGAAGCCGAGTCTCCATCTGACCCAGGAAGGTTTCTTTAGCTGTGAGGGACTAGCTGACAATGGGTCCTAGGCTTCTGTTTGCCCTTGTTACCTACATGGAAGCAACAAATCCACTTCCTGTTACTTGTTGTGTATGAGTGTGTTCTGCCTCGCAAGACAGAGACAAGTTGAAGACGAGTGCACAGTGAACCTTCTTCACAAAGAAACATGTTACTAGCCTCAAATATAAAAACAAATAATTCAAGATGATTAGTCTTATCCATATAAACTAGCTTTGGTCAGATTTCAAAATTAACTTTAAAAAAACACAACCAGAGGCAAAACTTTGCTGCAGAACACAACTACACATGGATATAGATATAGCTGTAGATTGGTAGATATGTCAATATAAATATAATTTTCAGACTCTCCAAATCTCTAAAACAGGGAGCTTTACTGCATCACATGAATTTTCTAAACACGCGACAGTGCTTATAGAAACATCTAAGACATTATCTTATTTATACAACCTGGAAAAATTTCTAAACCTAAAGACTTATTTCCTTCGAGTCTATAAACATTGTATTGCTCTCATTGCTCTCTTCCTCTCACTATATGTAATTTTCAACTGAGAATTCATGAACACCTGGTGTATCCTAAAGCATGTGTGTGCCTTTTCCCCAAAGCTCTCATTTATGGTACTATTACAGAATGCAGTTTACTATTCCTCGTCCTGCAAGCAACTAACAAAAAACATGTGCTCACATTTTTGAATCAAACTGGTTATAGCTACTGTGTCACAGTTTGCTCTTATATTAGATTTCAACCAATTCAATTACACAGGGTGCTCCTTGCTGCCATAGGATGAATGGCAGGACAAAGATGAATGAACACAACTGCCACAAGTGATTGATCCCAACATGCCAGCAGGTTGATTAAAGTGTCTAGAAACAAAATGAAAAATAGTATTCATCTGTAACTACTGGTCAATTTTTAAATTAACTGCAAATTTCATATAAATATCATGCACTGAATTGGATGTTTTAGATATTCTGAGAACATTAAACAAACAACATATATAGATCTGACTAGTTTCTTGGATATTCAAGATAATATTTGTTGTATGTACTCATATTTCTAATATGTATAATGTGGATTTGTCACATAATGATAAAATGTGTATAATGGCTATGCAGATTTAAGCATAATTCAAGGAAATAAATGGTAATGTATAGAAGTTGGAAATGTTTTTATTTATAAAAGTTGTCATGTATTAATGGGTACTACTACAGAAAAAAAATACTACATTAAATACACGAATGGTTTTCATTAAAAGTGTTCATTATTAGTATTGATATTATTTTATATAATACATACTTTAGATATAGCATGACTATAGTAAATATAATTCTTCAATATTTCAGGGATTATAATTTTTATGATTTTGGAATGCAGAATTCCATGAAAATTGATATAAATATCTATTATATGACAAAGTGATGTGAATATTTAAAACATATGTTAGAAGTGTAATCCACTACAGATAACTAAAAGCAGATAATGAGTTCATTTATATTGCTTAACAAACAAGTTAAGGGATAAGACAGTTTGGATGTAGTATTGCAGCTCTGCCTTGCTATCAGGGAACCAGGTTCTCCTTCTTTCATTAGGATATGATTTAATTCTCATATTGCTGGAGTCTACTGTACTTCTAGGCCCTACATTCACAATTCTGGCATAAATAAATCAGAAAGACCTAAGTTGTCTTTATTCAAGGTCTTTAAAATATTTATTTGGGAATATTATCTCTCCTCAGTTTCCTCACCTGAGTGGTCTGAATCTTGGTTTGATCCTAGTGAGTTCTGCTTAGGGCAAAAGACAATAGATTTGAGCATGCTTATAAGAGGTTAATTATGAACCTTAATATATTGCATTGATAACCTTATCTTTGAGGGGGCTGGGATTTAAAAATATATATTTAAGTTAATTCAATTTATTTTATTTTTTGCTTTCAAAGTGTCCATAGTTTCTAGGCAGCAGACTGCTGTGCAAAAAGGAAAAAACAAGAAAATCATGGCTTTAGAATAGTTAATGTATCATGTCTACTAGGCTTTAAAAATGTGTGAGTCTACATGGATACAATATAATTTCCAATAATTAAAAAATATAAGGAGTTATAAATGTTATTTATCACATCCTAAAATCATAAATCATATGCCATATGGACTTATTCTTTTACGTATACACATATCAAAACAAATCACATTGTATCTCATAAATGTATACAATTATGATTCATCAATTATATAATATTAATTTGAAAATATTGAGCAACTGCTTTGTGAATACTATTTTAGTTTTTAGACTATAAGTTTTAGAATACAAAGGTGGTTTTCATATAGTAGACCTGCCAACGTTTTTGAAGTGACAGAAAACAAAGAAGGAAGATAATGTGCAATTATAAGTATGGTTAAAAACTATAAATAAAAATATAGAATAAGATTTAAAAGAATAGCAGAAGACCAAATCTGATAGATTATTCAAGTAAGGCCCCTGTAAGGAGATGCTCCTTATACAGAAAAGAATGATGAGAAATGAACCATGCTACTATGTAAAGCACCAGCAAGAAATAAGTAGGGAAAATCTTCTATTATGAAAAGAATTTAGCAACTCTGAGACAATGAAGTCCAATTATGTTGGAATTTAGTGACAATTAAAAGCCTATTAGCTATCAAATATCAATCTTATTATTAATTGTATTAGCAATGCTTCATTTTTAACTGTACACTTTGAAACTGGAACTACTTGTATAATATGGCAAATATATCAAAAGAAATAAGGCAAAGACTAGATACATATTATCTCATGGTTTAACATTAATGTTTTCAAAGACCTTCTAATGAATTTCTTAATGAATGCAATTTTTGAGTTTGTCCTTTGTTTTTGATAGCCATTATTCAAGGAATCATGGGATAGTTATATGTTACATTGCATAAGTTAATTTCTTAAAACATATTCTTTTTTTTTTTTTTTTTTTTCCAAACAGTGAAAGAGTTTATTGATCACTGGGTGCTGAAATAGGAGATGGGAGGAGACACTGAAATGCATCTCCCTGAGGGGTTCTGGGCTGGGGCTTGTAAAGGGATCCTGGAATATAAAAGGTTGGGAAATTGAGGTTGTTGATTGATGGGTAAGGGGGATTAAATTATAAGGATTTGAAAACTGGATTCCTTGGTGAATCAGCTCCGCGGTGTCCTTCAGATCAGCTAACATCAATGGAGTCTTTCAGACCAGCTGGTGTCAGTGGGATTCTACAGACCAACTGACATCAGTAGATTCATTGGTACGCAAGACATGAAGGACTAACTCAAATGAAGCCTTTGCATTTTATAATGTTCAAATTAATACTTAATCATTATTTAAGGGAAACTTACTCTATGTATTCTGAGGCAGTAGTCACCAAACTCCTATGAGGAAGTAGAAAAGAGAGCAAGCTGACCTCATGATTAATACTGAATGTGCTGCATGATTAGTTTATTTTCATTTCCCCCCATCCTTTCTTCTCTGATTAATTTTATAAAGTTTATGGAGATGGTTTCAGACTGATGAAAATGTCATGGCCAGAAGCTTATAGAACCCTACTCCTATGTTTCCTCAATATTCATAAATTCAATGTTCAAGGCAACTTTTTAAGAAAGCAAGACAGTTGCAAGTCACCCATAAATAATAAATCTAAATTTTTTTTTTTTTTTTTTTGAGACGGAGTCTCGCTCTGTCGCCCAGGCTGGAGTGCAGTGGCCGGATCTCAGCTCACTGTAAGCTCCGCCTCCCGGGTTTACGCCATTCTCCTGCCTCAGCCTCCCGAGTAGGTGGGACTACAGGCGCCCGCCACCTCGCCCGGCTAGTTTTTTTGTATTTTTAGTAGAGACGGGGTTTCACCATGTTAGCCAGGATGGTCTCGATCTCCTGACCTTGTGATCCGCCCGTCTCGGCCTCCCAAAGTGCTGGGATTACAGGCTTGAGCCACCGCGCCCGGCCTAAAAATTTTTTTACGAGGCTTTACATTATTGAATTTTTGGTTATATAAGATAATGCATATCCTTCTACTTGTTGTTCATCCAGGCAGTGTGTAGAAGATCTTGTAAAGAAGGAAATATATAAAATAAAATAATTTGTATACTTTATCCAATATCATTTTATAAATAAGAACAATTACATTCAGGAGTTTATGTAATTGGTTCTAGATGAGTTTGCCCCAAAGTAATATAGCTTGGGTTGTTTGAACTAAAATTGGTGAAATGTCAAAGCCTGGACCCATTTCATTACTATAAGTCTTTATTATTTTATACGTATTGATGATATTCAACTTAACATTAACTTTCCTGAATTTAATAAGTTATTTTAATTAAATGAGTTGATTATGAGTAAATTGGTTTGATTGTTAATATTTTATGAGTTTCATCAACTAGTATAATGACCTTGATATAAAAAAATGCTCAAGTTGTAAAATCTCATTTTCATTCCCTTGCTTCTCTTACAGAAGTGGCTACAGTATGACTTATGGTCTCCATAGCAAGCAAGCTTATAATTTATCCATATCTCTATTAGTTGAAGCAGGGTCCTTAAAGTCCTCTGCTTAAGGCTATTCTTATTATAATCAGATGAAACTTTGATAAAATTGACATTTTAGCTTCTTATTCAAAAATTTATGTGACACATGACCATATTCAATTTGTAGATAAGATATTATAATAGGCAAAGGAACTTCACATGCAACAATTCAGCCTTTGGCTTTATGTATGAGCACAGTGTGCACTGGAATTCTAATACCTTTGGGAAATATTTGTTACACATACATTCAATTCCTTGCATTTTTGGCTTAGTAAAGTTTCTCATCATCATTTTAAGCTATGTGTCAAGATTATTATGTCTTATTTTTTTTAGAATGTCTCCAAAGAACAACAAAAAATGCTAATAAGCTTCTTGTTAACCTGCTAATAAATGAAAATTAATTCTAGAAAAGGGTTTTGGTCTGCAATAAAGTGTGTCTTACAGTAAAGAACTTCAACACATACAGGCTTTTGAGCAGTGGATTTCAATGTAGTAAAGTTACAATGTTCTGCACATAGTTTTAAAAGTACTTATAGTTTTTCCTGTTGTTGTTTTGTTTTGTTTTTCCCATTCTCCCTCTGAGTTTTAGTTTTGCTTTTGGCTGATTTATTTCCTTCCTTCCTTCCTTCCTTCCTTCCTTCCTTCCTTCCTTCCTTCCTTCCATCCATCTTTCCTTTGTTCCTTTCATTTTTCCTTCCTTCCTTCTTTCCTTCCTCTCTTTGTTTTTCTCTCTTTTGTCTCCTTCTTTCTTCCTTTCTTTGTTTTTGTATAGTAGAGAGAAGTGCACATTTTTCTTGATCTTTTTAGATTACAATTTATGTTTGATTTAATTTGAATACACTGAACATTTGGTGAGATTCAAATATGTGTGTGATTAAGTGTGCTATTTTAAGTCACAATTTTATTCATATTTGTTGTAAAGTCTTGAAATTTCTGTAATTTTGTGATTAAACTGATAATGTCCTTATGCCTTTATCAAAAAAAGAGTGAAAAATATTTTTTTACATTACGTGTTAATTTTAAATGTGCATGCTTATGATCTAATTGGAAAACACAAATTGATTAAGAAAATAGAATCATTCTTACATTGTTATTAAATCAAATTATGTTTTACGGTTCACAGTTTAATTGCTGTTCTTATTGAAAACTGTTAGTACAGCTAAATTTTTTTTGAATATGGCTAAAAGAGCTGAGGATAATCCATCCAACATTTCTGCATCTCTTGAGAAACAGAGTGAGAGAGAGAAAAATTGAGAAAGGAGAGAGAGACACACAGAGAGAGAGAGAGAGAGATACAGTAGGTTACCCTTTATTTTCTATTTTCAAATGTAGTATAGTTTAAGAGGTAGAAAGCACTCTTCATCTTTTTTGGAAGTTAGGCAAAGAAAAAAATCAATGTAGAATGAGACTTTCTAGGAGTTTCTCTGCTTAGTGTTTTCAATTTGAATGTCCAGTCATGTAATGCGTAAGAAAATATACTTCAATGCCTAAATTTTCTGTTCTTCAAGATCCAAAAGTTGGAATGCTAAACTCAGTTTGCATTTTTCCACAATGAACTAGCTAGGCTAAGATATAAACTTAAAACCTGATACAGACCGGGCGTGGTGGCTCACACCTGTAATTCCAGCACTTTGGGAGGTCAAGGTGAGTGGATCATGAGGTCAGGAGATCGAGACCATCCTGGCTAATATGGTGAAACCCCATCTCTACTAAAAATACTAAAAAATTAGCCGGGCATAGTAGCGGGTGCCTGTTGTCCCAGCTACTTGGGAGGCTGAGGCAGAAAAATAGCATGAACCCGGGCGGCACAGCTTGCAGTGAGCTGAGATCATATCACTGCACTCTAGCCTGGGTGACAGAGTGAGACTCCATCTCAAAAACCAAACAAAAAACAAAACAAAACAAAAAAACTTGATGCAAAATTTAATTTTAAATATAAAAGAGAGCAAGTTATTTTCTAACAGTAGTAAAGTATTTCTGACATTCTCCCTTCAAACAAACATGTTTCCAGGAGAACTTAAACATTTCCTGCCATGGACCTTTTTGTCATTTCTGTGAACTTAATGGATCATCTTGCCAGAATAATCTTTTTAAATATGTAAAATAAATTCAAATTACAAAAATTATGTTAAAATGCAATCATCTATCCAGCTTTCTAGTTCTTCTCTATTAACATAGTGTCATAGGACATTCTTGCACTGCTTTAAAGAAACACCTGCGACTGGGTAATTTATAAAGAAAAAGGGTTTAATTGTTTCATCGTTCTGCAGGCTGTACAGGAAGCATAACATTGACATCTGCTTAGCTTCTAGGGAGGCCTCAGCAAATTTATAATCATGGCAGAAGGCAAAAGAGGGGCAGTCACATTGCATGGTGAAAGCAGGAGTGAGAGTGAGCGGGGAGGTGATACATACTTCTAAATGACCAGATCTCATGAGAACTCACTCATTATCATGGGGATAATACTAAGAGAGATGGTGCTAAATCTTTCATAAAAATCCAACCTCAACAGGGTGTGGTGGCTCACGCCTGTAATCCCAGCACTTTGGGAGGCTGAGGTGGGTAGATCACGATGTCAAGAGATTGAGACCATCCTGGCTAACACGGTGAAACCCTGTCTCTACTAAATATACAAAAAATTAACCAGACATGATGGTGGGTGCCTGTAGTCCCAGCTACTTGGGAAGCTGAGGCAGGAGAATCCCTTAAACCCAGGAGGTGGAGGTTCCAGTGAACTGAGATTATGCCACTGCACTCCAGCCTGGTGACAGAGTGAGACCCCATCTCAAAAAAAAAAAAAAAAAAAAAAGAAACAACCCTCATGATTCCATCACCACCCACCAGGCCCCACCTTCAACATTGAGGCTTACATTTCAATATGAGATGTGGGTGGGGACACACATCCAAACTACATCACATAACAAATAAAAAGATATAGTGACTTAATTAGTCATTACTACCACAACAAAGCAGGAAGCTTAAATCACAAATAAGATCTCTAGAGAAACTGCAATTTGAGTTTTCACAGTGATAGTCATGGATACTAGATACTGCTAACAGCAATGTAGTTTGTTACTCATATTTGTAGCTAAATAAAATACTAAATTTCCCTTATACTTTAGCTAAAATAAATGTGTAATTATTTGTCCCACCCAAGATTCCTCACTGTTCATTATCTATGAACATTTTCCCTTTGTCTGTGGAACCTGCATTAAGAATCAATCAATGATTATATTGACTGTGTGATTTTCTTCCATGATAGATGTTGGTGCTATTACGATGGATAAGACAACATATACTCTAGATGATTTCTGAATCTAGCAGAAATAAACCAGACTGCAAAAAGTTAGTTCTGATCCAATGTAATAACTGTTAAGTACTTTGGGAACATACGTGGAAAAGTGGTTACGTCTTCTAAAAGGGATATTGGAGGAAACACAAAATATGATGGCATTTACAATAATCTCAGAAATGGGCAGAAGTCCACAGTAGAACAAGTTGAAAAAGACATACATTCCAGATCTAGACTATAATAAAACTGTAAAGATCCAGAAACATGATCATGAGTGTAAAATTGCATGTTTTGTTATTATTGCCTCTTTGTTGTATTTTTCCTACATTACTGCATTAGTCCATTCTCATGCTGCAATAAGGACACACTTGAGACTAGGTAATTTATTAAGAAAAGAGGTTGAATTGGCTCACAGTTCTGTAGGGCTGGGGAAGCTTCAGGAAACTTACAGTCATGGTCGAAGGCGAAGCAAACACGTCCTAATTTACAAGGTGGCAAGAAGGAGAAGTGCTGAGCAAAGGGGGGAAATTTCCTTATAAAATAATCAGAAGTCATGAAAACTCACTTACTATCACAAGAACAGCATGGGGGAACCACCCCTGTAATCTAATAATCTCCCACGAGGTCTGTCCCTCAACATGTGAGGAGTACAATTCTGATTAAAATTCAAGATAAGATTTGGGTAGGAATACAGAGCCAGACCATATCATTCCTGCCCTGGCCCCTCTCAAATCTCATCTTTCTCAAAATTCAAAACACAATTATGCCATCCGAACAGTTTCCCAAAGTCTTAACTCATTCTAGTATTAACGCAAAAGTCCTAGTCTAAAGTCCCATCTGAGATAAGGCAAGTCCCTTCTGCCTATGAGCCTGTAAAATCAAAAGCATGTTAGTTACTTCTGAGGACTAAGCTCCAATTTTCTATCTTCCCCAGATTACTACCTAAGGGGTCTAGGGAGCTGTACCCTTCAAACTATAAATCCTCATCAGATGGGTTTATTTGACCCTATATATCATTACTTACATTTCAATCTGACTTTAGCATAACATTATAGCAATAAAAAAATCTAACTCTAAAATGTATTTCTTTGCCATACCTTGAAATTGTCCTGCAGTCTCTTGTGGGAAAAATCCACATCCTATAGAGAATTCCCTTTTTCCTTTGCTTTCCTTCCTTTCTTAGGTGGTTTTCAGGAGATAACTACCTAAGAGTCAGGCACCCTTTTGGGTCTGACAAGAAACATTTTACAAACTTCTATCTCTCTCTGAAGTCTGCTATCTGAGAGATTTTTCTGCACATTAAAACTTGGTCTCGGCCGGGAGCAGTGGCTCACGCCTGTAATCCCAGCACTTTGGGAGGCTGAAGTGGGCGGATCACAAGGTCAGGAGATCGAGACCATCCTGGCTAGCACGGTGAAATCCCGTCTCTACTAAAAATACAAAAAAATTAGCCGGGCGTGGTGGTGGGCACCTGTAGTCCCAGCTACTTGGGAGGCTGAGGCAGGAGAATGGTGTGAACCCAGGAGGCAGAGCTTGCAGTGAGCCAAGATTGCGCCACTGCACTCCAGCCTGGGCGACAGTGCAAGACTCCATCTCAAAAAACAAAAACAAAACAAAACAAAACAAAACAAAAACAAAAAAAGAAAAAGGAAATGAATGTGAGTCATACTTCAGCTGATACCTAGAATCATCAAAAAGAGGGAATAAGCTTGCATCCCTCCAAGAAGTAAGTTTAAAAAAAAAAAAATGAAACTGTCTCAGAATTAAAGAAATTAGTAGAAGTAACTTCTGAAATCAGGAAGGCTACAGAAACTGTCTCCCCTTCTGCTCCTCCAGACCCTCTGTTCTCTGAACTTCCTTGTTCTGACAATTTCATTTTTCTTCCTCCTTCCCCTACTCCCTTGCCTCAAGCAACAGGTGACCAGAAATAGCTAGAGAAAATAATATAGCAGTTGCTCCTTTTAGAGAAAAACCCACAGGCAGAGGGGATCCTAATATAATATATGCGCCTGGAACTAATCAGAGTTAAAGGACCTGGTATCTGAATTCCCCAGTCCGAATGAAGAACCCTTTGGGTTTGCTAAGGAATTCTGATTAACACTTAAGATTTATGATTAAGAGTTCTCTGACCTATATTAGCTATTGAGTTACTACTGGTCCCCAAAAACAAAACTGAAGAATGGTTTAGAGTAGCAGATTGGAAATAGTCTTCAGAAAATTTTGACAGAATAGATTCAACTGGAAGAGAGAAATGCAGAGACACTTGCAATCACCTCTGTGAAACTGTACCACAGATATTCCCCAAGGTTATAGATTGGGCAAAAGTTCAAAAGTGTAAAATATGACCAAACAAAACCATGCCTGACTTTTATATCAGGTTTGAATAGACATTCAAACAGTTTTCATAAGTACATCTTGAAACCTTTGAGTATGGTAGAAGTGACACCTTATGAAATTCTGGGTTTATTCAAGGTTGAGATATGGAGTTAGCAAGCCTAATAAACAGGAACAATGTTGCTTGGGCTTCCTGGCCTACTGGCCACCTAGTCAACCCAAATGACCAACTGTCACAATCATCAAGAAAGAAAAGGAAACAGTCTCTAAAATTATGAGTTTACAACTAAAACAAATTAGTAACCAAATTGGGAGTTTGAAATAGTCCCATGATCCCCAGAGATCTAAGTGAAAGCAATTTGCCATTATTTCAAAAAGAAAGAAAATTTTTAAAAAGAATAAAAAAAAAGCTTAAATGGGTGCTTGCATTTAATTAATTTAATTAATGGGCAAAGCACCCCAGAGAAAGGCACCAGAACAGCTCAAAAATCAGAATAGGGATGCTCTGAGGGAATAGAGAGAGTTTTCCCCCTGCATCTAACTAATGCTTTAGGAGAAGTAGAAATATCCGTAAATGGGGAAAATACCAAAGTCCCTGTTGACACCAGCGCTACACTGTCAGTCCTCAAATCTACGTTGTTTAAGAACCCTCTCCCTCAGAGTGAAAACAAAAAAGTCCAAATGGTAGAGGTTTCAAACTCTCCTATTACAGCCTTTAAATCAAATCCACTTCAATTAGTATAACCAGTGGAGCATCACGTTTTTCTTAAAGTAGATAGTGCCCCCCTATACCTGCTGGGATGGGATTTCCTAGAGACCCATAATGTTCATGTCTCATTTTAACAGAAGGGGGGAAATAATTTTCAAATTGGGAGACATAGAAGATCACAAAAATCCACATGTAATATTATGCTTGTGAAAGTTAATCAAGATTCTGCACAGGAAGAATTAGAGCCTTTCTTATCTAAGGTACCAGACTTCCTGTGGGCAAGCTCTTCCACAGATATTGGGAGAATTAAATCAGCAGTCCCTATAGAGATAACCATAAATAATCCAAACCTATGCCAAATATAAGGCCATATCCCCTTAGACCTGAAGTCTTACTAGGAATCAAACCAACCATTCAGGGCTATTTAGACAAAGGACTCATAATACCCTGCATCAGCCCTTGCAATAATCCAATTCTCCCAGTTAAAAAGCCAAATGGGAAAAGCTGGAGATTTGTTCAGGACCTAAGATATAAATAAAATAATAATTCCTAGACACCCTGTTGTTCCTAACCCCACACCTTACTGACCAATATTCTTATTACTGCTGGCCATTTCTCTTTTTCTGATTTATGTAGTGCATTTTTCAGTATTCTTGTGGAGAAAAATAGCCAGTATATTTTTGCTTTCACTGGGTAAAATTGCCAATACACATGGACAGTCTTACCACAGGGCTACACTGAAAGTCTCACTTATTTATCTCAAATACTAAAGACAGACTTAGAATATATTGAATTTCCAAAAGAATCTACTCTAATTCAGTATGTGGATGATATATTGTTGTGTTCATCCTTTCTACGAAAATGCAGAAGAGATACTGTCCACCTATCAAAACAGTTTGCTTTTAAGAGACACAAAGTGTTGAAAGATAAATTATAATTTTGTCTCCTCCAAGTTAAATGTTTGGGACATATGATTTCCCCAAGTGGGCTGTTAATAAACCCTGAGAGAATCTCTGCTGTTACCATCTTTGCTCTGCCCAAAACTAAAAAGCAATTAAGAGAATTCTTAGCGTTAACAGGCTAGTTCAGGAGTTGGATTCCAAACTACTCCTTAATGTCCCAAACCCTATATAAAAAAACTAAAACAGACCCAGCTGGACCCAATCCACTGGGAAGTGAGGAAAAAACATGTAGAAGATCTAAAAACACGCTCTCACCCAAGCACCTGCTCTAGGCCAAACCAAT
This sequence comes from Macaca nemestrina, assembly GCF_043159975.1. Taxonomy (NCBI): domain Eukaryota; kingdom Metazoa; phylum Chordata; class Mammalia; order Primates; family Cercopithecidae; genus Macaca; species Macaca nemestrina. The sequence goes on along the minus strand of NC_092127.1, from coordinate 127,008,363 downwards.
TACAGTTTTCTGGTTTTCCTTTTCATACATTAAATAAACAGTAATGCTCTAGGAGTATTAACTCAAAAATATGGTGACAATCACAGACCAATTAGTTATTTCAGTCAACAGATCCAGTTGCAGGGGGGCACCCTCCTTGTATGAGGGCTACATCAGCTGCAGCCACCTTACGCAAAAATGTCAGAGAATTTGTCCTACTGTCCCCTTTAACATCTATGCCCCTCACTCACTGCGATATCTTCTAAGTGCTCACCACACTCGACACTATTCTGTTAGCCATCTCACCTTTTATGAGGCACTCCTGTTTTCTGCCCCCAGCATCACTTCAAAGCACTGTAACACTCTTAACACAGCTACTCTTCTCCCCCTTCCAGGTAAACAACAAAAGGAAGAGAAACATGACTGCAATTTGCCTACTAATATGTTACTCTCCCCCAAGAAGATTTATGGGAAACTCCCATTGAGAATGCTGAATTAATTTGGTTCATGGTTGGTTCTTATTTAAGGGACAACCAGGGGCATTACCAGGCAGGATATGCCATCATTTTCATAACAGAAATAATTAAAAGTGCCCAACTCCAAGGAGTCAAATCAGCCCAGAAGGCTGAATTAATAGCATTAACTATAGCTTGCAAATTTGCTAAAGGAAAAGTGACAAATATATATGCCAATAGTTGATATGCTTTCAGAGTATCCCATGATTTTGGCATGCTGTGGGAACAGATTTTCTTACCTCATCTGGACAGCCCATACAAAATGGGCAACAAGTCTCAGAAGTTACTAGAAGCAATTCAGATGCCAAGACAACTTGAAATCATAAAAATTCCTGGGCGCTCAAAGGATAACATTAAAGAAGCAAAAATAAATAATCTAGCTGATGCTGCAGGAAAGAATGCTGCTCTATGAAATATAGCCAATCCTATATGGAATGTATCTTTAATTCTCCAAATACTCTCACTAACAATCTTTTTCAATATCAACAAGCATCTAGCCTTCAAAAGAAACATACCTGTCAGCATAAGGGAGACATGTTTGACTCATTTAAGGAATTATGGATGGAGCCTAACAAAAAAACTGATAGTTCCCATAGGTGCACAATTGCCTTTCCTTCAGTTTATTCCTGACATGATTCACTGGGTCCCTGCAAAAATGGCATCATGAGGAAGACAATACTTTTGAAAACCATTTCCCATGGTAACCCAAAATGTGTACTCTCAATGTACCATATGCCCAAAACATAACCCTGGCAAGCCCTTACATGGCTCCCAAGGTCATTTTCCTTTGCCAATAGGACCTTCTGAAGTATGGCAGTTGGATTTTCTCCAGATGCTGCCATCTCAAATTTTCAAATATGTTCTGGTCTTAGTTTGTATGTTTTCTCATTAGCTACAAGCATTTCTTTGTTGGAGAGTTACCACTTTAACAGTAGGGAAAAATTTTGTTAGAATCATTCCAGTTTGGGTAACTCCTTCTGAACTGCACAGTGACTGTAGGATTCATTTTACTGGACAAGTTGTTCAATCCACTTGCAAAATCTGGCCCGTAATAGAACATCTCCATTGTGCCCACCATCCCCAATCCTCTGGGTTGGTGGAATGGACAAATGGCACAATAGAAACTCAATTAGCTAAGTTGACAGAGGCGTTTAACCACCCTTGGCCAAAAGCACTCCCACTGATCTTGCTTAATCTTAGATCCACTACTTTTGGAAAACACTGTTTATCACCCTTTGAAATTAAAACAAGTAGACCTATGAGGCTGCATGAGGGCTTACATGAACTGGTCTTATTCAAAGGGAAAATATTGCACTATTCTCAAGGGGGCCTCAAAACTTTAACAAATAAAACAAAGCTAGTAACAGAATCTTTCCACAGTGAGCTCCAGGGGCTTGATGACCCCAAAGAACACAGATTACAGCAATCAGATGACTTTGTATATTGAAAAAAACACCAACTGAAGGATTCCGTACAGCCCCACTGGAAAGGATCTTATGTGCTTTTCACCAAGTCTTATGCTTTAAAGTTAAAGGGGTTGCTTCTTGGATTCACATTTCACACCTAAAATGAGGACCTTACCACATTCCTGACCACCCCTAGACTTCTGAACTCGTCTCTGATACCCACCTGCAAATCTAGAGAATACTGGAGATTCAGTCAGTCTCTAGGGCTAAAACAAAACCAACATACTTCCAGAGACATAGGATCAGGCCAATACTCTAACCTAAAATAATTCTCATTCTTACTTTCTTTGCTAAAGAATATTTCTAAAACTCTGAATGTTTTAACTGAGTCCCTTAAGAAGCTGTTCGGAATCTATGCAATCTTCACTGATATAAGTTTCTAAATGGGTATAGCTATACAGTCCCTTGCTAAAGTCAGGAAAATGTTTTACTTGTTCTTTCTCATTACCACAATCTCCTCTGTCTGCTTGCCCAACACTCCTTCTCTTTTCAAACCTGAACATTTCTCCTGGTTCCCTGCAAACCTCAGCAATCTTCCTGCAGTCAGAGCGTACTTCATTTGGTATGATATAGACCAGGACAAAATGAAGACTCTTATATGGAGCAGCACCATTCTAAACATTCCCTGAGGTGCCCCTTTTTAGGGCATCTCTATTATGGGTCTAGAACCAAATATGATGCCCTGCAGGAATACTGCTGAAAAGTGCTTCAGGATGATCAATGAGGGGGTCTAACCATGTAGAACATTGCATACCAATAGATATTGGGGATGATTAGTTGAGACAATTGCCTGGTTACAATGGGAAAAATCTAGCTGCCTCCTATGTAAACTGCCATAATTTGGCCTGCTAAATAACTGCCAGCCCTGTGCTTGAGGCTGGACGCCCCTATCCAACACCAAATACACTGACACCGCCCTTAAATAATTATTTATAGGAGTCAGTTGGTGGACAGAGGTCCCTGATGGCACAAATTCTACCCTAAGACCAGAGTGCCTCTAGGAAGCCTTATGGAATGCCCAGACAAGGATATACTTAGGTGTAACATCCCCTCATCTAACATCCCCTCATCTGAGTTCACGACTAACAAAGAGAGACATTCCTTAGAAAAAAAATTTTCTATCAAAAGTAGGCCATGCTATTCCGGGAAGAGGGAAAAGGATGGGAGACTGCTTTAAAACATAATACAGCACTCATCAAATGGATAGAAGAAACCAGACAAACCATGAAAACATACTCCCAAACCAAAGATGGGAATGAGGATGTACTCTTCCCCAACAGGGGTCCATGTCTGTTTAATTACAAATAGAATCTGAGGTGGCTACAAAGCAATGGCCTACAGTCTTCAGTACTGAGGCACAATCCAAACTCCTGTGGAAAATATATGGTCCCGCAAACTTATGGAGATTTTCAGATGGTAAATGTGACCTTCAACACTGTGTTCTCAGAGCACAGACACTGAAGTTAAATGAGACTCAAAGGTACTCTGCCATCCAACTGGTAGGAATTGGGGCTATGGTAAACAATACAAGAATACCCTCCCTAGGAAATAGGTGGGCTGTTTTAACTGACAATAACAAATAGCATACCATCTCCATTTCAGACTGCGAAAACAGAAAAGGAGAATGGCTATGCCTTCAAACCACTTGGAACCCTGATTTTTCCCAAACTTGGCCTCTAATATCCACCCCTGTGGGACGTAGCATCTGGTATATGGGGAAGGGCCACTTCTGTTGAGTGGGACAACGAAACAACACTGTAGAATGATGTGACTTCTCCTGTGACAAAACCTTTTATCTCCCAAATACCAGTATATGGTGCAATACAAAAGTGGTGTGAAAAATTGATTTGTCCACTGTTAACAAGTCCTATGACAATTTAGACATTGAGCACCAGGCATTCCTTCCATTTAATTTATACCCTTTTCAGGATGTTATACCTATGGAGATAAATTGGCCAGAAGAGAAATTACATTTATTGGTCTCTCATTTAGTGTCAATCCTACAATCCTCAAATAAGATTTATCATAAGGTCCAAACGACCCTTTATAAGGAAAGTAAACACACTGTGAGTCTGATTGAAAAATATGATGATGCATTCAGTGGTTTTCATGGCTGGTCAGGTTGTTTACTCCCCTCTGACTCTACCTATAACTTTTTTGGATGTCTAATCTTTCCTGTCTTTATGGTAAATTTTCACTGTATTAGCATTTCGTATCTCTTGTAAATGTTATGCCAGATACAGGAAAAGAAAGAAGGCACAATTAAAGAGCCAGATCATGATAGCTAAAAAAGTATATATGATTTGGAATTTTTTAGAGTAAACCCTAGGCCTGACTCCATCTCAACCCTTAAATTATTGGCTATTACATCAGGTCAGACCATGTCCTGTCCCCATGATCCAAATCAGGAATATTTAAAACTATCCCCGCTAAGCAGACTACTGTAGGAATGAGCCTTTCTAGTTCCATAAGACCTCACCAAATGAGCAGATCATTCAACTGTAGGAATGAGCCTATCTAGTGCCATGGGACCTGTTGCTGTTTGTTGGCCTGCATATATATGCATTCTGTGGAATGCTTTCTGGCCGAGATGGGGTATGGAGGAATAAGCTCTGATTTTTTTTATCTTGCCCAAATTCCTACCTAAAGGGTCTCGAGAGTCATGCCCTACGAACTATAAATTCTCATCAGATGACTTTATTTGACCCTATATATCATGACTTACTTTTCAGTCTGACTCGCATAATATTATGAGACAAGGAAAAAATAACTCAAAACGTGTTTATTCACCATACCTTGAAATAGCCCTGCAAAGTCTCTTGTGGGAAAAATCCACATCCTGTAGAGAATCCCCTTTCTTCTTTGTTTTCCTTCTTTTCATTCCATATCCAGAAGATAATCACCTAAGAGCCAGGCAGCCTTTTAGGTCTGATAAGAAACATGTTACAACCTCTCTCTCTCTCTCTGAAGTCTGCTATCTGAGAGATTCCCCTGCACAGTAAAACTTGGTCTCTACAGTCCTTTATCCTAACCTGAACATTCCTTTCCATTGATCCCAGGTCTTCAGATAAACTCAATCAATTACCAACCAGAAAATGTTTAAATTTATCTATAGTTTGGAAGCTCCTGCTTTGAGTTATCCTATTCTTCTGAAAAAAATAAAAATAAAAATAAAAAAATAAATAAATAAAAAACAATGTATTTCTTAAATGTATTTTAATGATATCTCATGTCTTCCTAAAACGTATAAACCCAAGCTGTACCTGGACCACCATAAGCACATGTTCTCAGGACCTCCTGAGGGCTGTGTCATAGGCCATGGTCACTCATATTTGGCTCAGAATAAATCTCTTCAAATATTTTACAGAGTTTTACTCTTTTCATTAACACTTCCTAGACACAGTGGTGGTACAGACATTAGGTAAATACAGTCATTCCAAATGGGAAAAATTGGCCAAAACAAAGGGGCTATAGGCACTATGCAAGTCCAAAATCCAATGAGACTGTAATTAAATTTTAAAACTCTGAAATAATCTTGACTCCATGTTTCACATCTAGGTCACATCGATGCAAGAGGTGGGCTCAAATTTATAGATGTTATTTCTAGAATATTAAAAAATACAATAATTAAATTTGTAGCACATCAGTATAAGAATTAATTTAACTGATATCTAACAACAATACGCCAATACAACAAAGCTTTTTGTAGGTAATAATATTTATAATCGCATCAAACCCAAACATATTTACAAATAAATTCAACAAAAGGTATACAAGATTTCTACACAGAAAATAACAAACCATTACTTAGCAAATTAAGAAAACATAAATTAATAGAGAAACATATCGTGTTCATGGATGATACTTGCCCATGGATAATTATCTGTAAGTTACACAAATTTGTGAAAATTTAAACTTTTTTAAAAAAACGCTTTTATTTTAATAACTTTAGGGATAACAGTGTTTCTTTAGTTACATGGATGAATTGTATACTGGTTAAGTCTGGGCTTTTAATGCACTAGTCACCTGAATAGTGGTCATTGTACCAAATGGGTAATTTTTTATCTCTCACCCATCTTCCACTCTCCCTCCTCTGTATCTCCAATATCTATTATACCATTCTGTATGCCCTTGCATACAAATAGCTTAGATCCCACTTATAAGTGAGAATAGGCAGTATTAGTTTTCCTGAGTTACTTCACTTAGGATAATAGCCTCCAGTTCCATCCAAGTTGCTCCAAAAATATTGTTTCATTATTTATTGCTGAGTAGTATTCCATGGTGTGTGTATATACCAGGCAATTATGAATTGAGCTGCAATAAACATACACATACAGGTGTCTTTTTGATATAATGTCTTCTTTTTCTTTCAGTAGTTACTCAGTAGTGAGATTTCTGGATTAAATGGTAGATCTACTATTTGTTATTTGAGAAATTGCCATACTATTTTCCATAGAGGTTGTACTGTTATAATTTACATTCTCATCAGCAGTGAGGAAGTGTTTCTTTTTCACCACATCTGCGACATCTATTGTTGACTTTTTAATAGCCATTCTGGCTGGCCTAATGTGATATCTCATTTGATTTTAATTTGCATTTCTCTGATGATTAGTGAAGTATGAATATTTGTTCATGTTTGTTGGCCATTTGAGTTCATGACTAACAAAGAGAGACATTCTTTGGAAAAAAAAAAATTCTAAAAACTTGTGTAATCATTACGTTTGTGTTTGTCTTCAGTATTAATATTTACTTATATATTTATGATATGTCACATATTTAAGCAACTTAGAAGATGTATTAACACGTTTAAGTTGCATAGTATACCACCTGTACCAATTATAAATCAGGCTCTACTCTGAAAGTTTTACATATAATATATTGGCTTTTAATGCTGACATACATGGTTCATAACTTTTTGAAATAAATATAACTTACTAGAACATTTTTTGTCAAATTGTATGTTGAGAAAAAGTCCTTATTTTTAGTAATATGAAACAAAACCAAGAGAAAGAAATCATGGAGCTCTGTGTACAGCTTTTAAAACTTCTAGAAAAATATAGAAAAAAAAATCATTGTGGGCAAGGTTTAGACAAAAATTTCTTAGCTATTACACCTAAAACTCAATATGTTACTGGTATTTTTAAAATGTGCTCTTCCAAAGTTACAGATAGATTGAAAAGACAAACCACAGATTGGAAGAAAACAGCAGCAAATCACATATCTAATTAAAAATTTGTGTAAAGGAAATTTAACTCCATCTCAAAACCCAACAATTAGAAAAAAATAAATAATAGGTAAAAATTTGAACATTTTAGTAAGAAAATATATGTAATATATTTAAACCCATGATAAAATGCTAAACATTATTAAGGATTAGGAAAACTCAAATTACATGCACAACGAGACACACACACACACACACACACGCAAACACAAAGAGACAGAGACAGAGACAGAGGATTAATAAGACCTAAAGCTAGGGGAATCAAATTTATTGAATTTGTGTTTAACACTATACAAGAGATTCTTGTACTATTCTCACATTTCTGTAAGTTTATATTTATATCAAAATTGAAAGTTACAAAATAATTCTTAGAAAAACATGCCGGGCAAAGTGGCTCACGCCTGTAATCCCAGCACTTTGGGAGGCCGATGTGGGGAGATCACCTGAGGTCAGGAATTCAAGACCAGCCTGACCAACATGGTGAAACCCAGTCTCTACTAAAATACAAACACATTAGCCGGGAGTGATGGTATGTGCCTGTAATCCCAGTACTAGGGAAGCTGAAGCAGGAGAATCACTTGAAAACAGAGGTTGCAGCAAGCTGAGATCACACCATTGCACTCCAGCCTGGGCAACAGAGCAAGACTCCATCTCAAAAAAAGAAAAAAAAAAAAAAAAGAAAGAACGATAAACATAATTATGCTGCATAAACATTTTACAGTGATTATGCTGCACATGACTGAAAATATGTGATGATATTTCTCTAAATATCTACAATCTTTTTCTTTTTGTAATATAATTGCTCATCTCATTTCTATGGCACTCATTTCTTCCTTATCTTGAATCAGTTGTCTTCAGATCATTCATTCACTTCACAGCATTCCATCACACTTCCTTCTACATTGATACTGCCAATTCATCATAATCACCAATTACATTAGCGAATACTTTAAGTAGAATCTTTTTTTAAACTCTAATCATGACACCATTTGTGATTTCAAGAGCTGTTTCAGTGGGAACACTCCTGTGGATATGAGTAGCAATATAGAATCTTAAATTATCATATAAATATTAGGAGAAAAAAACACATGAGGAATATGTATATAAGTAAAAGTATAACATCAGATGAGTAACAGTTTTGCAACTAATTCTTCTATGATGACAATAACTCAAGTTCTATTCAAATTATAGACAATTATTTTTATTAGAGACATCCACTTTAATGTTAAAAACTGAAACTGAATTTCCAATGATTTCTCATAGGAGTTAGGTATTTCAGCTTGAGGGAAGAGGTAGAAAAGGACGATACTCCATAACATTTTTTGTTGCTTTTTAACTATAGTTTTTTTTATTGACATTTAACTATAATATCATAATATATAGAAATAAATTATAGGGTTTACTAAAACCACGTCATTTGAGTAGAGTCATTCACAGAAATTTCAGAATCAAAAAAGAGGGAGAAATATGAGAAGCAGAAAGAAATAAGTCAAATTTTGTTTAACCCTGTCTAAACCACAAAGGTTAAACAAAACTGAGAGACTGCATTGAAATCAATTAACAAAACAATTAGAATAAAAGTAAGTTTAGACTGAAGTTAAGAGTGCTGGGCTTTGTACTGAACGCAAATCTCTTTCTCTGGTTTGAAGTTAGAATCCAAAAGAAACGAGGCCAGGTATGATTTCCAGAAAAAGGGAGTCCAGAAACCGTTAACTAAATCATAAAGTTGTGTTTGTATTTGGATAGTACCAGAAATAAATCCTGAGATAAGGAGTTGAACATAAGTAGTTCAAGAACATAAAAAGATGGTAATCAGATCAAAAGTGAAGGCAGTCAAAAATGTGTTAGATGCAGCTTAGTGTGGGGAACTGGAGTTGGATTTCATTAGTGACCTACTCACATTTTGACATTTCTGGCTCACAAGTATTTTATTTACTCTGATGGCAGAAATTTCTTCAGATTTTCAAATTTTATTTCTAAAATTCTATCTAATAATATTCTGATTGGTGGCTAAAATTACACACTCTAAGGCAAATACACATATATTCTTCAGCTGAACAAAACTATTCCTGGAGTTTAAGAGCTGACGACAACGCTTGAGATTTTGGTCATATTTGACCATTGAGAAGCATTATTATTTCTGCACATATCTAATAAAAATAAATAATTTTTGAATCAGGTATAATAACATAATTTAGAAATTACCTCATTTGAACAAGGAGTACTAATAAATTTGAAACACCACCACAAATAACATAAACATGGGGTACAATTTTCTGACATGAAATCACCTGTCATTCTTAAATTCTCCTTGCTTCTACAATCTGGGCTGAATATATTACTGAATTTGGTGCTGAGGAATCACAACTGGAGTCATACTCTCAGATCTTCCTAGGAATTATGGCATTAATCTTTTAGATCAACTGTTAAATCTATTTTGCAATAAAATATCAGAAATAAAACTGTAACAACTTACAAAAGTAAATATTTTTGCCCTGTTTGCCCTATATACTTTGAAAAATTAAATATTTGAAAGTTTAGGGGTGTTGAGGACCTCTATTTACATGTCTCTAATCCTACTACCTTTGGTTTTTATTAGAGGAAACTACTGTCCTGAGATACAATGCATTATTCCTTCCCATGAGACTCTTATAGTAGTTGTATTTTTCTCTATTTGATTGTAAAATCCAACACTATCAGATATTTTATGGTTGTCATTCTAAAGTCATGAGTGAGATCAACTCTAAAATTATTTTGCTTTTTATTTTCTCATCATTGATATTATTAAATTTTCATAGACTTCTGCTCGTTGAATTCTCCTCTTTTGCCAATTATTTCTCACTTGTTATACTCAATTGCCTACATGCTTGGCTACATTTTGTAGTTATTAATATATTTTGGCTATTTATACTTTGTAATTATTTTGCTTTTTCCCAATTGTGCTAGCCATAGTGATAGTTTCAGTTCATTTATACTGCAATAACAATATAACTGAGACTGGGTAACTTACACAGAACAGAAATGCAATTTTTTTACAGTTCTGGAGGTTGGAAAGTCCAAGATCATGGCACCAGTATTCAGTTAGGACTGATCTATGTTTCCAGGATGCACCTTGAATGTTTCTTTGTCTGTATCAAACAAACACCGTGCATTCCCATGGTGAAAACTGAGAAGGAATGGACTTGCTACCTCAAAGCCTTTTATAAGATGCTAATCCCATCCATAAGAGTTCTACCCTCATTTCTTAGTCACTTTATAAAGGATCCAACTGTTAATAATATAACATTGGTGACTAAGTTTTAACTTACAAATTTTAGAAGACACATTCAGACAGTAGTAGTGATTGAGGACATATTCAGATAAAATTTTTCACAAGTGATAAACAGGAATTCTTGAAACATTATTTTAAAAAGAAATTATTTCAAAAGCATTGGAAAGATCGCAAACAAAAAGAACCAGGAGAAAAATTTATACTTGCAAGGGCACAGCTGAAAAGAAGAAAAATAAGAGGTTTCTCTGCTGCTTATTTGATTTGCTTTTTTTTCCTCTAAATGTGCTAGCCAGAAAACCACAGGTTTGCTGGCTCAAATTTGCATGAAACAGTGTTCAGAGTTTGTGAACAAACCTGGAAATTTAGCAGGACTCAGGGTGGAAGATGTGATTCCAATAGAAAAATCACTATAGAACTTCTACTTGGAGTATTATTTTTTCCATATACTCAGCTCACTGCTGAAGTGTGAGTGTTCCTGAAGAAAATACTTGAAAACGTTATAAATCAGCAATCAGAAAATAGCCAGGAATCCACATGTGAAAGACAAAAATATACCAGATAAGTTTTGTGAATTCAGAATTTTTTTCTCTTTTTTTTTTTTTTTTGAGACGGAGTCTTGCTCTGCTGCCCAGCCTGGAGTGTAGTGGTGCAATCTCGGCTCCCTACAAGCTCTGACTCCTGGGTTCACGCCATTCTCCTGCCTCAGCCTCCCAAGTAACTGGAACTACAAGTGGCTGCCACCACGCCCCACTAAGTTTTGTTGTTGTTGTTGTATTTTTAGTAGAGACGGGGTTTCACCATGTTAGCCAGGATGGTCTCGATCTCTGACCTCATGATCCTCCTGCCTCGGCCTCCCAAAGTACTGGGAATACAGGTGTGAGCCACCACGCCCAGCTGAATTCAAAGTTTTTATAATGAATTCAACTTCTCAATATTAACTCATCTTGGGCAACCTCAAATTGGAGATTTGTAAGAGTATACAGCTCTGGGATGACTGGTCAGCTGAAATTTAGGGAAGAGATAAACAGCAGCAGTAAGATAACTACAGAAATATTGACCTATGATGTTAGACCTAAAGCCATAAAAACCCTAGAAGAAAACTTAGGTAATACCATTCAGGACATAGGCATTGGCAAGGACTTCATGTCTAAAACACCAAAAGCAATGGCAACAAAAGCCAAAATTGATAAATGGGATCTAATTAAACTAAAGAGCTCTGCACAGCAAAAGAAACTACCATCAGAGTGAACAGGCAACCTACAGAATGGGAGATAATTTTTGCAATCTACTCATCTGACAAAGGGCTAATATCCAGAACCTACAAATAACTCAATCAAATTTACAAGAAAAAAACAAACAACCCCATCAAAAAGTGGGCAAAGGATATGAACAGACACTTCTCAAAAGAAGACATTCATATAGCCAACAGACACATCAAAAAATGCTCATCATCACTGACCATCAGAGAAATGCAAATCAAAACCACAATGAGATACCATCTCACACTAGTTAGAATGGCAATCATTAAAAAAATCAGGAAACAACAGGTGCTGGAGAGGATGTGGATAAATAGGAACACTTTTACACTGTTGGTGGGACTGTAAACTAGTTCAAACATTGTGGAAAGCAATGTGGCGATTCCTCAAGGATCTAGAACTAGAAATACCATTTGACCCAGCCATCCCATTACTGGGTATATACCGAAAGGATTATAAGTCATGCTGCTATAAAGACACATGCACACGTATGTTTATTGTGTCATTATTCACAATAGCAAAGACTTGGAATCAACCCAAATGTCCATCAGTGACAGACTGGATTAAGAAAATGTAGCACATATACAGCATGGAATACTATGCAGCCATAAAAAAGGATGGGTTTGTGTCCTTTGTAGGGACATGGATGCAGCTGGAAACCATCATTCTCAGCAAAGCATCACAAGAACAGAAAACCAAACACTGCGTGTTCTCACTCATAGGTGGTAATTGAACAATGAGATCACTTGGACACAGGAAGGGGAACATCACACACCGGGTCTTATTGTGGGGAGGGGGGAGCGGGGAGGGATAGCATTAGGAGATATACCTAATGTAAATGACGAGTTAATGGGTGCAGCACACCAACATGGCACATGTATACATATGTAACAAACCTGCACGTTGTGCACATGTACCCTAGAACTTAAAGTATAATTAAAAAAAAAAAAGAAATATTGACCTGTGTATATGAGAAAAAAGTCAACTCACATTATTGGCTGACTACTACACTAAACAGGCAATGGCAAGAGTCCTCCAAGAAGGCAGGGGTAAAATATCAAACTTTGGAAGCTGACAAAACTTGAGCAGGTATATCAAGTGATGCATACTGTATGGGAGACAGAGTTTATAAGACTAAGAAATTTAATTGCACAGTAGATATAAAACTCAATAACAGAGAAAACAGAGAATTCAGAGTCAGAATATTACATCACCCTTTTCTACAGTGTCCAGTTTTGGTAGACATGAAAATATACCCATGAAATGTATTGTTCTGAGGAGCATAGTTAACAGATATCCCCAGTTGCCATTTCACTAGATATACCACTATATCATAAAGATATCACTTTCTCCCTGGACTTCTCTCAGACAGTGTTAAGCATAGAGGGAATACAAATGGAGGCCTATACCCATAAAACATAGGGCTCTTCTGATGAGTTTCTTTAAGTTGAAGTCCCCCCATCATCCCGGCCAACGCAAATTGAACTCTGCACTTCAGTCAGAGACTAACGACACAATTCCCCTTCCTTCTATGTTTCATTTCACTGATGTCATAGCTACATGTATTCTAAAGGCTCTCTAACTATACTTGTGCTCCATATTCTCCATTTATCTTTTACAGGAAGTCGCCAAGTAAATATTGTACACAGATAAATCCATCTTGTTACTTGCTTCTCAGAAGACTTAAAATGTGGTACCAGGAGTAGTCTGATAAATCAGGTTGTAAGATGGGGTCTCAGGAGTGGCACATTCACTGCCTGATGAAAAAAAAAAATGATACTATGGTGAGTGGCATGTTGAGCACAGCCCAGTTGATAAAGATTTTACTGTTATAGACCTGGAAAACATACTGAAAAGGAAGAACACCTTTGCAGGTGTGATGGCTTAAAAAATATGCGGATGAGAGAGGAATTCTTATGAAGAAAGCAAAGGTGGCTGGTGATTGCTAAGCTGAAACTGACATAGCACAGAGGAAAAATAAGAAAATAAGGGATGTCGAACAGCACATAAAGGCTAACTATAAGAGTCAAAGGGTAGCTTGCATAGGCTTACATAATTTTTTTTTTTTATTCTGTAAAAAAAAGAGTGGAAGCCATTATGCAGCTGACTCAAGTTTTAGTAGTTGCAGTTGCATTGCTTGAAAGATGTTTATGTGCTTTGCCAAGACAGTACTCTTGTGCTAAAATCTGGGCCCTTGTTGCAAAAACTGCGATGCCAAAAAAACGGAATAGAAAACATAAATAGACATTATTGAGGATGCGGATGTTTCAGACTCTCTTGTAATCATTTACAAAAGTGGTCCACATGTCCATTACAAGAGCTAGCACTATCCACAAGATAAAAGATACTGCAGATTATCCTCACCCACAAGTGAACCAGACCCATACTGTCTGGCAAACGCACATTCAGGAGATGCCCCCATCTTCCCTTCTGTCTTTTAGGTTATACGTAAGATTAAATTGCAGCATAAATAGCTAGAGATATGCTATATTTGATAAAGGCAGAAAGTAATTATATATCCAAAAAGTGTAATAACTTCCTAGTATATTCTGGCAGGAATCAGGGTAGTATTAACACAAGATTTAATGTTAAGAGAGCTTGCTCAAGGGAGACAGAACATAAGTCTGGATAACCAAGAATATGTTACCTAGAGGGCAAGTCTGAGGACATGGGATTTAACTCATTGGCAAGTACATTTGGAAACGAAACAAATCAGCTACTATAAACCTGATGAAACTAGGGGACCATGCTGAGTGGGGTAAAAATCCTAGAGGTGTCCTGGAAGGCAGAATAGGAACAAAGGAAGAAATGGAGACATGTAAAGATATCAAAATTCATTATTATGTGTATAAGGAAGACCCATCAGAATATTGTGTCGAGGGGTCTAGTTCCTGATTAAAACTCTATGTATGACTTTTCAGGTCTCACCATAGACTAATCACAAAGTCTTTACCTGGCAGGTTTCGCTGGAGAAAGCTGCCCTCCCCACACCAGACTTGATGCACAGCCAGTGCATTGCCTTTTATGAAGGGAGCTGCAGTCAAGGCTTCAGGCCCTTCTGGCTAACCATGTTCTTATGCATATCTGCACTCCTAGAACCTGTGCCTTCACAGGTCTCCTTATCATGAAAACTCCTTATTACCAAGGTCTCCTTATCATGAAAACTCAAAGATACTTTTCCATCCTGACAGACTTTTCATTCAGGGCTTCCTCAACAGTAGGAGAACATAATATCTACACTGGTCTATCTGACCCAGTAATTCCATGGGAAAACATAAAACAAGAATAATTCATGCCTCTTCCAGTGATGATTTATCATCATCACTATAAATAACTGGATACTTAACTATTTCATTTTTGGCTTGATGCTCTAATTAGCTACTCTGACACCTGACAACTCAGCTCTCTTTTCCAGATCACTTAAACTGACAAATGTTTCATGGGAGGGCTCAAGAGTCACAGTATTTCAAACCCAGTGTGATCATAGTAGCGAGAATGAAACTGACATCACTAAGAAGTGCAGTGTTCCTTTTTGCAGATCAGACATAATAATAAGAGAGAGTCTCATAGCTGAACTCATTAATGTTCATATATATACACACATATGTTCATATGTATGTTCATATATATACACATATGTCTGTATATATGTGTTCATATATATATATAACCAAATGAATGGAAGTCGGGTGCCAAGGCTTATTCTCCAGAAACCAGAAATTTTCAATTGCAGCAATCAGAAATATCAGTGATAAAAATCAAGGGATCTTAACCCACAGGGAGTTTTAAAAATAGTTAATCAAGTATAGTACCTCTAGGGGAAAAAATTGGCAGTAAACAAGGATACTACTTAATTTGCAAAAGCAGAAAAAGCCAGGAATTGAGATGGAGGAGACTGAGAATAATTTCCCCAATAGAAAGCAACAATACTTTGCTCAGTTCCCTGACGTGCCACTTTTCATACAGAGAACACATTGGCCTGGTGAATAGGTGAAAAAAATTGTCACGGTAGCAGAGGTACTGAATATTTTCCCCATAACATGGACTCCCACTTAATCAGGATTATATAGTTACCTTTGCATCTAAATGCATGGAAGGTCTAAATACATATTGGTCTCACAACAGAGACCAATATTGATTTCCCAATGTGACATTGTTGCATTATTTTTTACTCAGATTACCTGGTCACTTGATGACAAATACACTACATGGTTCTCCTTCTTTTATGACAAACAAAATGCCAGTTTATTTTCACAAGGATATATACTTATTGTATGTGTGAATTTGTCTTTTCATCCACAAGGTTACCATCTGCACCGCTAATAGAAGCGGTATAGAATGTTGTATCCAAAGACATGAAATCTCACAGTATAGAATATCATCACAGGTGCACATCAGCGTCCAGTGCTACTCTTCGGTATCTACTGTTGTGCTCAATAGAGATGGTGCTTCCCCAAAGCTGTTCCCATTCAAAGATGAGCATGGAGTACCAAAAACCAACATGCCCACTTTGTAAAAATCAAGAGTGTAATTCATAATTCAAAAGTTAGTAAACATAAACTGACTCTAGATATTAGAATTGGATGTGACCCTAGATATTAGAATTAGAAGATAATACATCATAGCAGGTATTATTAATATGTATAATGGATTAAAAATATGTTTAATCTGTTTACGCAGATTAAAGGAGGAAGCAGTTTTAACGAGTAAACAAGTAATTTTAAGACAAAAGAAAACTTCACAAAATAAGATCCAAATAGATATAGTAAGACGGAAATACAATACTTATGAGGTGTCTTGAATAAAATATTGAAAATAGCAACTAAATAACACATTAACATAAAACTAAATCAATAACAATTGTTCAATCTGAACAATGGAGAAAAAAATAAAGAAAAAAATTAAGGGCACCTCAGAGTCTTGTGTGAAAATATAAAGTGATATAATATACATGGAATTGAAGTCTCCAAAAGAGAAAAGAGTTAACACAAAACAGGAAAAGACAATTTGGAGCAAGAGTGGCCAAAAACTTTTTAACTAAATGTGTAAAAAGTATTAACCCAATGCTCTAAAAGAATTATTAAATATTAAACAGGTAAATACAAAGAAACTTTACATTCCCATATTAACAAGATCCTGTTGAAAAGGCAAAAACAGAGAATGTTCTAAAAGGAGCAAGGGAAGGGGTCAATTACCTATTCTATCAAAAGAAAAAATACATAATTAATGAATAATTTACCATTAGAAATGACAGACACCAGAATATGCTAGAATGGCATATTCAAACACCTCAAAAATACACCTTAATATTTAGAATCCAATATTCTACCAAATTGTATTTTAAAAATGACAAAAAATCTGAGACACATTTTCAAGTTAAAAAATATAGAGGGATAAGTCACCATTAGGAGACATCCATTAAAAACTATAAAGGAAATTATTTAACTAAAGGAAGAAAAAAATGCATCAGAAAGAATCTTGGATCCGAAAGATAAAATACAGAGTAAAAGATGCGATAAATATTCTGGTAAGCAAAAATATTTCCTGTCTATCTCTATTTTATACTTGTATGGTTATGTCTATATTTTATCTTTTTATCTATCATTTTTATAAAGGTCTGTGTATTCATATTTATATCTATAGTCATATCTTTATCTGTCTATTTATATCTATCTAGAGTAAAAGAGAGTGAAAGAGAGTAGCCAGAGATTTTTTCTTTTCTTTTCTAATATGTTTAAATGACACACCAATGTTCCTGGCTCAGTATGGCACACTTGGTGTCTGTACACATTCAATGGAACAAAGCAGTCATATGGTAAAGTATACCATCAGTGCAGTGAAAAAGAATGATGCTATCATAGTGGGAGACATTTAAGGGATAAATAAGTAAAAATCATGAATATTTGATTTTACTAAAAGGTGAGTGCAAATAATTGGAAATAATTACCAAATCTATGGCACTAATATACTTTATAAATATTCACAATAATAATGGATAATTACCAAACAAGGCTTCAATTAAAATACATATTTTTTCCAAGGGAGCGATAACAAAACTGACAATATTTTCAACCACAAAAATAATAAGACAAGAAGATATTACTGTAACATATTTAAGTATAACAACAAAATGATAAAAATAATAACAGTAACAATAATTGACAACCTAGGATGTTATGCAATTAAATTACTTTCAAAAATGTTGGTTGAATGTAGAAATATTTAGACTGAACTTGAATGAATCTATGATTAGAATGCTTACACTAACAGAGCTTCTGAAAGAGGACTATAACACATTTCCAAAAAAGAAAACGATCCTAGATGACTGAATTCAAAGTACAGGAAGTTATTTTAAAAAGAGAGGAGTAAATATGTTGGTAAATTAATGTTATTGGTTTACATACATCATATATATTATTTCAAAATCATATCTATGTTTCAAGGCCTGGATAAACTATTATCTCTTCTACAAACTCTTTTCAGATGTCCGGAAAGAGAATTAATGCTTCCACCCTCCAACATCTCACAATTGTAGCACATTCTGATTCTTCCTAAGCTTCTAATGTAACTATCCTATAGTAAGCTGATGAAGAGTAAAGCCAATGATGTATCCTTTTGTATTTAATTATCCATCAAGCAAAGTACCTTGAAAATAGCATATAGTCCATGTCAACAAATAAAAATAATAATTTTCTTGGTCCATCTGTAATTGAAGCATTGTAAATACAGATGGTCGCCAGTTGTGTTTTAAACTTAAACATTGAATGATTTTTTTTTTTAAAGATTTTTCTTTTAGCCGTGGTCCTTTATATGTTTCCTAGAAATATCTCAAGTTTGTCACAAGTAGGAAATTTATTGACTCAAAACTGACCAAAATTTACTCCAAATGTATATTATTTTCTTCAAGTAAACTATGGAATAACAGCATGTAGTCTATTTACTGTCATGCATAGATAATTTCAATATTTTAGGTTAAAAACTTTGATTTTGAGAATTACAGTTATTCACCCTATTAAAGTATTATTATCCTCTGCTTTCTTGGCTTCTGTATTTTCACTATAAAATTTTTAGTGGAAATTTATTTTTATTTATCATTCTCAGGATTCTCTAATATTTTATAACTTTTTCTATTATTATACTTTAAGTTCTAGGGTACATGTGCACAACGTGCAGGTTTGTTACATATGTATTCATGTGCCATGTTGCTGTGCTGCACCCATTAACTCATCATTTACATTAGGTATATCTCCTAATGGGGAGGGATAGCATTAGGATAGCATTTCACAACTTTTAAATTATTATTTTTAATCATTTTGAGGAAAACTTAATCCATTAACATACCAAATATTAATTTTCTTTATTTTTCCCTTTTCTCTTACCGGAACTAAGATTAAACATATGTTAGATGTTTCTACCTCACACATTTTACTCTCTCCTTTATAATTTCTGTCTATTTTTATTCATGCAGGTAAAATATTGGAAAATTAATTTTCACTTCTAAGAAGTTTACTTTTTCTGTCAGCTGTGTCTAAGCTATTATCACATCCATGAATTGAGTACAGTACTTATATTTTGATAGAATTTCTTAGTTCTAGAAATTATCTCAGGTTCTTTTCTAAATCTAATATATAACTCTATCATCTATTTTTTTTCCACAGACATTTTCAAATTTCTCTCCCTTTCTACTGTGTCTCTCTCTGTAACATACTTTAATAAGTCAGTACTTGATCATTTCCAAAACTCATACCTTTTTAGGTAGTTCACTACTTAGTCTTACACAATATATGCTAAGATTTAGGAATATGCTAAAGAGTATCAACATAAATTTCTTACATACATCATCTTCATGTAACACACATTAGCAAAACACAGCTGTAAATTAAAAAAAAAAAACCTGTAGTAATATATACCACATAATTATAATATTGATTAAAGTAATCAGTTTTGTCCATAGGCGCCATTTCTATTGTGGAGTTACAGGCTATTCACTCTTTCATAGCTGTTAATTCATGTAATAGAAAAATTCAGAGAGAAAAAGAAGATGTAAATCCTCCTCAGCAGTGAGGCCGGAGCTTTTCTCAATTGTTTAATCAGAGTAATATCAATATCTTCAAAGCAATCCATTGAACACATTGTTGACAATAACATTTGTTACTGTCCTCTGTATATACACAACTGTGATCAGAGAAAATGGCATCTTTTTTTTTTTTCTCAACTTCCCAACTTCCACTCTGCGTTTACTCAATTATTCATGAATGAAATAACAGCTTTCTGCATTAATAATGTAAGAGACGATGTAAGATAAAATGTAACTGGCAAAAGGATGAACGTTTTGGCAGCTTTTATGATACCCATTTATCTAGCATTTTCTGTCATTAATTATAATGCCATCTTTGATAGGAAACATGCTCAGGGACAGAAGGTTTCCCCATTGACAGGCAGGATCATTACACTTTAATAAAAATACATTTTTTTCCTTAGCATAGCATACCTTCCTAAGAGCAAGGGAAAATTTTTGTTGGTTTATTTGTTTTCGGAATTACAACTTTAAAATACTTTGAAGAAATTAGGCATAAATTCTTGTATTTCAGTTCTGTCTTTTCACCCTTATATTCAGTACCTTACACTGAGCAATGTTGTTAGCTAAGATGAATATGGATAATATTTCAGTGAAAAAATCTCTCCACAGAGTATTTATTTTCTTTCTACATAGAACTAACCTTTACTCAGAATGTTTTAGACATATGTAAAGAAATCCCCAAATTTCTATACTGGTATTTTATAACAATGCAAATTTTAACTTGAACGCTTATCAAAATAAATAATTTTAACAATATGAAGCATACTTCCTGTGTAAGAGATAATATTTGATTCTAAAAATACAAAGTCATAAATGGTAATTGCCTTCAAGGAGATTGTTTCTTGGTTATCCTTAGTAGAAATTCTACCAATTGTTTCTAACTGGTTAACTAATGTAAACATTTAAGCTTTGAAAAGCATTTTTTATCATAGAACTTGAGAATGGAAATGAGTCTAAATTGAATATATTGTAAGGCAACTCTTTCAGGTATGAAAAATAAATCCCCCCAAAATTGATTATATTATCACCATTGTGACCGGTATTCATATTGCAATCTCATTTTTCTGAGCTTCCATTATGTAACATTGTCTGTTCCTGCACTCTTCGTTTTTAGTAAGCATCGTTATCTCATCAGTTAATATTTGGGTTAGCATAATAACCAAGAAAACTTCCTACTACTTGTAATAAAAACACATCATAAAACATGAAAATAAACATGATTAACATATCACAGAATCAGGTATGCAAACTGATTCTATTTAATAAACAATAATCATTTTTTCTGCACAGTGTATGTATTATTAATTAATGCATGAAAATATAAAATGTGCACCACATTTACTTACTAAAACTTAGTTGTTTGTTTAACCTGCCTCAACATAATAATCTTCATTTTGTGTTCATTTTTGTATAACCAGTCACTTTATAAATTTCTTTGAAATTTTACATTTGATGCTTTGTAGTGAGAATGTATTTCACAACATAATACAATCAATCTAAGGTGCCTTATTACAATGTATTCTATTATGGCATAAAAAATGAAGAAATTCTATGTCCAATTTTATATAAACCTTGCAGTCTATCCTCCTTGATCACTACATGTTTGATTATTATTTATTTACCTTTCTCATCATAATATGTGATACATGTAACACCAAGCCTCTCAGAGTGTAAGGACCTATTCAGGACACAGGAACTATTCTATCATGTCATTCTTCTCACTAAGCACACTACCACGCTCATTGCTCCACCATCACTGGCTACAAATGACAAAACTACAATGTTTACTTTTAACTGTCACATCCATATGTCTCAAGAAAGAAGGTGATTGGTCAAGTCATTTGTCTTGGAGCATAAGGAAACATTTTTCATTAAATTAGCTCATAGGTTGACCTTTAGATTAGGCATTCATCCTTCATTCAACAAAGCATGACAAGTGAAACAGTAGAACATGGTAAACCACAGTGACTATATTAGTCCATTTTCATGCTGCTGATAAAGACATAACTGAGACTGGACAGAAAAAGAGGTTTAATCTGACTTACAGTTCCACATGGCTGGGGAGGCCTCAGAATCATGGCAGGAGGTGAAAGGCACTTCTTAACCTGGTGGCGACAAAAGAAAATTAACAAGAAACAGAAGTGGAAACACCTGATAAAACCTTCAGATCCCCCGAGACTTATTCACTATCACGAAAATAACACGGGAAAGACTGGCCCCCATGATGAAATTGCCTCCCTTGGGTCCCTCCCACAACACATGGGAATTCTGGGAGATACAATTGAAGTTGAGATTTGGTTGGAGACACAGCCAAACCATATCAGTGACCTATACATAATGAATTCATCATAAGAAAACAGGAAGAATATAGATAGCTGGCAGTATATTATTGTAATGTGTTTCAATGTTATATCTATTGTTTCATAAAAGTAGATGTTAGAAGTGGATTGCATATGTTACTAATTTAAAGCATCTTTTAGTCTAACTTAATTATATCAATTGGATTTTCTTTATAAAATTGCAGGGACCTGCTTTCTAAGAAGTTTATCATATAATGTTATCATTTTCAAATGTCTTTATTAGTCATTTGCTTATGAATCTAGAAAAAAATTATTGAATGCATATCCAATTTTATTTTAATTTTAAGTTTCAATTTGCCTTTCTATATTTGTATAGTTTACTCACAATGGCAGATATGTATTATACTTATATTAATTACTAATATTTTCTGTTTATTTTGGTTTAATAATTAATGTTTTAGTTCCTTGCAATGTAAATTATATTTCACTTCTATATTTTTTCTTTGTAAGAATTTAACATTTTTCAATTTCTGTTATATTTATTAAAGTTTAAAATAAGAGAATATAAAATATCAATAGTCAGTATTAACAATGAAGAATCCTTTATTTTGGCCAAGTGCGGTGGCTCACGCCTGTAATCCCAGCACTTTGGGAGACTGAGGCAGGCGGCTCATGAGGTCAGGAGTTCGAGACCACACTGGCCAACATGGTGAAACCCTGTCTCTACTAATATACAAAACAATAGCTGGGTGTGGTGGCATGCACCTGTAGTATCAGCTATTGGGGAGGCTGAGGCAGGGGAATTGCTGGAACCTGGAAGGCAGATGTTGCAGTGAGCCAAGATTTTACCACTGAACTCAAGTCTGACAACAGAACAAGACTCTGTCTCAAAAAAAAAAAAAAAAAGAAAAAAAAAAAAAAATCCTTCATTTTGACTCCCACATAAGTAAGAGTTATAGTATAAATAAGGTCATGGTAAAATTCATTTAAATCTGTCTACACTATTTTCATAATTTTACTTTAAAAATGTTTTATTTGTTCATTAATCATTATATTCATATACATACATATTTACAATGAATACCTGGAATATATGTGTGTCCATGTGTGTAACATATATTTCTACATACTTGTGTATATATAAGAACTACCAGACAAAAACATACAAGGATTTTTTAAATATAAATAACGGACAAGGAATTTCTCAATGGTAAGTATCATAAAATAAAAAGGTACAACTTTTCAAACAGTACAATACTAATCCATTTACATCATGAAACTACAATAGCTGCTAGAAATGAAACAGAATAGCAACAGAATATGTAGAAATGTAATATAAAAAAATCACATAATCGCTTAGAAAGATTAAATTAAAACAAATGATTGAGCCATATTTCATTATGGGAAAGCAAAACATCAATATTCATGACTTGATCCAACATGAATTCATGATTGTCTAAAGAAATGTTATATAACAAATTACAAATAAGTGCTCATATGACTGACGACATAAATATTTTTAATGTTTATATCAAATAAACCATAAAATAAATCTAATAGGTAATACATACCTGCAATAATTATGTCTATCAAAGTAGTAATACTTATTGTATAAATGTCATTCAAAATAGATAAGACAAATATGAATGCCTTCAGATTAAAATAAGCAAAACATACAAGAATTCAATAAAAAGGCATTTTTAATGTTCAATATGTTCTTAAAAATAAAAAATAAAAAATTTCCACAAGAATATGTATACCACTTTATTTTATTTTATTTTATTTTGGGCTGAGGATCTCACTCTGTCACCCACGCGTGAGTGCAGTGGCGCGATCCTTGGCAAACTTTTTTATATTTTGTAGAGACCGTTTCGCCGTGTTGCCTAGGCTGGTCTCCACCTCCTGAGCTCAAGGGATCTCCACGCGTCAGCTTCCCAAAAAGCTGGAATTACAGTCATGAGCCACCGCGTCCGGCCTGCATATTTTCTTTATCAAATTGGCATAAATGTTTAAAAATCAGTAATAGAAAATGATTGCTACAATTATTATAAATTGTTTTTGGAAACAGAACAAGAACAATATGGCAGGATGACAATTCTTCTATATGAATTCAGTGTCTTATAATGATTTAATTCAAATATAGGTATTCAGTTAAATAAATTATATGGAAATATGAATAATAAATATAAATCCTACTAGGATTGCGATGCTATAATCATTTATAATATTTATTATTATTAAACCTTCTTACAGCATTGATAGAATAATATGCAGGCTAATATATGAAATGACTAATTATTAATATACTGATAAAGAACATAAATATATATTTCATTTTTATGACAAAAATAATTTATGTTCATTGTAGAAAATATAAAATATCTTTACAATGAGTGAATAAAAATTATAACCTATGATAATTATTTTATTGTTTAATAGGGGACAAAAAACTATACTTGGAATGAAAAAAATCATGAAAAAAGCTTTACTGATGAAAATGCTAGTAAGATTATATTATGAACATTATTCTCACACTAGTTTTGAAGACATAACTGATTATGTTTTGAGAAAAATAACTTACCAAAAAGATCTGAAATGATTTCATTATACTAATAATTGTATATGCATTAGGGAAATAATGTAAGCAGTTTAAACCTTTCACTTTCAGGGTAACTTCTTAGCTAATTATATCAAATATCCAAGAAACATTTAAGCATAATCTTATTTAAACTATATATGAAAATAAAAATGGAAATAATTAAATCAATTAAATATAAAATTTTATAAACATTAGTTAACATCAAAATATTTTAGACTTTAGGAAGGCACATTACTATGAAAAATATTTAACAATGTAACCTTATAAATGTTAAGCACTGTGTTTTTTAAAAGATTAATTACAAGTACAATGTTATCATTGAAAGTTTGTGTTCTTACTTGTGAATTCAATAGAAAGCTGTGGATATTTTTTCAAACCTTATTTTTAATTACTTCAATGTAAAACTATTTTACTCCTTAAGATACTTCACAGTGTTTTTATTACTTTAATCCATTATGGAAAAAAATAGTTTGCAGATATGTTTGGAATAAACCTGCTTGCTTTCTGTTGGGTATACATGTGCTATTTTTGTTCATTTTGTGACAGGTAACTGGGAGGTTTTCTTAAAGGAACAAAAGTAAACTGAAGGAAAAAAAGACATACCCAATAACTTCTGAAGTCTACCCACAATAATAAATACAAGCTTTGCTTCAAAAAAAGTCCATAAAATGTACCTTTAGCTATGACAAAGTGCCTTATATAAAATAAAATGACTTTTAAAACAATTACAAATGACAAATTAAACTAAAGTTAAAGTTTAAATGTACTTGAAATTAATGAAAATTCAGATATTTTCAAAAACTATAACCCTTCATATAGTGAAAACAAAGTAAAACAAATAATAGGTTTTGAAATATTAATGATTTGGGGAAAACAGAGAAATGTAGAAAATTACTGACTACACCTATACTTTGATTTTATTAGGGTAAAATTCATGTTTTAAAGTCAATTTCCAAAAGGATTTATATATGTCTGAGCATAATATACATATAATTAACAACCACTTTAAGTTTGTATAACAAAAATGTGAAATACTTTAGCATTTTTATTTCTTGGGGGGTAATTTATATAATTACAAATAGTTTTATGGGACTTCATATTCAGTTACTTATAAGTAGGTGGTATCTTTCTATTTTTATGTGCTAGAAGAACATTTACCTAATTTGAAATAATAGAGTAATATCAAGCAAAGATTTCAATTTTGTAGAAAAAAAAAATGATGCTGTCTTTCATAATTTCAGTAAAAAAGAGTATATATTTTTCTATTCAGGAAAGTAAGAAAGTTATTTAGACAATTTAGCATAGCATCAATATTTTCATTAAATTTGGAATGTCCTAATGCTTTACAAATTACAAATTTATATTTGTAATTTCAAAACAGAAAAATATTGCCTTTCAATATTTATACATAAGATATTTATTTAGGAGTTAATTTCCTTGCACTTGTATAATATGCTCTGATCTTTATTTTTTTACTTATTGTGTTTTATATTTTCTTAGTTTTCATTTTATCATCATAATCATAATTCTTACTATTATTAATAGTAGCAGTATGTTATTTTCAACATCCATG
Organism: Macaca nemestrina; assembly: GCF_043159975.1. Classification (NCBI taxonomy): domain Eukaryota; kingdom Metazoa; phylum Chordata; class Mammalia; order Primates; family Cercopithecidae; genus Macaca; species Macaca nemestrina. The sequence goes on along the minus strand of NC_092127.1, from coordinate 126,982,100 downwards.
CACCTCTGAGCAAAGACTGCATATCATATTTCAAAAACTAATGTTTTTTCTTATTTATATTTATGATGTTAATTTGTTTATTATATTCAATAAACATTTATAGAGCACCTACACTGTAGCAGGTTCTACTCTAAGATTGTATGGAACAAACAAATAGCTGTACATTCAAGGGGCTTACATTCTAGTTTGTAAGGAGGGACAATTAGTAAGATAAATAAGTAAAAAAAAAAAAAAAGATAAAATAGCCACTAAGGATTAAGCAGAAAATATGTCTATTGATATACCAAATGCAAAATTATATTCAATTCACTTATACTTTGTGTTTTTAAATGAATCATAAGCAGTTAAATGAAAATGCTAAAGTATTATAAATAACTCTAAATTAATCTGTCCATTACTTATTCATAAATAATGTCAGTAAGTTTGCCTAAGACATATAAACAAAATAAAAATCAAAATAATATCAATCACAAAAATAGAATTTAACATTCCACAAAAGTGTATGTATGTCTTCTTTCTTTACTAATCAGTATTTGCTATTTCTATTTTGAGAGAAAAGTTCATGTGCAGTACAATATTTTGTGGATAAATCAAATATATCTATATATTAGGTAAATTTCACATTTATTACATAATTACAAATGTAATCACAATATCACACTCAGTTTTTATACAAATCAGTACCTAAGTATATCTTTATATCTGCCTTTATGTCTGCCTATATACTTTCTTAGCTATATACCTACCTATCTATCTACCAATCTGGCTTATTTAAAGGTTTAGCTTCTGAGAATACTGTGTTTTCTCCGATACTAATTAGTGAGATAAGCATTACAAAAGCAGTGACAAACTAATCAAAAAATTCATCAACAATTTGCATTTGATAATGATGCTTAACAGACCAGGATGTTTACTGTCCACATTTTATCTATGAGGCAAAACAAACAACTAAATTATAACTTTGTAACATCTGCTTCCTCTACGGGGCTATTTGTATAGACTTTGACAGATGTGAGAACAGCAAAGAATGGCTGTAACAAATGCGACAACTAATAGTGATGTCTTAAAAAAAAAAAAAATCAGCCAATCTGAGTTTATTGAAATGAGCTCCAGACTGAGACTGAGATGACATGCACCTGTTCCTCCAAACTATTACTCTGGAAAGAGATAATGACTTTAAAATTATTATTTTCCATCATGTGAAATGTGAAAAAAACCTGAAATAGTACACCACGGAATATTGTAACATCACAATATATTTTTCCAAAGGTCTCTCAGTTTGTGCAAAATTATGGTGCATTTTATTGCCTGGTGAATGACTAGTGCAGGAATGAAAGAGGCAGAAAAGGATTAGGCTTTGTATCTACTTATGTATGCATTTAATTGCTTATAAATTCTGTAGATTACGGTTCTACACATGAGAATTCAAATGGGCTTTCTTGATGCAATTTTTCTATCTCCGGTACAGAAAAGTTGTTGAATCCTCTAAGTTAGATAATCAAATATACTGAAGACTTAGAAGTGAAAACCTTCAGGGCAAATTCATAAGGCCAGGATTGAAATAAGTTATATTTTTACTTTAAGTAAATAGTTTTATAAATTTATAGTTTAAATAAAAGCATAGTCCAACATTTGTTCTGTAGGTTTAAAACAAATCTACAAATATTTTGATAAGTTTCTCATGAAGAATTGGAGTCAATGCCCTCCTGTTTTTAAGCTAGGTAGGTCTTTGTGACTTCTTCAATGATCAGAATATATTGAAAGTGGTACTGCATGATTTCTAAGGTTAGGTTAGAATATGTGTATCGTTTCTACTAGTTTCTCTTGGGATGCAAGCTCTGGGAACTTCCAGCCACCATGTAAGAAGTTCAGCTACACTGAGGCTGCCAGGCTGAGGAGGCCTTGTGGAGGAAAATGTCCTGCAGCCTAAGCTAATCCCAACCGAGTCGTTTCAACCTAGGCACCAGCTGTGTGTGGACATTTTCTAGATGACTCCGGCCACAGCACCTGTAGGAACGAAAAACTGAACAATGACTAATTAGTTGAGACCAGTTATAGGCAATGACTGATTAGTCGAGACCAGTTACTCTTCTAAATATGATAGTTGATAACAATAAGGAAATGTTTTTATGTGCCTAAAAGTAGATAGTTTTATATACTATCCATATATATATATTTATTTACATCAATAAATATCCAAAACACCTAGTACATTGAAGTCTATGCAATAATATATTTATGGTTTTTAAATAAAAAATCACAATCCATCTTGTATTTGGTAAAATCTTCCTTTTTTCTGAAAAAAACATTTATTTACATGTAAAATGCATGATACATATATATATACACACACACATATACACACATATATTATATTTTAAATTCACAAAAAACTTAATTTATCATAATAGAAGACCAAAAGAGAATATGTATATAATTATATCAATAGATTTTATAAAAGCATTTAAAAATGCAACATTTATTGCTGATAAAATCTCTCAGCAAACAAGACACAGAAGGAAACGTTCTCTAAATGATAAATGTATTCTAGGTAAAACCTATAGCTATCACAATTTATTAAGCTATCTTAATGGTGATAGAATTAATATTTTCCAATATTTTCCTCTTAATATCAAGATCAAAGCAAAGATTTCCATTTTGACCACTCCTCTCTAACCTTGTACTTGGGTTTCTATACATGAACATCATGCACACACACATACACACAAACACATTGGAAAGAGTTGTTTTTGTCATGGATGACATGATCATCAATGTAGACAACACAGGGAATAAACAAATTTTCTATTAGATCTAATTAATAAGATTAACAAATTTGTAAAATGCAACATCAAGAAACAAACATAAGTTGTATTTATATAAGCTACAAAATCAATGGGAAAAGTAAATTCAAACTACCATATCCAATTGGATCAAAATACAAAATACAAATCTGACAAAATATCTGTTAAACGTGTACTCTGAAATCAACACAACTATTTGAGGGAAGTTAAAAAAAATATCTAAATAAATGGAGAGATACACCAAGTTAATTGATTGAAAGACTCAGTATTTTTAGGATGTCAATTGTCTGTAAATTGATCTAGTATAAATTCAACACAATCCCAATTGAAATGGTGACAGGCATTTTCTGAAATTTGAAAAGTTTATCCTGAAGATTTTATAAAAAAGCAAATATTTAGAATAGACAAAACAAATTTAATATAAAAGAACAAAGTAGTAAGACATACCTAAGCTTATTTAAAGACTTATTACAAAGTTATAGAAAGCTGGGCAGTAAGGCATTGAACATAACCATAAACAAATAAATCAATGAAATAGAATAGATGGAATAGAAATACATGTGCACGGGCATGCACACACACAGACACACAAACACACACACAAATATGGATCACAAATTTAAGGACATAATCGAAAACAATACAATTTGTTAAATAAGACATAAAAACATATTTTCTAACTTTTATTAGCAATGATTTCTAAACTACAGACCTAAAAAAATTGAGAACTAATGTTCTGCAAAAGACTCGGTTAAGTAAATAAAAAGACAAACCAGAGACTTGAAAAATATCACTATGAATCACATATCTGATGAAGAAACTGTGTACAGAATATATAAAGGAACGTCAAAACTCAGTAAAAACAAAATCAAAATCAACCCAATAAAAATGAGTAAATATTTGAACAGGAACATCACCAAATAAAATATAAAATAAATAAACACTTTAAAATGCTCAGTGTAATTAACAGAATGCAGATTGAACAACAATGAGATGTTATTATACATCTAGTAGATTATCTAACATTTAAAATTCACCATAAAACATGTTGGAAAAAATGAAAGCACTGAAACTAATACATTGCTGATGAAAATGTTAAATGGTAAAACCACAATGGAAAGCAGTTTGACCATTTCTTATAAAGTTAAACTTACACCAACTATATGACCCAGCTATTCCATTCTCATGTCTTTACCCAAAAGTGTTTGAAGCTTAAGTTTGTTTAGAAAAAGTATATATAGATGTTTGTAACAGGCTTATTTGTAAAAGCAAAAATCATGAAATAACCTACATATCTATTACTTGGTAATAAATAAACACATTTAGGTATTTTTATAAAAATTATGCTAATAAATTAGTGAACAAAGGAAGCCAACCAAAACAAGGTACACATTATAAAATTCTATTTACATAAAATGTAGAAACTGGAAACTAATTTATAATGATGATTGCCACCCAGGGACAATTTTGTCCCCTATGCACAATTTATCTATATCTAGGGATATTATTGGTTGTGATATCTAAGGAATAATACTTTCATCTACTAGTTGGAGGCCAGAGGTGTGGCAGAGTACTATATAATGCACAAGATATTATCCAATCAAAACTTTACAGTAGATGCTGCTCCTGAAAAATCCCTATCTATGTTCATAAAAATAAAAGAAATCAGTGGTTGCTTGCAGGTACAGATAAAATTACAAGGGAGTATGAGAAAATCTGGGGAGTTGACTCATGTGTTTATTATTGCAATTGCAATGATTGATAATAGGAGTCTATTAAGTTATCAGAACTTATCAATTTGTGTACTTTCAATGCATGCAGTTTATTACATATCAATTATGTCATACTGTTTAAAAAGCTACTATCTAAGTGAGAATCTGAGTCTAGCAAAAATATTGAGTAATAAAAAAGAATTTAGGAAACTAGGAATAGGAGAACAGACAGGATGGAACAAACAATCAATAGTAAAATGGCACACCTAAACCCAGCCATACCTGTAGTTATATTAGATATAATTATCTAATTGTCTATATTAAACATGTATATTAAAAGTGGGAGATCATCAAAATTGATGGAAAAACAAGACACAACAACAGGTGATGTACTTTAAAGATTTAGATAAGTTGGAATTAAAATAACAAAATGTCATGTCATTAAAAAGTGTAAGAAAATGACAATGATCCTGTCAACCTCAAAGGAAACTTAAAGACAAAGAGCATTATTAGGGATAGAGATAATTGGCCAGCTGTGGCAGCACAGGCCTGTAATCCCAGCAATTTGGGAGGCCTAGGTGGGTGGATGGCTTGAGTCCAGGAGTTCAAGACTAGCTTGGGAAACATAGTAAAATCCTGTCTGTAGAAAAAATACAAAAATTAGCTGGGCATGGTGGCACATACCCATAGTCCCAGCTACTTGGGAGGCTGAGGTGGGAGGATCACTTGAGCCCTTGGAGACTGAGGCTGCAGTGAGCCATGATTATGCCACTACAATTGAACCTGGACGACAGAGTGAGATTATGTCACACACACACACACACACACACACACACACACACAAAGAGAGATTTTATAATTATTTCATAATTATAAAATAATCAATTTATCAACAAAATATAATAATTACATTAAGCATATTTAAAAGAAATGAATATTTATGTCCCCACAGAATTAAAATGTTGAAGCCTTAATTTTTCAATGTGATGGTATTTGGAAGTAAGGGAGGCTTAGACAAGGTCATGAGGATGGAGTTCCCATGATAGGATTAGTGCCCTTATAAGCAAAGGAAAAGACTAAAGCCCTCTCTATCTCTATCACAGGAGAATACAAGACAGTAGCTATCGGGGAACCAGCCCCCAATATTTCAATGTAGGTTCTTTTCTATTTCCCCTAAATGTCAGCCTATCTGAGAAATAAAGGGAAAGAGTGCAAAAGAGAGAAATTTTAAAGCTGGGTGTCTGGGGGAGATATCACATGTCAGCAGGTTCTGTGATGCCCCCCAAGCCGCAAAAACAGCAAGTTTTTATTAGCAATTTTCAAAGGGGAGGGAGTGTATGAATAGGGTGTCGGTTACAGAGATCACATGCTTCAAGGGCAACAAAATATCTCAAGGCAAATGGGCAGGGCAAAGTCACAAGGCCAGGGTGAAACTAGAATTACTAATGAGGTTCCCAGTTCCATTGTGCATGCATTGTCATTGATAAGCATCAGGAAACAGGGTTTGAGAGCAGACAACCCATCTGACTAAAATTTACTAGGCAGGAATTTCCTAATCCTGATAAGCCTGGGGGTGCTGCAGGAGACTAGGGCATGTTTCATCCCCTATCTATGCCTGCATAGGGCAGACATTCCCTGAGCGGCCATTTTAGAGCTCTCCCCCTTTCCCCTCAGAATGCATTCTTTTCCCAGGGCTGTCAGTTATTAATATTCTTTACTGGGGAAAGAATTCAGTGATATTTCTCTTACCAGTTTTTGGCAGTAAGAGAATGCTCTGTCTTGTCTGGCTCCCAGGCAGTCAGACCTAATGGTTATCTCCCTTGTTCCCTGAACATTGGTGTTATCCTGTTCTTTTTTCAAGGTGCCCAGATTTCATGTTGTTCAAACACACATGCTTTATGAACAATTTGTACAGTTAACTGCAATAATCACAGGGTCCTGAGGCAACATACATCCTCAGTTTAGGAAGATGACAGAATTAAGAGATAAAAGACAAGCATTGGAAATTATAAAAGTATTGATTGGGGAAGTGATAAATGTCCATGAAATCTTCACAATTTGTGTTCAGAGATTGCAGTAAAGACAGGCATGAGAAATTATAAAAGTATTAATTTGGAGAACTAACAAATGTCCATGAAATCTTCACAATTTATGTTGTTCTGTCATGGCTTCAACAGGTCCCTCCATTCGGGGTCCCTGACTTCCCACAAAAAGTAGCCATTTGTAAACCAGGAGGAGGGCCCTTAGCAGCCTCACAAGCCAGCAATTTGATTTTGGACTTTCCATCATCCAAAACGGTGTGAATTTAAGTGTTTGTTATTTAAGTCACCCAGTGTATAGCATTTTGCTATAACAACTCAATCTAACACATATATACAAAAACGAATGAACTTAACATATATGAAGCCAAATTGACAGTACAAGGAGAAACCAAAAAGTTAATATAAATAGTTAGAGATTTTAACTTCTATTTTCAATTTATATGACAACTACTTACACACAGAAAATCGATAAAGACATGGAAGAATTAAAGAACAATATCAACTCATAAACCTTATTGATGGTTACAGAAGACTGCAAACAACGATTGAAGAATTTATAGTCACTTCAAGCAGACATCGTATATTCACCAAGATGCTATATGCTGATTCTTTAAAAAGTACAAAATTTTAAAAGATGGAAATATCATAGCATATTTTATTTTCTTTCACCAATATAAAATTCTGTAAAATTAAATAAAAATATTCAAAAATCACCAAATACTCAACAACATTTTTTTTTTTTTTTTTTTTTTTTTTTTTTGAGACGGAGTCTTGCTCTGTAGCCTGGGCTGGAGTGCAGTGGCCGGATCTCAGCTCACTGCAAGCTCCGCCTCCCGGGTTTACGGCATTCTCCTGCCTCAGCCTCCGGAGTAGCTGGGACTACAGGCGCCCGCCACCTCGCCCGGCTAGTTTTTTTTTTTTTTTTTGTATTTTTAGTAGAGACGGGGTTTCACCGTGTTAGCCAGGATGGTCTCGATCTCCTGACCTCGTGATCCGCCCGTCTCGGCCTCCCAAAGTGCTGGGATTACAGGCTTGAGCCACCGCGCCCGGCCTCAACAACATATTTTTAAATTACCAGTAGTTAATTATAAAGTAACAAAATATTAGAAAATATTTTGAGTTGTGCAATAATGGAAATACAATGTATCAAATTTCATAGGATATAGCTATAGCAGAACTTAAAGGGATATTTATAGCTTTAAAATTTGTGTTATAATAAGTTACAAATAGAGTAAGTAACCTATATTTTCACATTACTCAGCTAGAAAAAGATGTTTAAAAGATGTCCAAAAGTAAGTACAAGATAGGAAATTATAAAGAGAAGTGAAGGAATTATGTAACAAATGATACAAAGAACAAACAAAGCCAAATTTGGATTATTAAAAGAAAATCTACAAAATTGTTCAGCCACAAGCTAGTGCTAAAAAATCAAAAGAGAAGACAGCAGTTACTAATACTAGAAAGTTAAAAGGCATCTTTAGAGATCTTATATTAAGGTAAAATGAGGGAATGTTTTGATCAACATTAAATAATGTATGCAAATAAATTTCAAAATCTCAATAAATTGCCAAAAATCATTGAAAGACAGAAAATGCAAAAGCTAAATCAAGAAGAATTATAAATTCTGAATAATCTAATATTCAATAAAAAAAGATAAAAGTAAAATTTATCATAAAGAAAAATCCAGTCCACATAGCTTCAATATCATTTTTACCTAATACTTAAAAAAGAAATTAGGTCATTTCTACATAAACTCTTTCATAAAAGTTTCACTTGAAGGGATTTAAGGGAAATTTATAACTTTGGAAGTTTGTATTAAAATCAGTATTAAAGCTTATATTAAATATCAGCTTGCACAAACCTGTATGAAAAATTGACAAACTTTCACAAATAGAAAATTGAGAGTAATATACTTCACAGAGTGAACTTTAATAACCATAAAACATATCTAATTTAGTTAATTAATATATACGAGGAAAAATACACCTTGACAGAGTTAGTTCATTCCAGGAGTGCAAATTTAGCTAAATATTTAAAAAGCAATTGTTATACTTCATCTATTAGCAGAATAAAGGAGATAGCAATATGATCATTTCAATATGCAGGAAATCATTTCAATAATTTCAACATTATTTTACAATAAAAGCTATCAGCATTCTAGGAATAAAAGAAAACTTGCTTGATATAATAAAAAGTAGGTAAAAATTAGAGCTTACATCTTATTGGTGAAATATTAACTATTTTCCCTCTAAGATTAGGCAAAGAGTAAATACACTGTCACTACTTCTGTTTTGCCAGAGATACTGTCCACTATATTAACATGGGAAAGTAAAATGCATACAGTTGATAAAGGAAAAATGGTATTGTCCTGAATGTAGAAAATAAAACTCTGTAAAACAACTACTAGAACTAGTAAACACAGTTATGAAATCCATAAGATACATGGTTAGCATAAAAATCAATTGTATTTTTCAAATTTTGAAAATGAAAACTCCATTAATTTGCATTGTCATGAAAACAAAATATTTAATAAGAAATGTTACAAATAATAATTGTAAGATCTTTGCACTAAAAACTGTAAACCATTATTCATGATTAAATAAAGAAAAACAGCAACTACATGGATTGGCAGATTCATCATTCTTAAGATGTCACATCTTCCTAAAATTTTATATAGATTTAATGTAATCCCTTTCATAAATCTCACCAAGCTTTTTTGTAGATAAGAACAAATTCAATCAACATTTTATAAACATATACAAATAAACTATAATAGTCAACTAAATTGAGTTTAAAAAGTCCAAAACTACCATCCATGAGATTACAGAATGTCTTATACACCATTATGGTACTTCACAGAGCATTGCTTCTGATCAAAGTACTCATTTCACAACAAAATAAGTTTGGCAAGGGATGCAAACCTATAGAATGTATTGATCTTACCATGCTTCCTGGCATCCTAAAGCAGCTGGCTTGATAGAACAGTGAAATGGCCTCTGAGGACTCAGTTATAGTTCCAGTTGGGTGGCAGTCCATTATAGGACTGGAACAAGATTCTCCAGAAGGTTCTAAATTAGCATGCCATATGTGATGTCATTTCTCCGAAAGGTGGAAACCTCAGGTCCAGGAATCCAGTACGGTTTTCTTATATACTCTTTTACTACTCAGCAAGTTGGAGGATTTCGGTGACATGCAGATTTATAGGTGCAAATGTATAAACATGTTTATAATAAACTTTAAAGTAACCTGTAGACTTTACGAGTAGTATGGTCACATTTGTCAAGTAATTATCTGGCTGTTATACAATTCAAGTTATCAGAAAATGTATAACTTTTATTTAACAACTATTTAATGCCTACTATGTTTGATGCTGTCTTCTTAGTACTTACTTATGTGTATCATTTATTTTAATCTTAAGAAATATATCAAGTAGTAACTATTACTAAGTGAACACTTTCATAGAATACATTTAGGCAGATAGGTGAAGTTACTTGTCTAAGATCACATTACAGGTAGGTCAGCGTTGAGTCAAACTCAAGTATTCCACTTTAAAATTCATACTCTTAACTTCTGTCTGATTTCTATTAAAGAACATATTGGAGATAAAGCCAAGAATTTGCAATCAAAAATATGTTATTGAAAAGAATGGGATAAAATCATCAACAAAATCTTTAGGATATAAACAGAGAGATGAACAAAGGTCAAGAGAAAGACGTATGTTGATAGTTTGAGGAATGAGTGAAGTTACATGTGAGCAGGAGTTAAATGATGGTGCCGGAGAACACATGGGAAATAATAGATTTAAATATCAGAGTGCAGGTTTCAACAACTCTTATTACACCTAGCAAATCTGATACATTTTCTGACCTTTGCATTGGAAACACAATTGTCAGAATGTGATTTGATACTCCAGAATAAAGGTCCAGATAGCTGATATTTCAATGAACACTTAGCTTGAATACTTAGCTAGTTCTAATAATGTCAAGATATGTGACCCAGATATGGTTACCTTTACAAGGAAAAATTTACTCAGGCATCTAATGACTGGCAGAATAATTCTGTCAATTTTATTGTAATGTGTCATGGTGTGTAGTGGGCAAAATAGTGTCCCGAAAAGATGTGCACTTCCATATTCCTGGAACAGTTAATGTTACCTTATATGGAAAAAGCAACTTCACCGATGTGATTAAAATTAAGGATATTGAGATGAGTAGATTATTTTAGATTATCAGAATGGGGTCAATCTGATCGCATGAGTCCTTAGGAGAAGAAAAAATGACAAAAGTATAGGTTAGAGAGATTTGACGTAAGAAAGATTTGAGCCATTTTTGCTAGCTTTAAAAGCTACAGGAAAGAAACAAAGAATCAAAGAATGATGATGGCCTCTAGAAGCTGAAAAAATGTAAGAACATGAATTATCCCCTGGAGCTTCTAGAAAAGAATAAAGCCCTGAGGAAATCTTTAATTCAGCCCAGTGACACTCATGGACAAATTTTGATCTTCAGAACTTAAAATAATAAATTTCTGTTGTTTTAAGCCACTAAACTTGTAGTAATTTGTTACAACAGCAATAAAAAATAATACAGATTGGTAAGTAAGAGTTATCTTGGAGATAATGAGTCAGTTGTGTATCCAATTATTAGCAGAGTAACTGGAACATTACACTGGGTACTTAATATTAATCTTTTAAGTCAATAATTAAGTTGAAAGTACATAGAATCTTTGGGAGGTGACAATGGAGAAGATAATATTATAAAAAATAGATATAAGTGAACATGAGCAAAATCTTTCAGTTAAATTATCTTAAAATTTGAAATAGAATTTGAGCCTAAAGTCAGATATATTGTTAACTCTAGAATGTATAGAGTCATTAGGTAATATTACTGCTCTATTTGTCTCTGCAGTTGGTATAACACTGTGCATGCTAAGAAAACTTCATGTTCTTTGGTTATTTTTCTCGCAAGTGAGAGTATATTGTTACTGATAGAAATTAAAAATAAAAGACAAAAGCTCTCTCACAACTGTTATTTATTGCCTGTTGAATCATTCATTCAAAATGTTTTTAATGTGTATCTATCATGCATAAAATATGTTATACGCTAGGAATAAAATAGTAAATGAAACAATCACTATCTTTACCGGTACATTTGAAAGCTGTTTGATTAAAAAAATACTTTAATCAAATATCTATACAAAGATAAAATTGCAAGAAAAAGAAATCGCAAGGAAGGCAAACATAGGGAGTTATGAGAGTGAATAAGGGAAGACTTTGTGTATTTTTGAACTTGGGCTTAAGGGTAAACAACAAAAGTTTCTCCCAGAAAGTACTTATTTTACTTAACCCCAGTCTTCTGGTAAGAAAACATTTTAAAAGGTCAATTTTCAAGGCATGATAAATCTAAGCACTGGCAGCCAGCCTGTGGATATAACAAGCTGACAGCTTATGCTCCTAGAAAGTCATGGTAAGCGAATAGAATGTAGAGGAGGGATCAGCCCATAGAAGGGAAGAAAGTTTTGTTTTTGAGAAATCAAAACTTAAGCAAGGAAGAGGGGCAGGGTATATATAACCTTCTAAGGGGGATAATGAAACTTAGACGATGTCTGGGAAGATTGTAGCCCCATAGTACTCGACCAATAAGGAATTGCGGGAGGGAGTTGCATGCTAGGAGATAAATTATCTGTTTTGACTGCCATGGGTGTGCCTGCCTACCAGACACTGATCTTTCAAGACTGTTATTAGAAGTCTCACTTTCACTGTGCTCAGTGCCTCTAAGTCCATTCTTTGGGTTTGGACGAGTGAGTGTGTTTCTCACACCACTGTATCACTAACTAACCCAAATGACAAATATTGCTTTTAACCATATTGCTTTCTGGAAGCTGTGGATTCTGTGAAAAATTATTATTTCCTTTGCCCCAGCATCTTTAGAAGGTTTCCTGCATCTCAGAAACATTACCCATCCTGGAACAGGGAGAGAAACATTTTGGCTATGTTTCTTCTTAATGATATTATATATTAAGCAACTAACTTATCTGGGATGTGGGTTTAACTCATATGATAACTTTCTAAAGGTACAGATTTCTGAAAGTGCTTTGAAACCTGTAAAGTGTTACATACATTTGAAGAGGAATTATTATTAATTTCTCAGTAATCTGTTCCTAGTTAGATATTCAGAGGAACTTAGAAATGGATATTTCAAATTATTATATAACAAAATGGTCAGGGCAGATCACAAGTTAATCTGTTTTGTATTTGAGATATTCATATAAAGAGAAGTTCCAACCTAAATAACTGTTTCTTCAGTGGAAGAGATGATGAATCAGGTATGTTGAAAGGGATCAGGAAACATATCATCTATACTAATAGTTTAATTGATAGAATGTAGTCAACTTTTAAATTCCTTTTCTAGTAAGATTAATTTGGCTTTTCCCCACAATGGCCACATGAGATTCTGAACTGAATCATACTCTGAGGATATGCATAGAAATTATTATACTACATAAAATGGCCATAGTTAGTCCTTTAAAAAAATCTGATTTTTCTTTTATAAGAGTATAGTGCATCCTGATATATAAGGTTAATAAACCAGAGAAAATGAAGACATATTTCCATTTTAGTAGTAGCATTGTTGAGCCAAGAGTAAGCCTTATTTCCAACTAAGTAGAAAAAAATTAAAAAGCTACGTTTCTCTAAAAGCTGTCAGGAATATCTCTATTTTATCAATTATGAAAAACAATTTAATAGTAATCTAAAATCATTCAATAATATCAAATATATTTCTCACTAATATGATTTCAAAAGTTGAATGTAGCATAAGTTCATTGAAATGAGTGGCTCATGTCTGTCACAATATATGCCAAGTTTTAGCAAAACCTCTGAAACAGCAATGAAGAAACAACACATAATTGGAAGAAATAGAATTTTTATTAGCCACTATATAAAAATAATGAGTTCACACAGCTTTATATTCTAAAAGATACTCCCTGACAAAAAATTGCTAGCTGTTTCTTTATTACATGGTTTACTGTCTTGGGTCATAGTAATTTATAAAAGGTTGTATCTGCTGGTTTTGAAAATAAAGCTAAAATTGATTTATTTCTTCTCTATTTAGTCTGCAGTCTTTATTATTGGCAGCTCCTTTTTCTACTTGAAATTGAAAATTACATTGAGGCTATGACTACATTTTAGAAGGTAGAAATTTCAAAAGAGTCTGTATATAGACAATCAGCTAAATACATAAAAAAGAGAAAGCAATAGAAAAATATGGCACGTTTATTCACATAATTTTAGTATGCATATTTTCCCCTTCCTGAATACATTGTTTCTGGTGCAGTTGTTACATTGTTCTTTATCTATCAAACCCCATGAATTGTTTGAATAGAGAACTAGCACCGAAAAGATAACTTAAAAACAATTTCTTTTGTAAATACTTTGAATATTTTTAAAACATTATTTTTTAAGATATAAGTGAAAGATACATCATGGTTATGAAGAGACTAAATCTGAAAAATAAAATACTTGCTTACTAAGCAAAATTTAGGACTTTTTAGTGTAACAAAAGTGATTCAAGCAAAATTTAGAACTTTTTTAGCTTAACAAAAATGATTCTAGCATTGAACTAGGGAATAAAAATAGACATGAGAATAGCTTACAAAATCCTGAACAAAGGGAATATTAAAGTCAGACTCACACTACCCTATAATAAAATGGAATATAGAACTTGAATGCTTAAAATCACATGATGTTGGCAAAGAATTGATGACTTTGAAACAGATTCTAGTATGTAGAAGGGCATATTATATAAAAAAGGAAATGCCACAAACCAATGAGAAAGACTTTTCATCAAACAAGTAAAGTTGGGAGCAGTAGTAAACTTCAGAGAAAAGTAGAATCCTTAGAGGAGAAGAAACATGGATAGTGAATAAGCATAAAAAGATGCCAAATCTTGCTAAAATGAAAATGAAAATTAAGAACACATTAATTTGACATGTAATACCTAGTAGATTGGCGAACATTAGCAGTAAAATAGTGAACATGGGAGAAAATGTGGATCAAGGCAAAATTTTGTATCTTCTGGGTGAAAATGTACATTTTTGTAATCTCATTAAATTTGCATTATTATTTTAATGTGAAGACTCACATTTCCTACAATCATGCATTTTCATTGCTAGGTATACACTCCACAGGAATTCTTGCACACAGGCAACAGCAGACTTCTATGTAAATGTTCTTAGAAACATTGTTTATATTAATAAAAAATATTTTAAAAAGTCATTGACAATAGAATAAATTGTGACATATTCACACAATGAAATAATATACAGTTGTGAAACAAAACAAGTCACAAACTATAACACATAGCATATAATAGTCTTTTTTCTTTCATTTTTGGTTGACATATAAAAATTGCACATGTTTATAAGATAATGAAGTTTCAATATATGTATATAGTATTTTAATAATAAAAGGATAATTACTATATCCATCATCCCAAATATTTATCACTTCTTTGTGATGGGAACATTCAAAATCCTCTCTTCTAGCTTTTTGAAAATATACGATACATTGTTATTAACTATGCTCGAAGTGCTATAAGTTAGAACTTACTTATCCTATCTAGTTGTAATTTTTTATTCTCTGACCAACCTCTTACTACCTTGCTTCCACTTTACCATTTTCAGCATTCAATAACCACAATTCTATTCTCTACTTCTATGAGCTCAATTTTCTTTAGCTCTCATATATGAGTGAGAATATGTGGTATTTACCTTTCTGTTCCTGATTTATTTTGCTTAATAATCTTCAGGCTCATCTATTGTTGTAAATGATAAAATGCCAATGTTTTTCTAGCTAAATAGCATTCCATTCTGTATACATTTTTCATTTTGCATATCAGTTTATTTGCTAATAGATATTAAAATTAATTATATATATTTTTTATTGTAGGTAGTGATATAACAAATATGAAGGTACAGACATCTCTTTGACATACTGATTTCCTTTCTTTTGAATAAAATGTTCAGTAGTGAGTTGCTGATTTATATAAAGTTCTATTTGTAGTTTTTTGAGAAACCTCCATACTATTTTTCATAATGGCTGTACTAATTTACAATTCCATCAATGGTGTATAACAGCTTCCTTTTATCTACATTCTGTCCTGCATTTACTGGGTTTTGTCTTTTTGGTAATAGTCAGTCTAACTTGGGTGGGACAATGTCTCATTGTGATTTCAATTTGTATTTTCTTGATAATTAATGATGTTCAACATTTTTTTCATATACTTGTTGGCCATTTCAAAATTATTTTTATGTTTATTTATTTTACAGACAGAGTTCTATGTTGCTCAAGCTGGATTCAAACCTCTGGGCTCTGATTCTCCTGCCTCAGCTTCCTAAACATCTAGGACTACAGGCACGTGCCCCCACACTCAGCTACTTGTTAACCATTTTTATGTTTTCTTTAGAGCAATTTCTATTCAGATACTATGCCGTTTTTGAAACAGATTATTTTATTTTTTTGTTTGAATTGTTTGAGTTTCTTGTATATTCTGGATATCAGAACCTTGTTGAACAAATAGTTTGCAAAAATTTTTCTCATTCTACAGGTTGCGTCTACTCTCTGATTGTTTTCATTAGGTTGCAGAATATTTTCAGTTTAATATAGTTCCATTTGTCTATTTTTGGTTTTGTTGTCTTTGCATGTTTGCTTTACCTGTGTATTTTATACTTTCACACGTTTTTATGATGGTAGATATCATCTTTTTTTTTTTTTTTTTTTACTTTCCAGTTTAGAATTCCTTGAAGACTTCTTAGAGTCATCTATGATGATGAATTTCTTCAGTTTTTGCTTAACTTCACTCATGGAGGGTAACTTTGATGGATACAGTATCCTTAACTCACAGGTGATTTTTTTTGTATGTTTCATTTTTTGTTTTCACTCAGCAGTTTGAATATATCATCCCATTCTCTTCTGGTCTGTAAGGTTTCTGATGAGAAATTCACTGTTGGTCTGAGGTGGATTTCCTTATAAGTGATGAGACATTTGCTATTTTCAGAATTCTCTCTTGTCTTTGATTTTTAACAGTTTGTCAATAATGTGCCATGGAGAAGAATTTTTTGAGTTGTATTTATTTAGAAATCTCTAAGCTTCCTGTGTTTGAATGTCTTAATCTATTTGCTAAATTTAAGAGGTTGTTCAGTTCTCATTGATTAAAATAACTTTTCTATCACTTTAATTTTCTCATATTTCTGAGACAACAAAAATATGAAAAATTGAGCACTTTATGCTGTGCCATATTTCATGTGTGCTTTGTTCATTATTTTTTATTTTTTTATTTTCATCTGGCTAGGTTATTTCAAATGACATTTCTTTAAGTTCTAAAATTCTACTGTTTGATATAGTCAATTGGAGTTTTCAGATGTAGTTTATATTTTATTCAATGAGTTCTTCAGTTCTAAGATGTCTGTTTCGTTCTTTTTAGGTGAAATTTATCTCTTTGTTGAATTGCTCATTCAGATCATGAATTGTTTCTGATTACACTGAATTGTCTACCTGTATTTTCTTGTAGCTCACTTAATTTCTTTAAGATTATTATTTTTAACTGCTTTTCACACTTTTGATAAATTTTCTTTTTTGGAGGGATCTGTTACCAGAGAATTATTATGTTCTTTAGGAGGTCTCAAATTTTCTTGCTTTTTATTTTTTATATTTCTTCTGTCAATATATTGATATATGTTTATCTGGTATAACAGTTGCTTTTGTAGGAAAATACTATCTTCTATAGACATAACTATATCATTCATTGTGTAGGTTGCTTTGGGTTTGCTTCAGAAGGTGTACAACAATGCAGTTTTTTTGTAATATATTTTAAAAATTGTTTTCAACCTCAGCGGTGTCTACTAGTGCCTTAGTGGAGTAAGCTGAAATTGTTTGTAGAGGCTGTAGGTCAGCCTTGCTGGGATAGGAATGCTGGGAGGTTTGGGGACTGGGACTGGCTTCCTTGATCCTCAGATTGCAGAAGGCCTATTGTGGGACTTCACCTTGTGATCCTGTGAGTCAGTACTCCTTAATAAACTCCTGATTCATATATACATCTATCCTATTAGTTCTGTCTCTTTAGAGAACACTGACTAATACAGAGACTCAGTAAGACTTAAAGATTAAGGCAAGCCATCACTACAAATTTTATGAGTGCAATGGAATTTCTTGAATGCTGTTCTAAGTATGCAAAATAAAACTAAGCATCTTAAGGTGGATATTAATAAGGACATGGGAAGTATATCTTATTCTTATACCATAAAGAGGAAGGTCCTAATGTCTTGTAACCATTGTATGTCATTCTCTCAGATCCAAACTAAATATATATACACACACACACACACACACACACACACACACACATATATATATATATATATATTCATATATCCTCAGCAATTGTGTTTGATTGATTTTGTGAAATTGAATTTGAACTTGGTGTTGAATTAATTCAAAATCTTACAGTACTTGATGAAGATGCTGAAGGGGGAACATATTCCCTGGGTACTGCCTCTGCTGAAGAGAACCAAGTTTTTTCTAATTTCTTCCTTGCTAAAACTAAGTAAAACAGAGGCAACATTTTGGACTTTAAACTATCAAGTAAATAACGTGAGGAGTTTCACATTGAGGCACAGACATCTTCTCAGTCTTTAATAACCAATGGGAGTATATTTCAATTTAATTTATGCTTATATCATTAGCA
The DNA here is from genome assembly GCF_043159975.1 of Macaca nemestrina. Lineage (NCBI taxonomy): Eukaryota > Metazoa > Chordata > Mammalia > Primates > Cercopithecidae > Macaca > Macaca nemestrina. Next base: position 126,963,804 of record NC_092127.1, on the reverse strand, counting down.
TTTTGTTTTTTATATTTAATAATTTTATTTATTTTCATATAATAATTATCTTTTCTTAGCTATATTGGAGAGTTTACTTGAAAATGAGATGTGGAATATGAAAGAAGTGACTGTTCAAGGAAAGATACAATATGACCTGGGAATTACTTAATTAGTATGCAATATATATGAAAGTGTAGCTAACAGTTAAGAGTGAAAGAATAAACCAATTCAAGAAATATATTTTGGAACGTTAATGTGTTACCATTTCACTATCAAAGGCAAGTTGCAAAGGATGCACTTACTTTAATATAATTATATAAAGCACATATAACAATATTACATATAACTTATTAATGTAATATAGGTAATAAGTTTATAATCATCAGAGTGCAAAAAAAAAAAAAATGTCTATCCAACTCAAGATCCTGGTTACCTCTGAAGCAAGACTGTTGGATAAAATCCAATAAACATGTGTATTCAACGACCTTAATTTTAATTGTAGAGGTCTCTTTTTCCCTTATGGTGTTCTGGATTTCAGAATCAATGGCCAGTTAGCATCCTAATATATACTGCAGGCAATTTATTTTTATTACGTCATTTTTATTTTACATTTAAAAGCATATTTCTGGATGTTTGTTATTTTACCTTGATTTTACTTGACATTATGGCAAATCTATAAAAATTTATAGACTGAGCACTTATAACTCAGATAAGTTCTTATGTATTTAGATAATTTTATATTCTCTATGTCTTGATCTTTTAAATCAGGGACACATTGTTAGTATATTGTTTCTGATTTTTTTGTTTCTCCAAGTCTCTCATTCTTCATCTTATCATCTTAATATATTTTTATGTGCATTCTGAGTATTAATGTCAAGTTTTTCCTTCACAGCAGATTAAAGTTTCTGCAATGCTAATTTTTATTACAGTTGCTTTAAAGATTTGCATTTTGATATTTATTTTAATGCCCCAATATACTTTCATTATATGTCCCACATCGCCTGCTTTAAGAAAAGCTTCTTTTAAATAAAAGACTACTGCTTTACATTTTGCCTGTTGCTTTATAAAGTCAAATGTTTCTAAATTTATTATAGTACACTTGCACTGTATAAGTCCTTTTATATTTGTTTTCATTTTGCTCATGGATAGAAGTGGTATGCATTTGTTTCCCCCAAAATTAATATGTTCGAGTTCTCACTCCATTACCTCAGAATGCAGTTTGGAAATAGCGTTTTTGAAAACAGCTTCTTATAATATGATCAATTAAGTTGAGGTCATTAGGAGGGTTTTAATGGAATACGACTGTGTCCTCATAAGAAGAGGAAATTTGGACATAGATACCAACACAAACAGGGATAAACATGAAGATTGGAGTTAGGCTACCAGAGATAAAGAAGTACAAAAAGTTAGGAGAGAGGTCCTTTCTGATCGCCTTCCACGGGAGCACGGCAATGCTGTCATTTTAGCGTTCTAGGCTTCAAAACTGCGAGAGAATACATTTCTTTTTCTTTTTTTTTTTTTTTTTAAGTCAAACACCTTGTGTTTTTTTTTTTTTTTAAGTATGCAAATATATATGGCTTTTTTTTCTTCATCTTTGAGTTATTCGGTGAGGACTGCCTGGTTTGCACTGAAGAAATTATGTGTGCATGCATGTATGTGTGCAGACATACATGTGTTCTAGCAGATGTAGTGAGCAGCACAACTCAGTTGAGATGGTCTACACAATTTGTTAGAAACATAGTTAGAATACCTGGACCATGGTCTTTCTCCTGATATTTCAGTGACTATCTAACTCCACACATCACGCCAATAACTTGGAAGTGTGGCAACATACGATTGGAACTGAGTAATGACCTCCTGAATTGATATTTTCCCTGAAATTATTGTAGATCTCTACTACTTTATTTCCTTCACAAAGAAAATCAAGCTCAATGCTTATTTGAACTTTGTCTTCTCTGAAATTACATGATCATGTAAGAAAAAAATAATTATAGGAAATTGTTTTCATTTTTGCAAATATTGTAAGAGATTAATGAGAATTTTTGAAATTCCATCTTATTATCAGCCAAATGCTTGCAAAAAGAAAGTATCTGTATTGCCTCTATGGTGTGCTTCAGGATTCTGTTTCTTTCTTGTTGTTCTTGATATATATGTCTTCCTTTTTGGGTGGTGGGGCGCAGGGGTGGGGTGAATGGTGCAATTATTAAGGTCCAAACAATTATTTAGAGAAGTTTTATTTACTATCTTAACTTAGCAGCATATTTTTAAACTTGTTCAGGCTTTTAGCTTGAGAGGCTCTTCCACAAAAAGTAATTAATCTGACAGCCCATTATGACATATGACGACCAGAATTACAAGCCGTCCTAGAAGGCGATTTACTTTTGTCCAATGCCTCATTCTTTTTTTTTTTTTTTTTTTTTTTGTGAGACGGAGTCTCGCTCTGTCACCCAGGCTAGAGTGCAGTGGCCGGATCTCAGCTCACTGCAAGCTCCGCCTCCCAGGTTTATGCCATTCTCCTGCCTCAGCCTCCCGAGCAGCTGGGACTACAGGCGCCTGCCACCTTGCCTGGCTAGTTTTTTTTTTTGTATTTTTTAGTAGAGACGGGGTTTCACCGTGTTAGCCAGGATGGTCTCGATCTCTTGACCTCGTGATCCACCCGTCTCGGCCTCCCAAAGTGCTGGGATTACAGGCTTGAGCCACCGTGCCCGGCTTCTTTTTTTTTTTTTTTTTTAATTTAAGCTAAAAGTCAGGGTTTATTAGAATTTCTGTTTAATCTACCTTCCAATTATATTTGTGCCTGTCCCTTGCCTATATTTGTGGAAATATTCATATGCATGATGTTATAAGCCAGTTATTGCTGTATCTCCACTCTGGCTCTCCCCCAGAACACACACACACACACACACACACACACACACACACACACACACATACACACACCCCATACTTTGACATAAACTGTTTTTCTTACAATCTGTACCCCCAATGTAGAAATATGCTGATGATTTGTATTACCAACCAGTGTGCTTAGCAATTTTCACCACTGCTCATTTTTGTCCTTGTATTTGGTCTCTTCAAATTAAAAATTGTTTATTAAGTTCTTCAAACTTACATTCAATGTAAATACTGAAGTAAAGCTTCAGTGATGGTAAATGACAAGGTAACCCTAAGCCAGCAGTTAAATTTATTTCATATATGAAAGTTATTAAAGAGAAAACTCTCAAATTTCTCAAAAGTGAGTGGCACTCTTTCTTAGCTGCCAATCCCACTGAAGGACTTCCACTATTTGTACATTCTTGGACATTTCTATAATTATGTGTATTAGAGTTCTTTGAAAGGCATACGCTCATGTTATATAGTCATTTTGCCTTGAATCCTTAGAATTGCATTGTCTTCAGAAAATATTCCAAATTTACGTCTTAAGATTGATTCTACTGGTATTATTTATTAAAAACCAATTTCTTTTTAAGAACTGTTATTTCTCACCTACATACACTAACTTGAAAGCATTATGTTTACTCTACTCACCTTTTGTATATTGTCATATAATGTTGTCTTTCCTGCTCAGCAGCATGTAAATAATATGATGAATTCCTACAGTGAGAAATTAGGATATTAAAACAGTAAAAAGACAAACTAATTGCTTCCAATGGCCTCATAACCACTTGCTATGATCAGAATATTTATATAACCCCCAAATACATATGTCGAAATTCTAATCTCCAAATTGATACTATTGGGAGATGAGGTCTTCGGGAGGTGGGGAGTATTTGGGCCTCTTTAATAAAATTAGTACCCTTATAAAATAGTTCTGAAAAATCATCCTTGCCTCTTCCACTATGTGGGGACACAGGGAGAAGGCACTGACTGTGAACCAGAAAGCAGCCCACCCCATACACCAAATTAGTTGGTGCCTTCATCATGGACTTCCCAGACTCCAGAAATAAATTTCAGTTACTCTTAAACTACCCAGTTTATGGTAGTTTATCATAGCAGCACAAACTGACTAAGACAGATATGCCAAGGAACAAAATAGTGATAGAATATGACACATGTGGTTAAAGGTAGGACATATGAACAGATACAAGAAGCAGACAAAAGTAGACTCTGGTTTTCTATAGAGGATGTTAAGGCATTTAGGAGTGTTTATAGGAAGAAATCAAATGCCAGAGGTTGAGCAACATTCAGTAGGAACATTATTTTAATCATGCCTAATAAATTATTATCCATATTTCCAAATAATTTGCCACAATTTTGGAAAAATAAATAAGCAAACCTTTAGCTATATGTCAAACTATGTATTTCATTCCCTTTATTATGCTTAGAGAGTTTCCTCACTCTAATTAGTATGATTTGATATTACTTGATACCTCTAGCACTGTACATCTGCCTAGGAAATAGGAAAGTCATAATAACTTAATAAATTTATGAATTCTTGAAACTTTATACATTTTTTTAATCTAATAATATAGAAACATGTTTTTACAGTATGCTAATCGTAAAAAAGAATGAGTTACAAGACTAACCTTTGGATATCTTGAAAAGTAAGATACATAGCAATTTAAACTATATACAAATTTTAAAACTATTGCAATTAAGATAGAGAAGTCAAAAGATTCTTGAGTGACGTTTCGCATATTAAATAAAACAGTGCCATTCGGTTTTATATTATATCTCTTTTATTTTTTGTATTTTATTTTAAAAGTAGATAAAGACCAGTATATCGGTAAAGGAAACCAAAAGCCCCTAAACACATGGCGAAAATAGCTCATTGTTTTTGATAGCTTAAATTTGCGTTTAAGGTAACAAATGTTAACTTTATAAAAAGATTATATCCCATTAAATAAAATTCTGTTTAGATAAAATACAGGAACTACAGATACACTGATAGCAGAATGACATCTTAAAAGACGAGGGAAAACAGGAAATACTAAACTATATTTTTGTTCAACTATGTAAGCTTCCAAAATGTCCCTTAAAGTAGAATCTCTAACACTTTAAATAGTTCATCTAGTACTATATGTAATTTTTATTATTTATACTTAATATCAACTATGCAGTTTATCACTTAAACCAACACCACCAAAGGTTCTTATAAGAAGGAGATAAATTGGACTCTTTAGAATCTTAAATCCTTGGTAATTTTAATTTTAAATCTTTGGAAAATATTTAATTAAGAATAATTTCTGAATATTACCCACAATGGTAATACAAACTAAAAATCTAATTGTCTCAAAACATAATGTCACAGTATTTCAGGTACCTCTGAGAGTAGCTCATGGTCAGTATATGGATTGTTTAAGAATGGTATGACCTTTATTCACATATCAGCCTATGTTCTGAGATAAAATATTTTTTTCATATAAAACACACTATACCCTCATTCTTAAATTTTGCACAATTTACACATATGGGCTTAAAACTCATAATGGAGGATGTCATAGGAGAGCCCATATGTGTAAATTGTGCAAAATTTAAGAATGAGGGTATAGTGTGTTTTAAATTCAAATAACAATTTAATTTTCTTAAGAAAGAAACCAGATCTTTTTATATAATTTATTTATGTGTTACTTGTAATCCATTAAATTATCATAATTGACAAATTGTTATTGGTGTATAATTAGATAAATCATACAAAATGAATTTATTTTTGTTTTTGCACATTTAAATTTGCATTTAAGGTCACAAATGTTAATAGAGCTAATAGATATGAAATATTTAAGGTATTGAAAATAATGAGCCAAAAAAAAAGCAAGTTGACTTCATCTGAAAAAGGAACAAGTAAAGGGAATAATAATAACCTTACATGTAAACAGTCATGATACATAGCAAAAGCAGTACCTAAAAAAAAATTTACCTTTATGTATTTAGAGTAGAAATTGAAATTATCCACATAAAAGGATAAAATAATTATTTTATCGTAAATGAAGAAAGTAAATATATTTGCATATATTCCATCATGCTCAGGAAAATACAAACTGATGCTGTGATTAGTGATTATCACATATTTGAGAAAAATAAAGTTAAAGTATTGATAGCTGCCAGAGACAGACAAATTCCAAGGCAGAGAGAAACGGGTCCCCAGGGAAACCTGACCCTCAAGACAGAGACAGCCTGAGGCCTGAAAGCTGAAGTACCAGTTCCGGATGGAGTCCACAGCCGAAGTGAGACATTCCTCGTTACCTTTTAGCCAATCAAAAGGTAGTTTTTCCAGGCCCGCCAGTAGACCAATCAGCATTAATTCTCCCATTCTGAGCCCATGAAAACCCCAGAATCAGCCTCACAGACAAGACAAGCATTTTCAGGCCCCCATTCAGACAAAGGGCTATCCACTTCAGGTCCCCTCTCGTTGTCAAGAGCTTTTCTGTCACTCAATATAATTCTTCTCTGCTTTGCTCACTCTCTGGTGTCCGTTTACCTCACTCCTCTTGGTCACAGGGAAAGAAACTGGAACCTGACAGATGACAGGTGAGAAATAGCGCTGTCAGCCTCTCTCGGACTTGCTGAGCTATGGAAGTGAAAAAACCGCTGAGCACCACATGCCCCCCACTCAACAAGCTGTGGGCAGCAGGACCGAATGGGAGCTGCAACACTTCCTGGTGGCTTAAACCTTGGGACTCCCTGAGAAAAAGCTGTAACATCCCTTGAGGCTCCATTGTTGCTGGTATCTAAGAGTTTTTGGTCACTGCCACATCCCCTTCATCCAGACACTGGCACCCAAGACAGAAGTTGGTCACGGCACACCCGGATCAGCTGTACACTGAGCCCAGAGTTGCGGTGGGCGTGCGATTCCGACTGGTAGCGATAGCCAAGCACAGCCTGCCTGAGTGAGTGAGCAGAGTGAACCCAGCAAGCCCTAGCAAAGCCCGGGCCGAGACACCACCGACCACAGAGATTTCTGGCTGGCAAAGCAGCACAAAATCCTGTGTCATTTCTATTCCCGTTAGTATTTTTACCAAATGCATTTTTCAGTACTAATATTTCATTGTGCAGCCCATCTAATTCGCCATATAGTAAAACTAACGATTTTATTAGGCAAAGCAAATTGTGTATTTTTTTTAGTTTTAGATATGCAAAGTAAATATTCATGAAAAGGATTGTTATGTTATCAATATCATTTATTGCATTATAAATTTCTTAAATCTTAATAACTTCAACCTCAACTAATTTTTTTAATTTGGATTAGAGATATTATTAGTGGAATTATGTGGAACATGTAAGTAAACTATAATTTACTAGTGTTTGTGAGGAAGCAGAAAAAATCAGAACAGATAAAAGGAAAGTGTAAAAACAAGGAATTGAAGGAAACAATCTGCTAGTGAAAATGCATTCTTTCTAGATTTGGTAGAGTTGGTGAATAGGAGACTCAATGATTCTACTGAAAATCAAACATGGTCAGACTCCCCGACGTGGTGCATTTCATGAAGTATCACTCTGACACTGGCCCTCTTAGATTTGGAAGTACTGAAAAGATCTTTGCCCCATGTGCACTACCAATATGCATGAAAATTGATGTTTCAAATAACTATTTTAAACAGAAAAAAACTGGTTTCAAACAATACTGTTACCATGTACATGCTTTAAATATATGCTAATTTTAAATTATTCTGTGATTTTTGAGAATTCTTTTTCCAGCTGTAAAGAATGATATTCTAGCAAACCATTTCTACCACCCATATGAAATAATTATAGTTCATAAAAATGTAGATTTAGAGAGGACAGAGTCCTACTTTACATAATAGAGGCATTTTTATGTGCTTCCGTGTGAAATTATTATATCTGACTCTGACCTTTTACACTCTTCATCTGTTTATTTCCAAGGTCTCAAACCATGGAGATGAATACTTACACTAAATATGACACCTCAAACCAGCCCATGACTCTTTGAGCAGACAACTATTTAGATTTCAAAAAAAAAAAGAATACCTTATGACGGTAGGTAATAAAGACAATCCTGGCTTTTCACACACCTCATCTGTTTATTTACATGGCCTCAGACTGTGAAGATAAATACTTACACTAAATATGACATCTCAAACAAGCCCAAGGATCTTTGGGCAGAAAACTGTTTAGAATTTTAAAAAGTACCTTATAGGGAAAGCAGAGCAAGATGGCCAAATTGAAACATCTAGCCATCATCTCCTACACAGGAACAGCAAATTTAACAACTATCCACACAGGAAAGAACCTTCATAAGAAACAAAAATCAGGTTAGTAACCTCAGTACATGGTTTTTACATCATATCAAGATAAGAGGATTGCAATTCCTGGGCAAGTCCTGGTGCTCTGCTCGGCTCAGAGTCAGTGGATTTGGGGTGCACACAACCTAGTGAGTCATGAGTTGGAGTGGCCAAGGGAGTGCTTGCATCACCCCTCTTCCAACTCCAGGCAGTGCAGCTTATAACTCCAGAAGGAGAGGAAAGAGTAAAAAGTACTTTGTCTTGAAACTGGGGATACCAGCTGAGCCACAGTGAAAAACAGCACCGGGCAGAGTCCTGAAGTCCCTGTTCCAGGTCATAGCTTCTGGATGACACTTCTAGACCTACCCTGGACCAGAAGGGAACCCACTTCCCTGAAGAGAAGGGTTCTGTTCTTGCAGAATTCACCACCTGCTAACAAAAGAGCCTTTGGGCCTTGAATAAATATCAGCAATAGTTAGGCAGCAGTCCCCACAGGCCTTGGGCAAAATTTAGTATTGTGCAGACTTCAGGCATGACCCAACACATTTTCAGCTGTGGGAGTCACAGAAAGAGACCACCTCTGCTTGCAGAAAGTAAAGAAAAAAATAAAGGGGGCTTTGTCTTGAAACTTTAGTACCAGCTGAGCCACAAGTCGCCACAGGCCTTGGGTAATACCCAGTATTGTATTAGCTTCAGGTGTGTCTCAGCACAGACCCAGTGTTGGTGACCACAGGAGTTCTTGTGACACTCTTATCCCAATTCCAGGCAGCTCAGCATGGGTCAGGAGACTGCTTTGGGGAGGAGAAAATAAGCAAAGAAAAGACTCTGCCTTGTAATCCAGTGAATTCTTTAATACCTTATGCAAGACCATCAGAGTGGTACCTCTATGAGTCTGCTAGAGTCACAGCATTACAGGGCTTGGGATTCCCCCTAATGTACATATGAATGCAGAACCAAATGTCTAGATCAAGACACTCAATTCCCTTTGAACACCTGGAAAGTCTTCTCAAGAAGGACAAATACAAATAAACATAGGCTACAAATATTACAATAAATGCCTAACTCTTCAATGCCCAAACAATGATAAACGTCCACAAGCATCAAGACCATCCAAGAAAACATGACCTTTACCAAATGGATTAAATAAGGCACCAGTGACCAATTCCAGAGTGATGGAGATATGTGACTTTCGGGCAGATAATTCAGAACAGCTGTTTTGAGGGAGATCAACAAAATTCAAAATAACACAGAGAAAGAATTCAGAATCTCATCAGATAAATTTAATAAAGAGATTAAAATAATTAAAAAGAATAAGGCAGAAAATCTGCGGCTGAAAAAATTAATTTAAAAACTGAAGAATGCAACAGAGGCTCTAAACAGCAGAACTAAGCTGAAGAAAGAATTGGTGACCTTGATAATAGAGTTTTTGAAAATATACAGTAAGAGGAGACAAAAGAAAAAGAATAAAAAATAATGAGACATGCCTCTGGAATCTAGAAAATAGCCTCAGAATAGACAGATCTAAGATACTGGCCTTAAAAGAGAGGTAGAAAAAGTGTTAGGTGTAGAAAGTTTATTTAAAGGGATAATCATAGAAAACTTCCAAAGCCAGAGAAATATATCACTATTCCAATACAAGAAGGTTATAGAGAATACCAAGTAAGACTACCTCAAGACATTTAATAATCAAACTACCAAAAGTAAAGGAAAAGAAAGTATCTTAAAAGCAGAAATAGAAAATTAAAAAAAAAAAAAAAAAAACAAGAAAAAAAAAAAAAAACTGTAAAGCAGCTCAAATATGACTGACAACAGATTTCTTAGTGGAAACATTACAGGCCAGGAGAGAGTGATACAATATTTTCAAAGCTTTGAAGGAAACAATAACAACTTTTATCCTAATATATTACATCCAGTGAAAATATCCTTTAAACATAAGGAAGAAATAAATACTCTCCAAGACAAACAAAGGCGAAGAATTTCATCAATACCAGAACTGTATTACAGAAATGCTTAAGAAATTTACTCAATTTGAAAAAAAAGGTGTTAATGAGCTGAAGAAAATCATCTGAAAGTATGAAACTCACTGATAACAGTAAATATACAGACAAATACAAAACATTATAACATTAACTCTGGTGTGTAAACTACTAATATCTAGAGTAGGAAGACCGAGAGACAAACCAACAAAAATAATAACTACAACAACATTTTAAGACATAGACAATGTAATCAGATATAAATAAAAACAGCAAAAAGTTAAAACTTGTAGGGAAGAAATTAAAATGTAGAGTTGTTGTTAGTTTTTAATTTTCTTGTTTGTTAGTTGATTTTTGTAATTAGAATTGTCATCAGTTTAAAATACCAGGTTATAGGAGGTAATTTGCCACCCTCATGGTATTTTCAAATCAAAAAACCAACAACAGATACACAAAAATATAAAGCAAGAAATTAAAAGATACAACCATAGAAAATCATATTCACAAAAAGAAAGACAGGAAGAAAGGAAAAATATATCTAAAAACAACCAGAAAACAACAAAATGGTAGTAGTAAATCCTTATATATCAATAATAACATTAAACATAAATACAATAAATGCTCCATTCAAAAGACACAAAATGGCTGAATGAATGAAAAAACAAGGTCCAATTGTCTGTTGCCTACACACAACTTCATTTATATAGGCAGAAATGGACTAAAAATAAAGGGCTAGAAAAAGATATTCTATGCAAATGGAAACCAATAAAGAGCAGTAGTATATTTATAGCAGATAAAAGAAATTTCAAGACACAACCTATTATTGGCATGGAAGTATATGCCAATAATTTGAAAAATTTAGAAGAAATGAATAAATTCCAAGAAAATCTACCAAGACTGAATCATGAAGAAATCCAAAACCTTAATAGATAAATAACAGGTACCAAAACTGGAGCTATAATAAAAATCTCTGAGCAAAGAAAATCATGATAGTTGATTGATTCACTGTTGAATTATACCAAACATTTAAAGAAGACCTAATACCAATTGTACTGAAACTATATAAAAAATAGAGGGGGAAGGAATACTTCCAAACATATCTCTTGAGTCCAGTATTACCATTATTTCAAAACCAAAGATATATCAATAAAAGAAAGTTACAGGCTGATATCTCTGATAAACTTTGATGCAAAAATCCTCAGCAAAATACCAGAAAATTAAGTCCAACAACACATTAAAAAGATTATTTTTCATGACCAACAGGGATTCATCCCAGGGATACAAGGATATTTCAACATTTGAAAATCAATGTGGGCTGGGCGCGTTGGCTCAAGCCTGTAATCCCAGCACTTTGGGAGGCCAAGACGGGCGGATCACGAGGTCAGGAGATCGAGACCATCCTGGCTAACACGGTGAAACCCCGTCTCTACTAAAAAAAAAATACAAAAAACTAGCCGGGCGAGGTGGCGGGCGCCTGTAGTCCCAGCTACTCGGGAGGCTGAGGCAGGAGAATGGTGCAAACCCGGGAGGCGGAGCTTGCAGTGAGCTGAGATCCGGCCACTGCACTCCAGCCTGGGCGACAGAGCGAGACTCCATCTCAAAAAAAAAAAAAAAAGAAAATCAATGTGATATATCAGATCAGCAGAATGAAGGAAAAAAAACATATAACAATTTCAATGATGCTGAAAAAACATTTGATAAAATTAAACCCATTTATAGTAATAAAAATATTAAAACTGGGCATAGAAGAAAAAGATTTCAACACAATAAAAACCATATATGACAGACTCACAGCTACTATCATACTAAATGAGAAAAAGACTGAAAGTCTATCCTCTAAGATGTGAAACAAGACAGTGATTCCCATTTTCACCACTGTTATTCAATAAAGTACTGAAAGTCCCAGCTACAGCAATCAGAGAAGAGAAATCAAAAAGGAAGACATCAAGTTATCCTTTTTTGCAGATGGCATGATGCTGTAATTTGAAAAGCTTAAAGACTTCTTCAAAAATTATCAGAATACAAAATCAACATACAAAAACCAGTAGCTATTGTGTATGCCAACAGTAAAGATTCTGAAAAAAAGAAAGTATTATAATTTGCAATAACCGCAAATAAAGTAAGATAGCTAGGAATAAATTTAGCCAAAAAAGTAAATGATCTCTCCAGTGAAAATTAATAAACATTGATGCAAGAAATTAAAGAGGGCACACACAAAAGCAAAGATATTTCATGTTTGTATATTTGAAGAATTACTATTGTTAAAAAGTCTGTACTACCCAAAGCAATCTACAAATTCACTGCCATCCCTATCAAAATACCAAGACATTCTTCATAGCAACAAGAAAAATAATTTTAAAATTTATATGGAACCACAAAAGACTTAAAACAGCCTTATTCAGAAAAAAAGATCAACACTGAAAGAATTACATTACTTGACTTCAAATTATACTACAGAGCTATAGTAAGTAAAACTGTGGTATTGGCATAAAAACAGACACATGGACTAATGGCATAGTATAAAGCAAGAAAAAATAAATCCATACATCTTCAGTTAACTAATTTTCAACAAAGATACCAACAATATACTTTGGGGAAAGGACAATATCTTCAATTAGTGGTACTGGGAAAACTGCATATGTATATGCAGAAGAATGAAATTAGATCTCTATCTCTCTCCATATACAGGAATCCAGTCAAAGTGGATTGAAGACTTAAACCTCATACCTAAAAGTATGAAACCACTAAAAGAAAACTTTGGAGAAACTTTCAGTATGTTGGTTTGGTCAAAAATTTCTTCAGTAATACCCCCAAAGTACAGACAACCAAAGCAAAAATGGACAAATGGAATGACAAGTTAAAAAGCTTCTGCACAGCAAAGGAAACAATCAACAAAGTGAGGAGACAACTTACAGAATGTGAGAGCATATTTGCAAATTATCCATCTGACAAAGGATTAGGAAGAATATACAAGGAACTCCATTTGATAGGAAAAAATCTAATGATCTGATTTTAAAATGGGCAAAAGTTCTGAATAGACATTTCTTAAAATAAGTTCCATGAATCGTAAACAGGTACATGAAGAGGTGCGCAACATCATTGATCATCAAAGCAATGCAAATCAAAACTATAAGGAGATATCATCTCACCCCAGTTAAAATGTCTTTTATCCAAAAACAGGCAATAACAAATGGTAACAAGGATATGGAGAAATAGGAACTCTCGGACACTGTTGATGGAAATGTAAATTAGTATAACCATCATGGAGAACAGTACAGAAGTCTCTCAACAAATTAAAAATGGAAATACCATATGACCCAGCACTCCCACTGGTAGTTGTATATATCCAAATAAAAGAAGTCAGTAAATCAAAGAGACACTTGCCTTCCTATGTTTATTGCAGCACTATTCACACTAGCCAAGATTTGGAAGTAACTCAAGTGCTCATCATTAGATGAAGGGACAAAGAAAATGTGACACATATACACAATGGAGTACTATTCATCCATAAAAATGAAATGAGATTCTGCATTTGCAACAACTTAGATGGAACTGGAGAACATTATGTGAAGTTAACCAAGTCAGGCACAGAAAGACAAACTTCTCATATTCTCAGTCATTTGTGGTGGTGTATTGGTCTGTTTTCACACTGCTATGTAGAAATCCCCAAGACTGGGTAATTTACAAAGAAAAGAGGCTTAATTGACTGACAGTTCTGCATAGCTGGGAAGGTCTCAGAAAATGTACAATCATGGCAGAAGGCACCACTTCGAGGGGTGAAAGGAGAGAAAATGAGGGCAAGCAGGGAAAATGCCAGAGGCTTGTAAAACCATTGATCTCATGATACTCACTCACTATCATGAGAACAGCATGGGGGAATCTACTCCCATGATTCAATTACCTCCAGCTGGTCCCACCCTTGACACGTGGGCATTATGGGGATTACAATTCAAGGTGAGATTTGGGTTGGGACACAGAGACAAACTACATCAGGGAGCTAAAAATCAAAACAGTTGACTCATGGAGATAGAATAATGGTTACAAGAGGTTGATTGTGGTAGTGTGTGGGGTAGGTGGGAACTGGGAATAGTTAATGGGTAAAAATATATAATTAGATACAATGAATAAGATCTAGTATTTGATGGCACAACCAGATGACTATAACCAACAATAATTTGTTGTAACTTTTAGAATAACTGAATGAGTATTATTGGAATGTTTGTAACACAGAGAAACGATGAATGATTGAGGTGAGGGTTAATCCCATTTACCCTGCTAAGATTATTATATATTGTATTCCTGTATCACCATATCTCATATATGCCATAAATATATACACTGACTACCCATGAACATTCCTTTTAAAATGCCTTATGGCAGTATATAATAAAGGCAATCTTAACTAATTTCATTAATACAGTTTTCCAATATGTGAAATGAATACAGAGTATTATTGTTATAAAAACATTTAATTCCACATTTTGTAATAGAATTATAGTAAATTGAAGAAACGTACAACCATCCACAAAAGGAAAATACATGCATGCAAGTATTTGTATATAAATGTTAAAGTTTACAAAATTCCTGAATAAAAAACACAAAATTTCAGGTTAAGAAACCTGGTTACAAATAAACTCTTAATGGAATCTAAAATTTTTACATAATCAGATATTTCATATATATATATGACATATTATATATATCAGATATTATCTCTATCAGTATATATAATATATCAGATATATCTCTATGTATCTATATATATCAGCTACATAGTATATATACATAACATTTGTATATATAGTAAGTTGCATATATATATACACACACACACACGCACAAATGTATGTTTATTTCCATAGGGTATTGATGGATTTATTCTATATCAGTTATTTAAACATTTCAAGACAAGATAGGTTTAAAATAAAATAAAAAACTATTATTAGGAAACATTTTTAAATGATCTGCTTAGTATAAAATTTTTTAGTTTATGAATTTCTATTGATATTTGTGTATTTTTCCACATTTTCTATTAAATCACAAAAATAAAAGTTTTAAATAAATTCTAATTTTAGCTGTCTGCTTACATAAATTCTACATTTTTTATGGACTTAAAATATTTGCATTAAAATGAAACATAATTGTAAATAACACCAAATTATTATACTAACTAGTGCAACTGGTAATTTTAACCAAATTGAAATTCAAAACTTGAAAGAAAAACATGGAATATTTTAATATTAAATGTTATTATAGAAAATATTATCACATAGAAAATCACATAGATAAATGTTATTTTTATATTAATCTCATTTGAAATATAAAAATACAACATGGTGAATAACTATTGATTTTCACATTATCTTCTACCAGTGGATCTCTTAGTTGTACAGCTTCCTTTGTTACTCATTTTTCTCTTTAAATCAGAAATTACAGTGGAAACTGCTGTCACTGATTGGGAAACCCAAATGCAATAACTGTATCCTATGGCCAGGCATGGTGGCTCACGCCTGTAATCCCAGCACTTTGGGAGGCCAGGGCGGGCGGATCACGACGTCAGGAGATCGAGACCATCCTGGCCAACATGGTGAAACCCTGTGTCTACTAAAAATACAAACATTAGCCCGGAGTGGTGGTGCACTCCCATAGTCCCAGCTACTCAGGAGGCTAAGACAGAAGAATCACTTGAACCCAGGAAGCGGAGGCTGCAGTGAGCCGAGATTGCACCACTGCCGTCCAGCCTGGGCGACAGAGCGAGACTCTGTCACAAAATAATAAAATAAAATAAAATAAAAAATAACAAAACAAAACAAAATAAAATAAAATAAAATAAAATAAAATAAAATAAAATAAAATAAAATAAAATAAATACTGTATCCTAGGGTAACCGGGGCCAAGAGGCAGCCTTTAATTGACAAGGTGGATGACGTTACTGCAATGGACTAAAGAGCCAGAGAAAAAATCTAATTATTTTCACTTGCAAAACCCTAAAGCATTGGCTAAACGATCATTGTGTCCCTTGAAGTTGGGATAGTATACTCATCATTTTACTTGATAAGTGGAAGAGTTCAAGGTCAAATGAAAATAAGTGAAATATGGGTCATAGAAACAGAATCACAGACTCTCATTCAATTTTCAGAATTGAGCCATTTTGCAAATCCAAAATCTTTTGATTGAAGGGGTGGCTTAGTCATGTTGAGGAAGGAGCCCCCTGCTCTGCCAGATTTACACTCAGTCCTTCTCCCTGTCTTCCACAAAGGAACTAAAGACATTGTAACAAGGTGACTGTGCAGAGTGGAAAAATAAATATTCAATCTTTGGAGGGATCATTGGACACTCATTCTGATGGACTCTAATTTCAGGAGACCCAGACCATTACTGTGGTCCAACAGTCAGAGAAAGGGCTGATGGAGTTTAAGAGATAAATAGAGTTCTAGCTTAGGACTGTCTAAATATGGGTTCAGTGATTCTCAAGTACATTCTGTGAATATTTGCCCAGTTCCAAAATGCATGCTTAGGATAGACATACTGTACTAGATAAGGTGATTAATTCTGATTACTAAGAGGAAGTTGAACTACTTCTATATAATGAAGGTAAAGAAGAGTATTTCTTCAATACAGGCAGTCCCTTAAGGTATCTCTTACTATTATGATACACTGTGATTAAAATCAATGAAAAACTATAAATCGATTCATGCAGAGCTACTAATGACCATTCAGGAATGAAAGTTTGAGTAACCCCATCAAGTAAAGAACAATGACCAGCTGATACGCTTGCTGAAGGCAAAGGGAATATTGAATAAGTAGTGGGAGAAGGTAATTATAAATAACAGCTACAGCCACATAATAGTTCTAGAAACGAACACTGTAATTGTTAAGAATACATATTTCTTAATTTATTAAGAATATGTTTGTGTGTTTATGTGTGTTACGTGTTTTCTTTTTTCCTTGTCTTATCCCCTCATTTTACATAAGATGCATTAACTTTACATCTCATGTACATGACAATTAAATTTACATCATAGTATTTAAGTTACAGGATATCAAGAAGAGACTTGAGCATTAAGAACTTTGCATCCTCTTGTAGGGAAAGAGTCAGTGCATTTTCTGTTTTACACAGGGTAGTTGTGTCAGGCTGGTAGAAGTATAACTTTGTTGTTGTCCTTATTTGGAGATTTAGTATGTTTTAAGAAGGATCGCACGGGTGCCAAGTTGAAAATAGAGAAAATGTATATGTTACTTTTGGTGTTAATTTGTCTAGGATATGATACCTAGTTTTTTGAGCAAACACCAGTCTAGATGCTGAAGATGAGAAGGTATCGTTAGCCTTTAAATGAATAGATTTAGTAAACCGAAATATCTCTATAACATGAGTCAGCCTCATCCAATTAGTTGAAGGTCTTAAAGAGCAAGGAATAAGTTGCCCCCACCAAAAGCAATTATTAAGATCACATCAACTGTTAGTGAAATTTCCAGTCTGCTGGCGTGCTTTTCAGATTTTGGGAGTGCCAGCCTCCACAACAGTGTAAGCTAATTCTTTAAAACAGACATTTCTCTCTGTGTGTATGCATGTGTCTGTGTGTGTGTGCAGAGCAAAAAAAAAAAAAAAAAAAAAAAACAGAACCAATAAGATGTGTGTGTACATCTGTATATATGTGTGAGTACATCTGTATATATGTGTGAGTGTATACAGATATATCAGCAATGCTAACTAATATGCTCACTATCACAGTTCAGTGGGCAATCAATGAAAATAAGATGCTGAAGCTTAAAATTTGGTCAAGAGTTTTAACTGCAAAGACATGTTTTGTTATATTGATTGTTCAACATATTTATACTGTGATTTCTTTTTTAATTTAAGGTTTTAAAAAATGTTAGAAGAGCTTCCTGAGTCCAATGTATGTTTTAAAATTAGTGTTTAAGTTACATCTATGTACAAAACATACAAAAAGAAAAATAAATGAATAGAAACAGGTCAAAGTGATTATCTGTTATATTTCTCTTTGTTGCCATTCTATGGAAGTTCTAAAAAGATTATGCAACAACATTCTGTACCTGCTATAGGAAATATGTCCACTCAGAATGTAATAATAAACATTTAAAATCTAGAACAGTATCTTTAGATTGCATCTTTCCCACAAATGTGTTTTCACACATGTATCTACATACTCAACTATACAGAGTATCAAATTTAGAAACCTCCACTATTTTTCATTGTCAATTTCCCTTATCTTCACATCTCAAACACAGATACTGGTTTTTCCTTATTTTTAGTAATTCCCATAGAATCACCCTAAATCATTGTTTGATTTCTTGAATACTTGTCTGCTGTAATAATCTCTTTCGTTCTTCTTTTCTTTTTCAAAAATATGTTGTTTTGTTAACAAATGTCAAAATTGTTTCCATGTGTACTACAAATGATTGTCACGGTATCCACATTTAGACACAATTAAGCACACACTAGCTCCAACTGAGCAACTCTTTCTCATTCTTTTCAAAGTTTAACCAAATTTTAAAGAACTCAACTCTAAATGTCCCTGCAATGCTCCTCATTAAAAAGGAACATGAAATGTGATACAAATCATGAGGAAAAAATAATAATTTAAAAATTAAACTAGTAGTTGAATCTTAGGAGAAATCATGCCCAGGAAATATTTTCAAAGATAATTACAATGTTTTTTCTTTTAAAGTCACTTTTTGAGATAGTTTATAAAATTAATACCATTTCTGCTCATTGTTCATTGGTCTGCATTAATTACATGATCTTGTTTGACTATAGAAGGGCTGAGAATTGTAGTCATTTATATATTCAAGAACGAATGGTGACATGGTTATTAGGGTACATGAGCTTTCACTTTCTGGAGTGAGAAATTTAACACAAAAAAGTATAGTTCTATAATAAAATCGTTAACATATTGAATATAACACACATACAGGGTGATAAGGATCTATAATCTATCCTATACTTTATCTATATATTTTCAACACCTGTACAGAAGCTAAATTTTCACCCACTGTTTATATATTGTCTTAAACATTTACATATACTACTGACATGACTTCTGTTAAAATAATTGACAGTTGAGTACAATTCCATCATTGTTTTACTTCATTCATCCAATAAAAATGTTTATTATATATATATAATAAATATATATATATATTATGTACATAATATATATATATTATGTACAAGGTCCTATTCCATTGCTTGAGGTTACTGTGCTCAATCAATCAGGCAAAAGTATTTGACCTTTGGGGATAACATTCTAGTGAAAGGAAATAATAAATAATACACAACTAAATAAATGATTATGTAGTTAATTATATATATTTTTTTCTCCCAGGCTTACTTGTTGTAGAAATGTAAGAAAGAACTCTAAAGACAAGGGGAAGTGTTATTATGGTGGCTGCAGTGAAAATTAGAATTCCATCACCCTTCCTTGTGATCTATGAATTTCTTAGTCTTTAATATGTTCACTTTTCTCTTACTGTCTTCTTTAGTTGCTTGTATAAACCAACCGTCAGACATCACCTTATTCCAGTCACCCAGAATCAAAGTGATTTCTATCAGGAGTCATAGGTATTGTCAGCTTGTCAAGAATGCCATTGCCTTGCGCTTTTCATCTTTGCAATTCTCCTTGATTGACACTATTGAAATCCTGTCAGCTTTTCTTTCCTTTGTTTGCTTTACCCAGAACAGGAAAGAAGATGCAGTTCCTATCATTCCTATCCATTAGCCTGATAAAACTACAGTTTCAGGGAGAGAAAGTTCGATTAATAAATCATATATTTCATAAAGAGAAAAATTAGGATGTTTAAATGGAGACTGAAGACTCAGTTGCCTAAATGATTTCTTGTCTAATATTAAACACTTTTAGTTTTCAAATCTTCATGTATAGATTAAATTCCATAATAAGAAACAAATAAAATATGTAAAATGTTACAAAATGTTCTTCAGTGTACACAAATAAAATTTTCTTTTTAAGCTGTGTTTTTATTAAATAGGTGAATATCAATAATTAATTGTCGAGTCCAAAATTTGTAAGCCAAAATGACCTATAATCCAGGAATACTTGATAGGTTTCTTTGTTTAGCTCAGTATAATATTGTAGAAAGCATGGATTGTCCCATGGATTATCGCTGTCCCTTTGTAACTGTTACTATAAAATAGAAAAACTAATGTTAAATGTTATTCTGGCTTAAGAAGTCTCATTACTGAAACTAAGAAATTGGAATGATCTGCTCATTCTAAATGGAAGTGAAAAATATATAAACAATTTACTGAAGTGCAGATGCTTACAATGAAAACCTACTATAACTTGCAAGAGATAAACAAGTACCAATATTGAAATGTTTTCACAGCATATTCTGTCATGGCTATTTTTATTTTTTGGAATTAGTTTACAAGTTGAAAATTCTACTGACTAATTGTGGGAATATTTTAACCGCTTGTAATAGATGACATTGGTTTAAGATATTTTGCTTCAAATATAGAAGTAGATGGTTAAATCACTGAGAGATAAACATAGTATCAAAGTGAAGATTAGCCATCAGTTAAACAATGGGGTTATTATCAGTGAAACAATGAAAAAGTGAGCTTATTAGAAATGAGAAAGTTAACCATGAATGTAAAAATTTCACATTATATAATATTATGCTAATTACTAAAAAATAGAGTATATTGCTATATCACATAGCATATATGCTATATTATTAAAACTTCTCAAGATAGGTATTAATTATACTATAGCTACAAAATGGAATTCAAATTAACTCTAAGGATGCAATTTTCTTATTAGAGAGGAAGTATAATTTTTAACACAAAAATATTAACAAAATACTAAAATAGATGAAAAATTACATATAGAAAACTGGGACAAATAGAAATAATAAATGTTGATTGTGCTCTAATACATTGTGTAAAAATTACCATTGACTTATATGTGTATTTCTCAATCAAAATTTTGCAGTTATGACATTTTGGGCTGGGTAATAAATTAAAAAAATAAATTGCAGTTGGCTACAATGACTCTACTTCAGAAGACCTCAGGCATGTTTGGGTTGCTCTACTTGTGTTCTCATTCCTGGTCCCAAAATGAAAAAAAAAGAAAAAAAAAAATCTTCTATCTTGGCATGCACACAAAGTGATGGTTGTAATGTGTTATGTACTTAATTTTGTCTCCTCAAAATTCATATGTTGAAGTCCTAATTCTCAATGTGACTGTATTTGAAGACAGATCCTTTAAAAATATAATTAATGTTAAATGAAGTCAGTCACGAGAGTGGGGTCCTTAATCCAGTATGACTAGTCCCCTTTACAAAAATGGAAGAGACAGCAGAAATGCATACTGACAGAGGAAAGGTCCTATGAGGACACAGTGAGAAAGCAGCCATTCTGCAAGCCAAGGAGGGAGGCCTCAGGAGAAGTTAAACCTGCTAGCATCTTGATCTTGAATTTGCAGGCTCCAAAATTATGTAGACAAAAAGTTTTGTTGTTTAAGACACCTAGTTTGTGGTGTTTTGTTACACTAGCCCTAGCAAGCCTATTCACAGTACATCTTAACATCTCTATTTAGGACTGGCACACTCTTGACACCTTCCACACTGTCAAAACAACTCATAATGAGAAACCACATCAGTAAGGCAGGAATATATATAACTTTTGTTGAGATTACAGGGAGGAAGAGTGAATTTTGTGAAATAATCAAAAGCTTCTATTTGAGTTATACGTATTTAGTTTCTGTGCTTCCATATGAAAACCTATTATTCAAACCTAAGAATGATATTCCAAAAGTATCAGCCAATCAAAAATACAGCTCAGAGTCTTTTTCTTCAATAATTTCTACATCAGATCTAGAAGACATCCCTTTTGAATTTGAAATTTAAGAACAACAACAAAAAATGGGAAAAAAGAAGAAAGAAAAGAAATAGGAACAAGTAAAGAAAAAAAAAAAAAAAAAAAGGAGAGAAAAAGAAAGATGTGCAATACAATGGTTGTGAAACAGGGTACTGTTCCAGAAGGGGAAGAGATAGAAATCACTAAGCTGAAATCTGTAGAAATTCTGAATTCTTTTGATTAGGCCCTAATACTGTTCCTTGATAGCAGCTTGCCAGGACGTTATTCTTTATGGGTTTGCGCTCACCCTCTGAACATTTCTGTTTTATTATATTACTTCAACATATTTGAAAATGTGCTAGAGAATATTCGTTCTTTGCTCACTGAGCAACTTTTTCAGTTTGATTCTGTCCATAAAGTACTGAATGTGCAAAGGCAAATTTCCATCACAAATTGTCAGTCTTACTTAATCTAAGATTGTGATTTTGTTCATCCATCTGTCTCAAAATGTAATAATTTTTACCTTAATTATTATAATTTGTTGTTTTATTAATCCCAGTCACACCATAAGCATAATTCTTTTCAGTAAATGTTCTCCTCACTTGAATACAGATTCTTTAAACACAGAAGATATTAGTGCTAGCATGTCCTCAATTCCTTCTACTTGAGCTTTATTTTAAAAAAAGAATATATCTCTTTGGGGAACAAATCAATACAATCAGAGGTGCCTTAATATAGTAGTTCTTAATACAACATGTGATGTTTGTTCTGAGAGTTTATCTTTCAAATCTCAGAATTTCTGGATTCCTCATTTTCTCTTTTATCACTTCTCTATCAAATACTAAATTTTTCAGCTTCGGCTGTTTTATATTATTTATAAAAATAAAAACATCATGGCTTACAATAACAAACATTATTAGTATGAACTCACTGACCTTGCTGCTGATTGGAGACACCCTTCTCTGAGTATCATGTTGGGTCCAGATGTGGTCCCTAGGCCTCCTTGATTCTACAGGTAAGCTGAAGAACCATCTGCTATATGGCACCTTTTGCTCTCATGGCAGAGGGCAGTGATGAATAAACACTTCCAGCCTTCTTAAAATTCTACTGAATTAGGCAGACAGTCATTTCCACACAATGCCACAGGCCAAAGCAAATCACATAGCCAAGCTTAACATCAATGGATTGGAAATCATACTCCTCACATGACGGGAGGGTGAAGTGAATGTTAACTAAACAAGAAAAAAGATCTTGTGTATAAAGGTCTTCAGTCATTGAAAACTTAGTGAAAGTCTTCAAACTAGATTAAGAAAAGAAAGCACTCAGATATATTCTATTTTCAGTGAAAACGATGAAGGATAATTAGTCACAAAGTTAAATCTAAAAAGATAAAAAAAGACATTTAGACTAATAATAAGAAAATAGTATTGCCTGTATAAAGACCCATGCACAAGTATGTTTATTGTGACACTATTCTCAATAGTAAAGATTTGGAACCAACTCAAATGTCCATCAGTGACAGATTGGATTTAGACAATGTGGCACATATACAAAATGAAATACTATACAGACACAAAAAAGGATGAGTTCATGTCCTTTGCAGGACATGGATGAAGCTGGAAACCAAAATTCTCAGGAAACTCTCTCAAGGACAGAAAAAAAGCACCGCATATTCTCACTCATAGGTGGGAATTGAACAATGAGAACACATGGACACAGGGCGGGGAACATCACACACTGAGGCCTGTTGGTGGGTGGCTAGCATTAGGAGAAATACCTAATGTAAATGACGAGTTGATGGGTGCAGCAAACCAACATGGCACATGTACACCTGTGTAACAAACCTGCACGTTGTACACATGTACCCTAGATGTTAAAGTATAGTAAATATATATATGTATTTTTTTAAAAAAAAGTAAAAAAGAAAATAGAATTTGAAGAGTTAATTAATATCAAGTAACATAGACTTTATGGCAAAAAATATTATTTAAAATGAAGACAGTCACTCTATGATGAGAGTTTTGTTTTCTAAGAAAATGTTATATTTTACCTGTATGCTACTAATAAAATGCCTCAAAATATGGAGAAAACAAATTGATAAAATAGAACAAGTAAACAGATAAACCCACCATCATAGCTTAATAACATTGATAATATTGATATGTCAGTTAGTGATTGATATAATTTAGATTTTTGTGCCCTCCAAATCTCATGTCAAAATGTAATCCCCAGTGTTGGAAGTGGAGCTGCCGGGAGGTATTTTCATCTTGGATTCATGTCGTTAATGAATGGGTTAGTGCCATCCTCTTTATGATGAGTGATTCTGTCTTTGAGTTCCTGTGATATCTGGATGTTTATAAGTATGTCGTACCTCTCCCCTTTCTCTCTTGCTCCCACTGTCACCATGTGACACCATTGCTGCCCCTCTGCCTTCCACCATGATTATACGCCTCTGCAGGCCCTCCGGAGAAGCAGATGCTGGCATCATGCTTCTTGTACTGTCTGAAGAACTGTGACTCAATTAAATTTATTTTTTTAATTAATTTTCCAGACTCAAGTATTTCTTCATGGCAATGCAAGAATGGTCTAATACAATAATAGATCAAAAATAATGACAACAAAGTAAAATAGCAAGAATAGCTCTCCCTATTTTTTCATTCCCTTTCATTTCCACTCTGAAAAATTAAGTCCGAAGACATTATTTGAGAGTGAGTAACAGAGGAATCTGTGTTCAAAACAGAGGATAAATATATTATAGGCCAGAACAGGGTGTGAAATCCTGACCAAGGTTAGTAGAGTATGCATGATGGGCAGTCCAGCACAAGGTGTAAAAATCTAGGGTGAGGAGGGCATCTGCAAAAGAGGATGCCTCTGTGCATAGAATCCAACTGGCATGAGGATGACATCTCTAAGGAAAGGCACCCTGGTACATCATAAAATATATTAAGTGCAGTGAGAAGTGTGTCCACATGGAAGGCCATTGTGATTGGGTATTAGAACCTGAGAAGAATTAGGAGCTTATTTCCTTATGAAGTCTTCTATGTGTAGTGTATTAGAGTACAAGTGGGCTAATGCGGCTGTACTAACATGACTCTGGATATGTTTCAGAGTGAGAAGAGCACCTGCTTGAGGGCAGCAGCATCTATTACAGGGCAAAGATGGCAACTCAATGAGTGATTCAAAAACACAATTGAAGTGAGGAGAGAATGACAAGAGATTGGGTACACAAAAGGGAATGACTGAATTTGTAAATGAGTAAGGATGTGGGGAGCAAGGGAGTGCAAATATGGAAAGCATGATCACTAGAAAAATCCCTATGGCATTGGATTGAACTTACAAATACATATGGAAATAAATATGGTTTTAAATTGATATGTTTATGGCAGTGTGTATAAATATTAATTAATAATTAATCAATTAAAATTAAATATTTAATTTTATCTCATGAAAGTCTCATTTTAAGTATTCAATAATAATGTGTGGTTAGTAGTGAGTTAGTAGTGTATTGAACAGCATAGAATGTAAATAGAAATAAATATAGATAGAGTGTGTGTGTTTGTGTGTCTGTATATGTGTATACACATGCAGGAAACACACACATAGCTCATTCCTAAAAATACACCCAAGTACCCCAGCAGAGCTATATTTATTTATGTACTTTACCAGTCAAGATTCAGTCAGGAGACATAAACCGCATAGTGACTTGAACAGAGGAGAATTAATATAAAGTAACAAAGAAAATTCTAAATAATCCCTTAGAGCTGGGGTGGAGTGCTCAAAAAGGAATAAATTTGGAAAGGAGAATGTGGAGTCTCCAAGGTTGGAATTCAGATCTTGTTGAAAATGATAGGATTGGAGTCCATTGAATGCTGGAGAAACTCAGCCTGTTGCCCTTGAGCAAAAGCTGGCACTGTATTGTATACTTAAAAATCCAACTAAGAGGGAAGATCTCATATTAAGTGTTTTTACCAATATAAAATTAAAAACAATAATTAAAAAATTGTATTGGACAGCAGTAATGTAAATCAACATATAAATGTATGTGTGTATGTGTGCCCATAGGTATTTTTCTTAATTTTGTTCAATAAGAGGACCTGAAAGCAGTGACAATTTAGTAACAATGGACACATTTGGGATATAGAACTTGGTTTCAAAATGTTTTTCTCCACTTAAAGTAACAAGGACTTTTTGGTAAAATATCTGATTTGAAGACTGAGCAGAGAAAATGTTTTTCCTAGAATATTCTTTTTGCAAAATATCAAGGCAGTACTCAAAGAATGAAGGGAAACATCAAAAAGACAGAGAAACCAGGCTGCACATGGTGGCTTATGCCTGTAATTCCAGCACTCTGGGAGGCTGAGGCAGGCAGATCACTTGAGGTCAGGGGTTTGAGACCAGCCTGGCCAACATGGGGAAACTTCAACTCTACTAAAAATACAAAAATTAATAGGGCGGGTGGTGGACATTTGTAGTCCCAGCTACTCGGGAAGCTGAGATGGGAGGATCATTTCAGCCTAGGAGATGGAGGCTGCAGTGAGCCAAGATAGCCCCACTGCACTCCAGCCTATGCGACAGAGTGAGATTCTATCTCAAAACATCAACAACAACACGGAAACCAGCTTTAAGGGACCCTCACTTGTAAAATCAGAACACTTTCACAGGGGTAAAAAAAAATGTTAGTAACAAATTATAAGACATTACAAATAATAGAAAACATTGAGTTCATAAACAAATAAATTTTAATGATGAACCTAGTATATTACATAGTTTCAGTATTAGCTATTAATGGCAAAGGGGAAGAGAACAATTTTAGAATGGAGAAGATTGGCCAACTTACCTTAATCAAATAATCAGAATTAACATCACTACTAGTGTGTCTAACAGAAAAAGTGTGGCCACTAATGTGTGTAAAGTAATAGCATATAATTAGAAAAAAAATCATTTCTATGATATTCCAATAAATATACATGCCTTAAAGTAATTATGAAGAAGAATTTGACAATCTAAATCCAAGAACTTGTAAAAATATCTGACCTATAATCTTCAAAGCTTCGAAGATTGTAAAAATTAAAGTTAAAAAAGTTAAGTATTTTTTTAAGATAGATTATATAGAAATAGAAATATTAAATAAAAACTATACATGGCTCTAGTCTGGAATATTCTCCCTTAAAGATATTACTAGAAAACTAGGCAAAGTATGAGTTATAGATGAGGATTATATGGTGGTAATTTACTAATAATTTTCTGACTTTGACAGTTGCATTTCAGTTATACAGAAAAATGTACTTATTTATAGGAAATATATTCTAAGGTATTTGGAGGTAATGAAGAATTTTCTTGATATTTTATTCATATAAACATAATAGGCTTTTTTGGCATAAATTTTTATGGAAGTACACATTACATGATTGTAGTATTTTATTCTCCAGAATACTCATGAACATCTGTTGTGAGGTAATCTTTCTAAATAAGATTATGGGAGCACCAACAGATGTGGCTTTCTAAAGTCTGTATAAGACTTTCAAGTGTATCTTGCCAATTTATCCCCATGTTAGGATGAATACAACTTTTATGGAATTAGGGCAAAATTTGGATGAATAGGGTGAAGATGCATTTAATAAAAGAAACTTATTTTTTCTGTTAATTGAACCATCTGTGCTCTTGACTGGGTATTTTGATCTTCATTGTCAAACAGCCATCTACCCTTATTATCAAGATCTTACTTATAATAAAATCCATTTAACTAGTTTTTACAAATTAATGAATAATCACTATAGACTTGGAATACATTCTTCTTTTTCTATATACGACTGAGTATTAACAAAATGATTTGGATAAATACACTTGCACTAATTTTGATTAAACAGTTTAAATTTGTATACTTTTTTTTGACCTCACAAAGTTCCTTATTGATTTAAAATCGTAATAATTTAACTGTCAGTTAATCAGAAATGGAAAACAAACTCTGAAAATATGACAATTTCAACATTTTTTGATTCATGCTTTAGCTTATGTAATCGTATATACATGATAATATAAAAACCACTGTGATTTATAAAAGAGCAGCAACTGAGTACAACTTTAAATATCATTTTTTTTACCCATCTAATATTATCGTAAGTGTCTTATTTGCTAGGCCAGGGATGTATATTAGTGGACAATACAGACAAAATGCTTACCCATAAGCCCTCCTTTATTTTATATGCTATAAAGGGAGTAGATAGTAGGTGTGCCTACACATAAACTCACACACACACATCCAAATACATAACACATAAATACCACTCAAAGTATCATTTTCTATGAAGAAAATACAAAGGGTCATAGTAGCTCTACATTAAACAGAGTTATCAAAAGTTTTCTTTGAATAACTGTGTCTATTAAACCTCTTTCCTTTATTAATTATCCAGTCTCTAGCAGTTATTTATAGCAGCATGAGAACAGTCTAATACAGTAAATTGGTGCCATGAGTTGGTAGTTGGGGGGCTGCTATAAGGATATGTTGGGGTCCACGTGTTTCCTAAACAAAGGAATGAACACACAAGACAACACAAGACAAGACAAACATGGCGGCCGCCTCGAATGGCGCACTCCGCTTTATTTTATACAGTCGTTTGTGGAATGTTGCCAAGTCACAAGACACATTGTTGTTTTTCTGACCTTTCCCTGACTTTCTGGATTTTCAAGATGTTTACATATTGCAAGAGCAGGACTTATTGGGAACGCCCTGCATCGTTTGCAAGAGCAGGACTTGTCGGGAACGCCCTGCTTCGTTTGCGAGAGCAGGACTTATGGGGAACGCCCTGCTTCATTTGCGAGAGCAGGACTTATCGGGAACACCCTGTTTGTGAGCACGTAGTCCTCTACAAGGATATACAAAAATGTGGAAGCAACTTTGAAACCGGGTAGCAGGCAGAGGCTGGAGCACTTTAGAGGACTCAGAAGAAAACAGGAAAATATGGTAAAGTTTGGAACTTCCTGGAGACTTGGCGGACTCAGAAGACAGGAAGATGTAGGAAAGTTAAGAACTTCCTAGAGACTTGTTGAATGGCTTTGACCAAAATGCTGATAGTGATATGGACAATCAAGTCCAGGTTGAGGTGGTTTCAGATGAAGATAAGGGAATTGAAGAAAAGGTGTTGGGAACTGAAGAAAAGGTGACTCTTGTTGTGCTTTAGCAAAGTGACTGGTGGCTTTTTGCCCCTGCCCTAGAGATCTGTGAAATTTTGACCTTGAGAGACACAATTTGGGGTATCTGGCAGAAGAAATTTGTAAGCGGCAAAACATTTAAAAGGAAGCAGAACATAAAAGTTTGGAAAATTCACAGCCTGATGACACAGATAGAAAAGAAAAACCTATTTTCTGGAAAGAAATTCAAGTCAGCTGCATAAATTTGCATAAGTAACAAAGAGAATGAATGTTAATCACCAAGACAATTGGGAAAATATCTCCAGGGCATGTCAGAGACCTTCACAGTAGCCACTCCCATCACAGACTCATAGTCCTAAAAGAAAAAAAGGGTTTCCTGGGCGAAGCCCAGGACCCCCCACTGTGTGTAGCCTGTGGACTTGGTGTCCTGACTCCCAGCCACTCCACCCATGGCTAAAAGGGACCGTGGTATAGCCCACGCCATGGCTTCAGAGCATGCAAGCCCCGAGACTTGGCAGCTTCCACATGGTGTTGAGCCTGTGAGTACAAAGAATTCAGGAATTAAGATTTGAAAACCTCCTCCTATATTTCAGAGGATGTATGAAAACACCTAAATGTCCAGGCAGAAGTTTGCTACAGGGGCAGATCCCTCATGGAGAACCTCTGCTAGGGCAGTGCAGAAAAGAAATGTGGGTTTGGAGTCCCCACACAGAGTCCCTACTTGTCGGGGTCCCCACACAGAGCTCCACTAGAGCACCTAGTGGAGCTGTGAGATGGCCACTGCCGTCCAGACCCCAGAATGGTAGATACAGCTAGCATCATGTGCCTGGAAAGGCCACAGAGACTCAATGCCAGCCTGCGAAAACAGTGGGAAGGTGGCTGTACCCTGCAAAGCCACAGGGGTGGAGCTGCCCAAGGCTATGGAAGCCTACACACAACAGGGTGACCTGAAT
The DNA here is from genome assembly GCF_043159975.1 of Macaca nemestrina. Classification (NCBI taxonomy): domain Eukaryota; kingdom Metazoa; phylum Chordata; class Mammalia; order Primates; family Cercopithecidae; genus Macaca; species Macaca nemestrina. The sequence continues at coordinate 126,933,725 of NC_092127.1, read as the reverse complement.
GTGAGACATGGAGTCAAAGGTGATTCTTTTGGAAACTGAAGGTTTAATGACTGACTGCCGTATTAGATTTCCAACTTGCATGTGGATTATAGCCTCTTTTTTTTGGCCAATTTCTCCCATTTGAAACTAGTGTATTTACCCAATGCATGTATATTGATCGTATATAGGAAGTAGCTACCTTGCTTTTGATTTTACAGTCTCGTAGGTGAAAGGGACTTACTTTGTCTCAGATGAAACTTTGGACTTGGACTTTTGGGTTAATGCTGAAATGAGCTAAGACTTTGTGAGACTGAGACTGTTGGAAAGGCATGATTGTGTTTTGAAATGTAAGAACATGAGATTTGGGAGAGGCCAGGAGGGAATGATATGGTTTGGTTGTCTCCCCACCCAAATCTCATCTTGAATTGTAGTTCCCATAATCCCCACGTGTCGTGGGAAGTACTCAGTGTGGGGTAATTGCATCGTGGGTTGATGGCTTTATAAAGGACTTTTCTCTATTTGTTCAACTCTCATTATCTCTCCTGCCACCTTGTAAAGAGGTACCTTGTGCCATAATTGCAAGTTTCCTGAGGCCTCCTCAGCCATGTGAAACCATGAGTCAATTAAACCCCTTTCCTTTATAAATTACCCAGTCTAGGGCAATTCTTTTTATCAGTATGAGAACAAACTAATACAAATACTTTTTTTTTTTCCAAAAATGCACTTAATATATCAAATGCATATTTTTGTACACATGTGGGAGGGAAAATAAGCTAAATTATAGAAAGATATTAGAGAAAGAAAACAAAAGAGAAACATGGAGAGAGAAAAATAAAGCAGAACAAAGGAAGCCAAGTAGAAAATAAATTTCAATATCAGAGAACTTGGGACATTTATCAAAACATAACAATAATATACTGAATATATTGTTAAATATATATTCTCCTAAACAAAGTAAGCAAGTATTTATAATAAAAAATATTTAAAGTGACTAATATTAACAGACATTAACAAATGAAATTACACACATATGAACTGAATAATCTCAATACTTTCTGAAACAAATTTGGACCAGCAAATATTAAAATATCCTCCATGTCAACCTATTTCTACCTAAAAGTCAAATTAAGCCCTTTCTTGTGACTTAAAAAGAGGCTGGACAAGAGAGTATGAAACTAGGCCTCATAAAACTTAGAAACTAGGCCTCACATAGAAAAAAGTTAACACCAGGTGGCTCTGGATAGGGTCCCACCCTGCCTCGATAGGGTCCCACCCTGATAGGGTCCCACCCTGCCAATTCCGGGAAACAACCCCATGGGGTCCCACCCTGCCAATTCCAGGGGTCCCACCCTGCCTCGAAGTTCCCGGAATCAGCAACTCCAAGAAAAAAACCTCATAAGGTCCTGCTCTAACCAATTAGAACAAAACACCTTGCTCAGGCCATAGCTAGACCCAATTACCACGCGCCTAAAGCTTTGTTTGAATTTCGCGCCTTAAGCTGTGTTTGAACTTGTGTTTGCCTATATAAACAACCTGTAACAAGCACTCGGGGTCCCAGGGCCAACTTAGAGCTTGGGACCCTAGCGCGCTAGTAATAAATAACTCTCTGCTGTGAATCTTGTGTCGGTGGTCCTTCGCGGCGACCCCTGCCCAGGAGGGAATTGACAGTTCGGTTCCAACATTTGGTGCATTGGCCGGGAAGTGGGGTCGTCCAAGGACCCCCGACCCATCCGGCGGAGACCCATCTGGCCCGGGCCACGGACTGCTGACTGAACGGACCTACCAGGTACTTTCGTTTTGTTCTGTCTGTCTTGCCGGCTAACTCTGAACTCTGGGGAGTACTCCTTCTGAATTAAGTGGGGAAGGGGGACAGACGTGTCCAGCACCTTCCCACTTGCACCCTGGGGGACGCCCTGGCGGTAGTCTGGGAGAAGGCTAACGACTCAGTTAGCCTCTTCAAATCTGTAGGCAGGCCACCCCTGCCGTCTGAATATTTTGTGATCTTGTGGCGCCACTCTCTGGCCGCGCGGCTTCTCCTTACTTGTCTGGTCTTTGTTTTTGTTTCTGTTGTTTTGTCCTTATTATACGTGGACGAAATGGGACAGACGTTGACGACTCCTTTGTCTCTAACCCTGACTCACTTCCCTGACGTCCGGGCTCGAGCCCACCACCTCTCTGTAGAAGTCCGTAAGGGACGATGGAAAACATTCTGCTCGTCCGAATGGCCAACCCTCCATGGGGAATGGCCCCGGGACGGAACATTTAACCTCTCAATTATCTTGCAGGTTAAAGCAAAAGTGATGGATCCTGGGCCACTCGGACACCCGGACCAGGTGGCCTACATAATTATTTGGGAGGATCTGGTCCGAAATCCTCCCTCTTGGGTGAAACCCTTCCTCCATCCCCCTTCCCCATCCCAATCTACCCTCCTTGCCTTAGAAGCCCCAAAGAATCGGAATCTAGACCCGCCTAAGCCAGTCCTCCCAGATGAACCCCAGAGGGATCTCCTCCTTCTTGACCCCCTGCCTCCTCCACCTCAGAACCCCCTTCTGGGACCTCCACCTTACGCTTCACCCTTGCCCCCTGTCTTGTCCCCAGCTCTTTCCTCTACCACCTCGGCCCCTACCCTTTCTCCAACTTCTCCCTCGGCCCCTCCCTCCACCCCGTCTCCTTCTCCAGCCCCGCCCAAACTCACCCCTCGGACGCCGCCGCCGACACCTCCTCGTCTCCGCTTGCGGCGGACTGAGGACCCAGAGGGCCCTTCTACTTGGCAATCCTCCCTTTTTCCCCTCCGTACTGTCAATCGCACGGTCCAGTACTGGCCCTTCTCTGCCTCTGACCTCTACAACTGGAAAACCCATAACCCTTCCTTTTCCCAAGACCCCCAGGCCCTAACCTCGTTAATAGAATCCATTCTCCTCACTCACCAGCCCACTTGGGATGATTGCCAGCAACTCTTGCAGGTCCTCCTAACCACTGAAGAAAGGCAGCGAGTCCTCCTGGAGGCCCGGAAAAATGTGCCAGGACCAGGAGGCCTCCCAACCCAACTTCCCAATGAAATAGACGAGGGATTTCCCCTCACCCGCCCAGACTGGGACTATGAAACGGCACCAGGTAGGGAGAGTCTCCGAATCTATCGCCAGGCTCTGTTGGCGGGTCTCAAAGGGGCAGGAAAGCGCCCCACAAATTTGGCCAAGGTAAGGACCATAACTCAGGAAAGGGATGAAAGCCCGGCAGCCTTCATGGAAAGGCTTCTGGAAGGGTTCCGAATGTATACCCCATTCGATCCAGAGGCCCTAGAACATAAGGCTACCGTAGCTATGGCATTCATAGACCAAGCTGCATTAGATATAAAAGGAAAACTCCAAAGGCTAGATGGAATCCAAACCTATGGATTACAGGAATTGGTTAGGGAGGCAGAAAAAGTATATAATAAGAGAGAAACCCCTGAGGAAAGGGAAGCCAGGTTAGCAAAGGAACAGATGGAGCGAGAGGATCGTAGGGACCGAGTGAGAAATAAGCATTTAACAAAAATCCTGGCGGCATTTGTAAAAGAGAAAGGACCAGGGAGAGAGGGAGAAAAGCGAAGGCGGCCAAAAGTGGAAAAAGACCAATGTGCCTACTGCAAAGAACGGGGACATTGGATTAAAGATTGCCCCAAGCGTCCTAAAGACCAAAAGAAACCTGCCGCTGTCCTCACCCTAGGTGAAGATAGCGAATAGGGGTGTCAAGGCTCTGGAGCCCCCCCCGAGCCCCGGCTAACTCTCTCTGTAGGGGGGCAACCCACCACCTTCTTGGTGGACACAGGCGCCCAACATTCAGTTTTGACAAAGGCAGACGGGCCCCTGTCTTCCCGCACATCCTGGGTCCAGGGGGCAACAGGGGGAAAATTGCACAAGTGGACTAACCACCGGACAGTTAATCTTGGACAAGGAATGGTGACACATTCCTTCTTGGTGGTACCTGAATGCCCCTACCCCCTCCTAGGGCGAGATCTTCTGACCAAGCTCGGAGCCCAAATCCATTTCTCCGAGACAGGGGCCCAGGTATTAAATCGGGACGGTCAGCCCATCCAAATCTTAACTGTGTCTCTGCAAGATGAGCATCGGCTTTTCGACGCTCCGGTTATCACTAGCCTCCCTGATATTTGGTTGCAAGATTTTCCCCAAGCTTGGGCGGAAACGGGAGGACTCGGGCTAGCTAAGTATCAAGCCCCAATCATAATTGATCTAAAGCCCACGGCGGTGCCCGTGTCTATCAAGCAATATCCCATGAGCCGAGAGGCTCATATAGGAATTCGGCAGCACATTAACAAATTTCTAGAACTCGGAGTGTTGCGACCTTGTCACTCGCCCTGGAACACTCCTCTTTTGCCAGTAAAAAAGCCTGGTACTCAGGATTACAGGCCTGTCCAAGACTTGAGAGAAATCAACAAAAGAACCACGGACATCCATCCCACGGTCCCTAATCCTTACAACTTACTCAGCACCTTAAAACCAGGCTATGACTGGTATACAGTATTAGATTTAAAAGATGCTTTCTTCTGTTTACCTCTGGCCCCCCAAAGCCAAGAACTCTTTGCCTTTGAGTGGAAGGATCCTGAGAAAGGAATTTCAGGCCAATTGACCTGGACCCGGCTTCCCCAAGGATTCAAGAACTCTCCCACTCTCTTCGATGAGGCTCTTCATCGAGACCTGACTGACTTCCGGACCCAAAATCCAGACGTGACTCTACTCCAGTATGTGGATGACCTCCTCTTGGCTGCTCCTACAAAGGAAATCTGTATACAAGGTACCAGGCATCTACTCCAGGCACTGGGTGAAAAAGGATACCGGGCATCCGCCAAGAAGGCACAGCTCTGTCAGACCAAGGTAACATATCTGGGGTATATCCTGAGTGAAGGGAAAAGGTGGCTCACCCCTGGGCGCATAGAGACAGTGGCTCGCCTTCCACCACCACGAAATCCCAGGGAGGTACGTGAATTCTTGGGAACTGCTGGGTTCTGTCGCTTGTGGATACCCGGTTTTGCTGAACTGGCCGCCCCCCTTTATGCACTCACCAAGGAGAGCACCCCTTTCACCTGGCAGACAGAGCATCAATTGGCTTTTGAGGCACTAAAACAAGCACTCTTGTCTGCCCCGGCCCTTGGGTTACCGGACACCTCAAAGCCCTTTACCCTCTTCCTGGACGAGAGGCAAGGAATTGCCAAAGGGGTCTTGACCCAAAAATTAGGGCCTTGGAAAAGACCGGTAGCATACCTGTCTAAGAAGCTAGACCCTGTAGCGGCTGGCTGGCCCCCGTGTCTCCATATCATGGCAGCCACCGCTATGCTGGTCAAGGACTCTGCTAAGTTAACCCTTGGGCAGCGACTGACTATTATTACCCCGCATGCTCTAGAGGCCATAGTGCGGCAGCCCCCGGACCGGTGGATAACCAACGCACGCCTAACCCACTACCAGGCCCTCCTACTGGACACGGACCGCGTCCAGTTTGGCCCTCCGGTCACCCTAAACCCTGCTACGCTGCTGCCGGTACCGGAAGACCAACCAAGCCCACACGATTGTCGGCAAGTACTGGCTGAGACCCATGGAACACGAGAAGACCTTAAAGACCAAGAACTCCCAGACGCGGATCACACCTGGTACACAGACGGCAGCAGTTACCTTGACTCAGGTACCCAGAGGGCGGGAGCGGCGGTAGTAGATGGCCACAACACCATTTGGGCACAATCACTACCTCCTGGCACGTCTGCACAGAAGGCTGAGTTAATAGCACTAACCAAGGCCCTAGAGCTGTCCAAGGGAAAGAAAGCTAACATTTATACTGATAGCCGGTATGCCTTTGCAACGGCTCATACTCATGGAAGTATCTATGAAAGAAGAGGTCTCCTAACCTCAGAAGGAAAGGAAATCAAGAACAAAGCTGAAATAATTGCCTTATTGAAAGCCCTTTTTCTTCCTCAAGAAGTGGCTATAATTCACTGCCCCGGGCATCAGAAAGGACAGGATCCAGTCGCAGTAGGAAACAGACAGGCTGACCAAGTAGCCAGGCAAGCCGCCATGGCGGAAGTACTGACCCTAGCCACAGAACCTGACGAAAGCAGCCACATAACTATTGAACATACTTATACCCCAGAAGACCAGGAAGAAGCAAAGGCCATAGGGGCTATAGAAAACAAAGACACTAAAAACTGGGAAAAAGGAGGGAAAATAGTCCTTCCCCAAAAGGAGGCCCTGGCAATGATCCAGCAGATGCATGCCTGGACACACTTGAGTAATCGAAAGCTAAGATTACTGATTGAAAAAACTGACTTTCTAATCCCAAAGGCAAGTACCCTCGTAGAACAAGTGACATCTGCCTGTAAGGTCTGTCAGCAGGTAAACGCTGGGGCTACCCGAGTGCCAGAAGGAAAACGAACTCGTGGTAACCGCCCAGGAGTCTATTGGGAAATAGACTTCACTGAAGTAAAACCTCACTATGCTGGATATAAGTACTTACTAGTGTTTGTAGATACCTTTTCAGGATGGGTAGAAGCCTACCCCACCCGGCAAGAAACGGCACACATAGTAGCCAAGAAAATTTTGGAAGAAATCTTTCCTAGATTCGGACTTCCCAAGGTAATTGGGTCAGATAACGGGCCGGCCTTCGTTTCTCAGGTAAGTCAGGGGCTCGCCAGGATATTGGGGATTAATTGGAAATTACATTGTGCCTATAGACCCCAGAGCTCAGGACAGGTAGAAAGAATGAATAGAACAATAAAAGAGACCCTTACTAAATTGACCTTAGAGACTGGTTTAAAAGATTGGAGACGCCTCCTATCCTTAGCTCTGTTAAGGGCCCGGAATACACCTAACCGTTTTGGGCTCACTCCATATGAAATCCTCTACGGAGGACCTCCCCCTTTGTCAACCTTGCTTAATTCCTTCTCCCCCTCCGATCCTAAGACTGACCTACAGGCCCGGCTAAAAGGACTCCAAGCAGTACAGGCCCAAATCTGGGCCCCCTTGGCAGAACTGTACCAACCAGGACATCCACAGACCAGTCACCCCTTCCAGGTGGGAGACTCTGTCTACATTAGACGACATCGCACTCAAGGACTAGAGCCTCGGTGGAAAGGACCCTACATTGTTCTCCTGACCACACCCACAGCCATAAAGGTTGACGGAATCTCCACTTGGATCCACGCATCTCACGCCAAGGCTGCTCCAGGGACGCCCGGACCAACACCACCTGAGACATGGAAACTCCGACGCTCCGAGGACCCGCTCAAGATAAGACTCTCTCGTATCTAGCCCCTTGCTTGTTACTAGCCCTCCTTCCCTGCGTCGCTGGCAGTAATAACCCCCACCGGCCATATAACCTGACCTGGCAGGTGATTGATTTTAGTACTCATGAGGTCTTAGATAAAACCTCAAAAATTGCTCCTATGGGGACTTGGTTCCCTGACCTCTATTTCAACCTAGACAAAATAGCAAAGATAGATGACATGGAAGGGGGAGAATGGAGAAAACAGGCTAGAAGGGTGTCCGTAAGCCGGAACGGGTTCTATGCCTGTCCCGGATTCAGGACAGGAGAAATGAAAAAAACTTGTGGAGAAATAGATGCCCTGTTTTGCGCTAGTTGGTCCTGTATAACTACTAATGATGGAGAATGGAAATGGGCCACGAAACCCTGGTACATAACCATGTCCTTTGTCCAGCGCTGCACCAGAACCCGATATTCAAAAACTTGTAATCTGGTCCGCATCAAGTTTGAAGATGCAGCAAAATCTGATAACCGTTGGATATCCGGGTTAATATGGGGCCTATATTTATACCAAAAGCCACTGTATGGAATCCCCATCCAAATCAAATTAATAGTCAACCCTATCACAGCCCCTGTCGCAGTAGGACCAAACCAAGTTTTATCAGAAACAGGGAAGCCCCTGGTTCCTGCATCGAGAGAGCCCCAACCAAGAGCTCCTAAAAGCACTTCCCCGCCTCCAATCTCCACCTCCTCTAAATACACACCTTCAGCCCAAAACGTCACCCACGGGCCCCTTGACCTGGGAATAGGTGACAGGCTCCTAAATCTCATAAAAGGCTCCTACTTCGCTTTAAACCAGACAAAGCCAGAATTTACCTCCTCTTGCTGGCTATGTCTGGCAACAGGCCCCCCTTACTATGAAGGCATCGCCTCCACTAATAATTTCACTAACTCCGCCAATCCTACTGGATGTGCGTGGGAACAACAAAGAAAACTAACCCTGGCTGAAGTTTCTGGGTCAGGAACCTGCATAGGCCAGGTGCCCCCTAGTCATCAGCATCTTTGTAATGTAACCTTGACAGTACCCAGCTCCAATCACTATCTGGTCCCCTCCGAGACGGACTGGTGGGCTTGCAACACTGGGCTCACCCCCTGTATATCCACAGCCGTTTTTAGCAGTGGCACCCACTATTGCGTGTTGGTACAAGTTGTTCCCCGAGTATACTATCACTCTGGAGACTCCTTTGATCTCCGGTATGAGCAAAAAACTCATACTAGACCAAAGAGAGAACCTATCTCCCTCACCCTCGCCGTAATGTTAGGAATTGGGGTAGCGGCTGGAGTTGGGACCGGGACAGCAGCCCTAGTGCATGGTAACCATCATCTGCAACAACTTAGAATAGCCATAGATGAAGACCTTAGAGCCATAGAACAATCTATCACAAAACTTGAAGAGTCCTTGACTTCTCTGTCTGAAGTTGTATTACAGAACCGACGAGGACTAGAAATTGTTTTTCTGAAAGAGGGAGGGCTCTGTGCAGCCCTGAAAGAGCAATGTTGTTTTTATGCAGATCATTCAGGAGTAGTTAAAGATTCTATGGCAAAACTGAGAGAAAGATTAGACAAGAGGAAAAAAGAGAGAGAATCTCAGCAAAATTGGTTTGAAAATTGGTACAACCAATCCCCTTGGCTTAGCACCCTAATCTCCACCATCTTAGGACCCCTCATCCTGCTCACGCTCATCCTGACTTTCGGGCCATGCATACTCAACCGCTTACTCACCCTTATTAAAAATAGATTAAACATAGTACATGCTATGGTTCTGACCCAACAATACCAGACCCTCAGGACTGAAGAAGAGGCTCAAGATTGAGCCTCTGACACAAAAAGAGGAGGGAATGAAACTAGGCCTCATAAAACTTAGAAACTAGGCCTCACATAGAAAAAAGTTAACACCAGGTGGCTCTGGATAGGGTCCCACCCTGCCTCGATAGGGTCCCACCCTGATAGGGTCCCACCCTGCCAATTCCGGGAAACAACCCCATGGGGTCCCACCCTGCCAATTCCAGGGGTCCCACCCTGCCTCGAAGTTCCCGGAATCAGCAACTCCAAGAAAAAAACCTCATAAGGTCCTGCTCTAACCAATTAGAACAAAACACCTTGCTCAGGCCATAGCTAGACCCAATTACCACGCGCCTAAAGCTTTGTTTGAATTTCGCGCCTTAAGCTGTGTTTGAACTTGTGTTTGCCTATATAAACAACCTGTAACAAGCACTCGGGGTCCCAGGGCCAACTTAGAGCTTGGGACCCTAGCGCGCTAGTAATAAATAACTCTCTGCTGTGAATCTTGTGTCGGTGGTCCTTCGCGGCGACCCCTGCCCAGGAGGGAATCGACAGTTCGGTTCCAACAAGTACATAGACATTCTTTAATGTAAGCTGTTTTTCTCAGAATTATTAAGCCTTGGAGTACATTCAAGTTCAGCTGACAGTGTTTTATTTTATAAAACACAATTAAGCGTTCTAAGAGTCATCATGTAACAAAAGACAATAATAATCTAGTTGGTATTATTGGGGCTCTAGTTCCATTCTTGATATAATAATCAAATAATTTTAGAAATTTCAATGCTGTCTTATTAGAGACACAGACAATTATTTTTATATTTACCTCATTTGACTCCAATAATCATATCATACAACTTCCATGGCGCTACACAGTATTGAGCCCATCAGCAATTTTGATAACTGGCCAAATAACTCATCCTTTTCTGGCTGCCTTCTCTTCTCTGTGTCACTTCTTCACAACCCTGGTAATTGTTTGTTTGTTTTCTGTGGCTCCCAGATAAATGATCTGGATTTAAATACTTGAGTTACAGTCTCCTTCTGGGAAAACCCAAATAATATTTTTTTTTTACTAGAAATAAGCCCAGGAAAAAAAAATACTCATGAAGAGATTCTGGAATTAAATTATTTGCCAGCAAAATAACAATAAAACCACCTTGTGGTGGTGAATGGATAGTTACAGACGCTAATATGCTGTAGCATTACAGTCACTAAGGTTCCTACATATGTGAAATTAGGATGAGATACAGGTAAAAGGAGTTGTGCTGACCTAGGCAATCCTTCTACTTGTGAAAATAGTGGAAATAATAGTTGTGGGGATGCTAGTGTTGATGGGTTAGTTTTTGTTAAGCATCGTCAATGCACTCAGGAAGAAAATGAGAGGCTTGAGCCAGGCAACCCCAAAGTCAGTAAATTATGTGAAAACTAGAAGGTCTATGAAAGCCAAAATCCCTTATGAGAAGATTTAAAGATAACCACGTAACTATTGCCTGAAACAAGGCACAGGACTTGATTTTCTGAAAGAAGAATTGCAAAGAAGGTTTGTTCAAAGCTCTGCCAATTTTCCCACACTAAACCCATAGCTTTAATAGACTGAGAGATCCTGACACCTGGAATAGAGACATCTAGTGTATGTGCTTGAAAACTTGGATCTCTCAATAGTGTTACATTAGTAGAGAAGCCGTTCATCTCTTGATAATACGCAAAAGCTTCAACTGAAATACATTCCTCTAATAATGATACGTGTCCTCCTCAAAATTGGCCCTCACATTCCATAAGGTGCTTTAAGTTAATAGCTAGGATCTAGTCTCAACATTGCTTATCTCTGCAATCATTATACTACTTCAGGGGGAAAGAAATTAACCTGCAAAATAGCTGCAAGTCTAGCCTAATATATTCATATAAAAAGAAGAAATATGTAATTGGAAATGGATTTTGAAAAACTGGAGTGAAGGGGTAATGTAAAATATAAAATTGAAAGAAAGTTACTAATATGAATCATCCTTTTGTAACATAACATTTAGCATCCTTATGCTGGTCTTAATATAATGCTTGGGTGGTTCCTTAAATGAATTTGTCTGAATGTAAACAAAACAAAGGCCAAAAAATAAATACACACACCAAAAAAACATGGTTTACAGTAAATGAGGTGCAAATGCAAAATATGCAAACTATTGAGGACTGGGTCAAAGTCTGCTTAGCCCCATGTTAAAAAAAATAAAACAAAATAAAATAAAAAGACATATTACATAAACCTAGGTAAACGATTGGTTATCTCGATTCTCTTGGAGGGCCCAGAGGATATTTCTTTCTCTAAATTAATAAGTAGTGTACTAATGAGAATGTTCCTGGTATCCTTAAAAAGTCATAATTTTTTTGTCCTTTTTAGATTACGATTGATGACACGAGAAGTTGTTATGAAACTGGGTGACTAAGCATTAATAGGGACGGTAAGATTTTAGAAAGCAGAAGCCAGGTGGCAGGATTTGACAGTAACTTCTACTAGTAAGGAAGCTGAATGATTCACAGAAGTTTATAGAGAATGATTAATAGACCATGGAGTTCCTAGGGATGATATTGAGGAGCAGTCAGTAAGGATATTCCTTGAGCTATATAACAAAATGCACTCAACGGCTAATTAACCCAAGTTTACCTTCAGCTACCTGGATAGAAAATTAACAACTCTACTCAGTTTACAAATCTCAATACTAAAGCAAATGAACTGAAGAAATGTCTCAGTCACCTTGGGGGAAATCAACAAAACATCACAATTATATATGGTGGAACTTCCCTCAATTATTCTCTAAAGGTGCCCATAGCCACTTATCAGAATAACTATTTGCTAAGGAAAAATAATGCCCAGAACAGAGCTGACAAAGACAACGGGAGAACAAAAATATTGTTATATTACGTTAACGTGGGGATATGCGGAAGCTAGGTGATAAATCCACCTGTCACGAGTTGGCCCATGTCCCCAGACTGTGCTTATTCACTCAATAATCTAAAGTCATATTCAGGAGGGATATATTTAACGAGGAGCCAAACCCTCTCATTAGCCCCCTGAGATGAGGAAAAGAGCCATTATCGTAGGAAACATCAAACGGAAACTCCTGAAACTTTCCTGCCCCTGCCTCAGTTGAGAAATCAGAAGCAACATTTCAACTTAGGTGAAATGACAGAGATAAGTGCCACTCTTAAAACATTCACTAATTAAGGATTGATGTACCCTTCTTCAACTTACCAGTCTCTATAACAATCATATGGATTACAGTGACTGTCAAAGGAGTACTATGACCTTACACGAGTATACTATCAATTGCTGTTGCTTTATCAGAAGTGATATTTGACTAGAACCAATTAATACAGATTTTGCAGCTGTCTGAAAAAAACTGCATACAATAATGTTCATTAGACATTAGAGTAATAACAGTAAATGCTTTGATAACCCTAGTGAGACCCATAATGCCACAGATGTGACACTGTAAAATGCAAAGATTTAGGAAACTGAAACATTAATGTAATTTTAAGGGTTCAGTGCTATTGGACATGCCTGCATATTCTCTACAAGTTAAAGGATGTATTGTTGCACCTTGCTATTGTCACCACCAAGAAAGAGGTGGAACATTTGGTAGACTCCTTTGAAGTTTGCATATAGCAAACATTGTTTTGACAGTAGTCTCAGGAGACTTGGAAACTGCCAGTTTTGAGTAGGGCTGGAACAAGGAAGAACTGTAGAAGATACAGAATTCAATGCAAGTGGCTTTGCTATTTGGTCCACTTGATCTCATAGGTCATATGGTGATAAAGATAATCGTTGCAAATAAGGATTACAAGGAGTTTCTGGCAAACTCCTACAGAAGAATCACATTTCGGTCACCTAGGATTCTAAAAAATAGATCATATTGGGTCAGGTGTGGTGGCTCATTCCTGTAATCCCAGCAATTTGTGAGGCTGAGGCAGGTAGATTGCTGGAGCTCAGGAGTTTGAGACTAGACTGGGCAACAGAGTGAGACCCCATCTTTACAAAAAACAAACAAAAATTAGCTGGGCATGGTAGCATGTGCCTGTGGTCCCAGCTACGTGGGAGGCTGAAGTGAGAGGATCGCTTGAGTCTGGGAAGTGGAGGCTGCAGTGAGCCAAGATGGCACCACAGCACTCCACCCTGGGTGACAGAGCCAGATTCTGTCAAAAAAAAAAAAAAAAAAAAAATCATGTAAGCTGCATTAGAAGTCTGTTCATCATTCAAAAATATAAAAAGTCAGATGCTCTTTCAACTGGTAGAGACTGAGTTCCTAACTATGATATATCTAGTTGACTGTGCAACTGGTGCTACTCATCAAGAGATGAGTATTGTGAATTCCTAGCTTATAATATCAGACATCCATAGAAGCAATTTATCATTTAATGTAAATGACATACTAAGACTAGTCACAAAAGACCTGTAGGACCTAGATAATGTGTAGCAGTAGAAGCATAGAAAACATGAGTGCAAATGCATGGTTTGGTATAGGAGCAAATTGAAGAGCACAAACAAGCTACAGTATTAAGTGACCCAGACTCATATCCCCTAATTTTAATTTTCTGATGTTCCCTGATCAAGTTACACCAATTTCTGTGGTTTTAATATAGTCATCTGTTGCTGAAAAAAATGAAGTTTGAGTCAAGGCTGGGTTGACTCAATATATCAATATGAGTGAAATTAAACTGCTGCTACTTTATGGAACCCCTTGAGGAATCCCTGAAAGTTTTGGTGAGGGCAAACATTCTGTTGAGAGAATTTAGAGGACAGATAAATAGCATGAAGATAAATCTGTGGGAGTAAACCCCACATTTATGGATCCTTGTTTCTTAGGTCAGTGTCCATCTGAGAGCATTCATGACAGAAGGAGGAACTAAGCAACCTAGGAATGACTTCTTTAGTTGAGTTCAACCAGACTTTTTCCCTGGTTATCCCAGGGCTTGCCAACAGATTCATGAAATAATAAACCCTAGTGGTAGAGATGGAGAATCTGTGTGATTTCTAAAATGTGAGCACTCCAAATTCACCACCTTGTTGGCACTGAGATTATGCTTCCTCTGGGCTGCTTTTAGCTAAGAAACTGACCTCCATAGAGATATGAATGGGAGATTCATAGGATGAATGAGTTCCATTAGTCTCATGGAAGATGCCTGATTCCTCTTTCAGAGTGAATTAAGAGCCCTCCCTGGCCTGGCTACAACAATGTTGTATTGTGGCACTCTTCCTACTCACTGCTTTGTTCTTCTTCTCATCTTTCATAGGCATCAGGACAGCATCACTGTCTGAAGGCTCTCCTCATCTCTTTTGTCTCTTGATCCTTTTTGCTCACAGGGGTTTCACTAGTATATCTCTTTTATGTCTAATACAAATTTGTCAACTGCTTTTTTGGGGCATGCAAACTAACCCAGTATTAGAGAATTATTTTGAATGTCAGATAATTACAGCAGTAAGCACTGAGTGTAAAAATGAAAGATTACTCACACTATCATGGGGAGAGAAAAGCTAAAGACAAATAAAGCATTTGACACATGTCTAAGGCTAGAATTGAATTGTAATGCTAACTTGGTTTTTTAGAGGTCACATGTTTTAATTAAATATTTTATTTTAAATTAGATTCAATTTACAGAAAATTTGAGATCATAGTAAAGTTCCATATACCCCATAACCTGTTTCTCCTATTAATCTTTGCTTACCCATTCCAATCAACTCCTCATTCTATCTCCAAGGGTATGATCTTTCTGAATTTCAGATATGGCAGTCTTTTCCTCACTTAAAATATTACAGTTACAGCCCTTCTATTATTGTTGGAATAAAACCTAAAATCTAGCATTGTTTTGAGAGTCTATCTGGTCTGGCCGCCCACAGTTTTTCTAATTTCAATCATAATTAAAGTTCTTCTAATTGTCTATGTATGCTAACCATTCTTCCTTTCCTTAGTGAGGAAGCCTTGCCACTTTGATATTCCATGGTTTTGTTTACAATTTATGTTTGCTTTTTGTATCTTTTGCCTAAATGATTTTATTGCATTGTCCTCAATCAAGCCTCACTTCCTGCTTTATCTAAATTATCATTTACCTAGGTACTTACCACTGTAATGTTAGATGGCAAATAGGCACAATATCCTCAAAAAATACTCTGACAGTTGTTTGTGTTACCAATGTTATTTGCACTTTCTATGTCTTCTCAGTTTTTTAATAGCCCTTTAAATGTATGTATCCAACACTTGATTCTGAGATATATGATAGCAGATTTAGCTTGCTTCTAGTACATATCCCAATGTCTAGAACTGGTGGGACATTTGTCAAAGCACACATAAGGCAGAAAAAGAAAAAAAGGAGGAGGGAGAGATGTAACAAAGGAAAAAAAAAAAACACAAAGGAAGAAAGGGAGGGACAAAGGAAGCTATTTCAGGCTACGTAGCCTGAAAACATACCAGTTGTATTAATAAGAAAAACATAACAGTTGTATTAATGTTATTTATGTATTAAGAATCAAGTCTGCAAACAGTGACAAAATTTTGCACCCTTGTTTGCACTTGAGGGAAAGTTATTTTGGCATACATGTTTTTTTGTTTGTTTGTTCATTTTCCTTTTAAACAGAGTTTCGCTCTTGTTGCCCAGGCTGGAGTGCAATGGCACGATCTTGGTTCACTGCAACCTCTGCCTCCGGGGTTCAAGCAATTCTCCTGCCTCAGCCTCCTGAGTAGCTGAGATTACAGGCATGCACCACCACACTCAGCTAATTTTTTTTTGTATTTTTAGTAGAGATGGAGATTCATCATCTTGGTCAGGCTAGTCTTGAACTCCTGACCTCGTGATCCACCTCCCTAGGCCTTCCAAAGTGATGGGATTAGGTGAGAGCCACCATGCCCAGCCAGGAACATATCTTAACCTCAAAAATTTACAGAACAATTGGGTGAAAATTTTGAATATATAATGAATCATTTTTTCTTTCCAGACTCCATAAGAGTAATTAGATTTCTGAGAAGTCAAATTTTTTTATATAAATGAAGTAATAAATTTCTTTGACTCCAAGGCCTAATATTTTTCCACAATTTCACTAGAATCCTGTATAAACATCATCTGTTTAAAAGCACCTTGAAAATGTAGAAATTCTTAACAATCATATTAATTTTTTTAATGTTAAGTATTTAGATATTTAATTTTCTAATGACATAATGTTTATTTGAAAATGGAACTATAATATAATTTATATTTCCTAAATCTAAACTTTTTTTTACTGATTTTTACTATGTTCTTATTTTGATTTCATTTGTATTTTAGAAATGTATAAAATTTACCTACTTACATGTCACATTCGCTTTATACTTTGGAAGTAGTTCTAGTATTCCCCTGTGTTACATTTGTACTCTGCTCACTTTAAGAACAATGTTATTTTAGCATGTGTATTTTATAGGGCTGGGTAATAGGCTATGTTTACTAGGAAGCTAATTAAATTAAAAAAAATTTTCTATTAAATTATCAAACTGTGTTCATTGGCAGTAGTTCACAAACGTTTTGTCTCAAGATTCGTCGCAATTTCCAATAAAGTTTACTGAGTAAATTTTTGGATAAGATTTTGATGAGTAGCAAAGACACGCAAATCTGATTAAAAACATAAAAATAATTGATTTATAAACACCTTATTTTTAACTTAGGTGATGAATACTCATTAACAGTTTCACTATAAAGGTAAGTACATGTCTCTTTCCTTAAAGCGATTGAATCAGCATCTTTGCATCTGGATCTCAGCTTATGTTGTTATTTGATTGTTTGTTGTGATTTTGTTGTATTTAAAGTTTACATAGTTATGGTTGATGAAAATCATCAAGCAACAGTGGCAGGGAGAGTGATGTTTTATATAGAATGGATTTTTCCAGTTGTGTGTAAAATGAATATAATTGAATCTGTAAACTACTTTGGGAAGTATGGCCATTTTAACAATATTGATTCTTCCGGTCCATTAGCACATAATTTTGTCCCATTTATTTGTGCTATCTCTAATTTCTTTCAGCAGTGTTCTATAGTTCTCCTTGTAAAGGTCTTTCACCTCCGTGACTAGATGGATTCCTAGATATTTTGTTTTCTGTGTGGCTATTGTAAATAGGATTGTATTCTTGATTTGGTTTTCAGCTGTAATGTTATTGGAGTATTAAAATGCTTTTGATTTTTATACATAGATTTTGTATCCTGAAACTTTACTGAATTCATTTATCAGTTTTAGAAGCCTTTTGGCAGTCTTCGGGGTTTTCTTGCTATAGAATCATATTGCTGCCAAAGAGAGAGAGTTTGACTTCTTTTCCCATTTGAATGTCTTTTGTGTCTTTTTTTCCTTGATTACCCTGTCTACAACCTCAAATACTTTTTTTTTTTTTTTTTTTTTTTTGGTTCTGTCTTTCCCTGGTTTTGATATCAGGACGATGCTGACTTTATGGAATGAGTTTCAGAGAAGGCCCTCTGCCTCAATTTTTTTGGAATCATTTTAGTTGAATCAGTTTTTCTTTATGTTTCTGTTAGAATTTGGCTGTGAATCCATCTAGTTCAGGGCTCTTTTTAGTTGGTAGGTTTTTAATTACTGATTCAATTTCTGAATTTATTATTCTGTTCATGTTTACACTTTCTTCTTGATTCAATTTCGGAATATTTTGTATTTCTAGGAACTTATACATTTCCTCTAGATTTTCTAATTTGGAGGCATGGAGTTGTTCATAGTAGTTTCTGAGAATCTTTTGTATTTCTGTGGGATTGGCTGTAATGTCATCTTTGTCCTTCTCTGGTTGTGCATACTGGGATCTTATCTTTTTGTTGTTGTTGTTGTTGTTACTCTAGCTAGTGATTTACCAATCTTTTGTATGCCTTTGAAGAACCAACTCTTAGTTTCATTGATCTTTATATGCACTTTTTGGTCTCCATTTTATTCAGTTAATCTGTGATTTTAGTTATTTCTTCTTTTCTACTAGCTTTGGGCTGGTTCCTCACACTATCATGGTTTCTCATACTATCTCATTTCCTTCCTTCCTTCCTTCCTTCCTTCCTTCCTTCCTTCCTATCTTCTTTCCTTCCTTCCTTCCTTCTTTCCTTCCTCTCTCTCTTCCTTTCCTTTCCTTTCCTTTCCTTTCCTTTCCTTTCCTTTCCTTTCCTTTCCTTTCCTTTCCTTTCCTTTCCTTTCCTTTCCTTCCTTTCTTTCTTTCTTTTTCTGATTCCTCCAGTTATGCCTTTAGTTCATTAACTTTCTTCTTCTATATTTTTTTGAGATGGAGTCTTGCTCTGTTACCCAGACTGGAGTGCAGTGGCATGATCTCGGCTCACTGCAAGCTCTGCCTCCTGGGTTCATGCCATTCTCCTGCCTCAGCCTCCCAAATAGCTGGGATTACAGGTGCCCGCCACCACATCCGGCTAATTTTTTGTATTTTTAGTAGGGACGGGGTTTCACTGTGTTAGCCAGGATGGTCTTGATCTCCTGACCTCATGATCCACCCGTCTCGGCCTACCAAAGTGCTGGGATTGAAGGCATGAACCACCACGCCCAGCCTTTAGTTCATTAACTTTCTAACCTCTTGATGAAGGCATTTATCACTACTTTTTAATCTTAATATTGCTTTATCTGCATTCCTGATGTTTTTGTAAGTTGTGTCTCTATTTTTATTAATGTCAAATATCTTTTTAATTTATCTTAATTTTACTGTTAACCCAAGAGTTATTAAGAAGCAACTTGTTGAATTTTTATGTTTTGTGTAGTTTTGAGAGAACTTCTTGATCTTGATTTCTATTTTTATTGTACCGTGGTCTGAGAATATGCTTGATACAATTTTGGTTTTTTTCTGAATTTATTGTGACTTGCTTTATGGCTGAGCATTTGGTCACTCTTAGAATGTTTTGTGTACCAATGAGATAAATGTATCTTCTGTGACTGTTGCATGGAGTACTCTGTGGATAGCTATTGTGTCTAATTGGTCAAGTGCTGAGTTTACTCCAGACTTTCTTTGTTAGTTTTCTGACTGGATGATTTGTCTAACACCGAGAGTGGGTTTTTAAAACCCCCACTATTATTGTATGTCTGTCTAAGACTTTTCACAAGTCAGCCAAAGCTTGTTTTATAAATTGAAGTATGCTTATGTTAGACACATAGTTGAGACAGTTAATATTCTTGTCAAGTTGAAACCTTTAATATTATGTATTGCACTCCTTTGTTCTTCCTGATGGTTTTTGGTTTAAAATCTGTTTTATTTGATACAAAAATTGTAACTCTTGTTCTTTATTTTTATTTTTATTTTCTCATTTGCCTGTAGGCCATTCTCCATTTGTTTCCATGGAGCTGTGCGTGTGGTTATGTGGTTATATATGAGTTGCATCTCTCAAAGATAGCAGACTGTTGGGTCTTGTCTTTTTCCAAGTTTGCAACATTATGCCTTTTAAGTAGAGCATTAAGACAATTTATATTCAGGGTTAGTATTGATATACAAGATTTTGTTTGTGCCATTGTGTTGTTGGCTCTTTGTTTTGTAGAATAAATTGTGTGGTTGCTTTATTGTGTCTGTGGGCTATGTGCTTGGGTGTATTTTATAGGTAACAGGTTTCAATCATTTGCTTCCATGTTTAGTACTTCCCCAAGTACCTCTTGAAAGGGTTGTCTGGTGGTAATAAATTTCCTTAGTGCATACTTGTCTGAGAAGGACTGTATTCCTCCTTTGCTTAAGAAGCTTTATTTGGTGGGGTATGATATTCCTGGTTGAAAGTTGTTTTTATTTATTAATGTTGAAAACAGGCTTCTGATTTCTTCTGGCTGTTACGCTTTTTGCTTATAATAAGACAGTGTGCTGAGAAAGTAGGAAAAGACATAAGGGTAGAAAATTTATTCAAAAAATAAAAACAGAACTTCCTAAACCTAGAGAAAGATATCAATATCTGGTAAAAGAATGTTATAGAACACCAAGCAGAATTAACCCAAAGAAGACTACCTCAAGGGATTTAATAAATTCCCAAAAGTCAAGGATAAAGGGAGATCCTAAAAACAGGAGGAAAAAAAAATAACATACAATGGAGCTCCAACATATCTGGTGCCAAACTTTTCAGTACAAACCTTATAGACCAGGAAAGAGTGGCATGAAATATCAAAGTGCTGAAGAAATAGAAAAAAAAATAATTTCAAACATGAAGGAGAAATAAATACTGGATCAAACAAAAGCTGAAGGAATTCAGCAAAACCAGACTCATCCTACAAGAAATGCTAAAGGGAATACTTCAATCAGAAAGAAAAGGACATTAAGGAACAATAAATAGTCATCTCAAGGTACAAAACTTACTGGTAATAATAAGCACACAGAAAAACACAGAATATTGTAACACTGTAACTATGATGTATAAACTACTCTTATCTTAAGTAGATATGCCAAACTTTAAACCAATAAAAAGTAATACATACAATAATTTTTCAAATACAGTCAGTACGGTAAGATATAAATAGAAACAACACAAAGAAAATGGCAAAAGTAAGTCTGTCTTATCAATAATAACATTGAATATAAATGAACTAAACTCTCCAATCAAAAAACATAGACTGGATGAATCGTTGAGAAAACAGAACTTACTGATCTGTTGCCTACAAGAAACAAGCTTCACCTATAAAGATATACATAGACTAAAATAAAGGGATGAAGAAAGCAATCCACGACAATGAAAACCAAAAAAGAGCAGGAGTCATTATACTTATATCAGACCAAAAAGATTTCAAGGCAAAAACTATAAGAAGAGACAAAGAAGGTCACTATATAGAGAGAAAGGTATCAAGAGGACACAACAATTTTAAACATATATGCACCAAACACAGAAGTACTGAGATATATAGAGGAAATATTATTAGAGCTAAAGAAACAGATAGGCTTGAGCACAATGGTAACTGGAGACTTCAGCACCCCACTTTCTGCACTGGACACATCTTCCAGATAGAAAATCAAAAAATAAACATCAGACTTTATCAGCATAATAGAACAAATGAATCTAATACATACTTTTCATCCAAGAGCTGCAGAATCCACCTTCTTCCCCTTAGCAAATGGATCACTCTCAAGACTAGACTATTAGGTCACAAAACAAGTCCTAAAACATTAAAAAAGTTGAAATAATATCAATCATCTTCTCTGGTCACAATAGAATATTACTATAAATTAATGAGAGGATTTTGAAAACTATATAAATACACAGAAGTTAAACAATATGCTTCTGAATGCTCAGTGAGCCAATGAAGAAATTAAAAAAAAAAATTGAAAAGTTTCTTGAAATAAATAATAATGGAAGCACAACATAGTAAAACCTACAGGATACAACAAAACAATGCTAAGATCTAAGATCAAAATTTATAGCTTTAAGTGCTTACGTCAAAAAAGAGGAAAATGTACAAATAAACAATCTAGTGGTGCATCTTAAAAAACTAGAAAAGCAAAAACAAGTTAAACCACAAAAGAGGAGAAACAAATAAATAATAAAAGAAATAATAAAGGTCAGAACTGAAATAAAGGAAATGGAAATTTAAAAAACAATACAAAAGATAAATGAACACAAAGTTGGTTTTCTGAAATGTTAAACAAAATTTACAAACATTCAGATAGACTAACAACAAAAAATGAGAGAAGAACCAAATATTATTTTGGTGCAAAAGCAGTTGTTGTTCTTGTAATTACTTTTAATGATCAAAACCACAATAGCTTTTGCATCAACCTATAAATAAATCAGAACTGAAAAAGGAGACATTATAACTGATACAATAGAAATTCAAAAGATCATTAATGACTACTATGAGCAACTGTATGCCTATAAATTGCAAAATGTAGCAGAAATTGACAAATTCCTAGGTAAATACAACCTACCAAGATTAAACAAGAAAGAAATTCAAAACCTGAACAGGCCACTAAAAGTAAGAAGATCAAAACTGTATTAAAAATTAACCTAGTAAATAAAAGCCTGGATTTTATTATGGAATTCTACCAAACATTTAAAATAGCATGCCAATTATCCTCAAACTTTTCCAGAAACAGAGGGGAAGTGATTATTTCCAAACTTATCCTACTAGTCCAGTTTTTACCCTCATACTAAAACAAGACAAGGAAGCACCAATAATAGAAAACTACAGGCCAATATCTCTGATGAATAGTAATGCAAAACCCTTCAACAAAATTCTAGCAATCTTAATTCAACAATATATTAGAAAGAACATTCATCCTGAACAAGTGTGATTTATCTCAGGGATCCAAGGATGGTTCAATATACATAAATTAATCAATGTGATAAACCTTATCAATGAAATGAATGATAAATACAATAAAATCATTTCAATGGATTCTGAAAAATAATTTTATAAAATTAAACATCTCTTTATGAGAAAAACCCTGAAAAAACTGGGGGTAGAAGAAACATAGCTCAACATAACAAAAGCCATATATGATAAACCCACAGCTGTTAATAGTACCATACTGAGTTGGAAGAAAATGAAAGCCTTTCCTCTAAGATCTGGAACACAACAAGAATGCCCACTGTCACCACTGCTATTGAATGTAGCACTGGAAATCTTAACTAGAACAATCAGAGAAGAGAAAGACATAAAGGGCATCCAAATTGGAAAGAAGTCAAATTAACCTTGTTTGCAGATAATATGATCTTATCTTTGGAAAAACTTAGAGATGTTACAAGAAACTTATTAGACCTAATCAACAAATTGTGTAAAGTTGCAGGGTACAAAACCAACATACAAAATCAGTAGCATTTCTATATGCCAACAGTAAGCAGGGTAAAAATAAATGTAAAAAGTAATTCCATTTACAATGCCACACAAAAAATAAAATAAAAATAGGTAGAAATTAACCAAAGAAGTGAAAGATCTCTATAATAAAAACTGTACTACACTGATGAAAGAAATCAAAGAGAGCATAAAAATAAAAAAATAGTCTATGTTCACAGATTGGAATAATCAAAGTTGTTAAAATGTCTATCCTACCCAAAGCCATCTGCAGGCTCAATGCAATCTCTATCAAAACATCAATGAAATTCTTCACAAAAATGGAAAAAAAAATCCTAAAATGTATATGGAACCACAAAAGACTCAGAATAGGCACAGCTATCCTAAACAAAAAGAAACAAAACTGGATATATCACATGACTTAACGTTAAACTATACCCCAGAGCTATAGTAACCAAAAAAACATGACATAGCCACAGACACATAGACAAATGGAATAGAATAGAGAACCCAGAAACAAAATCACATACCTACTATGAACTCATTTTTGACAATGGGCCAAGAACATATACCCAGGAAAAGACAGCCTCTTCAAGAAATGGTGCTGGTAAAACTGGATGATCATATTCAGAAGAACGAAACTAAAACCATTACCTCTTGCAGTATACAAAAATCAATTCAAAATGTATTAAAGACTTAAATCTAAGACCTTAAACTATGAAAATACAGCAAGATAACACTGGAGAAAATATCCAGGACATTGATCTGAGCAAAGATTTCTTAAGCAATAACCCACAAGCACAAGCAGCCAAAGCAAAAATGTGCAAATTGGATTATATCAAGTGAAAAAACTTACTCACAGCAAAGGATACAATCAACAATATGAAGAGACAACCCACAGAATGAAAGAAAATATTTGCAAACTAGCCATCTGACAAATAATTAATAAATAGAATATATAAGTAGCCCAAGCAACTCTATAGGAGATTATCTAATAATCCAATTAAAAGATGGGTAAAGACTTGAATAGATATTTCTCAGAAGAAGACACACAAATGGCAAACAGGCATCTGAAAATGTGCTCAATCTCATTGATCATCAGAGAAATGCAAATCAAAACTGTAATGACAAACCATCTCACCCATGTTAAAACGACTTATACCCAAAAACAGGCAATAGCAAATGCTTAAGAGGTGGTTGAGAAAGGCAACCCTCATACACTGTTGATGTGAATGTAAATTAGTGCAACCACTAAGGAGAACAGTTTGGAGGTTCCTTAGAAAACCAAAAATTGGGCTACCATAAGATCCAGCAATCCCACTGCTCGGTATATACCAAAATGAAAGGTATTCAGTCGATCAGAAAGATATCTGCACTGTCAATTTTGTTGCAGCAGTGTTTACAACAATTTAGATTTGGAAGCAGCCTGGGTCCATTAATAAACAAATGAATAAAGAAAAAAATGTGGCACATATAAACAATGGAGTACTATTAAGTCATAAAAAAGAATGAGATCCAGTCATTTGAAACAACATGAATGGAACTTCAGACCATTATGTGAAGTTAAATAAGTCATGCACAGAAAGACAAATATTGCATATTTTCACTTATTTGTGGGATCTAAAAATCAGAACAATTGAACTCATAAATAGTAGAAGAATGGTTACCAGAAGCTGGGAAATGGAGTGAGGGTCTTGGGTGATGGCTGGTGTAATGAATGTGTACAAAACATAGTTAGAAAGAATACATAAGACCTACTGTTGGATCCCACAACAGGGTGACTATAGTTAACAATAACTATACATTTTGAAATAATTTAATAATTTAAAAAGTGTAATTGAATCATTTGATACTCAATGGATAAGTGCTTGAGGTAATGGATACCCCCATCTTCATGATGTGCTTGTTTCACTTTACATGCCTGTACCAAAACATCTCATGTGCCCCATAAATATGTATACGCAGTATGTATGTACAAAAATTAAAGGCAAAAAATAAAATAAACTACTAATTTTTTAATGTTCATTTTGTATTCTTTACTTAATTTGTTAATCAGTTCTAATAGTTTATTGGTAGTCTTTAGGTTTTTCTAACTATAAGATTATATTGTCTGCAAACAAGAATAATTTGACTTATTCCTTTCAAACTTCGATGTCCTTTACTTCTTTTTCTTTTCTGGTTGCTCCTGCTAGGACTTTCAGTAGTATGTTGAATAAAGGTAGTGAAAGGGAGCATCCTTGTCTTGTTCAAAATCTTACAAGAAACCCTTTTAATTTTGCTCCATTCAATACAATACTAGTTGTGGATTTGTTATGTATGGTATTTTTGAGAGTTTTTAACATAAAGCGATGTGGAATTTTATAAAATTATTTTAGGGCATCTATTGAAATAATATGATTTATTTTTCTTCATTCTGTTGATATGATCTATCACATTTATTAATTTGTATTTGTTGAAACATTCTTGTATCCCTGGGATAAATCTCACTTGATCATGATGAATGATCTTTTAATGTGCTATTAAATTTTGTTTGCTAGCATTTTGATGAGGATTTTGCATCTGTGATCATCAGAGATATTAACCTGTAATTTATTCTATGGAATACAACAAAAACAGTACTAAGAGTCATGTATATAGCAATAAATGCCCACACTGAAAATGTAGAACAACTTCAAATAAACAACCCAACAATGCCTCTCCAAGGCCTAAAAAAGTAAATCCCACTAAAGTCAAAATTAGTAGAAGAAATAATAAAAATCAGAGCTAAAATAAATGAAATTGAGACTAAACATATATATAAAAGATAAAATGGCAAGTTGATTTTTTTTAATAAATAAACAAAATTGACAAACTTTGGCCAGACTAACTGAAACAAAATTGAGAAAACTAGAATAAATAAAATCAGACATGCAAAAGCAGACATCATCACTGATACCACAAAAATTCAAAGGATCATTTGAGACTGTTATGAACAACTACATGCCAATAAATTGGAAAACCTAGAAGGAATGGTAAATTCTAAGACATACAAACCAAGATTGAAACATGAAAAAGTCCAAAACTTGGATAGACCAATAACTTGCAGTCAGATAGAAGCAGTAATAAAATATTTCCTATCAAAGAAAAGCCCAGAATAGGATTACCTCCCTACTGAATTATCCGAAACATTTAAAGAAACAAGCCTGCATGTTGTGCACATATACCCTAGAACTTAAGGTATAATAATAATAATGAAAAGAATAACTGGCACAAATCCTACTCACACTATTTTTAAAAATTAATGAGGACTTAATATTTTCAAACTCACACTACAAGACCAATATCACCTGACTGACTTAATCTTTTTGCAAAACGGGGAACTCAATGAATTAAAGAATAGAGTGGGCTGATTGCAGTGGCTCATGCCTATAATCCCAGCACTTTTGGTGGCTGAGGCAGGCAGATCACTTGAGGTCAGGATTCTGAGACCAGCCTGGCCAACATGGTGAAACCCCATCCGTACTAAAAGTACAAAAATTATCTGGGTTTGGTGTCATGTACCTATAATCCTAGGTACTGGGGAGGATGAGGCAGGAGAATTACTTGAACCTGGGAGGCAGAGGTCGCATTGAGCCAAGTTCACACCACTGCACTCCAGCAGTCCAACCTGGGCCACAGAGTGAGACTCTATCTCAAAAAAAGAAAAAAAAAAATAGAGTGAAAAATGTGTGTGTACACACACACACACACACACACATTCCCATACACATACGTTCCCACACATGCCCATGCACACATACAGGCACAACATCCACATGTATAGAATATAACAGGTAAAACTATGTTTATATACTCTACTATTCCAATGCCAAATAACTTAGATTAATATTACTATATGGGCTGGGCAAGGTGGCTCAAGTTTGTAATTCCAGCATTTTGGGAGGCTGAGGTGGGTGAATATCCTGAGGTCAGGAGTCCAAGACCAGGCTGGCCTACATGGCAAACCCTGTCTAATAAAATTATGGAAATTAGTCAGGCATGGTGGCACATGCCTACAGTCTCAGCCACTCAGGGAACTGAGGCACAAGCATTGCTTGAACTGGGAGGCGGGAGTTGCAGTGAGCTGAGATCACACCACTGCATTCCAGCCTTCGCAATAGAGCAAGACTCCGTCTTAAACAAGAACAGCAACAAACAACAACAAAAACTACGGAATGACTTTAGCAACTTTAATCAATCTTTCAGTCTTCACAGATTAGTATATTATAGAGAGATTAAAAAAACATAAGGCATGTTTTGTTCACCTCCTTCTTGGTTCTTATTATAGACTGGCCTGCTGGAGTAAGTCAGTTGTCAAACTTGTATATTGCAAAGGTATATTGACTTACGACTCTTTGTAGATATCACTTGATAGCTTGATGAATAAATATTCTTAGTTGTTATGCATTTTTATTACTTATTTGAATTTATCTATTTTAATTTCCTTTAAGTTAGTGATGCTTCTGGTCTTGTTTAAATGAAAAACACAATTCTCTTCTTAAAGTTACAGTTATGACACTGCATTACTTGAAGGGACAAGGTGAGAAAGAGGGAGAGAAGGTAACGGAAAGACAAGCAAAGGGACCAATATTTTTTAAAAGCTTGGCATTTAATAAACATGGAAAAAACTTTAAATACTCAAATAAACAGCAATAATTTATGCAGATATATTTGTATCAAACTAGTTAAAATTAAGGCCAGATTTTGTTACTAAATTTATTCCTCATCTCTTCATATTATTCCAATGGAATGACAGTAATTAAAACTAATTTGTAGCAGTTTAAAAACTCATTGAGTGTAAGTTTTAGGAGGACTGTGTCTGAAATTAAACAGATTAGTATTCTAATTTTGTCTCATTTAGTCTCCTAATCTGAAAACTGAAAAAAATAAAAGGAGTATTTCATGCATAAAGTTACAAAATTATTCAATACTAAGTGCATTATAATAAATATATACTTTTTCTTTTCAGAATATTTTACTATTGGCAGTACCTTTCCTCTACTCTTTAATTTTGTTGTGGTCTCCATTTAGGTAACACTAACTCTTTCACCAGAGTTAGGAATATTTAACTCAATATTAAATTGAGGAGTACTCAAATTATCCTGGGACAAGTTCTTTTCAGTACCTCTTCTTTTGGCTTCAGCGTTTCAATTTCACAAACAAATAAAAGTTCTATATTATTTTACTTGGTTTAGATTCAGTTTTCTGTCTCTCTCAGCAGGCAACTCTTAACAAATATATGCCTATAAAGCACTTGGAAAGTGCTGGCACACACTAAGTATTTAGTTAATATTAGACATAATTCACATAAAAAAGTGAATTGCAGTTAAGTAATAACGAGATTATAAATCATTCTGAAGATATATTAGCTTTGCTGTAAGATATAACATCACCGAAATGCATTCATTCTTTATTAATTAACATAGTCATTTAACAAATATCACTTGAGCCACTACAAAAGTTAAGAACTCCAATAAATATTAGGATTAAAAATATTCAGTATTCTTAAAATATATTGAACTTAGAGAATTAACAACTCTTCCTCCCATTGTCTATTTATATATTTCTATATTCCTGATCATTCCTTTACAATTAGAAACAATCTCAACATAAAATCAAACATTCTAAATAACATCTGCAAGAGATTATAGAAAAACCATAGAATTCAGCCATTCATTTTCCAATTTCAATAAATCAATAGTTTAATGTAAATCAAAATGTCTGTTGTTATATAATACACACACACACACACACACAAATAATGCTGGAATGCAAAAAAAAAAAATCAGATCATAAGGAAACACTACATTTTTGACAAGGCATGAAATCAGTACTTTTTAATATATCTATATGTTCATAAAATTTTACATTTTCAACATCATATAGCTGTGTCTATTTAGGCACATATTCAAATAAAAATAAATATACTGGAAGGGAAGTGCAGCTGATATGTTCTCACATATGTGTATTAACTACCACTAAATGCTTCTATGATCCGAATTTTCACAAGTATGCAAAGTTGTCTTGCTTATAGATGGTCACAGTTTATGACACTCTGTATTAAACAAACACAAAACCACCATGACATTTCACAATAAATTTTTTATTTTTATTTTTTTGTCTAGGACTTCATGCATTTGCAATATGATTCTTCTTATCCAGGTCAAGAATAAATGGTCTCTATTTGGCTTACTTACGTAGTTTAATGAGAAAGAGGATTAGCTGGCCTAGGAAGGTATTGGCTGGGATGGCTCAGCTCTACTCCATGTAATCTCTCATTCAATGCCAGATTAGTCTGGACGTATTTTTATTACTGGGCCAGATTACTAAATGAGAAAGTACTGAAGCACACCAGGCTTGTTGACCTTTTCAACTTCTGAAATGGCACAGTGTTAATTCAACTATGTTAATACAACATTCAACTGACGATACAAGTCACAAGTCAAACTGAGATTTAAGAAGTGGGGAAACAAACTCTATTGGGATGGTAGGAGCTGCAAAGTCATGAAGCAACATGAACATACTCAGGGAAGTGTAGAATGTGGGGGCATTTTTGGAATTCTACCATGTCCTTTTTCCCAGTTACTCAGAGCACCAATTATCCAGTTAAATACACAGAGGCTCATATATACGACATAATGTGGTATTGTAGTAAACTGAAATCATCTTTTTCTTGGAAAATGTGCTTATTTGAAAAATGCTGACATTCTTTAATAATCCAATGTAATATTTAAAAAGATTTACAACATGTAAAAATACTCAAACTATCCGTCCTACTAAATATGCAGTAGAAAATTCATTTTAATTATAATTGTATTGCAGCTTGCAAACCCTATATTTTTGTCATTAGAGTCAATAAAGCAATTTAGAAATTAATAAGCATTTGTCTGTGTAGATGTGGTTTCATGAATTTTAAACAGGATGAGAAATTGCTGTATTATATCTTTTGTCAAACAATGATTTCTTGCTATTAGTAGTGATGAATTAAAACTAGTTCTGTTTTTATGAATAATACACATGTAATTTCTTAGCAGTTATTATCTGAATGTTCAGTGAAATGGCTTAACATATTTTCTCAAGTGTAATTAAATAGAAATATCAATTAATATTTCAATTTTATCAAATGCTTAAGCAGGTATAACATGTGTCCAGCAAAATATGTCAGTAGTAATTATAGAGCTAGTCACAATAGGCTGTTTGTCTTCTTTTTGTGGGCATAGGATATATACAATTTAATTACATATAGCACTCCATTGGACTGAGATGACAAAAAACGGGGAGGAAAAGAAACAAAGAGCCAGCGTTGTGAACAGAAAATGGCACAAATGTGGTAGTTGTTAATTCACGTACTGATTATTAATACAACTAGTAATTTTTGATTAGTCATTTTAAATATAAATGATTTAAATACACCAAAGAAGAGACAGGGTTTTGTTTGTTTGTTTGTTTTTTGTTTGGGGACGAAGTCTTGCTCTGTCACTCAGTCTGGAGTGCGGTGGCGCAATCTCCACTCACTGCAACCTCCGCCTCCCAGGTTCAGGGGACCCTCCTGTCTCGGACTCCTGAGTAGCGGGGATTACAGGCACACACCACTGTGTCCAGCTAATTTTTTGTGTATTTAGTAGACACGGTTTCACCATGTTGGTCAGGTTGGTCGTGATCTGCTGACCTTGTGACCTGCCCGCCTCAGCCTCCTAAAGTACTGGGATTACAGGCATGAGCCACAGTGCCTGGCCGAAAAAAGAGTTTTTAAGAGTGTGTAAATATAAAGCTCAATTATATCTTTTTGACCAGAAGCTACTTTATATATGTAAAAACACAGGTTAAAAATAAAAGCAGAATAAGTCATATTATGCTAACACTCATCTAAAGAAAGATAGAGTAGATATCTTTGTTTTAGATAAAGCAGAATTAAGAGCAAGAAAAATTACTATGGGTAAAGACAGATGTTACGTGAATATTGTCATAAAAGGGTCTTCTTAGAGAATCTAAGAAGACAACAATCTTTACTGTGTATATATCTAAAAATAGAGCATCAAAAATCGTACTATGCAGCCATAAAAAAGGATGAGTTCATATTCTTTGCAGGGACATGAATAAAGCTGGAAGCCACCACTCTCAGCAAACTAACACAGGGACAGAAAACGTAACACCACATGTTCTCACTCATAAGTGGGAGCTGAACTGTGAGAACACATGGACACAGGGAGGGGAACACCACACACTGGGGCCTTTAGCGGGGTGGGGGGCTAGGGGAGGGACAGCATTAGGAGAAATATCTAATATAGATAATGGGTCGATAGGTGTACTAAACCACCATGGCACATGTACACCTATGTAACAAACCTGCACATTCTGCACATGTATCCCAGAACTTAAAGTATAATAATAATAATAATAATAAAAAGATGCATCAGAAAATGAAAAAAAAATTAAAAACAAATTTACTATTACATCTGCAAATCTCAACACCTTCCTCAGCAATTGATATTGATAGGTTAAGCAGACGGAACTATCTCTGAAGATACAGTTTACTTGATTATATTATCACTCAACTAATTAAAATTTATAGAACATTCAAAAACAGTGAAATATGTATCACTTCAAAGTTCCCATTATAGTCACAAAGACAAACTAAAGTTTGAGCCATAAAATGCACACTAATACATTTTTGTAAACAAATTGTGTAAAATAAATGTTCATACTGCAAGCAAATTAAACTGGAAATAAATAACAGGAAGGTGAAAAAATGTTGAATTTTAGGGCCAAGAAAAAGCCTCAAGAGAAATTTTAAAAATATTTTAAACTAAATAAAATTAAAATGAAACTTACCAAAGTGGGTAGGGTGCAACACACGCAATATTTAGAGAAAAAAATACAGAATTCATGCCTATGTTAGAATTGAAGACTTAAAATCACTCTAATTATCCATGTTAGGAAACTAGAGAAAGAAGTTTCCTGATTTAAATCTAAAGCAAGCAGAAGAAAAGTAAATAACAATTAGAATAAAAATCAATTAATTAAAGACAAAATAAATAAATGCAAAAGCTGGTTTTTGAAAAATATTACTAAAATAAAGTTCTAGGCAGGATAAACAGACATAAAATTGAGAAGACAAATGTCACTAACATCAGAAATGAAATAAGCACACATTGAGATCCCAGATCCTCATTTCTAATATCATTTTTCAGGATAAGGTACTAGGTCTCCTTTGAGAAATGAGTAACTTTAGGGAGGCAGTAGGAAACATAGTTTGAATCTGGACCATTTTCTAGGCCAAAACGTAAGGAGTGATCAACAAATAAAATTTTCACTCGGAGGATATGCTAAAAGAACAAAAGAACAAATTAAGAAGTTTCCAATGCCCAAAGCTGGAACAAATTTAGCAAGAAAATTAATGATGTAGTAGTTTATCTAAACCCAATGTATAAAAGAAATATCCATGAGAATATATTGATACAAGTAAATAATTGAATGAAGAAATAATTGGGGAAGAAAAGAACAAAGTTTATTGGAAAAGTTCTAAATAATTTATGTTGATACTCCACCATCAAGAAAGTGAATTATTAATTTCCACCTTATGTGTGGGCTGGAGGGAGATTACATTTACAGTGGAGAAACTTTGACAAACATTTTTTTCAGCCAAGAGATCAAGGTCAATGTTCACATTGGTAAGTCAAGTTTACAGCATGTAACCTTGACATGCTATAATGAGCATGACACTGTACTTCTTTGATCTTCCCTTTAAAATTTGTAACCTCAGTTTAATCATGAGAACAAAATCAGGCAAATCCCAATAGAGGGACATCCTACAAAATATTTGACCAGTATTCTTCAAAATTGTCAAGGTCACCCAAACAAGGAATGCTCTAGCAACCATCACAGAAAGAATAACCTGAGGAGATACGATAAGTAAATGTTACGTGGTAATCCATAGTGAGATCCAGGAACAGAAGAAAGAAAAGTAAAAAATTAATAAAACCTGGATAAAATATGGGCTTCAGCTAAAAACAATGCATCAATATTTGTTCATTAATTGTAAAAATAACTCTACTAACATGTTGAGAATATATTTAAGCGAGATCTGATCTTATCTAGAGAAGTCAGAGGGCACAAACTTTAAACTGAATTCTGGATGTTGAGTAGAAGGGACTTAGGCATAAAGGGCTAAGAAGAAGAATTCTTCATGACAAATTTGTGGCAGGAAGAAGGTAGTGTTCTTGAAAAACTGGAACGACAATTAGCCCAGAGCTAAAGATTAAGGGAAATACCGGTGTAAGATAAAATACTGGTGTGAGATAAAGTAAGGATGTCATAAACCCTTCAGTTACCGTGTACAGCATGTTAAAAATTGTCTTTGTTATTCTAAGAGCAGCACAATATCAAAGAAGAGTTTCTTATGTCCCTTGTGCAGCTTCATTCGAGAACTGATACACAAAGATGAAAGTTCAAGGTTTGCCAAGAATATTGGGAAAAGTGAGAGCCCACAGAGGTATTTGTTTTAGAAATACAGAGTGATCTTAACATAATTGTTATCATAAATTAATTCTAAGGACAAACAAGTTGTCATCAGTTGTTTTTATGTGGTGCATTTATTTTTCTAAAAAGACCTCGGATACTTTGTATTAGATGAAGTTTAATTTTTGCAAAAGACAATATTAGCAAATATTTGAGAGTTTAATTTTTTAAGATCCCATTTTAATCCACAAAACTTAATCTCTTCTTATAAATACATAAGGACTAATACTTATATAATTTCCAGAATGGAGCTTTTGGGACAGAGGCACACATTTTTGGTTGATGATATATGGAAGGTCAAATTCTGTTGAATAATGAAATCAAAAGAACAATGGCTGATGATAAAGGAGTTAGAGGGTCAGATGGAATGAGGAATTAATGAACGGACTATTCATCTGAAACATCTAACAATGAAGGAAGGGAGGAAGATAAGAAAGGTCCCTGGTGAAGAATGAGGTCAGTGAATTAGAGCGTGTTTGCATAAGGAGGGCACCCATATATGAAACAATTTATTAGCCTAAGGGATGTACATTTAAATATTTTAAATCACAGGATTAATTTATATGCTTCGAAAATGTCTAATGTATTAAAAAATTAAGATTAAAAAAATCTCATTGAAATCTCAATTATACTTTATGGAATGACATATAGTGAACAGTTTTTTGTGTATTCTTCCAGGAATTTTCTATTGCCAAATATGTTCTATATTTGTGTATAAATAAGTGTATTTGAAGATCTTAATAACAAGGTGAATAAATGTCTAGAATCTGAAGCCAGACTGCCTGGGTTAAAATCCCAATTGTAGTTATTTCTCAATCTGACATTAATTAAATTAATTAACCTCTTTATTTCTTAGTAGCCTCACCTATAAAATAGGCATAATAATTCTACCTGCTTACAGGACTGTTGTGAAGAAGAAGCACAAGGCACTTTGGGCAATGTGTGGCATAGAGTAATTGTTACTTAAATGCATATCATTTAATTATTATTATTGTTGATGGAAAAGTTTTCGTTTTATTATCTTTGTAGTTTTTTGTATGCTTTTTGTTCTCCGTATTTGGATTCTCTAATTATGCCAGCGATGGGCACTTTCAAGCTGTGTTCTTGTCATTTGACCTCATCAGCCTTGCCATTAACTCATGCTAATTGCAAAGTCAGATCACTGCAATTTCCATTGCTACAGGCTAGTTTCATTGCTGGAGTAGCAATGGTTCAAGTCCTTCTTGTTGCCCATGGGTAGATTTCTACATAACCTTGTGGTCCAGGATATCCTTGTTGACAGAAGAGTATAGCAGACCTCAGGCTATGCTATGCACCCACCTATTCACAATTAGAAAGTACAGAGGTTGTCACGAGTCAAAATTTTGAATAACAGAATATGAGGATTATTAGTGATCAACTGCCTTTACTAGAGAGAGCTTGATAGAGCATCTTCTAATTTATTCTTGCTTTTTTCCTCCTCTCTTGTTTTCCTTGATTAGAAATGGTTTAGAGAACATTTTCATATGCTGGTATTTGTGAAACAATTTTATTTCCAAGTCTACGTACTATTTATTTTCACTTCCCATTTTTCTAACATATATTTATCTTTTAATGTACAGAAGCATTTTAAATATGATGATCATTGATGTTTTCTGCATTTTTTTACATGGGAAATATTTTCTACCACAATATTGCTTGTTTTTTTTTATTTTCATTCTTGGTGTTTCTTGCCTTTCTGTTTTTATATACTTATAGGTTAATGTTTTTCTTAAATTTTTAAATGAATAGTTTTCAGAGTAGATGTTGTTTATTTCATTTCAACAACAATTAAGAAGGTTATCAGATTTTGTTCTATGTAACTATTAAATAGTGAATTTTAGCAATTATCTTTTCTTCTTGAAATACAACCAACTTTGCCTAGGTATGATTTTTTCAAGTTATAATTATATGTTTATTTTCTTTTTCTTCTGAATTTATAATAACTATGCTGATATTAATTAAAGGTAATGGATTTTTATTTTGAAATTGTATGCTGGTTCCATAAATATTGTGGAAGTTTTAATTCTTTCTTGAGGCTTTTCAACAGCGTAAATAGCATCACAAGTAGCTGTTTCTATAATAAATATAAAAATAAATTATAACATTTGCCACATCATTTCTTTAAAATGTGGTTAGTTTTCTAAAGTGTACCCTTTATTTTTTATATATTTGTTAGCTACAGTTTTTTATTCTGATAAATTAATAGTTAAAAATTATATAACAAGAAACAGGAGGTCTTGGAAACAGGGAAAAGATTTGTTCATTTTTATATTTCTCTAGTATTTCAAATTAAGTCCTTACACATATGTGGCAGTTAATGTACATCTAGTTAATTTAGGGATATTCAGTTTGTTAGAATGTTTTGTTGTGATTTGGGAAAGGTAGTTTGATGCATTTAATCATTTATTTAATTAAATTTAATTTTATCAAAGTCATATGTGTATATATTAATACTAACAAGTCAATATTACTGAAGAGATTGCAATGAAATGTAGGGGTGTCCTTTGTTTTACCGCCTCACCTCCATTCCCACTCCTCAGAGTGGCTTCTTTTAGCTGTTCGTGTTTGTATTCTATCTGAGTGTATATTTAAATAATATGTCAACTACTTGCTATTAGTGATGAAGACTTAGTTCCCTTAACCTTTTCTTCCTTATTTGTAATGTTTATTCTCCATAGGTTTCACGTAAAAAGATGTTTCAAGAAATATTTTTATAACCTCTAACAAAACTTTAAATTATAACCTTATATCTTTTTCATATTTCATAAACTTTTTTCATAAACTATGCCCTACTTTCAGAATAATGAAGATATTACATCCTTACTCTTCCCTCTATTCCTCTTCTTGATTTGTTCCTTCTCGTCTCTGTTGAGCGTATTTTCAAATGGTCAAGTCGTTAACCTTAATTTCTTGACATTAAACAAATTATAATTTTTTTATAAGCTGACTAAACTTCGAAAATAATTTATATTATGCATATATGAGAATTAATACTGTTATAAGTAATAATGTATCCTGTTACAAATAATACATTAAATTATAATGACCATGTAAATACTATCCTATGTTTGAGCAAGTAGGGTGTTGGGATTACACTATCTTCCTTATTTAGCTTGTTTCACACAAAGATCAAATGGTAATTTACAGTCATCAGTAACTTCAAATGTGTGTTATTTCAGTTAACTTTAGCTTTCAGCAGTTTACAGAAATGAAATATCATACAATCTTATTTCTTCTGAACTATGGACTAAATTGTGTCCCTCCAAAATTAGTATGTTCAAGCCCAAACCCCCAGTGTAATGGTATTTGAGAGATAATTAGGTTTAGATGAGGTCATGAAGGTGGAGCCCACATGATGAGATTTGTGCCTTTATATGAAGAGACATCAGATACCTAGCGCTCTCTTTCTCTCTCCTTTCTTCCTGCTTCCCCCTAACCCCCTTTCTCTCTCCTTCTCTCTTTCTGCCATGTGAGGATGCAGTGAGGAGGTGACTGTCTGCAAGCTGTGAGGAGAACTTTCGCTGGAACCCTGACCATGTTGCCACCAAGATTTTGGATTTGTCGGTCTCCAAAACGGTGTGAAACAAATTTCTGTTATTTAGTAAACCCAGTCTGTGGTATTTTGGTAAGACAGTCTAAGCTGACTAAGACATCTGATATTTCTTTAAAAAAATGTGTTTTCTACAATAATAATGTTATTATTCATAAAAACAGTCTGCTTTTATTTCTTGTTGTCCCTCTTTCTCCATTTCTTTTCTGATTACTCATTTTTCCTTCTATAATATCAAGTTTTGAGACATGGTACCCTGGTACTTCTTTGTGCCACTTTTTTGAATGGAGCCACTATTCATAGGTCACCATGTGTTTTTTTCTGGTATAATTTCAGTATACTGGGGTTAGTTCTTAAATACCATCCTAAGAAATATTATAGGGAAAAATTTATTTTTGAGCACTTGTATATTTGAGAATGTCATCATTCTGCCTTCATATAGTTTATTAATCTTTCTCTGGAAATATGCACAATAAATCACATATTTTTCTTAGAATATTGTAACATTTTTCTTTCTGATATCTTATATTGTTGAAAAGGTAGTAGGTTCCAAACATTTCTTTCTTAGCAATTACAAGTTACTTTTTGGAAGATTTTAGCTGATTTTTCTGCTTTGATGTCCGTAACAGCCCTGCAGATATTTTCATATATGTGTGTGTGTTTTTTCTTTTTTTTTTTTCTTTTTTTTTTTTCTTTTAGCACTTGGTGTGTCCTTCCAATCCTTGTAAAGACATTCTTTGTCTTCTTGTCCTGGGGCAAAGTAGGCAAATGTTAAAAGTCTCCAATGAATCCTCCATGCTTTATCTACGTTTTACCTTGTATTCATTTACTTTGGTTATTTTTTGAACTGTTTCCTTGACTTTATTTTTCAGCTCAAGTTTTGGACATAAATAACAACATACATAAGAGTATGTTCTTTATCTAAGATCAATTTCTTCAACTTTAAATACATTTCTGGAATAGTCTCTCATTTTATGTATTTAATGACTTCTAAAAACCATTGTAGATTAATTCATCCAAGTTTGGGGATTAGAATTTTAATGTTCACTTCTTTTTATTTGTGGGTAGGCAGAGGAAGGCATGCGTGTATGTTTGTGTGTGTGTGTGTGTGTGTGTGTATGTGTATCTGTGTGTGTGAGAGAGAAAGAGACTTAGTCACTCTCTTAGATGAATATGAATGTTATGTTATAACACAAGTTTTGATTGGCATTCTAGCTTTCTAGTGATAGATTGGCTTTCTAACTTTCTAGTGCACAATATTCAGGTTCAGAGTGGCAGCAGCCTCCCCTGAAACTCTCTTGGAGCTTTTTCTTTCTTTGCTTCCCTTGCCTTTTCTAGAATCACTATCCTTCATCTACTTACTGTGTTCTATGAAATTTGTTGCAACCTCATTTCCTCATTTTCACCAATGAATGTCCTCTAGTTATCACTCTAATGGAGATATTATGCACTTTTATACCTCTAAATAACTTGTAGGGGCCTGAATTAATAAAGGTGTATCAAAAATTAATTTTAAAGTCATATACTTCAATGTATTCTTCATATACTGATAATTGAACTTGAACTTACCTATGGTTTCTGTAGTTTAATGAAAGTATGAAAGTATGTATTGTGCTTAACTATTTTGAGGGGCAACAAAACCTGAAATAACTATTTTTGTCATTATGCTGTATTTTTTTTAATTTACAAATCTTGATACAGCACTTATTAATTGAGCTAAAGACTCAGCCCAACATCTGTTTAAAAATGAGTTATTTAAAATTAAGGAAAGTTGGAGCTCTGCAGGTCATATTAAATATCATCTGAGCCAATTTCCTGAACATAGATTTTTTAAAACTGAAAAAGTGATAGGTTGTTTCACTTATCCAAGGACACTTGGGTATTTCCCTGCAGAGCTTGTTCTCAACTAGAATTTCCAAAAGTTACAGTACTTAATTGCGTTACAGAAAAGGAGTCCTGATCCAGATCCCAAGAGAGGGTTCTTGGACCTTGCACAAGAAAGAATTCAAGGCAAGTCCATAAAGGAAAGTGAAAGCAAGTTTATTAAGAAAGTAGAGGAATGAAAAGATGGCTACACCATAGAGAGAGCAGTCCCGGGGTCTGCTGGTTGCCCATTTTTATGGTTATTGATTGATTATTTGCTTTAAAAGAGTTGTGTCATTCATAACTCCCCTTTTTTTTGACCACATAGGTCAGCTTCCTGACAATGCTATGGCATTTGTAAATTGGCATGGTGCTGGTGGGAGTGTGGCACTGAAGACGACCAGAAGTCACTCTTGTGGCCATCTTGTTTTGGTGGGTTTTGGTCGGCTTCTTTACTGCAACCCATTTTATCAGCAGGGTGTTTATACTGTGTATTTTGTGTTGACCTCCTATCTTGTTCTGTGAATATTCTTAGAATTCTTTAAACTTATGGGAACGCAGCCCAGCAGGTTTTAGCCTTGTTTTATCCAGCCCCTATTCAAGTGGAGTTGCTCTAGTTTCCATGCCTCTTAAATTTCAGTGTCACGATTTTTAAGTTTTCTTTGGCTATTGAATTTAGGTTCTTATGTATTTAATTCATAATTTTTGTTTAATTAAAATCGTTATGATTTTCCAATTTTCCTGAATGATGTCATCAATATTTGTTTAATAGAGTATGTTTTCCAAGTTAAATAATACTGCAATCCATTTTGGGGGAAACTTATAGATTAGAAAAATATAAAGAAATAAAGCTAAAATAATTGTTTTCACAAAGAATAAGAAAAATTGAGAAGTAAATTGCTCTTGTTCACCACCCTCAAAATTTTGAGTTGCAGTCACTCTGCACTAGTATATTCACCCAGGTTGGTTTCCCTGAATATCTTAAATTTTGAGTCAAAGTATTAGTAAACTTAAATATTTGAGAAAAAATATAATAGTGGTTATCTCTCAAAGACAAGTATGATATATGAAATACTTTTAGATAGATAGATAGATAGATTTATAATACTTCTTTTTGGCAAATCAATAAGGAAATAACAGAAAGAAATATGTTTTTGTTATGTATATGTAAAAAGTAAAATCATTCAATTATCAGGTGTTAAACATTTGAAAACCAAAAATTAAGGAAAAGAAATGTGACCCAGATCTGCATTTAAAATACCTAAGTGTCTGGAAATTATTTTGGAGAGATCCAGAGACATATTCCAGTTTTACAGAGAGGCAAACTGGGTCCTATCAATTTAAAGTGGCATGAAATCTAATTTTACGTCACGTAAATATACTTTAAGACAACTTGGTACCTTCATCAAAATACCATCACTCTGAATCCAAGCTGACTTTTCAGTTGGTCTTCATTGGATAGGAGGCAGGGTGAAACCCAGGAAGCTATGGAAATAGCTGGAGGTCAGGCAAGGGACAATGCCCTGAATTTAAGCTTTTGAGAGGTGGAGCAAGAGTTTCAAGAATCTGAAGGTAACTAGGAGAGAGGATTAATAGAATATCATATTCCAAGAGTTACATATATTTGTTAATACTCAATCTTCAAATAGAAGCCAGAGAGAGAAGCTGGATCTCCATTTAAGGTTCTGAACATAAACTATAAAGGGAATATAATGTGGATATGAGATGGGATTGTATCCCTTTTAAGTAACAGGAAATCTTGTTGTGGTCATGGTTTCCCATATTAGTTCTGCAGAATTGTGACAGAAGCCACAAAATAAAGTAGGAACAAAGAGAAAGCATTAGAAGACTAGACACCATACATGAAAAACAAATGCAGAAATGAGAAATGATATATTTAGAAGTACAAAATATGTCAAATTTGGGAATTAGTAGATGCGTAATGTATAATAAATACATATATTGAAATAGCATATGAGAAGATATCAGATTTTTTATAATTACTTTTGAAGTTATAGAAATTAAAATTAACTGTTGAAATAAAAACTTACCTGTGGATAAAGTGGCAAAGTATACATCATTTCCTATGTCAGAAATGATTTATTGATAGGACAGAAAATGCATGAATCATAAAATTAAAAACAAAAGATAAGTGAACTTTATCAAAACTTTGTTATCAAAAGATACTGCTAAGAGAATGAAAAGGCAAGCCACAGACTTAGATAAAATAATTATTTTGAATTCATATTTGATAATGGAGTTGTATTTAGAATATATAAAAGATCCTCACTATTCAATAATAACACAAACAATAAAAGTGAGGTAAGGATTTGAATAGACACCGTACTAACAAAATTGCATGAAAAACAAGTATGTGAAAGCTACTAAGTACCATATGCTTTTTGAGAAATGAGACATATAAAAGAACATCATAATGAAATACCACTACCTATTATTTGAATGGCTGGGCTTAAAAAACATCAGCAACAACTAGAAATTTAACACTAAGGTGTGTAGGTAACCATATGTCCACACCAATTCTGTATTTGGATGTGTGTCATGACTTCATTCATAATTACTAAAACTTGGAAGTAACTATGATGCCCAGCAAAGAGTAAGCAGGTAATGAAATTTCAGTGTATCCATATCACTAAACGTTATGCAATGAAAAAAAAATGAAATACTCATGCATTCAACAGCATGATTGGCTTTCAAAAGCATTATGCTAAGTGAAGAAAAAGACACAATTCACATAGTTGCTAACTGCATATTTAATTTATATGACATTTTAAAAATTAGTGGGATAGAAATTATATTAGTGTTTGTAAAAAAAATTTTAATTAGAAATAGGAGACACATAGAAAGCAGAATGGGACACTTTGGGATGGGTAATACAAATTTTCGATATTTTATTTGTAGTGGTTATCATACAATTGCTTACAAGTATCATAAATCATCAAACTGTACACCTAATATAAATACTTCAATAAATGTGAATTTTGAAACACTATTTATGCCTACATTTCTTTTTTAATTATTCAGATATACATATCAAATTTTTGGTGCTTATCAGTTCTCCATGAAAAGTGAATGAACAAAAATACAATTCTCTTTGCCACCAATGTCTGTATTATGGTGTTGGGAACCAAAAAGCCTACTACACTGACCACTAAATTTGACCTTCTCATTACTACAACTGGATCACTCTTCTAATCCTAGCACTTTGGAAGGCCAAGGTAGGAGGAACATTTGAGCCCAAGAGCTCACGACCAGCCTGAGCAACATGGTGAAACCACCTCTTTACAGAAAATTTAAGAAGTTAGCTCGGCATGACAGCACATACCTGTAGTTCCAGTTATTTGGGAAGTTGAGGCAGGAGGGATCCTCAGGAGGTTCCATTGAGACAGAAGGGTGGAGGTTCTAGTGAGCCATGTTCATGTTACTACACTTCAGCCTGGGTGAGAGAATGTACCCTGTCTCAAAAAAAAAAAAAAAAAAAAAAAAAAAAAAAAGAAAGAAAGAAAGAAAAGAAATAAAGTAATAAATTCATTAGAAGCTTTAAAATTAAATACGTTTAACAGCACACACAGATTATTTAATTATAGATAACTTTTCACGATAATCTAAGCAACTCTAAAATATAATTCATTAGAATTAATCATTTAAAAAATATTATATCTTATTATTTCAATTGTCAAAAACAGAGACATTATATGTGGCTGTGTAGTGAAAACAATAAACAAACAAAC
Source organism: Macaca nemestrina (assembly GCF_043159975.1). Classification (NCBI taxonomy): domain Eukaryota; kingdom Metazoa; phylum Chordata; class Mammalia; order Primates; family Cercopithecidae; genus Macaca; species Macaca nemestrina. Next base: position 126,891,196 of record NC_092127.1, on the reverse strand, counting down.
AACTAAACACACCCTTAACCATGTGTTTCTAATGTTTTGACACTGGGTCTTGCAGAAAGGACTGCCCCTTCCATGACTGGCTAATTCTGAGACACAGCAAATAATGACTCCGCTTTGTATACCTTTCATATGGAAAATAACCCATCAGAACCTATACTTCCCCAACTGCCTCCTTTACAGAGGTTTTACACCCCATTCCTCTTGCTATTCTTCTGTACTAATCATGCCAGCACCCAGTACCAGACCACTAGGGAAAAACCCATATACATCAGAGACCACTCAAGTTCTTCAAACTAGCCCATCCCAAAGCTGCTTGCCTTGTCTCGTCTGTTTCTTCCCATTGAAACCTTAATAAAGGTCCTTGCCTGTGTTCTCTTCTTGTTCCTTGTGCTTCCCGACTCATCCTGGTGCTTCCTTATGTGGTTGGGCATGATGTAGTAGTCTGAGTCTTCAATCCCCGGGAATTGTGAGTAACAAACTATTTTTTCGATGGCAATCAACTCCCAATCTGTTGACCTCATATTTTACCTGATTAGTAATAAAGATTAAATTTTAAAACATAAACACTTCCTTCAAGACAGAATTTTCATGTGTATACTTGGCTACAAAATAAATCTTTTATTCTAGCTTTACTTTTAAATTAATGACTACCAATTAATAACATAGTTTAGAAAAATTATGTTGAAAGAATGAATACATGTAGCTCTTCTTTATGAGCTTTAGTTTTGCTGCAGTTGTAATAAGATATTTACAATTTTGGATATTTAAGAAACTGAGTGATTGTAAGAAGATTCTTCAATTAACATGAATACAATAATCTATGAAGAATTTTGAGCTTTATTAGAACACATGTTATGTACCTCTAGAAATATCAGACAGTCATAAAGTATCTGTTGGTACTCAAAAATATCAACTAAAAAGATAATAAAAATAATATTTTTATTTTGTTTATTTAAATGGTTCAAATTTATTGTAGAAGTATGTAGTATAATTAAGTTCTGTAAGACTATTGTGTTATGCAATCGCATACAGTTTAGGACATATATATTTTAATGCGATGAAGGTAATGTGGTTAGTAGTGCATTGTGCAGGCATTTTTTAAAGTATAACCACTTGTCATTTTGATATGAAATAGAAATTAACCATTTCTCATACATAGATTGACTAAATTATTTCTTGGGTATACAAAATATAACTTAAAAAACATAAAAGGTAAATTCTTGCTTATCTTAGATATTTATAGATTTTACTGTGTATCTATATCTTTATAGATTTTGTTATAGGTATTTAAAAGATAATGTAGTTTTGTCTTATTTCTTTTATATCCTTTTTCCAAGATCACTAAACATTGTTCTGATGTCTTCTTGCAAGGACTATAGTTTTGGTTGTTTCTAATTTGGAAGTGTTTACCAAGCTATTAATTTAACCTGAAACTGTTATTTATTCCAAGCTTATTTACTTGGCATTTTTTGCTACATGATTTATTTTATATTCAACACTTATTTCCAGAATTAGTAGTATGATATTATTAAATTACAAGTCTACTTTGTGTCTACGTGAAGAATAAACTGCATTCTAAACAAAACTCACAACATAATTTTATTTTCTTTTGTTAAAAATACTTAATATTTCTTAACACCATTTGATTATTTTGTAGAGACAAGATCTGTGTAATGATACTAATTTTAAAAGGAAAAGTAACTGTGAGGAAAAGTTTATAGCTATTGTTAAATGACTTAAGTGTGTAAATAATATTCATTAATCATACATGTTTCTATTCTCTACTTTAATCTCCAAAGAAATTATGCTATGCATTATAAATAAATAAGGCAGGATTAAACCTGGCATTATTCTATGTACAGATGTATTTTTCAAATTAAATTCAGCTAAAATACTAAGGACCTTTATCCTATGACATACAGGAGCATTAAAACGTGATTCTAGGAAATTTTTCAGCAATTTAACAGCATCCTCAAAGATATGTGTAATTTTCATATTTGCATTTTCAGTGTGGCTATACTATTTCCTTTTATGATTTTAAGACTACTATGGAAGCTCCAGACATGAAGTCTTTATATAACCATTCTTTTAGTAAGAAAGGAAAATATCTACTCAATCTGCTTTACTCAGTCTACTGATTCTAAAGTTAATCTCATCCAGAAACACCCACATAGACCAGAAATAAAGGATAAGCAAATATCTGGTCATGCCATATCCCAATAAAGGTGACTCACTAAATTAACAATTACAATTACATCCTTCCAAAATTCATATGTTAAAGGCTTAACTCACAAAGCCTTAGAACATGATCTTATTTGGAAATGAAGGTGATTTAGATGTAATTAGTTATGATGAAGTTATACTGTAGTGCATGTAATACAACACCACTGACATACTACAGAAGACTATTACAGAAGAAGTGGACATTTGGGTATGGAAACACACATACAGGGAAAACACTATGTAAACTTGAAGGCAGAGATTAGTGTTATACATCAGTAAGCCAGGGAACACCAAAGATTTCCAGAAAATCAGAAGCTAGAAGATAGACATAAGACATATTCTCTTTCACAGCCCTCAAAAGAAACCAAACATGTTGACACTTTGACCTTGGATTTCTTGTGTCCATAATTGTAAAAAAAAGTGTTCATTTGTTTAAGTCACAAGGTACCATTTTGTGATACTTATGCAACACTCCAAGGTATAAAAATATGCTTGCTCAACAATGGTGATATTCACTATGTAAAGTCTGAAGCACTGTCCATGGTGCTATTTCCTAATTATCCAAAATTGCAAATTATAAATATGACAATAAAATATGAGTTAACTTAAGTATTAAATGTCTTAACCACAATTTGTTGTCCACAGAAATTAAAAACCCCATTTCTCCAACAGTGACATGATATTAAGCAATCTGGACCAAAAACAGCATTTTCTGCTATTCACACGTTCATATTTCATAGAATTCCTCCTTAATGTAGTTTCCACTCCTGTTCATTTAACTTGTTACAAAAACCACAAACTGGTAATATTTGGTTGGGCTATGGAAAAGAAAGTTTCTAATTAATATCCTTCCTTTCTCAGCAATATCTTTATTTCTAATGTTCAAGTTAATAAAAGTAGAGTCTTTTAGAACAGAAGTATTAATATTTAAGTGACTGAAGTGCAGTAAGTTAAACTTGATTTCAAATAAAATAACATTTATAAATTTAATCAAACTATAAATTAAAATTTCAAACTCGAAAGTAGCTAATTTTAAGGGATCTGAAATTATCTAGATTATTTAGCTAATTAGGGAGTTACAAAAATTAAATGGTAAAAATGAGGCAATTTTTTACTACAATTTTTTTTGGGGGGAGTTAAGCCATATATATATATATATATATATATATATACACACACACACACACACACACACATATATATGTATGTATATCTGTGAGAAATATTCAAAATAAAGCAATCAAATGATAAATTTAGAGTACCAAGAAAGGGAATTTGGGAAGTAAATAAAAGAAAGAGAAATACCAAATACCAAGGTAAAATGTTGTCAAATTATTATTTATTTTCCAAGTTATGTAATGATTGGCATATCAAACTATTGCTCTAGGATAAAAAATCAAAATCACATTCTCTGCATTAATTTTTCTTAATAGTGTCATATGAAAATAATTTAATTTTGACATTTTGGAGCGTCTGATCCATTTGTAAGATAGTCCAACAACAAAACATAATTAAGGCAACACAGGCAAAAATCATCTGTGTAGAGTTTAGCAGATACCAGAAAAGATAGGCTCATCCTCCAAAAACAGCTAAAACTGATATAGGAGGCTTGTATCACAGCGATTGTGAGGTCCATCGTATGCATTTAGAAAATGGCATGGAGAACATGGAATCAAGTTGCTGAATATTAAAAACCTAGTATTTAGCATGGATAAATGTAAGAAACTTGAATTTTTGATTCATTTTATAGATGAATCCAGGATGATTTGCTGATGTATTAAATGCAAGGAAGAATGATAATTTTAAATAAAAGTAAAGTATAGCTTTGAATATTTTTGTCTTTCATATATATAAGGAGAAATCTGTTTACTAAGATGAACTATATGAGATTTGCAGGATGTAGGGGCATGTGGAAATGGAGTTTATTTTTAGACACATTTACTTTGTAATGCCTAATACACAAAAATATTTGATGATTAGATAACAACAAATATACAAATTTTGGAACTATCAGCATAAACATGGTAAATAAAAGCACACAACTGATGAGATCATTTCTAAATTGAGCAAAGGCAATTGAGTGGAGAAAATGAAGATAAGAGTTTGAAGGCTTACCCTTGAGCCTTCCCATCATTTTGAGAAATAACCAGCAAAATGGTTGAAAGTGATGTCCTGTGAAGGACATGAACAAGAAATCTTCATGGATTCTAAAGACAGATTTCTAAAAGAATGTAATTACAAAGAGTATCAAATGCTGATGATATATTGTGAGAATAAATTACCCATAAAATTTTCTTATGTGGAAGTCAAATTAAGACATATATACACAATGTCACTGGATTGAAGGAAGCAAATTTTTTATTGCAGGGGAGTCAATGGGAAGAACAAGTGCAGACAGGCATTATAGCAACCCTTTAAAAGAGTAATGCAGAAAAAAAAAAAAAAGAAGAAGAAGAGAAGAGAATGGAGTGGAAGTAATTGCTTGAAATAAGTGAGTGGAGAAACAAGATTTTTTAATGGCAATGTAAATGATCTAAAGGAGAGGGAAAAAATAATGATGTTCACAAGAACATGTATAAATACACAAGTAATTCACTTGGAATCTCTATATTTTCACTTTTTAAAAATCCGTATGCTTTTCTGCAATAATTATAAATTATTATCTGCCCACTTAAATGCAAGAATTTGAAATACATCTGTTGCACAATATGTTTGTAATAGATTTGTGCAGGTGAAAAAATCTGAACAGTTTATTTAAAATAACAAGCCTTAATAATACTTGGCAATGGAACTGGCACGGAGTGTGCATTTTAAAACAAGCTGCAAGATGAAAATTCATTAGAGAAATAAGTAACCTAGTATGGCAGAGTTTCTCAAGATGTAGCTCATTGCACGAGGCCTTAATAAACACTTTAGATAATTCTACATAAACAGGTTTGGAATAAACCATTATTCATACTTTGAGTTTAAAATTCATATTTGAATGCCTCAGCCTAAAATTTTGTTGGTTAAGTTTCAAAGCAAACTCTTTCTATGTTGAGAAATATACTAGATACATGATTATGAGTATACATTTATTGATTGATTTAGAAATTCATAACGAAATAGAACTAGCCACAACTTTACACAGAACATTTTAGTAATTATTTTGTATTAGATATTTCTGTTTTCTCAACCTCATAAAATATCATTTATCTAAAAGATGACCTTACATAAAATGTTTATAAAAACCTGTGCAAACCTTATGTAAACCTCATCTAAATTTTTTTTTGTTTTATTCTATTTTTGTTTTGTTTTAAAATATTACCTAAAGAATATAAGGTTTTGGTTAGAGCAAGCCAGTTGTTGATGAAGTTTGGTGTAGGCTTCCTCAACTGTCTTTAATACATTGCTCATTAGCATTTAATACGTAGCTCATCAGCACCTGCTCCTGAATGTATGAAATTATCTCTGTCACCCTGAACCGTTAAGGTCACATGGTTACAAGCACCGCTTGTCCTTTCATGTCACTTCCTTCCCCCTTTGTTTTTTGTTATCTGCTTTCTAATATTAAGAAAACACTTTTTTTCAAGACGGAAAACTAAAATTTATCTTTAAAACTTGTGAATATCCGTTGAAATTCCTTCTCCCTTCTTTTTAATTTTCTGATGTATGCAAGCATTCGTTCATTTAATGGGTATTTAGTGATGCTTAGATGAAGACGTGCTGGTATTTTAGAGTCTGCCAGACTTAGAAATTCCTCTACTGTCTGACTAGGACAATATTTTCATCCCTCTATCCTGTGATTCAAATTTGAAAATACTGAATGAGAGCGGCAATCAGTTTCACATTATCTGTATTTTCTTAAACTCAGAACACATATAATATCTAAATCATTTGCATTCTTTTAATTCTCTGACTTAAGTTGGAAATTGTCAATAGTTTGAATGGTTCTGAACCACAAAATGAATGTAACTTGCTTGGTTATACCAGAGGTAAATGGCTGTAATTTGGATCAAGGACTTACATACCCAGGCCTCATCTTCCTGTATGGTAGATAGGTAGCTAGCTGTCTTATAGAAAGTTGTACATCAATGCTGACCTATTTTGTGAAAAAGCTATTGTTTTCATAATAAAGAAAACTATCTTTACTGGGCTAGAGACTTTAGATTTTAAAAGGGAGATTTTTTTGACCCATAGCCAAGAAATGCAGGTACAAATTAGCCTTAGGGAATAATGATTAAAATATAGTTCTTGGTACGAATCTTTTTAATTTAATAGGTTGAGAAGATGTAAATACGTAATTAACAACAGACCTTTCTGAATATTAAAACAGATATATGTATATATCTAAAATTAGAGATGTTGTACTTCACAAGTTTCATGATAATTAAGTTAGACTTGAAGTTAGTCAATATTTATTAAGAAACAGGATAAAGGATGCTATTAAATACAAGGAAAGAGTTGGCTTGTTCAAATATCCAAGAGATAGTCAGGGGAGGTCTTGATGAATGCAAGCAAGAGTAGTGGAACAGCTACTAACTGCAGGTGAAAAGTTTGAGTGTGGGCTATGTTATCAGAGACAAAAGGAGATGAAATACTACTTAACTAGAAGGATTTTAAGATCTTCAGACAGTCAAAAGGAAGATTCTTTTTTTGCATCAGATTATAAACATGTTTATTTTGAAATATAACACACATACATAAAGGTATATAACATTAAAATGTATAATACACCAAACAAATAAAAAACATTCATATGTCCACCACTGAGGTCAGGAAATAAAACATTGTCAGAAGCCATCACCATCTCTTTGGTAAACATGACCTCTTCCATCAAGAGATAATCAATATCTTGAATTTGATGACAATCATATGCTTGTCTTTCTGTTTAATTTTATCATCTATGTATATATTCTTAAATTTCTTAAATAGAATGGTTTAATTTACACTTTTTCACATTTTATGTACATTAAATTACATGTATTTTCGTCTTGCTGTTTTAATATTTTATTTTTCTGTTAGCATTGTCCACATGTTGTAACAAACTCTGTTTTACTCCTGGTTTTTTTTTTTTTTTTTGAGTTGGAGTCTCACTCTGTCTCCCAGGCTGGAGTGCAGTGGCCGGATCTCAGCTCACTGCAAGCTCCGCCTCCCGGGTTCACACCATTCTCCTGCCTCAGCCTCCCAAGTAGCTGGGTAGTTGGGACTACAGGTGTCTGCCACCATGCCCGGCTAGTTTTTTTTGTATTTTTTTAGTAGAGACGGGGTTTCACCGTGTTAGCCAGGATGGTCTCGATCTCCTGACCTCGTGATCCACCCGTCTCGGCCTCCCAAAGTGCTGAGATTACAGGCTTGAGCCACCGCGCCCAGCCTTTTTTTTTTTTTTTTTTTTTTTTTTTTGGCTGTGTAACATTTTATTGTTTGAGTACACCACAATTTAATCAGCCATTCCACTTCTGATGGACAGCTGGTTTCCACTACAGGATATATGATGCTGCTTTGAATATTCTTTTATGTGTATCCATGTACATATGTGAGCAAATTATTTGGGTTTATGGATACAGAAATGCAATTTCGGGGTCATGCATTATAAGTTTATTTGATTTTAATATAAGGGAATGTTTTTCCTAGTTTACATTACTATATAAAATTGAAATAGAGTTAACTTTTTATAATAGTATTAGACATTTCTTTTTTTTCTCATTGTGGTTTTTAATTGGCTTTTTGGTGATGTTTAGACATATTGGGCATTTTTTCATATATATCTGTTGGCCATTAGTATTTCTTAAGAAATGTCTATTTTGATCCTTTGCTCATTTTTATTTTTGTTTTAAATTATACTTTAAGTTCTGGGGCACGTGTGCAGGATGTGCAATTTTATTACATAGGTATACACATGCCTTGGTAGTTTGTTGAACCCATCAAACCATCACCTACATTAGGTATTTCTCCTAATGCTATCCCTCTTCTAGTCCCCCACCCCCCAATAGGCCCCAGGGTGTGATGTTCCCCTCCCTGTGCCCATGTGTTTTCATTGCTCAACTCCCATTTATGAGTGAGAACATGCAGTGTTTGATTTTCCGTTCTTGTGATAGTTTGCTGAGAATGATGGTTCCCAGCTTCATCCATGTGCCTGCAAAGGACACAAACTCATTCTTTTTTATGGCTGTGTAGTATTCCATGGTGTATATGTGCCACATTTTCTTTATCCAGTCTGTCATTGATGGACATTTGGGTCAGTTCCAAGTCTTTGCTATTGTGAATAGCACCACCATAAACATACGTGTGCATGTGTTTTTATAGTAGAATGATGTATAATCCTCTGGGTGTACACCCAGTAATGGGATTGCTGAGTCAAATGATATTTCCAGTTCTAGTTCCTTGAGAAATTGCCACACTGTCTTCCACAAGGGTTGAACTAATTTACACTCCCACCAACACCATAAAAACATTCCTATTTCTCCACATTCTCTCCAACATCAGTTGTTTCCTGACTTGATGATCGCCATTCTAACTGGCATGAGATGGAGGAATATTTACCAAGCAAATGGAAAGCAGAAAAGCTGGAGTTGCAATCCTAATCTCTGATAAAAACAGACTTTAAATCAACAAAGATCAAAAGAGACAAAGAAGCGCATTACATAATGGTAAAGGTATCAATGCAGCAAGAAGAGCTAACTATCCTAAGTAGATATGCACCCAATACTGGAGCACCCAGATTCATAAAGCAAGTTCTTAGAGACCTACAAAGAGCCTTAGACTGCCACACAATAATATTGGGAGATTTTAACACCCTACTGCCAATATTAGACAGATCAACGAGACAGAAAGTTAACAAAGATATTCAGGACTTGAACTGAGCTCTGGACCAAGTGGACCTAATAGACATCTACAGAACTCTCCACCCCAAATCAACAGAATGTACATTATTCTCAGCACCTCATTACACTTATTCTAAAATTGACCACATAATTGGAAGTAAAACACTCCTCAGTAAATGCAAAGAATAGAAATCATAACAGTCTCTCAGACCATAGTGCAATCAAATTAGAACTCAGAATTAATAAATTCACTCCAAACCACACAACTACATGGAAACTGAACTACATGGAAGCTGAACAACCTGCTCTCAAATGACTGCTGGGTAAATAATGAAATGAAAGCAGAAATAAGAGTGTTCTTTGAAACCAATGAGAACAATGACACAACGTACCAGAATCTCTGGGACACATTTAAAGCAATATTTAGAGGGAAATTTATAGTACTAAATGCCCACAAGAAAAAGCAGGAAAGATCTAAAATTGATTTCCTAACATCAAAATTATAAGAACTAGAGAAGCAACAGCAAACAAATTCAAAAACTAGCAGAAGACAAGAAATAACTAAGATCAGAGCAGAACTGAAGGAGACAGAGATACAAAAATGTCCTTCAAAAAATTAATGAATCGAGGAGCTCTTTTTTTGAAAAGAGCAACAAAATAGACCACTATCCAGATTAATGAAGAAGAAAAGAGAGAAGAATCAAATAGACACAATAAAAAAATTATAAAGGGGATATCACCACTGATCCCACAGAAATACAAACCACCATCAGAGAATACTATAAACACCTCCACGCAAATAAACTAGAAAATTTAGAAGAACTGGATAAATTCCTGGACACTTATACTCTCCCGTGTCTAAACCAGGAGAAGTCGAATCCCTGAACAGACCAATAATAAGTTTTGTTTTTTTTTTTTATACTTTAAGTTCTAGGGTACATGTGCACAACATGCAGGTTTGTTACATATGTATACATGTGCCATGTTGGTGTGCTGCACCTTGAAATTGAGTCAGTAATTAATAGCCTACCAACCAAATCAAGTCCAGGACCAGACGGATTCACAGCCGAATTCTACCAGAGGCACAAAGAGGAGCTGGTGCCATTCCTTCTGAAACTATTGTCAGACATTTCAGTTGTTTCTCTGTAATTGTCTAATCATTCCTCAAATTGCTATATGTATTTGCCTTTCCTGATTACTGATGGAATTGAAACCATTTTTGTTTATATCAATGATTTGTTGACCATTTAAATTTTATGAGATGAATATAAAAGTTCTTTGTCCATTTCTATTTTGGGTTTTATGTATTTTTAGTAATTACTTAAATAATGTTTTATAAATTCTGAATATTAATATTTTATTGGTTATATATATTGTACTAGCTTTTTTCGCTTTATGTATTTTATTTTTCTACTTCTTTCACAGCTTTCACAAGCAGATGTTCTTTATTTTAATATTGGCAAATTAACTGAGAATTTCCGTTACAAATAATTTTATTTAGTGCTTGAAAATAAAATAAACTGTATCATAGCTATTTTAGAAAATGTCTAAAGTATAGGAAGGGTAATGAAAATCCTCAGGATCACATATCTAGAGCACAAATTTGAGTCTGCTTTGTTCACTACGTCCTAGATACATATGTGTTTCTATATGTTACCTCTTTCATGGTTTAAAAAAATGTCAAAGTAATCATCATTAAATCCACTTTATTATATCACAAAAACTATGCTCAGATCTAATAACTTTTGTAAGCTCATGTGGTATTAGATATTATCTTAGTCCATTCAGATTGCATTAAGATACACTAAACTGGGTGGCTTACAAACAAATTTTTTTCTTACAGTTTTAGAGGCCAGAAAGTTCAAGATGAAGGTCCCATCAGGTTCTGTGTCTGATGAATGTTCACTCACTGCTTCACAGATAGTGCCTTCCTGCTCTGTTCTCTCATGGTAGAAAGGGGAATAAGCTTCCCGGTACCACTTTTATATGGGAACTCATCTCGTTCATGAGGACTCCATCCCGTGACCTAATCACCTTCTAAAGGCCTTGTCTCTCAATATTATTGCATTGAGGATTACATTTTGACGAAAGAATTTTGGGGGGACACAAATATTTAGACCATAGGAGTATGTTATAATATTAGATATATAGTAGTAGTATAATCATAACTTTTGTAAGTGCTATATTAAGCGTTTTGTGAAGTGCCATATTAGTAGTGTAACCATGGTGACCATAAGTTAATTCAACTTTGTTGAGCACCAAACAGTTAAAAAGTATTCCATTAAAGGTCATTTCTGGGGCACACTACCACTTTCTAATATTTTACTGAGCATCCAAATAAAATCATGAAGGGAGACATTTTATTATGTATCTTTCCAGAACAGTAACTTCTACATATATTTTATCCAAATTTTTAACCCAGCAGGTACTCAATAAGCATTTAGTGAATAAATGAATGAACAACTCTGCTTTGTATAAAGGATCAGGACTGGATTGGAACAATAGGAGACAAGATGGCAATTCACATTTTTTTAAATGACATGCTGAATTACTCTTGGGTGAGTTTGCTGTTGCACATTATTCATCTGTAAAACTACAATATACTGTGATCTCTTAAAGAAAATAGCTTGAGATAACTCTTAGAAATAAAGCATTCTCTCATGAATACAGTGTGCTGTTTCTGCTTTATTTTCATGTTTTAAATACGTTGGAAAAATGCATAGCCTTTCATAGCATAGCAGTAAAATAAATATTGAGGAGGATAAACTCTTAATTCAACTTTGTATTTCAGTGAAAATATACAATTTATACTACTAAACACTGAATATTTAAAAATAATATAAATTGGTTGGGATTGTCTATTCCTAAGAAAATCTCAAAATGAAGGTTACTTTTAAGGATTTGAGAAACTCATTAAATTGATTATTAAATTTATCTCCACATATCTTATTAACAAACCAAGGAAAATCTTGTACAGAAAGACATAAGTATACTTTGCAGATCAATCATAATTGAATTTTTAGCTTTGTAAGTTTCAGTATTTGATGAATGCAAACATTTAAAAATATTGAGCAAAATTTGAGTTTTACTTTTATGCTAGATATATGTGTCCCCAATGAGTGTCTGAAGAATACCTTATCTTTGATCTTGCCAAAAACAAGTAGTTAAAACTACAATGTCTTTTCTATTTAGAGAGTCTGTATCCATGGAAACGCAACACTATATGAGTTTGTGTTATTCTGATATTTTCCTATAAGAAATAAAATACACACAAAAAATGCGTGTGTAGGATTGTAAGTCAATGCATAACTAATTTCAATCTCATTTATTGTAGTTTTACATCTATATTAAAAATATGCCTATTCCTCCATTGAACATTTATTATTAACAGATATTTAGCATAAGTAGGCACTTGCCTATGTATTCATGATAAAATAGTGAACATTACTGACAACATGCACTGCTCTCATAGTTGACATTATAGTGTTATATTTATGTTGTTATACTATGTATATATAAATATATACAAATAGAATTTTATTATATTTATAGTATATGTATATAAGATTATTTATGTTAAGAGGCTGAGGTGGGAAGACATCAATAAACAAATACTAAAGTATTTATTGTGCAATATATTAGTTCCTTAAAGGAGAAATCTCCACACAAGGAGTGTGTGCCAATCAGTAAAATATTTTATGCTCTCACTCTTTCTTCATACTAATATTTATGCAGTGCAACCCTAACCTGCTCTAGCAAGCTGAAATTTGAAGGGAGAAGAAGAATCTTAAGGAGAATGAATGACGTAGTCGAGAAATTGAAATCATACTCCCATTACAGAGTTTTCAACCTGAAACATTCCAAGTCAGGGAAGGGCAAAATGTTAAACCATGTTCAGAGATTTAACTGTTGAACTGTCCTGAATATTTTAATTGCTAAAGTGAGGCAATTACTGAAACTAAATTGGGTAGAACTTTATAACCAGAAAAATCATAGGGTCCTCTTTAAATGTCAACAAAGGAGTGAATAATTACTGTGTCTCATGGTAAGAGACAAATAAAATTGTTTTCTGCTTACTTGCTACATGGCCCACCTATTCAATGTAAAGCTAATGGGTGAAAATTAATATAGAGGATTTGATCGTACAAACTATGACTGTCCAAGTAAAAATAATGATAAGAAACATAGAAAATCATCTGAATAAAAGTCATAAAAGGCAGAAAAATTAAAAGAATATATGAAACTTGTAGAAAGTGTAAAACCACAAAAAGAGTTAAAAACAGTAAGTAGTGGTGGAGTACAGTGTTTGGTAAAGTAACATATTCATTCTAAATTGTTGCCAGAGTCCACATTTTAGTCCAGTGAGCCTAGGTGTGCAGTGTGGTCATTGGGTTATTTGTCATATCGACCAAGTAATTTCAGATAGGGGTTCCAACAGTTAGACCTACTATAATATCTGATCATCTAATATGGCAGATAAATCAGAGTGGGGCTACGCTGGTCTGTATACACTCAAAAAAATAAAGGTATTGTTGGGGGTTTCTCTACTTGCATTTATAATGCACATAATGGTTATATTCTGCATTAAGCAGGATAGTCAAGGTAGGTAGAGAACAAAAGATATGGTTTTATTAATAAGCAGAAGGGATACCATATATACCCTAAATAAAGGAAATAGTATATCACAATCAAATCAGAGCAAAAGACAGCGGAAATCATATGGCTAAAATAAACATTGAGATGCTGCAGTTGAGTAAACAGTTTCTCACACTAAAACATGCATGTTATATAACAGGAGTCAGTGTTGTGGAAACAAGCAAGAAAAAAATAGAAAACAATTTATGGCAAAAATGAGAAAGATACTACACATATATATGTGTATATTTACATACATACATGGAAATCTGTGAATTCTGTGGAAAAGTAATGTAATTATAATAAATTTTAAATCACAAAATAAATGCAGATATTCTGATGTCCATCAAAGTTACTTAAAATGAAGTTATCTTCAATTCTATCTTTTTATGTGTTTCCAGCCATTTATGTCCTGGAAAATAATTGACAATAGAAGAGAAAAACCTCACTGATGAAGAACATATCAAATTTATGTTTATATTAAATGATTAATTACATATATTAATATTTCTGAATACTTATGGTATTTTTAAAACACCATTCAGTTTTTAAAAAGATGGAATTCCTGCCTTTTGTGACAACACGGATGAATCTGGAGAACACTTGCTAAATAAAACAAGCCAGTCACAGAAGGGCAAATCTGCAGTATTCCAATTACATGAGGTGTCTGTAAGTGTCAAACTCATAGAAGCAGAGAGTACAACAGTGGTTTCCAGGGTTTGGAATCTAGGAAAAATGAAGAATTGTTATTCAAAGGCTATAAAGTTTCAGTTATGCTGGATGAATAAGTTATAGAGATCTGTCTGACAGCACAATGTCTACAGCTTATAACACAGCATGGTCACTTCGACATTTGTTAAGAGAGTTAACCTAATGTTAAGTGTTCTTAGTACACACACACATAGAAAATGAGACAAAAGCATACTTTGGGAGGTATTGGGTATATCTACTACCTTGATTGTGGTGTATATATGGTATCCTGGATATTTGCATTTGTCCAAATTCATCAGATTTTACAAATTAAATAAATGTAGATTTTGTATATCAAATATGAAAGCTGATAAAAATAAATTAAAGTGTTAAAAATATGGTGGATTAATAAAAATGACTGAATGAAGTAAAATAAATATAGTACTTATGGAAGGAGCAGGATTAAAAAAGAAAAAATACAAACAAGACTCATAGTCTTAGAATAGAAAAATAGATATTTAGGAATAGCATTTATATGACTATCTGAATTTCTTGTCAAAGTGCCTTCTAAAAATAATTACTATATGCAGAATAAAGCAGTTTTTTGAGATGAGTCATTTCTTATAATTAGAGAATATCTTTCTTTTGAACAGCTCAGTGGGATACGCAATTTGTAAATTCATATAAATTTAAAATTAGGAGAATTATTAATATGAAAAATGACTTTAGTAATGCTAAATAAACTCTTTAAACAATGGAAAATTATTTACTGCTATTTTCTAAAGTAGTACATTATTCTTATAAAGGCTGCATGCAATGATAGAGCAAATTTACTGGCTGTTATGAGACTCAGGTACCAGATATGTTTATGTCACCATCAACTGAATTCTCTGCACTACATTTTCCCTGTCTATAAAAGTATGAACTGTATAATACTTAATTTCTTCATGATTCTGACATTCAAATACCAGTCAGCTGAAAATAACTCTGATTATTTCTTTTACATGGATTATTATTCAATAATATTTAAAACCTATGCCTCTTTTCCAATAATATTTAAATGCATATTTTTAGTGCTACAGATTAACTAAATTCCAGTTAATTACTTAAATCAGTTAAAAAAAAAAAGCTGAATTTTATTAAATCCAAGTGGTATTTTTACTGAATTATTTTGATTAAAGAACTAATTCTCATATTTTATTAGATTTGTTAAATATTGTGGTTTTCATAGTTGACTACTAGGTAGTAGTTGCAAATATAATGTAATTCTGTTTAATTTCATTAAGTCTACAATATTAATACAGTTATTGATCTCAAATAACTCTACATTCTTTATTCATAAATTTTGCCAATTAAGCAATGTCCAGTGTTTTATATTTTTGGTAAGATATTCTAGATTTAGTTTTCCTTTAATTTAACTTTATATTCATAACCTGAATAATCATGTTTTGCTAAAACATGTAACCATAGGTGGCAATATCTGTAGTAGCTAAGGTTTTACATCTTCCAATTGATTTCTTCAAAAACAATATTTGGGTGGAGCATGGTGGCTCATGCCTATAATCCCAGCACTTTGAGAGGCCAAGAGGGAGAATCACTTGAAGTCAAAATTTCAGGGCCAGCCTGGGCCACGTGGCAAGACCCTGTCTCTAAAACACAAAACAAAACAAAATGCCACATGTGTGGTGGTGTGCACCTGTAGTCTTGGCTACCTGGGAGTCTGTGGCAAGAGGATCACTTGATCCCAGGAGTTTAAGGCTGTAGTGAGCTGTAATCATGCCACTACATGTTAGCCTGAGGAACTGAGTAAGACTCTGTCTCTAAAATATAATAATAATGTTTTTAACTTTTATTTTAAGTTTAGGGGTACATGTGCAGGATGTGCTTGTTTGTTACATAGGTAAATGTGTGCCATGGGGTTTGTTGTAAAGATCATTTCATTACCCAGGGATTATACCTAGTATCCATTAGTTATTTTTCCTGATCCTCTCCCTCCTCTCAACCACCACTCTTCAAAAGGCTTCAGTGTGTGTTTGTCTCCTCTATGTGTCCATGAGTTCTCTTCATTGAGCTCCCATTTATAAGTGAGAACAGACAGCACCTAGTTTTCTGTTCCTGTGTTAGCTTGCTAAAGATAATGGCTTCCAGATCCCTCCATGCCCCTGCAAAGGACATGATCTTGTTCATTTTTATAGCTGCATAGTATTCCATGGTGTATATGTACCACATTTTCTTTATCCAGTCTCTCATTGATGGGCATTTAGATTGATGTTAGGTCTTTGCTATTGTGAATAGTGCTGAAATGAACATATGTGTGCATGTATCTTTATAATAGAATGATTTGTATTCCTTTGGGTACATACCCAGTAATGAGATTGCTGAGTCGAATGGTATTTTTGCCTCTAGATCTTTGAGGAATCACCACACTGTCTTTCACAATGGTTGAACAATTTACACTCTCACTAACAGTGTAAAATGTTCCTTTTTTTCTCTGCAACCTCACCAGTATCTGTCATTTTTTGGCTTTATAATAACAACTATTCTGACTGGTATGAGTTAGTATTTCATTGTGGTTTTGATTTACATTTCTCTAATGATCAGTAATGTTGAGCTTGGACAAACCTGACAAAACAAGGAATGGTTAAAAAAAATTTTGGTGCGGTGGCTCACGCCTGTAATCCCAACACTTTGGGAGGCTGAGGCGGGTGGAACACTAGGTCAAGAGATTGAGACAATTCTGGCTAACATGGTGAAAAACCGTCTCTAGTAAAAATACAAAAAATTAGCCTGGTATGGTGGCGGGCGCCTGTAGCCCCAGCTACTCGGGAGGCTGAGGCAGGAGAATGGCGTGAACCCAGGAGGTGGAGCTTGCAGTGAGCTGAAATCGCGCCACTGCACTCCAGCCTGGGTAATGGAGCCAGACTCAAACTCAAAATAATAAAAAAAAAAATTATCTATTCAATAAGTGGTGCCGGGAAAACTGACTAGCCCTACACAGAAAATTGAAAGTGGACTCCTTTCTTACACCATACACAAAAATTAACTCAAGATGGATTGAAGACTTTAGTGTAAAACTATAAAAATCCTGGAAGACAACCTAGGCAGTACCATTTAAAACATAGGCACAGGTAAAGATTTCAAGACAAATATGCCAAAGGCAATTGCAACAAAAACCAAAAGTGACAAGTGAGATCTAATTAAATGAAGTAACTTCTGCACAGCAAAAGAGAAACTATCAACAGAGTAAATAGACAATCTACAGAAAGGGAGAAAAGTTTTACAAACTATGTATCTTACAAAAGTCTAATATCCAGGATCTATAAAGAACTTAAACAAATTTACAAGAATAAAACAACCCCATTAAAAAGTGGGCATACCATGGACATAAGTGCGGCCAATAAGTATATGAAAAAATAATTATTAATAATAACATTGGACAGAGTGACGTCAGAAGGATTGCAGTGGCAGAGTAGGAATCCATATATACTCTTTCCCTACCATAAACACAGTGATGTAACAAAACAATCATGTAAAAATACCTTTTGTGAGGAATCCAGAAATGAGTCAAGAGGCTGCGACACCCTGAGTGAATGCAAAAGTACCCACATTGAAAGCAGGAGGAAAACGTAAGACTATTTTTGCTACAATCGTTACCCCATATATAGTGCCATATTATCAGGTAGAAATCTTCAGCTCTAGCTTTTCCCTGGGGGAGAGAAGGTGTACCTCTTATCCAATGACTCAACACTTCCAGGGCCTACCTAGAATACTAGCTTCTGTATAGTCTGTCTTGGAATGCTGACAGGACTCAGCATAATGTATTCACCTGGACAAGTGAGAACATGGATTGCAGTTTCAGTTGACAGTAGTCAGAACTCCTCTCCCAGGTCATTAAAGAGAAAATTAATAAAAATCCCCAGCTTCCATCTTCTCCCAATGTAAGGAGAGATGTACTCTGTGTCCAAAATTCCGACTTTTCCAGGGGCTAGCCCTATGATTGGATTCTGTCTAGCTTGTCTTGGAGTGCTGATAGGACCTGGAATAATCTAGCCAACTGGGTTCTAGTGACAACAGGGGCAGTGGTTGATATAACATGCAACAATTCCCTGGAAATCCCTCCACCTTGCTCAGCACAGGCTGATAGGCCAAAAACAATGAGATCTGTGCTTCTCCATGTAAAGGAAAAGAGCCTTACAGAAAAACCAATAATATCAATTTTCTCAAGACTGGTTGGGGAAATGGCTTCAGTCTCGCTTGTGAGTGTTTTCTGATGTGACTTGGCACACAATAGACCCAGGGTTTCTAAAGATAAAGTGAGTCGAAGCACTAAGTTTGAAGAGGTCCCCATAATTTTTGACTGTGCGGATTAGTAAGAATCTTTTCATAAATAAGGCAAGCTCATAAAGACTGGAAGAGGTCTTTGGATGGAAGAGGAAGAGGTGGAAGAGGTGGATGTTCTGTCAGTTGATCTGACATTAACACAGAGATTCAAGAAAAATAAAGAAATTGTACAATATATTCTAAACAAAGGAATAAGGTAAAACTTTAGGAAATTACCCTAATTAAATCGAGTTTTATGACTTATGTGACAGAGAATTCAAAATAAACCTCATATAGTTCTTGTTTGCTGAGATAAGAAGAACAATGCATACATAAACAGAAAACATAAATAAAGAGAGAAAATATTTTAAGGTACCAAACAGAAATCATGGAGTCGAAGAAGAATATAATAACTGAGAAAAAAAATCACTAAAGGGTCTAACGGGAGCCTAGATCTGCAAAGCAGGAGAGAATGACAAACTTCAAAAATAGGTAACTGACAGGGAGCAGTGGCTCACACCTGTAATCCCAGCACTTTGGGAGGCCGAGGCAGGCGGATCACAAGGTCAGGAGATCGAGACCATCCAGGTTAACACGGTGAAACCCCGTTTCTGCTAAAAATACAAACAATTAGCCAGGCATAGTGGCGGGCACCTGTAGTCCCAGCTACTAGGGAGGCTGAAGCAAGAGAATGGCATGAATCTGGGAGGCAGAGATTGCAGTGAGCCGAGATCTCACCACTGCAGTCCAGTCTGGGCGACAGTGTGAGACTCCGTGTCGAAAGAAAAAAAAAAAAAGTTTGTTTGGGTTAGTAAATCAATAACTAATTTCTCAGTATTATTTTGAGATTATATAACTAATCTGCAAAAATTTCTCCCTTTACTTTTGCCATTATTTGATGATTTTCTAATTCTACTAATCTGCTACATTCGTCAAGAAACAACCTATTGTAAACAAGAATTGTATTTTCTCTATTTACATGTTTATTGAGTTGTGTATTATTGTATGAATTTATAAATCTTTATTTAATAAACCATATATTTTTCATTTTTTTAATGTTTTGATTTTCTCTGACTTGGCAAGTACATGTCAGATGGCTATCTATGCTTTTCATGTTCTTTCACTCTTTGAGTAATTTCCTATTTTACTCTTTTTTTCTCTCTGTCTCTGTCACATGCATACACACAGAAACACACATATGTACACCAAAATAATACATATGTATCTAAATATAAACAGATATACATATATACATATATTTATGTATATTTTTATAGTGTATCTTTGTCTTTGTAGCTGTATCTATATCATATCTATACATGCATATATACACACTCTCTATTTTTATTATTTATTTATATATTTACCTTTCTATATCAATGACCAGCATTCCATAATTGTGTAGTGCAATTCTAATAGCTCAGGGTCTATTCTAGCTTCCATTACTTCTAATTCTGTAGTTCCCTCATAGTCAGATAGTGAACTCATATTTTCCTCAAAATTCTACTCATGTGCTCATGACAAAAGATATTGAAAGCAGTTTCAAAAATGCTAACAGGACTGAGTGGAGTAGTACATGCCTGTAGTCCCAGTTATTTGGGAGTCTGAGGTGAGAGGATCACTTGAGCCCAAGATTTAGAAGCTACAGTGAGCTATGATGATCCCACTGCACTTCAGCGTGGATGACAGAGAAAGACCCTGTTTTAAAAAGAAAAAAAATGCAAATGCACAACATTGTGAATATGTGACGTCAGTTTATAGGTCTTTGTTTACAAAGCTATAAACACATACAGTGACATTCAATAATCTTGAGTGTACAATTTCAATTACATTTTGTTTATCTCCTTTTCCAGTGAATTCCCAGCCTCATGAACTCCTCTACAGTATTTTCCCAATTTTTATATCACTGATTATTTTTCACCATTGTAGATTTCATGTACGTGATATCATACTATATGCACTCTTTTGTGTTCATTTTCCTTAAAACTTCAGTATGATATCTGTGATAAATATGTTGTAATATCTATCAGTTGATCATTTTTATTCATGACCAATTATTATCTTCTTGGTGTGACGACATAACATTTGCTTATTTATTCTTCTGTTGATGAACATTTAGGTTGCTTCTAGTTTTTCTCTCTTATGAATTAAGATGACCTAAGTATTATTATAGGTTTTGGTAAATATCTATGCTAAATTGCTGCTTTCTAGAATGAATGTATATTTAACATTGTAAGAAATTGTCAGATTATAATTTGTTCTCCTACTAGAAATGTATAAGAGTTCCAATAGATTGATTTCCTCATCAAGATTTTATTTTGATGGTTTCATAAAAATTTTGTAACTATTTTAGCAACTATGTACTGATATATCATTGTTTAAATCTGCATTTCCTTAATGACTAATATGGAACATTTTTTAAATGTCCTTACTGGCCATTTACACTTTTGTTTTGTTTTGTTTTGTTTTGACAAGTGTTCAATTGGCCTAATTTTCAAAGATACTTTGTGTTTTTTATTGAGTGTAGAAGTTTCTTATCTTTTAAAATAGATCTTAGATCTTTTGTCAGAAATATTCATATATACATATATATATATTTCACTTATATATACACACATATACGAATATTATATACGCATGCATACAAATACATGACAAAAAAATTCTCTTAATCTGTTGATTGCCTGCTTTCTTATTTAATGATGATGAATTCTAATACACTACTTGTTTTTTTTTGTGTGACATCCTATCCAAGAAACAAGACCTTACCACTAGGTTTCAAAACAATTCTTCTAGATTTTTGTATAAATTTAAGAACATTTATACTTTTATTTTCTCCTTTTTTTTTGAGTCGGAGTGCTGTGGCACGATCTCGACTCCCTGCAACCACTGCCTTCAGAGGTCAAGTGGAGATTCTCCTGCCCAAGCCTCCGAAATAGCTGGGACAACAGGCGTGCACCATCACGCCCGACTTATTTTTGTATTTTTTAGTAGAGACGGGGTTTCTCCATGTTGGCCAGGCTGTTCTCAAACTCCCGACTTCAAGTGATCCTCTCACCTCGGTCTGCCAAACTGCTGGTTTTACAGATGTGAGCCACCACACCCAAACCTTTCTCCATTTCTGTATTTAAAGCCTTCAGCAAATTTATGAGTAGAGTATGAAATCAAATTTAATGTTCATTATTTCTACATTTTTTCCAGTTGGTTAGTGACTCTTACTTTAATAGCCTTTTCTTTTCACAATGAATTATATGGTATTTTTTTTGAAAACGGAATTATCAATGTATTGTTTCAGTATGGTTATACTCCTGAAACATCTATTATGTCTTATTAATCTATTTTCTAAGCATTTTGAGTATCACAAGGTATTGATATCTTTAGTTTTTATTTTTATAGTAAGAATTGAAGTCAAGTAATGTAAGTCTTTGAACTTTACACCTTTCTAAGATTGTTTTGATTATTCATGTCAATTAATATTCATATGCCCTGGAGATAAATCTGAAAGATTTTGGGCTTAAAATAAGATAGGAACTATCATTTAGCTTAGTGTGCTATTTTTGAATTGCATACTATAGTTATCTTAGTTACAACAGAACTGGTTTGTTTATTTGTTACTGTAAAAGGAGAATATTACTTTAAGATATACTTCCAAAAAACCATTTCTGGATTTTCTCCAAGGAATCACCTGTCAACAGACTTTTACCCAATCTTACATTTTTATTCTTCCAATATTTTAACATACCTCAAATTATTCTACACAGTCATTTAATCTATAGCTTGAGGTAGATGATTCAGGAATGAGATTTACTGTCATCTCCTCTTCACTTTCCATTTACAGTAAGAACTAATAATTTATTTTTTCTTTAGAACATCTTAAAAGCATTGCCCAAATGCATTTCTTTAGGTTTGTGCATTTGATTTTAAAGGGTGTTCTTATTTTGATCAATATTTCATTTTTCTGAGACATATTTTATAGTATGCTTTACATTTAAAATGAGTAGTATTCCATATCAAGAAACTTCTCTGAGACATCATAGATATCCACTGCTGTTGGCTTAATTAGAATATATCTATACAACCATAAATTATATTTCTCTAGGAGCTGAATCATTTCCTACCCATTGTGACAACAGAAGTGAGAAAAGAAGCAAATTTACTCTAGAGAAAATAATAAAGGAAAAAATTAGCTTTTTAAATATAAAGTTTTAGTATGAAAAGTAATAATCTCCCTCAGATTTAGTTTATATTATATACTATTTGAGTATTTATATGATAATGTTAATCATTATGCAAATTACAGCTTGAATGATTATTATATAACATATAATATTCATCTGCTAATGAATTTCCAAGCATTACATTATTTTGAACCTGTTATGTGATAGAAATTGATACTCAATGCTAATGAAGAATATTATTTTTCCTCAATAGAAGTCATCAAGCTAGAAACTGTATTCTAACCTACTTTGAAGACATCAAATTTTCTCAGACTTTGTGTAGAATTACAAAGGCGATTTAGTCATAATAAATGTCAATGTTAAAATCATGTGATACTTGAAATCTGGAAAACCCAAGTTTGAATTTTACTTCTGCATACCCTTTCTGAGCCCTAATAATCACATTAAGAAGTAAATGGAGTATGGTATCCTTATCTTGGGAAAGTGAAAACTACCTGACATGAACTTGTCGATCAGAACTTTTTTCTCTTTCTCTTCCCTGTTTCAATTTGTTTGCAGAATCCACTCCTGTGTTCAATTATATTCAAAATGTAGAGCTCTCCTTGTTGTTCATAATCATTTGAAACTGAATGTATTAGTCAAGTTTTTTATTATAATAAATCACTTACTGAAAGGAATGTAAGAAAAATATCTATACAGCAAAGACTATACAGAAACTGAAATTACTTCACATCAATTTAGAATCAAGTAGTTATTTTTTTTCATTATGGATCATGATTTATTTCAGTACTGATTCCTCAACATGTTTAAACTAGCAACCTCAACTTCAAATGTCACATGTAAAATTCACAAATCAATGAAACAATTCCAAGAATTCTGTTGCTCTGTGTCCTGAGACAATCTTCCACTGAGTATACATGGCTAAGAAATTTCAGTAACTTCTTTAAAAAGCTCTGGCCACCTGTCTGGTCTTGTATCCGTGAACTTGATACATTTCACTCACATAAGCTGGGAAGGAGAATGGGTGGTTTCCACAACAGAAGCAGATTCAGTTAACAGAAGAAGGAACAATGCAGGCTTACAATAAACAGAAAAAAAAAAATCTTCAAAACCAAGTTTATAATCAGCTTAGTTGTTGAGAATGAGATTTGGTAATATATTTTCTCTGAAAATTTAACAGATATTTTCTTGAACCCATGTTTTATCTTCAAACATTTTGACTCTTTCCCAGACATGTGGAAATTGAATACTTTCAGCTCCGAATATCAGAAAATATTGATTACCCTTTCTTTGTATTTTTTATAAAACATACTACCATCTAAATTTTCTATGTTTTTAAAAAAAAATTCAGTTAACTCTTACTCCTCTCTAGCTTATCTTTGCATTTTTCAAATACGTTTTATTTTGAAATAGAACGTATTAAAGCAATTCTTATAATTTTAGAATATAGGGGTATTTCTTTACCATCATCATTTTTTTTTTTTTTTGTGGAGATCTCTTTTTATTACGCTTCATTTCTGCACTTGTGATACAAAAGGTTTAAGATCACAGTTATTTAATTTTATTTATGACTACATTAAAAATTGGAAAATTTATTTATTCTCTAATGTACATTCTCAGAAACTTTACTCTTGGCTTTTAAGGATGACAGATTCTTATTTTTGTAGTTAAAGTCCAGGATGTAGAGCAGAAAAATTCTAGTTGTATATAAAGAAGGGATTTAACATAACAAAATAAATACAAAATTATCAGAAAAGACTACATGAACGGAAGCAAGGGTTGGAAGAAGAAGAAGTAGATTTCTACATCAAAAATAACCTCACTGGCCTTCCAATCTAGAAGTAAGAAATATGCAACAATGAAAAAAGGCCTAAGCAGTCAAAGCAATCCTAAGCAAAGAGAGTAAAGCCAGAGACATCATATTACCTGACTTCAAAAAATACTACACGGCTATAATAAGCAAAACATCATAGTACTGGTATAAAAACAGACACATAAAACAAAGGAATAGAATATAGAACCCAGAAATGAAAACACGTACCTACAGCCAACTGACTTTTGACAGAGTTGACAAAAACATACACTGGAAAAGGACATCTTATTCAATAAAGGGTGCTTAGAAAATTGGATTTCTACATGCAGAAGAATGAAACTGTTTCCTTGCCTCTTACCACATACAAAAAATAACACAAAATGTATTAAAGACTTAAGTGTAAAAGTTGAGACTATAAAAATTTTTGGAAAAAAACTAAGGAAATCATTTCTGGACATTGGTCTAGGCAAAGAATTAATGACTAAGATCACAGAAGCAAACAAAACAAAAACAAAAAACAGACAAATGGGACTTATTTAAACAAAAAGGCTTCAGTGCAGCAAAATAAATATTAAAGCAAACAGACAACCTGCAGAATGGAGAAAATATTTGCTAGCTATGTGCCTGACAAAGGACTAATATCTAAATCTACAAGAAAATCAAACAACAACAACAACAACACAATGCCATACAAAAGTAGGCAAAAGGAGCCACAAGAATGGTCCACAAGCATATGAAAAAAAAATTCCCAACATCACTAATCATCAGAGAAATGCAAAATAAAACTGCAATGAGATACTATGTTACACTAATTAGAACTGCTATTACTAAAAATTAAAAAAAAAAAAAAAAACGTATTTGGTGAGGATGTGAAGGAAATACAACCACTGCATACTTTTGGTAGGAATGTACATTAGTGCAACCTTTATGAAAAACAACATGACAATTTCTTGAAGAACTTAAAATAGATCTACATATAAAATGGAATACTACTCAGCCATGAAAAAGAATGAAATAATATCTTTTGAAGCAAAATGGATGGAACTGTAGGGTATCATCTTAAATGTAATAGCTTAGGAAGAGAAAGTCAAATACTGCACGTTCTCACTTATAAATGGGAGCTTAAAAGTGTGTACAATCGGACATGGATGGTAGAATAACAGACATTGGAAACTTATAAGCCTAGTGAGGAGGGATAATAAATTACTTAACAGGTACAATGTGCATTATTTGGGCAATGGCTATACTAGAAGCCCATGCTTCACCACTACACAATATATCCATGTAACAAAATGACACTTGTACCTCCTAAATCTATGAAAATAAAAATTAAAAAAGAAACAGCTGTCACATCCCATTACCTTATTGTTTCTACCATAGCAACTCTTTGCTCTTGAAGCTTGTAAGTGAATAGTGTAATGTAAGGCTGGCTTGCTTCAAACACTCATGCACATCAACATTTTAGCATGGTATCATTTTTATTTTCTGCTTATTTGTACCTTCCAAAATAATATAAGTATTTTTCATTACAGAACCTACAGAAAAGCCGTTTCTTCACTTCAAAGATGTCTGGAAAATGAAATATTTTATTTTTAAGCCCATGAGATATGGGAGAGGACAGTTGGAGCATAGAAGGAAGTAAGGAAGGAAGCGGAGTACCAATAGAAGAATCTAGCACAGAAAGGTTTGAAAGTCATTGTGCAAGGCAACCAGAAACACAGGTTAAGATGAATTCCAAAACCTTGAGCATACTAAATAGTAAACACAGTCTGTAGAATCATATTACAGAGTGAGTTCTCAGGCATTTACAAACTGTATCATTGCTTCCATGAAAGATACATATTAAATTGACATCCAAGGATAAACAGATGAAATTCAACAGCAGAACCAATTATCTCAAATAGTGTGTGAAATTTTCTGTTAATATTTACAGGCACTTTTTTACTTCAAGTAATAAATTTAATAAATAACATAAAGTATACTAAGATCACACAAAAGTTTAAGAACAATTGAAAGAGAAAGAATTAAAATTTCAGCCAAAATTTGCATGCAATGTTGCAGGCAAAATAAATAATGCTTGTAATAATTAACTGGTGACTCTCTATTAATGGCACATATATGTTGCAATCATTTTCTGTTGGGACATATTGCTGCAGGAAGTCAGGGACCCCCAACGGAGGGACCGACTGAAGCCATGGTAGAAGAACATAAATTCTGAAGATTTCATGGATATTTATTAGTTCCCCAAATTAATACTTTTATAATTTCTTACACCTGTCTTTACTGCAATCTCTGAACATCAATTGTGAAGATTTCATGGACACTTATCACTTCCCCAATCAATATCCTGGTGATTTCCTATGCCTGTCTTTAATATCTTAATCCTGTCATCTTCTTCATACACTGAGGAGGATGAATGTCACCTCAGGACCCTGTGAGGATTGTGTCAACTGCACAAATCATTTGTAGAGCATGTGTGTTTGAACAATATGAAATCTGGGCATCTTAAAAAAAGAACAGGATAACAGTGATGTTCGGGGAACAAGGGAGATAACTTTGAACTGGACGTCAGTGAGCCGGATGGAACAGAGCCATATTTCTCCACTTTCAAAAGCAATTAGGAGAAATATCCCTGAATTATTTTTCTCAGCAAGGAACACCCCAGAGAAAGAGAATGTGCCCTGAGGGTAGGCCTATGAATGGCCCCCTTAGAAGCGTGTGCCGTCTTTCATGGTGGAAGCCAAAGGGATGAAATAAGCCCCGGTCTCCTGTAGCACTCCCAGGCTTATTAGGATGAGGAAAATTCCCGCCTAATAAATTTTGGTCAGACAGGTTGTCTGCTCTCAAACCCGGTTTCCTGATAAGATGTTATCAATGACAATGAGTGCCTGAAACTTCATTAGCAATTTTAATTTCACCCCATCCTGTGGTTCTGATCTCGCCCTGCCTCCATTTGCTTTTGATATTTTATTACCTTGTGAAGTATGTGATCTCTGTGACCCACACCCTATTCGTGCACTCCCTCCCCTTTTGAAAATCGCTAATAAAAACTTGTTGGTTTTCCAATCCTGCCGACATGTGATGTCTCCCCCAGACACCCAGCTTTAAATGCATCTCTCTTGTGCTCTTTCCCTTTATTTCTCAACCCAACTGAGACACTTAGGAAATAGAAAAGAACCCACGTTAAACATGGAGAGCGGGTTCTCCCAATAACATATGCTACCTTTCTAGAGTATGTTTCAAAGAAATTATAAGGAAACTATAAAAAATGATGTTATTCGTTGCCTATTGAACAACTAGACTCATGTCTTTCTTGCTCACAGTGTCTGACTCCTCTAAATACAGAAAATGGAGCAACCCTTTCTGCGTAGGAATAAGTATTTACCTAAATTTTTCCTAGAGACCTAAGAATGGTTTCAATAAGTTGATTTAAAACAAACACAAAATATATAATTATAATACCCCTCCTATCTTTGGATGAAATCATCTAGGAATGTGAAGTATGTGAAATCACCTATCTGTGGCCAGAATTAGTAAATACTGGGTGTAATTTTATATACCAAAGAAGGCACACTGAGTTTGACTCCTGCTTTCTATATGGTGGAAATCATTTCTGGAATCACCCAATCTCTAGATCCCCTTTCATGTGAACTAGCAAATACATTCTTAATTTAAGCCCTTTCAAATTGTGTCTTTTACTAATTTTAGAAAAATCCTTGTAATTGATAAACTGAAATCTCTAGGAATGACTTACGTAGTCACCAGAAGCCTGTAATATAACTACAATTCCCAGAATTTTATTGCAAAAAGCTGAAATATTTGAGGTTAAATATATTCTCTTTTCTCACAGCTAGCAATTATTATTTCATTAAATACAAGGTGTAGAATGAGAACAGTTAATTGCGCATTAATTGTCTAAAAATAATATTTTGTTTTTTGCTGGATCATGACACATAGCATTAAAATAATGAAATACTAGGGAGATTCACATATGATATATATTTTGTTCCTAATCATAACAGTATTAATGAAAATGAAGTAACAAATGTAATCAAGTGAGTGTGCTAATGGAATTTCAGATAATAAAGGGAAATACTTAGAAATATATTTAATGACAGAGAGGTAAAAACGACAGATAGGTGGCAGGACTAACTTGCAGCTCTCACTCGGATGGACAGAACAGCATGTGGAGACACATGATGAACTTTTGCTCCAAGAACTACCACATGTACATACCAGGAAAGCTGAGAGGACCCACAGACCCTTTGAAGGAGGTGGATTGCCACTGTAGGCTCTGTGGGAAAGCTGACGAGCTATGAGTCAGCTTGCTTTCTCAACTGGGAGGCTTGTAGCCTGGGGAAAGTTCTCAGCTCTGCTTACCTGCTACCTGGAAATAAACTCAGTGCTATTGGGTGGGGCACATGGTGGGAGTGAGACCAGCCTTTTGGGCTGCATGGAAACTGGGTAAGGCTTGTGGCTTCCAGTTTTCTCTTACTTCTCTGGAGACCTGTGTGATACAGCAGATGAAGCTATCATGCCCTGGAAACATAACTCCATTGGCATGGGGCCCATATCCCCATCCCCCACAGCAGTTGCAGCAAGACTTATCCAAGGAGAGTCTGAACTCAAGCACACTTAACCCTGCCCCCACTTGATGGTTCTTCTCTACCTGTCCTGGCAGCCAAAGACAAAGGACATAATCTCTTGGGAGCTCTATGGCCTCATCCACTACTTGACCACACGGCAAGCTTGCATCCCCTCTATACTATTGTAACTTATATGTTCTTTAAAGTGCCACCTCCTAGCTGGAGGCAAACTGACACAAAATCAGTGTACTTAACAAAAACACAACCAAGATCCCTCAGAGTCCACTTCACTTCCCTGCTACCTCAACTGGAGCAGGTGTTGGTATCCAGGGCTGAGAGGTCTGAAGATGGATCACATCACAGGACTCTTTTCAGATACTCCTCAGTACTGGCCTGAAGCCCAGTAACTCTGCTGGGTGTCTCAATGCAGAAAAGAAGTAACAATCACTGCAGTTTGGATATCTGGAAGCCCCATCTCTAGGGGAAGAGGAGAGCATCAAATCAAGGGAATACACTGTGGGACACAAGAGTCTGAACAGTAGTCCTTGAGCCCCAGATCTTCCCACTGACACAGTCTACCCAAGTGAGAGGAACCAGAAAAACAATTCTGGTAATATGACTAAATAAGGTTCTTTAATGCCCTCAAAATGTCACACTATCTCACCAGCAATAGATCAAAACAAAATCAAAACTCTCTGAATTGCCAGAAAAAGAATTCAGAAGGTGTATTATTAACCTAATAAAGGAGTCACCAGAGAAAGGTGAAGTCCAGCTTAAAGATTTTTTTTAAATGATACAAGATATGAATGGAAAAATCTCCAGTGAAATAGATAGCATAAATAAAAATCACAATTTCTGGAAATGAAGGACACACTTAGAGAAATGAAAAATGCACTGGAAAGTCTCAGCAATAGAATTGAACAAGTAGAAGAAAGAACTTAAGAGTTCAAGTATAAGGATTTTGAATTAACCCAATAAAAGACAAAAAAATAATAATTGAAAAAAAATGAACAAAGCCTCCAAGAAGTTTGGGATTATGTTAAATGACCAAATCTAAGAATAATTGGTGTTTCTGTGGAAGAGGAGAAATCTAAAAGCTTGGAGAACATATTTGAGGAACTAATCAAATAAACTTCCCCAGTCTTGCTAGAGATCTAGACATCTGAGTATAAGAAAGCTCAAAGAACACATGGGAAATGTATCACAAAAAGATAATCATTTTGGCACATCATCATCAGGTTCTTTAAAATATAGACGAAGAGAAGAATCTTAAGAGCTGTGAGGTAAAAGCATCAGATAACTTATAAAGGAAAATCTACCAGATTTACAGTGGATTTCTTAGCAGTTTTTTTTTTTTTTTTTTTGTCTTTTTCAGACAATGCTAAGAGAATTTGCCACTACGAAGCCAGCACTACAGGAACTGTTAAAAGGAGCTCTAAATCTTGAAACAAATCCTCAACATACAGCAAAACAGAATATCCTTAAAGGATAAATCTCACAAGACCTGTAAGACAATAGCACAATAAAAAAGATATTCAGGCAACAAATAGCATGTCAATAGAATAATACCTCATATCTCAATACTAACACTTAATGTAAATGGCCTAAATCTTCCACTTTAAAGATACAGATGGCAGAATGGATAAAAGTTTATGAACCAAGTATCTGCTGTCTTCAAGAGACTTACTTGACACATAAGAGCTCACATAAACTTAAGGTAAAGGGGTGGGAAAAGACATTTCATGCAAACGGACACCAAAATCAAGCATGAGTAGCTGTTCTTATATCAGACAAAACAAACTTTAAATCAACAACAGTTAACAAAGACAAAGAGGGACATTATAGGATGATAAAAAGACTTGTCCAACAGGAAAATATGAAAATTCTAAGTATATATGCATCAAATTTTTAAAACAATTACTACTAGGTCTAAGAAATGCAATAGACAATAACACGATAATATTGGGGGACTTCAACACTTTACTGACAGTACTAGACAGGTCATTAATACAGAAAGTCCAAAAGTGGGCTAATGACATGAATAGAAAATTCAAAAAGAAGATATACAAATGGCCAAAAAACATATGAAAAATTCTCAACATCACTAATGATCAGAGAAATGCAAATCAAAACCACAATCCAATACCTCCTTACTCCTGCAAGAATGAAATAATAAAACATAAATAGATGTTCCTGTGGATATGGTGAAAAGAAAACACTTTTACACTGTTGGTGGGAATGTAAACTAGTACAACCACTGTGGATAACAGTGTGAAATTCCTTAAAGAAGTAAAAGTATATCTACCATTTGATCCAGCAATCTCACTCCTGGGTATCTACCCAGAGGAAAATAAGTCATTATATGAAAAAGATACTTTCACACACGTGTTTATAGCAGCAAAATTCTCAGTTGCAAAGATAAGGAACCAGTCCAAATGCCCATCAATCAATAAGTATACATAGAAAATGTGATATGTATACACACACATTATATATATATAATGGAACACTACTCAGCCATAAAAATGAACATAAAAATGGTATTAATGGTATTTGCAGCAGCCAGGATGAAATTGAAGACCATTATTCTAAGTGAAGTAACTCAGGATTAGAAATCAAACATTATATGTTCTCACTCATATGTGATAGCTAAGCTATGAGGATGCCAATGCATAAGAATGATAAAATGAACTGGGAACTCAGGGGAAAATGTGGGGATGGGGATAAAAGACTACACATGGGGTACAGTGTACACTGCTCAGATGATGGGTGTACCAAAAGTTTAAAAATCGCCACTAAATAACTTATTCATGTACAGGAAAAAATATATAAATAAAATAAAGAAATAAAAGAAACTGCTAAACTATCTTCCAAAGTGTCCATACCATGTTGCATTCCCAGTAGCAATAAATGAGAGTCCTTCTTGTTCCAAAAAAAAAAAAAAGATAAAGATGTATTTTTATACAAACACTATTTTTTCTCAATGAAGACTAAAATAAGCCTAGAATGAGTGATTTGATTTTCCCATTTTCAACTTTTATTTATTAAAACTTCATTTTACTGGTATAACAATAATGAACTCATAATTATGATTTTACTATAAAAATTATTTTGTATTATTATACCAAAAAGGAGAAATTCACAGATTTATTTTTAATTGCTGAAATATGCTTATATTGCTTAACTGGCTTTATGTTAATATGTGCATTAAAGTAATTTTCCAGATTAGTGAAAAAAAAAAATTTGATGACAAATGACATGGTAAATGCAGAAATGCAAAAATCTATATGAAGATCCTTCCAAATTTGAAGAAAAAGATAAAAACATAGAAACATGAGAGCAGTAGGTATTCTGTTTCTATGCATAAAGTTGTATGATAAAAGGCATACATAACAACCTCTTGAAATATTAATATAAAAATGCTAATGTGATAATGTGATTCTAATTTTCATCTGGTTCTTTGGTACTTAAAATTGAAACACACAAAAAAGATGTAAAGTAAATATGGGAATTCAAGAAGTCATATATTCCAAGTGATACAGTCACTCTGGGCTAAATTCTGACCAAAAATGCCAATTGTTTGTGGCATGCCTGTGTTAAGAACTTTTGAGAAAATGGCCAAGTGAGTACTTTGCTCAAGAAAGAGAATGATTAGGGCAGGAATGTTTGTAATTGAGAGTTTGAAAAGCAAATTTTAAGACTTTTAGATAAAGGAACTGACAATCTAAAGAACCAGATCTGTTGCCAAAATGCCAGAGGGTCAGTCTGGGCCCCTTGCTCACCACACAGAAGGCCAATCAGTTAGACAACCAACATTGTCATGGAAGAAGTCTTATTCAGGTGCTGAAGCTCAAGAGAAAGGGAGATAAGTCACAGAATGCTCTGTCCCAACTAAAAATGAAGGTTCATATAGCTGGGAAGAAATATAACTAAATGAAGGAAAATAGGAATTAGGGAGAGGCAAGGAAGGAATCATAAGGAATAAGAGTTCTAGGATTTCATCATCTGGATGTGGTGATCTAGTAATTTTCAGTCTCTTACCTGAGTGTTGGCTTTCTGTTAAATAATTCAGATAAGACAAACATAAGTTTCAAATTTTAAGTGTAAGATGTTCAATTTCTATGTGTATTAAAAAAAAAAAAAAGACCTGTAAATATTAGTTCTATGAAGAAATTGGGCTGGTTTCAGATTTGTTAAGAAGGATATATCAATAAAATGGTAGAGTCTAAAAATAAAATGCTAATAACACAAGATAGTTATCTGTATGAGTTCAAATTTCATCTATATTTAGAGAATTTAATGATGTCACTTTGACTATATACAGAAAATGGTAGGAAGTCAATAATTTGATTTGTATTTTATAAATTTGTGATTTGAACCAGAGAGAATGGTACTAGGAAAATATTTCAAGAATATATTTATTCAGGGGATATAACAAACATATAAAATTATTCTTTTTAGTGCTATATTCACAGAAATGGAGGGAAATATAGTTCACCATTTGGTAAAAATGACATGTCAAAGGTGCAAGACAAAAAAACACCAGTATCACTTGATTATATTTACAGAATAGAGTGGTAAAATGATGAAATTAGATGGTTTATAAAAGTACTATTTAGAAGAAATTAAAGTTCTTGTCAGGGAGAAACAACTTCAAAAGCATTTTATTCAAATGAAGATAAATTCCTTCCTGGGTCTGCAGTTATTTCAGACCTCTTATAGAGGTAAGATGCATGAAGGCTTCACTAGTGATCCTTTGTTTATGCTTATCCTTTCACACTTACTAATTCTGGGTCTTGGTAAAGTTACTTATGCTTTTTAAACATGAATTTCTTTGTGAAAAAATGAATGAAAAGCACTTAGCCTAGTATGTGACAAATGGCAAGTGATTGTTTATTGCTTTCAGTAAATGTCATTCATTTAGAAGTCAAATAAAATTGAGCCGTGCTGGGAGACTGTATAAAAAAGACATAGGCTCTGCCCTCTGAGTTTATGGTGCAAAGAGACTGACAAACAATAAATTTCACAGTGTGTCAAGTGCTATAAAACATGAAATAGAGAGCAATGCCAGTTGGCTTGGTAGTCTTCTATCAGAGTAAGCTGTCTTCAGAAACCGATGTCTATGTTGAGGACATGAAGTGAACAGGAGTTGTCTAGAAGAAGCTGTGGTCAGAAAGGGTGTTGGTAGTTCAGGCAGAAGGTATTGGTTATTTGTAATCCTGAATGTCAGGCCTCTGAGCCCAAGCCAAGCCATCGCATCCCCTGTAACTTGCAGGGATATGCCCAGATGGCCTGAAGTAACTGAAGAATCACAAAAGAAGTGAAAATGCCCTGCCCGGCCTTAACTGATGACATTCCACCACAAAATAAGTGAAAATGATTGGTTCTTGCCTTAAATGATGACATTACCTTGTGAAAGTCTTTTTCCTGGCTCATCCTTGCTCAAAAATCTCCCCCACTGAGCACCATGTGACCCCCACTGCTGCCCACCAGAGGACAACCCCCCTTTGACTGTAATTTTCCTTTACCTACCCAAATCCTATAAAACGGCCCCACCCTTATCTCCCTTCACTGACTCTCTTTTCGGCCTCAGCCCGCCTGCACCCAGGTGATTAAAAAGCTTTATTGCTCACACAAAGCCTGTTTGGTTGTCTCTTCACATGGACGCACATGATATTTTGGTGCCGTCACTCGGATCAGGGGACCTCCCTTGGGAGATCAATCCCCTGTCCTCCTGCTCTTTGCTCCCTAAGAAAGATCCACCTATGACCTTGGGTCCTTAGACCCACCAGCACGAGGAACACCTAACCAATTTTAAATTGAGTAAGCGGCCCCATTTTACTCTCTTCTCCAACCTCTCTCACTATCCCTCAACCTCTTTCTCCTTTCAATCTTGGCGCCACCCTTCAATCTCTCCCTTCTCTTAATTTCAATTCCTTTCATTTTCTGGTAGAGACAAAGGAGACATATTTTATGTGTGGACCCCAAACTCCGGGGCCAGTCACAGACTCGGGAAGGCAGCCTTCCCTTGGTGTTTAATCATTGCAGGGATGCCTCTTTGACTACTCACCCACATTTCAGAGGTGTCTGACCATGCTTCAGTGATGCCTGCCTGGATCCTTCACCTCTAGCGGCAAGTCCTGCTTTTCTGGGGGAGGAACAAGAACCCCAACCACTTCTGTCCCTGTCTCTACCCCTTCTCTGCTTTTCTGGGGTAGGGGCAAGAATCCCGACCCCTTCTCTCTCTGTCTCTACCCCTTCTCTGCTTTTCCGGGGGGCAAGAACCTCCCGACCCCTTATTTCCATGCCCTGACCTCTTATTTTTGCACCCCGACCCCTTATTTCCATGCCCTGACCTCTTATTTTTGTCTCCCATCCCCTTATTTCCGTACCCTGATCTCTTATTTTTGCACTCCAATCCCCTATTTCCATGTCCCGACCTCTTATTTTTGCGCCCCAACCCCTTATTTCTACTCCTTGACCCCTTTTCCACTTTTCTGGAGGGCAGGAACCCCTGAACTCCTTCTCTCCGTGTCTCTCTCTTTTTTCTGGGCTTGCCTCCTGCACTATGGGCTACCTTCCACCCTCCATTCCTCCTTCTTCTCCCTTAGCCTGTGTTATCAAGAACTTAAAACCTCTTCAACTCACACCTGACCTAAACCCTAAATGCCTTATTTTCTTCTACAATGCCACTTGACCCTAATACAAACTCGACAGTAGTTCCAAATAGCCAGAAAATGGCACTTTTGATTTTTCCATCTAAATAATTCTTGTCATAAAATGGGCAAACAGTCTGAGGTGCCTGACATCCAGGCTTTCTTTTACACATCGGTCCCTCCCTAGTCTCTGTTCCCAAGCAACTCGTCCCAAATCTTCCTTCTTTCCCTCCCACCTGTCCCCTCAGTCCTAACCCCAAGAATTGCTGAGTCTTTCCAGTCTTCCTTTTCTACAGACCCATCTGACCTCTCCCCACCTCGCCAGGCCGAGCTAGGTCCCAATTTTTCCTCAGCTTCCACTCCCCCACGCTATAATCCTTTTATCACCTCCCCTCCTCACACCTGGTCTGGCTTACAGTTTCGTTCCTCGACTAGCTCTCCCCCACCTGCCCAGCAATTTCCTCTTAAAAAAGTGGCTACAGCTAAAGGCATAGTCAAGGTTAATACTGCTTTTTCTTTATCTGACCTCTCCCAAATCAGTTAGTGTTTAGGCTCTTTTTCATCAAATATGAAAAACCCAGCCCAGTTCATGCCCATTTAGCAGCAACCCTGAGACGCTTTTCAGCCCTAGACCCTGAAAGGTCAGAAGGCCGTCTTATTCTCAATATGCATTTTATTTTATTACCCAATCTGCTCCTGACATTAAATAAAACCCCCAAAATTAAATTCCAGCCCTCAAATCCCACAACAGGACTTAATGAACCTCACCTTCAAGGTGTACAATAATACAGTAGAGGCAGCTAAGTAGCAACTTATTTCTGAGTTTCAATTCCTTGCCTCCACTGTGAGACAAAACCCAGCCACATCTCCAGCACACAACTCCAAACGCCTGAACTGCAGCTGTCAGGGGTTCCTCCAGAACCTCCTCCCCCAGGAGCTTGCTACAAGTGCCGGAAATCTGGCCACTGGGCCAAGGAATGCCCGCAGCCTGGGATTTCTCCTAAGCCATGTCCTATCTGTGTGGGACCCCACTGGAAATTGGACTATCCAACTTGCCCAGCAGCCACTCCCAGAGCCCCTGAAGCTCAGGCCCAAGACTCTCTGACTGACTACTTCCCACACCTTCTCAGCTTAGCGGTTGAAGATTGACGCTGCCCCATTACCTTGGAAGCCTCCTGGACCATCACAGACACTTTGGGTAACTCTTACAGTGGAGGGTAAGTCTGTCCGTTTCTTAATCAATATGGAGGCTACCCATTCCACATTACCTTCTTTTCAAGGGCCTGTTTCCCTTGCCTCCATAATTGTTGTGGATATTGATGACCAGGCTTCTAAACCTCTTAAAACTTCCCAACTCTTGTGCCAACTTGGACAACATTCTTTTATGCACTCCTTTTTAGTTATCCCCACCTGCCTAGTTCACTTATTAGGCCAAGGCACTTTAACTAAATTATCTGCTTCCCTGACTATTCCTAGGCTACAGCCACACCTCATTGTTGCCTTTTCCCCCAGTTCAAAGCCTCCTTCACAGCTTCCCCTCGTATCCCCCCACCTTAACCCACAACTATAGGATACCTCTACTCCCTCCTTGGCGACTGATCATGCATCCCATTTCCCCATATTTCCTTCTTCCCTGCTCCTCACCCTGATCACATTTAGTTTATTAGTGGCAGTTCCACCAGGCCTAATTGCCACTCACCAGCAAAGGCAGACTATGCAGTAGTATCTTCCAAATCTATCATTGAGGCTACTGCTCTGCCATCTTCCACTACCTCTCAGCAAGTCAAACTAGTTGCCTTAACACAGACCCTCACTCTTTCAAAAGGACTACACATCAATGTTTATACTGACTCTAAATATGACTTCCATATTCTGCACCACCATGCTGTTATATGGACTGAAAAAGATTTCCACACTATGCAAAAGGCCTCCATCATTAATGCCTCTTTAGTAAAAATGCTTCTCAAAGCCGCTTTGCTTCCAAAGGAAGCTAGAGTCATTCACTGCAAGCAGCCATCAAAAGGCATCAGATCCCATCACTCAGGATAATGCTTATGCTGATAAGTTAGCTAAAAAAAAAGTTAGTCTTCCAACTTCTATCCCTCACGGCAGTTTTCCTCCTTCACATCAGTCACTCCCACCTACTCCCCCACTGAAACTTCCACCTATCAATCTCTTCCCACACAAGGCAAATGGTTCTTAGACCAAGGAAAATATCTCCTTCCAGCCTCACAGGCCCATTCCATTCTGTCGTCATTTCATAATCTCTTCCATGTAGGTTACAAGCCGCTAGCCCGCCTCTTAGAACCTCTCATTTCCTTTCCATCATGGAAATCTATCCTCAAGGAGATCACTTCTCAGTGTTCCATCTGCTATTCTACTACCCCTCAGGGATTGTTCAGGCCCCCTCCCTTCCCGACACATCAAGCTGGAAGTTTTGCCCCTGCCCAGGATGGACAAATTGACTTTACTCACATGCCTCCAGTCAGGAAACTAAAATATCTCTTAGTCTGGGTAGACACTTTCACTGGATGGGTAGAGGCCTTTCCCACAGGGTCTGAGAAGGCCACCACGGTCATTTCTTCCCTTCTGTCAGACATAATTCCTCACTTTGGCCTTCACGCCTCTATACAATCTGATAATGGACCAGCCTTTATTAGTCAAATCACCCAAACAGTTTCTCAGGCTCTTGGTATTCAGTGAAACCTTTATATCTTTACGGTCCTCAATCTTCAGGAAAGCCTTAACGGACTAATGGTCTTTTAAAAATGCACCTCACCAAGCTCAGTCACCAACTTAAAAAGGACTAGATTTACCAATTTCCCTTCTCAGAATTCAGGCCTGTTCTCAGAATGTTACAGGTTCCAGCCCATTTGAGCTCCTGTGTGGACACTCCTTTTTATTAGGTCCCAGTCTCATTCCAGACACCAGACAAGCTTGGACTGCCTCCCAAAAAACTTGTCATCCCTACTATCTTCTGTCTAGTCATACTCCTATTCACCGTTCTCAACTACTCACAAATGCCCTGCTCATGTTTACACTGCCAGTTTACTGTTTCTCCAAGGCATCACAACTGATATCTCCTGGTGCTATCCCAAACCGCCACTCACAATTCCTTCTTAAAGTAAATAATCTTTGCTGGAAAGGCTATGCTGAGCCTCCTTAGGCATTCTCTAATTAAATGTCCTAGGTCTTCCCAATTCTTAGTCCTTTAATACCTGTTTTTTTTCTCCTTCTTTTATTCGTACCTCGTATCTTCCATTTAGTTTCTCAATTCATCCAAAGCCGTATCCAGGCCATCACCAATCATTCTATACGACAAATGTTTCTTCTAACAACCCCACAATATCACCACTTACCGCAAGGTCTCCCTTCAGCTTAATCTCTCTCACTCTAGGTTCCCACAACACCCTTAATCCCGCTCGAAGCAGCCCTGAGAAACATCGCTCATTCTCTCTCCATACCAGCCCCCCAAAATTTTCCCCGCCCCAACACTTCAACACTATTTTGTTTTATTTCCTTATTAATGTAAGAAGGCAGGAATGTCAGGCCTCTGAGCCCAAGCCAAGCCATCGCATCCCCTGTGAATTGCACATCTGCATCCCCTGTAACTTGCATGTATACGTCCAGATGGCCTGAAGTAACTGCGAATCACTAAAGAAGTGAAAATGCCCTGCCCCGTCTTAACTGATGACATTCCACCACAAAAGAAGTGAAAATGGCCTGTCCTTGCCTTAAGTGATGACATTACCTTGTGAAAGTCCTTTTCCTGGCTCACCTTGGCTCAAAAAGTTCCCCCACTGAGCACCTTGTGACCCCCACTCCTGCCCACCAGAGAAAAACTCCCCTTTGACTGTAATTTTCCTTTACCTACCCAAATCCTATAAAACGGCCCTACCCTTATCTCCCTTCACTGACTCTCTTTTCGGCCTCGGCCCGCCTGCACCCAGGTGATTAAAAAGCTTTATTGCTCACACAAGGACTGTTTGGTGGTCTCTTCACACAGACGCGCATGACACTGAAGACACAAAAAATCAAACGTAGGATGTCAGATGGGAAATGGCAAATGTGAGCTGTACAGACAGACAAATAAATTGGTTCATTATAAGTTACATAAAAGAGTTTTTACTTTATCCTAGAGTCGATGAAAGCCCATAGAGTATTTCAAGCAAGTCAATGACCAATTAGATGCAACAAGGAGCAAAGAAAATCTGGAGTCAAGAACTCCCACCAAGATGTGCCTACAGTAATCTGGGTAGAGGAGGGTAACACTGCATCAGAGCACTGTCTTTGATAATTAGGAAAAATGGATAGATGCATTTCATATATGCTTAGGAAACAAACACAAGATTCTCATTTGAATGTGAAAGATGAAAAATGACAAAGGAATTGAGTAAGAAATTTCTGTTTTGAAATGCAAGTAGAGACATTGCCCTATATATTGTTGTCTCAGCAACCAGGTATGCATAATCAGAAAAATTACCCAGCTTATCTGACCATCAGTGAACTTATCAATGGGATAAAATAGAAACTATGATCTTCCATTTTTATAAATTTCTATGCTTTTTCAGTGTAATGAATGTGTATATTTATTATTCATTTTATCCAGACACTGCGATAAGTACTACTGGGAAGCAGAGGAACATAACAAAAGCCTTACCTTTCAAAAGTTGTCATGTAAGTAACTAAATGTAAGATTTAGAATGAATTGCTGCACCAATCCACACAATTTAACATGGGAGCACAGGAGAATAAATTTTCTCTAGTGTGAAATTTTTGGAAGGATTCCAAGAAGCAGTAGCATTAAAGATATATTATGAGTGAAAACTTGGGTTGAAAGGCAGCTTTTCCTCCTTAGGTGTATGTCCTTGAAAATTAGAATCTCAAAATTGTATTAGTACATATATCAAATAATTTTTCACTTTAATACAGTGATTCAAACTGTGGACGATTTTGCACTGATCTCCCTCACTCAATGCCTTCAGGGAACATTTGACAAGGTACAGGGGATACGCTCTTTGGCACATAAATAATTATCTGGTCTAAATGTTAAAAGTGCTGAGGTTAAAAAAACACTGCTGTAAAGTTACTGTAATGATGCTAAAATAAAATTTCAAATTTAGTAAAACAGCTGGCCTCGGTTCATTCTACTCTCTCACTTTATCAAGTTCTTCCTATAGTGCTGCAAATATTTTCCTCCAGCACTTTCATAATTGTTTTACTTTCTTTACTTTAGTAGACTAACAAATTAGTTCTAATATTTTAGCCTAACAGTTAAAACCTTTCAAACATAATATAGTAACATTCATTTTCTCTTCCAATGTTTATAATTGCCCATATGGATTGATAGACAGCAAATAAGTAAACAGAGAGATAAGTTTGGTAAGTGGTTTTTGTTTGGTTAATATTCTCTGTGCTACTTCACACACATTGAAACATCATTTTAAATATCGCAGTTTTATACTCCATCTATATGTAGTTTATTGAATCCAACAATTTACATTGTTCAATTATATATGATACTGAATATTTCTGGTAATCAAAGTGCTACTAGTGAAAAGTAAATAACATGTATGTTAAAAATTTAAAACTCCAGTTAGTTGACTTTATAATGAAATTATTTACTTATATATTTTGCTCTCTTCATACTTACTGAATCCAGTTATTTTCCACTTAAATTGTTGTGTTTTTATTAACAATTTACCAGCTGTGCTTATTGACAATATTTTTTATTAATTGTCCTTCAGGGAACTCATTTACTTCTGAAAGAACAGATGTTGCTCCATTAATAAAAGCCACTCTGAGCCTCACAGAAAATGAATGATGTTATGAGCCTTAAGAAATGAATTAGGTGAATGTATTTATGTTACTAGATCATTGTTTGCCAAAAAAATCCAAATTTATTTTATTTTGAAAAATAACTAACAAACTTTGATAGACTATGTTTAAATCACAAGCTTAAAATAAAAGTGGACAATTTAAGTCAAAATCATATATTTATATTTTCTTTCAATATATAGTTTTATCATTTTCAAACATTTTTATACCCTCACCTTTATGTGACTAACATAGATATTTTGCATTACCAGGAATGAGACTACATATTTATTTCTTTGTTTTATTCATTAATTCAAGCAACTACCAAGTTTGATTGGACCCCTTTAGTAAAGATCTATTTATTTTTAGTGTTCAAACACAAGAAATTTAATGTAACTTCTCCCAAATCTATAGACAAATATCGACTGTTTCATGAAATATACATTCTTAGGCTTAGACAGCAAATAAACAAAATAAATGAGTATCTATCGTAATATATTAGTGTATCAGTCAAAATAGGACAGGCCATATTGACACTGCTAGCCAAATTCCAAATGCCAGTGGCTTAATGCAACACCAGTTTGTTTCTGGTCATTGGTAGACATTCAGCTTGGCTCTTCTGAGGGGCGCTGCTCATTCTAGCCACTTACATAATCATTAGAAAATCATTTAGTATTTGCTTCCTCAATCACCACATCAAGGGGAAGACAGTGTTGAGAATTCTGCTTAGCTATTTAATATTAAAGTTTCTATGTAGGAGTGATATATATTAATTTAGTTCATATTTTGTTGATTTATGCTAGTATGTATAAGTTTAAATTCGATCAAAATGTAAAATCTTTTTCTGGGAAAATAATAGAATCACATTTTTAATAATTATAATGGCTATTGTAATCTGCCACTCTAGTCATCAAATATTTAATTAACTATTCTTTTCTGATACAAAATACACATATGATATTTTCAGAGAGACAACTCAAAGTCCTGTCCATTTTGGACACTGAGCCTTTAATCTGTGGTTCAGGATCTGTACATGAATCACATTTGTTTGCTTTTCTACTAGTCTTTAACCAGTGATAATACACAATACATTATTTCAAACTGTGGTTACCTTGGTTATATAGATCTATGGACTTAAAATACGAGTTGTCATAATGAAATAGTCAGTATTAATAAACATGGGCAAAATAACTGCAAAGAAAACTCTATTTCAGAAGAACAAAGAATAGAAGATACAAAACAAACATAGATTTCTAGTAATGGTAAAATTCGGTTTAATATATATTTTGAGGTCTCCTATCCTAGGAGTGGGGAATATTCTTTGGCACTGGTACTGCCTCTTGCTTATTGTACAGCATCACTCCTAGTTCTACCTTC
Organism: Macaca nemestrina; assembly: GCF_043159975.1. Lineage (NCBI taxonomy): Eukaryota > Metazoa > Chordata > Mammalia > Primates > Cercopithecidae > Macaca > Macaca nemestrina. The sequence goes on along the minus strand of NC_092127.1, from coordinate 126,848,098 downwards.
AGAGTTTCTATCATTTTCCATTTGGTAACATCTGAAGTAGGGATTTGGGGATTTTCCAACTTGGGATACATGTACATTGCTTATCACAGTTTCTACATTAAAATCCAGCAAGCCCAAACTTATCTGTCTCAAAGAGTCATGAATGACTTTAATTCAGACAAGTGGTTGCAGTGGCAATGGAACTTCCTTAAAGTCTTAACAAATTTTTGTTTACTTGTTACCATTTACTTTCATAAGCTGTGTTTTTTTTGTTTGTTTGTTTTGCTTTTCTTTGTCAGTATCTTGTATTTTATCCTTAACTATTTCTTGGCACCTTGATATTATCAATTAGGAAGGTAATAAAGAAGAATATGATTTGCTGATTTGGGAAGTGGGTACGTTGTTATTTTAAGAGTCATTGTTCAGAGAAGGTCTCACTATTTGAAACACTATGTGAAGGAATAATTCTGTCAATATGAATAGCCAATTCAAGGGCATCGACCCAGGCAAGTGTTCAAGAATGAGAAAGAACCAGTTCAGTTAAGAGGTGCGAGCAAGAAGAAACTAGTCAGAGGTGAGTCAAATGAAAATAGGGGCCAGATTGTGCAGGGCTTTGTCAGTGATTATAAGAACTTTTAATTTTATTTAGAGTAAAATTAAAAATTAATACAGGTTTTGAACAGAGAGTATCTGGACCTAACTTTTGTTTGTTTATTTATTTATTTATTTTCCCCCAGCTTTATTGAGGTATATTTAACCAAAAAAAGACGAATAAAAATATATATATATTTAATATGTACAACATTATTTTTTATACATGTATGCATTTTGAACCGGTTACTACAGTCAAACTAATCGACATGTCTACCACCTCACACGGTTACCTTTTTCTGTGTGTGTGGTAAGAACATTTAAGGTCTACTCTTAGTAAATTTCGAGTGTATAATTCACTGTTATTAACTATAGCCACTATGCTCTACATTAGAATTTTGGGATTTATTCATCATGCTTAAGTAAAGCTTTATATTAAAACATCTCTTTGTTGAAATTGAGAACTTTATTGGGGAAAAGATGAGAAGTCACATATAGATTTTTGAAAGCAATTCCAACAATCTCTGTGACAGATGATGATGATGGTTATGAGTGCTCATAGGTTGAAGATATTTTAAGATAAATTTAACAAGATTGGGTTGGATATAGAAAAGTCAAAATTAGGTAGGTTGAAGACAAATGAAACTTTTCTGTTTCTGTTGTTCTTGCTGCTTTTTTTTTTTTTTATTTGCTTGCTTTTTGTTTGTTACAAAAAAAAAAAAATGGACTTTCAATTTACTGAAAATCAAAAGACAACAGCCAGAGAAAGTTTGGGAGGAAATATGAGAAGTTAATATATGGCTATATTATATTATTTGCTTATTAAAATATCAGGAGGAGTTGCTGTTTAAGCAATTGAATACATAATAATGGAGACTGGGTGATATCTGAGCAGGAGATATGACCTTGGGAGGCAAGAACTAAAGGTGTATTTAAACTTGTGAAACTGAACGAGACCTCCTCAGTAGTAATTATAAGCAGATTAGTCCAATTACCAAGTCCTGGGTCAGGCAGATTCTAACACACCTGGGAAAAAAAGAACATTTAGCTAAAGAGATTAAGGAGGATAATATAGTTATTGAAAAAGGAAGAAAAATATATTAAAGTCCTAAGATCCAAACGAACATTATTTATCAAAGAAGGAATCATCATGTATGCTAACAAAAAGCCATTGATTGTGGCTTGATTACTATTTTGGTTAAAGACTGAGGTATGATTATGAAATTTAGCATGCTAGGCCGGGCGCGGTGGCTCAAGCCTGTAATCCCAGCACTTTGGGAGGCCGAGACGGGCGGATCACGAGGTCAGGAGATCGAGACCATCCTGGCTAACACGGTGAAACCCCATCTCTACTAAAAAATACAAAAAAACTAGCCAGGCGAGGTGGCGGGTGCCTGTAGTCCCAGCTACTCGGGAGGCTGAGACAGGAGAATGGCGTAAACCCGGGAGGCGGAGCTTGCAGTGAGCCGAGATCGCGCCACCGCACTCCAGCCTGGGTGACAGAGCCAGACTCCGTCTCAAAAAAAAAAAAAAAAAAAAAAAAAAAAAAGAAATTTAGCATGCTAAAGGTTATTATTAAATATTCTTATTCCAAATTTTCCACTTGTTAACCTGACACCTCTGTAATAGTTAACAAATTATTTTTGATCATCTCAGTAGATGCAGAAAGAAGCATTTGATAAAAATTAATCATTCTGTCATGATACAACTTTCAAGCAAATTAGCTATAGAAATTTCACTTTGACACAATAAATATCATCTGTAACAAGCTCAAAGTTGACTTCATACTCAATAGTAAAAAGTTGAAAGCTTTTCCTCTAAGATAAATAACAAGACAATTATGCCCAATCTTGTCACTTCCATTAAATGTAGTACTGGAAGTTAGAAACGAAGAAATGAGGCAAGAAAAAGAATACAGAAAGTATCCAAAAAAGGAAAGAAAGAAGTAAAATTGTTTAATGATGTGATCTTACACATAGAAAACCCTAAGCAATTCCATCAAAAATAAATTACTAGAACTGACAAATGAATTCTGTAAAGTTGCAGGATACAAAATCAATATATTAAAATCAGGAGAGGTACATTAACAATAAACAATTTGAAAATAAATCATTTACAATAGCATATAAAAATAAAGTAGTTAGGAGTAAATTCAACCAAGGAAGTGAAAGACATATACTGAAACTATAAAACAATGATGAGAATAGGAACAGCTCCAGTCTCCAGCTCCCAGCACGAGCGACACAGAAGACAGGTGATTTCTGCATTATCAACTGAGGTACTGGGTTCATCTCACTGGGGAGTGCTGGACAATTGGTGCTGGTCAGCTACTGCAGCCCGACCAGCGAGAGCTGAAGCAGGGCGAGGCATCGCCTCACCTGGGAAGCGCAAGGGGGAAGGGAATCCCTTTTCCTAGCCAGGGGAACTGAGACACACAACACCTGGAAAATCGAGTAACTCCCACCCCAATACTGCGCTTTAAGCAAACGGGCACACCAGGAGATTATATCCCACACCTGGCCGGGAGGGTCCCACGCCCACGGAGCCTTCCTCATTGCTAGCACAGTAGTCTGCAATCTAACCACAAGGCAGCAGTCAGGCTGGGGGAGGGGCGCCCCCCATTGCTGAGGCTTAAGTAGGTAAACAAAGCCTTGGGAAGATCGAACTGGGTGGAGCTCACAGCAGTTCAAGGAGACCTGCCAGTCTCTGTAGACTCCACCTCTGGAGACAGGGTGCAGCTAAACAACAACAACAACAACAAAAAGCAGCAGAAACCTCTGCAGATGCAAGTGACTCTGTCTGACAGCTTTGAAGAGAGCGGTGGATCTCCCAACACGGAGGTTGAGATCTGAGAACGGACAGACTGCCTGCTCAAGTGGGTCCCTGACCCCTGAGTAGCCTGACTGGGAGACATCCTCCACTAGGGGCAGACTGACACCCCACACCTCACACGGTGGAGTACACCCCTGAGAGGAAGCTTCCAAAGCAAGAATCAGACAGGTACACTCGCTGAGCAGCAGTATTCTATCTTCTGCAGCCTCTGCTGCTGACACCCAGGCAAACAGGGTCTGGAGTGGACCTCAAGCAACCTCCAACAGACCTACAGCTGAGGGTCCTGACTGTTAGAAGGAAAACTATCAAACAGGAAGGACACCCACACCAAAACCCCATCAGTACATCACCATCATCAAAGACCAGAGGCAGATAAAACCACAAAGATGGGGAAAAAGCAGGGCAGAAAAGCTGGAAATTCAAAAAATAAGAGTGCATCTCCCCCAGCAAAGGAGCGCAGCTCATCACCAGCAACGGATCAAAGCTGGATGGAGAATGACTTTGAGGAGATGAGAGAAGAAGGTTTCAGTCCATCAAACTTCTCAGAGCTAAAGGAGGAATTCCGTACCCAGCTCAAAGAAACTAAAAAGCTTGAAAAAAGAGTGGAAGAATTGATAACCAGAATAATTAATGCAGAGAAGGCCATAAACGAACGGGCAGGGATGAAAACCATGACACGAGAAATATGTGACAAATGCACAAGCTTCAGTAACCGAATCGATCAACTGGAAGAAAGAGTATCAGCGATTGAGCATCAAATGAATGAAATGAAGGGAGAAGGGAAACCTAAAGAAAAAAGAAGAGGCCGGGCGCGGTGGCTCAAGCCTATAATCCCAGCACTTTGGGAGGCCGAGACGGGCGGATCACGAGTTCAGGAGATCGAGACCATCCTGGCTAACACGGTGAAACCCTGTCTCTAAAAAAATACAAAAAAAAATTAGCCGGGCGAGGTGGCGGGCTCCTGTACTCCCAGCTACTCGGGAGGCTGAGGCAGGAGAATGGCGTGAACCTGGGAGGCGGGGCTTGCAGTGAGCTGAGATCCGGCCACTGCATTCCAGCCTGGGCAACAGAGCTAGACTCCGTCTCAAAAAAAAAAAAAAAAAAAAAGAAAAAAGAAGAAAAAGAAATGAACAAAGCCTGCACGAAGTATGGGATTATGTAAAAAGACGTCTGATTGGGGTACCTGAAAGTGAGGGGGAAAATGGAACCAAGTTGGAAAACACTCTTCAGGATATCATCCAGGAGAACTTCCCCAACCTAGTAGGGCAGGCCAACATTCAAATTCAGGAAATACAGAGAACGCCACAAAGATACTCCTCGAGAAGAGCAACTCCAAGACACATAATTGCCAGATTCACCAAAGTTGAAATGAAGGAAAAAATCTTAAGGGTAGCCAGAGAGAAAGGTCGGGTTACCCACAAAGGGAAGCCCATCAGACTAACAGCAGATCTCTCAGCAGAAACTCTACAAGCCAGAAGAGAGTGGGGGCCAATATTCAACATTCTTAAAGAAAAGAATTTTAAACCCAGAATTTCATATCCAGCCAAACTAAGCTTCATAAGTCAAGGAGAAATAAAATCCTTTACAGACAAGCAAATGCTTAGAGATTTTGTCACCACCAGGCCTGCCTTACAAGAGGCCCTGAGGGAAGCACTAAACATGGAAAGGAACAACCGGTACCAGCCATTGCAAAAACATGCCAAAAGGTAAAGACCATCAAGGCTAGGAAGAAACTGCATCAACTAACGAGCAAAATAACCAGTTAATATCATAATGGCAGGATCAAGTTCACACATAACAATACTAACCTTAAATGTAAATGGACTAAATGCTCCAATTAAAAGACACAGACTGGCAAACTGGATAAAGAGACAAGACCCATCATTCTGCTGTATTCAGGAGACCCATCTCACATGCAGAGACATACATAGGCTCAAAATAAAGGGATGGAAGAAGGTCTACCAAGCAAATGGAGAACATAAAAAAGCAGGGGTTGCAATACTAGTCTCTGATAAAACAGACTTTAAACCATCAAAGATCAAAAGAGATAAAGAAGGCCATTATATAATGGTAAAGGGATCAATTCAACAGGAAGAGCTAACTATCCTAAATATATATGCACCCAATACAGGAGCACCCAAATTCATAAAGCAAGTCCTTAGACACTTACAAAGAGACTTAGACTCCCATACAATAATAATGGGAGACTTTAACGCCCCACTGTCAACATTAGACAGATCAACGAGACAGAAAGTTAACAAGGATATACAGGAATTGAACTCAGCTCTGCACCAAGTGGACCTAATAGACATCTACAGAACTCTCCACCCCAAATCAACAGAATATACATTCTTCTCAGCACCACATCACACTTATTCCAAAATTGATCACATAGTTGGAAGTAAAGCACTCCTCAGCAAATGTAAAAGAACAGAAATTATAACAAACTGTCTCTCAGACCACAGTGCAATCAAACTAGAACTCAGAATTAAGAAACTCACTCAGAACCACTCAACTACATGGACACAGAACAACCTGCTCCTGAATGACTACTGGGTACATAACGAAGTGAAGGCAGAAATAAAGATGTTCTTTGAAACCAAAGCGAATAAAGAAACAACATAGCAGAATCTCTGGGACACATTTAAAGCAGTGTGTAGAGGGAAATTTATAGCACTAAATGCCCACAAGAGAAATTAGGAAAGATCTAAAACTGCCACTCTAAAATCACAATTAAAAGAACTAGACAAGCAAGAGCCAACACATTCAAAAGGTATCAGAAGACAAGAAATACCTAAGATCAGAGCATAACTGAAGGAGATAGAAATACAAAAAACCCTCCAAAAAATCAATGAATCCAGGAGCTGGTTTTTTGAAAAGATCAACAAAATTGATAGAACTCTAGAAAGACTAATAAAGAAAAAAAAAGAGAAGAATCAAATAGACACAATAAAAATTATAAAGGGGCTATCACCACCAATCCTAAAGAAATACAAACTACCATCAGAGAATACTATAAACACCTCTATGCAAATAAACTAGAAAATATAGAAGAAATGGATAAATTCCTGGACACATACACCTTCCCAAGACTAAACAAGTAAGTAGTTGAATCCTTGAATAGATCAATAACAGGCTCTGAAATTGAGGCAATAATTAATAGCCTACCACCCCAAAAAAGTCTAGGACCAGATGGATTCACAACAAAATTCTACCAGAGGTACAAGGAGGAACTGGTACCATTCCTTCTGAAACGATTCCAATCAATAGAAAAAGAGGGAATCCTCCCTAACTCATTTTATGAGGCCAGCATCTTCCTGATACCAAAGCTGGGCAGAGATACAATTAAAAAAGGGAATCTCAGACCAATATCCCTGATGAATATTGATGCAAAAATCTGCAATAAAATACTGGCAAACCGAATCCAGCAGCACATCAAAAAGCTTATCCACCATGAACAAGTGGGCTTCATCCCTGGGATGCAAGACTGGTTCAACATATACAAATCAATACACGTAATCCAGCATATAAACAGAACCAAAGACAAAAACCACATGATTATCTCAATAGATGCAGAAAAGGCCTTTGACAATATTCAACAGCACTTCATGCTAAAAACTCTCAATAAATTAGGTATTGATGGGACGTATCTCAAAATAAGAAGAGCTATTTATGACAAACCCACAGTCAATATCATACTAAATGGCAAAAACTGGAAGCATTCCCTTTGAAAACTGGCAGAAGACAGGGATGCCCGCTCTCACCACTCTTATTCAACATAGTGTTGGAAGTTCTCGCCAGGGCAATCAGGCAGGAGAAAGAAACAAAAGGTATTCAATTAGGAAAAGAGGAGGACAAATTGTCCCTGTTTGCAGCTGACATTATTGTATATTTGGAAGACCCTAACGTCTCAGCCCCAAATCTCCTTAAACTGATAAGCAACTTCAGCAAAGTCTCAGGATACAAAATTAATGTGCAAAAATCACAAGCATTCTTATACACTAATAACAGACTAACAGAGAGCCAAATCATGAATGAACTCCCATTCACAATTGCTTCAAAGAGAATAAAATACCTAGAAATCCAACTTACAAGAGATGTAAAGGACCTCTTCAAGGAGAAGTATAAACCACTGCTCAACGAAATAAAAGAGGACACAAGCAAATGGAAGAACATTCCATGCTCATGGATAGGAAGAACCAATATCGTGAAAAAGCCATACTGCTCAAGGTAATTTATAGATTCAATGCCATCCCCATCAAGCTACCAATGACTTTCTTCAAATAACTGGAAAAAAAGACTTTAAAGTTCATATGAAACCAAAAAAGAGCTCACATTGCCAAGACAATCCTAAGCTAAAAGAACAAACCTGGAGGCATCATGCTACCTGACTTCAAACTATACTACAAGGCTACAGTAACCAAAACAGCATGGTACTAGTACCAAAACAGAGATATAGACCAATGGAACAGAACAGAGCCCTCAGAAATAATACCACACATCTACAACTGTCTGATCTTTGATAAACCTGACAAAAAAAAGAAATGGGGAAAGGATTCCTTATTTAATAAATCATGCGGGAAAATTGGCTAGCCATTGGTAGAAAGCTGAAACTGGATCCCTTCCTTACACCTTATACTAAAATTAATTCAAGATGGATTAAAAAACTTAAATGTTAGACCTAAAACCATAAAAACCCTAGAAGAAAACCTAGGCAATATCATTCAGGACATAGGCATGGGCAAGGACTTCATGTTTAAAACACTAAAAGCAATGGCAACAAAAGCCAAAATTGACAAATGGGATCTAAGTAAACTAAAGAGCTTCTGCACAGCAAAAGAAACTACCATGAGAGTGAACAGGCAACCTATAGAATGGGAGAAAGTTTTTGCAATCTACTCATCTTACAAAGGGATAATATCCAGAATCTACAAAGAACTTAAACAAATTTACCAGAAAAAATCAACCCCATCAAAAAGTGGGTCAAGGATATGAACAGACTCTTCTCAAAAGAAGACATTTATGCAACAAACAGAAACGTGAAAAAATGCTCATCATCACTGGCCATGAGAGAAATGCAAATCAAAACCACAGTAAGATACCATCTCACAGCAGTTAGAATAGCAATCATTAAAAAGTCAGGAAACAACAGGTGCTGGAGAGGATGTGGAGAAATAGGAACACTTTTACACTGTTGGTGGGATTATAAAGTAGTTCAACCATTATGGAAAACAGTATGGCGATTCCTCAAGGATCTAGAACTAGAAATACCATTTGACCCAGCCATCCCATTACTGGGTATATACCCAAAGGATTATAAATCATGCTGCTATAAAGACACATGCACACGTATGTTCATTGCAGCACTATTCACAATAGCAAAGACTTGGAATCAACCCAAATGTCCATCAGTGACAGACTGGATTAAGAAAATGTGGCACACATACACCATGGAATACTATGCAGCCATAAAAAAGGATGAGTTTGTGTCCTTTGTAGGGACATGGATGCAGCTGGAAACCATCATTCTCAGCAAACTATCGCAAGAACAGAAAACCAAACACCACATGTTCTCACTCACAGGTGGGAACTGAACAATGAGATCACTTGGACTTGGGAAGGGGAACGTCACACACCGGGGCCTGTCATGGGGAGGGGGGAGGGGGGAGGGATTGCATTGGGAGTTATACCTGATGTAAATGACGAGTTGATGGGTGCTGACGAGTTGATGGGTGCAGCACAGCAACATGGCACAAGTATACATATGTAACAAACCTGCATGTTATGCACATGTACCCTAGAATTTAAAGTATAATTTTTTTTAAAAAAGTGAGGAAAAAAAATGATGAAATAAAATGAGTAAGTCACAAATAAACACAAAGATATCCTGTGTTCATGGATTGGAAGAATTAATATTGTTAAAATGTCTGTATTGTCCAAAGCATTCTACAGATGCAATGCGATTTTTATGAAAATTCCAAAATATTTTCCACAGTAATAGAATAAAACAATTCAAAAATGTGTAAAATCACAAAAATTTCTGAATGGTCAAAGCAATCTTGACCAGAAAGAACAAAGCTGAAGGCATAATTCTCCCTAACTTACAAATATATTATTACAAAGCTGTTGTAGTCAAAGTAACATGGCACTGGCAAAAAAGCGGACACCATAACCAAGGAAACAGACTAGAAAGCCATGAAATAAACCCACACATTTACAATAAATCGACTTTCTACAAAGGTACCAAGAACATGCAATGAGTAAAATTTACAAAATTGTAACTTATTGTAATTGGTTCCAAAATTGGAATCCAAAATTTGGATCCAATTACAATACATTGTAAAGGATCCAAACTTACACCATGTATCAAACTTACACCATTTGGATCCTAACTTACACCATGTACAAAAATCAATTCAAAATTGATTCAAGATAGACTTCAGACCTCAAACTGTAAAACTGCAAGGAGAAAGCATGGGAAAACTCCACAACAGTGGTCTGAGCAATGATTTCTTGGATAGGACCCCAAAAGAAAACAAAAATAGACACACTGGATATTGCATCAAACCAACTTCTTCAAAGTAAGGAAATGTTTAACAGAGTAAAAAAACACTCATAGATTAGGAGAAAATATTTCTATACCCTATAACTGATAAGAAGCAAGTGTCCAAAATACAGAAGGAACACAAACAACTAAATGGCAAGGAAACTAATAGCCTGGTTAAAAAATGGGCAAAAATCTAAACAGACATGTCTCAAAAGAAGCAATACAAATGGAGAACAGATATACGAAAAAAATCAACATCTTTAATCCTTAGGGAAATGCCGATTAAAACCTCAATAATATGTCATATCTGTTAGAATGGCAATGCATCAAATAAGACAGACGAGTATAAATGAGAATGTGGCAAAAAAGGAACACTGATGCTCTGTCGGTGGATATATATATATACAACAGCCTTTAAAAGGATGAAAATTCAGTCATTGTGACAACATGGATGAACCTGGAAGACATCGTGCTAAGTGAAATAAGCTAGGCACAAAAAGACAAATACTACACTATCTCATTTATATGAGGAATCTAAAAAAGTTGAACTCACAGGAGAGAGTAAAATGGTGGTTACCAGAGGCTGTGGGTCTGGGCATGGAGAATGAGGAGTTGCTGGCCAAAAGCTACAAAGTTTTAGGTAGAAAGAATAGGTTTTAGTGATCTATTGCATAGCATGGTTACCATAGTTAATAATAATGCATTGTATATTACAAAACTGCTAAAGGAGGCCACTTTAAATGGCGAAGTGCCATATATATTAATTATCTTGATTTAATCTTTCTACAGTGTATACATTGTACCCCATAAACATATAAAATTAATTAAAAATAAATAATAGGTAAATAAAATAACTCCTATAATTCCCTAACTCTTTGAATCATCATTTTTCTCTTTCATGTACCTTCCCTACATTCACACACTGTAAAATTTCTAACAAGTTAATAAGACTAATGATTGTCTCCACACCACTTTCCCATCACCATCCGTTTTGAGTAATTTTAAGCGAAACACAACTAAAGTTAATTTTCTTTTCACTCATGCCTTTTTCACTCTTCCTATTGTGTCCGAGGCCTTCTCCAAAATGTTGGCTTCCAAATACACTGAAATTGTTATCAACATCAATTATTGAATTCTTAAAAAGCAGCTCAAAATTAAGTGCTGAATCTCATGATGGACATAAGTATTAAAGCAAAATATTCAAATGGTATTCATGACACCTAACAGAAATTTATTTTTTTCTATTTGTTCATTTTAGTCTGTAATAATGTTTCTTTTTTTTTTTTTTTTTTTTTTTTTTTTTTTGAGACGGAGTCTCGGTCTGTCGCCCAGGCTGGAGTGCAGTGGCCGGATCTCAGCTCACTGCAAGCTCCGCCTCCCGGGTTCACGCCATTCTCCTGCCTCAGCCTCCCGAGTAGCTGGGACTACAGGCGCCTGCCGCCTCGCCCGGCTAGTTTTTTGTATTTTTTAGTAGAGACGGGGTTTCATTTTGTTAGCCAGGATGGTCTCGATCTCCTGACCTCGTGATCCGCCGGTCTCGGCCTCCCAAAGTGCTGGGATTACAGGCTTGAGCCACCGCGCCCGGCCAATAATGTTTCATTTAAATAAAATTATCTATACACCATACAACATAAAGACCAGTAAAATCATATTTGTAAATACATCATAGAAATGCTTTCAATATGCATTTATATATACATATATGTGTGTGTATATCCATGTATATATAGTCATCATAACATTTAGATTTCTCAATAATAAAATAATGTTTTCTTAGATAGAAAACAAATTGATAATTAAAATATTATATATTGATATGTTACATGTATGTTTGATTGTTTGTTTAATGAATGATTCTTCCTATTCTAGAATGTAAGTGTTATGAGAGCAGGATATATCCCCTAGCTTATAAGAGTATCTGGTGTATACTACAAATTAATCAAATATCTTTGGAATAAATAATACATTTCAAATTTATTGAGTTATGCTTTGCAATACACTTGCTTTATATAATAATTATTTTTATTTCTTTGCAGGTTAGGTTTGATAACTACATGGTTAAGACTTTCTACCTATCTGTTCATCAATCAATTTTATTTTCTTTTAAAATACATTAAATATATTAAAAAGTCAACCTAAATTGGCAACAACAAAACACAAAGTAACTGCGTAAAGTATCTTGAGGACACACGTCTTATAAGACATTATATGAGGAAAAAATGGTTCATAAAATTAGATGTGAAGTTTATACATACAGACACACATATATGTATATAAATACATACGCACAGACATACATACACACACATATATTCAATTCCTAAATAATGTCATAAAACACTATATGAAACGAGAAAAATAAATATAGGTTAATATATTTAATTTATAGTATAAAGAGAATATTTAAAAGATTAACCATAACAAATCTTTAAAAATGTGTATGTTTTCAAAAGTGATAATAGAGTGTAGTTCTCATAAATATCCTAATGAAAATCTTAATTTTCCTCTAAATTCCAAACTTGAGTTTATTTAATAATATTTGTGTTTTTCTTTTTTCTTCTAGTTATTCTTTCTTAATTGCTAACCTTCAGAACATTCTATCTGCATTTGCAATAACACACCATTGGCATCATGGCAAATATTACAAAGTAATGCTTTGCAGTAAGATGAGTTAATTGTTTTATCAATTGATCTTCAAATACTGTTGTATTTAAACAGGACCTATTTAGCACTCCTTCTTTTGTACTAAGATTTTATACAGAGCTCTATGTGGTCTTGGATGCTGCCATAGCCCTCCTCTACTCATCTCTACCTGTGACTGATCCTAAATATTTCATAATAACTGATGGACAGTGTTTTATAAGAAGACATCACAAAAAATCACATTATATAGTTAATTTATTTACTTTATATGTAAACATATACTTTATATGTATACCTTTCTTTATCACCCATATCATTTTCCTTTTATGTCTATACATCTAATTTGGTATCATTATTTATTGTTGCCATAGTTTAGAATTTGTCATCCACATAGTTTCCTATTCTATCTACCTTTATCTGAATGCTCCTGTTGCTTTCATGCAGTCACTTGAACCCAATTTCTAATAATGATACTCCCTATAGAGCTCAATTAAATGTTAGTTTTGTTATTTCTCTGATTACCACATGCTTTCTGTAGTTCCAAAAGTAAAATACACATTTTAATATTTAATATTTAACTAGCTGGCACTTGTAGAACATTGTTCTTCATCCCCTGTAAGTATATGGCTTCTTTGAAATACAAACCATCACATTATATAACCAACTATATCCTACTTTAATTATATTCTAAACACTCATCATGCCTCCTAATTCACTAAATATTTTAGTATCTAGATCACTGATATTTTTCTTCTAAATCCATGTCATAAATATTATAGCGTCCAGGTCCACATAGTTAATTCCCACAACATTGAGATTGTTTCACTTTCTTTTTTTTTTTTTTTTTTTGAGACGGAGTCTCGCTCTGTCGCCCAGGCTGGAGTACAGTGGCGCGATCTCGGCTCACTGTCGCCCAGGCTGGAGTGCAGTGGCGCGATCTCGGCTCACTGCAAGCTCCGCCTCCCGGGTTCATGCCATTCTCCTGCCTCAACCTCCCGAGTAGCTGGGACTACAGGTGCCCACAACCGTGCCCGGCTAATTTTTTGTATTTTTAGTAGAGACGGGGTTTCACCGTGGTCTCGATCTCCTGACCTTGTGATCCGCCCGCCTCGGCCTCCCAAAGTGCTGGGATTACAGGCGTGAGCCACCGCGCCCGGCGATTGTTTCACTTTCAATAATATTTTGGTATATTTACTCTTTGAATCTATATTGGTAGCAAAGAGCAATGAGACTGGATATTACTTGATAAGCTTCATTACTGGTACTAGCTAGATATCAGTTCTTCTCAAGGTCCTATTCTAGTTCTTGACATTGCTAGTAATTACATAATTTTCAAAATTGTGATGGCAAGCACCCCAAGGTGAGGACCAAATCCTGATTTTAAAGTTTACCTATTTTAATCTCTTAGTCCTAAATATTTGCAACCATAGCAAGACAAACTGCTCATTGCTTCTACTGCTCACTGCTTATCTTTAATATTCTAACTTGAATTATTTCAAGGGTTCAAGTTTCCAGCATTGTAGTAATTTCCCTGAAATAACCTCAATTCCTATAACACTTATCCTTTAATCATACTTGTTTGTGAAGACTCAAATTTTGCTGAAATATAACTTACTACACTCAAATTAGATGAGTTAAAAGCAAAAAATGAAGTAAGATAAAACTAGCAAATGGAAGGCATTATGACTGCTTGAGGGGCTATAACATTTCATTTGATTAAGGAGCGACATTTGAAAATTACAAAGTGGTTAATTAACTTAGGAATCATAAATTCTTAAATATCCTAATAAAGAAGTTCAAGTTACATGAAACAAATCTGAAAAAAAAAAAAGTAAGTAACTTCCATAGTATGGTTGGGGATTTCAACACTTCCCTCAGTTACTGAGAGAACAGGTAAAAAAAAAAAAAAAAAAAAGAAAAAAGAAAAAAAATGAGAACACAGAAGGCTTACACAATATTAGCAATGAGGTTAACATAATTAACATTTAGAAATACTATATCCAAAACCTTTGTTTATGTTTGAAATGCATATGGAATGTTGACCAAAATATGTCATATGTTAGGCCATAAATGCATCTACATTAATTTTAAATAACATAAATCATTCTAACTTATCTGACAAAGATGTAATTAAATTAGAAATCAATGACAGAAACTTATATGTAAAGTCCCCAGAACTGAATCTTAACAAACCACTATCAATAAGATATAAGCGCAAAGAAAAAAATTCACAAGAAAAAAAAAATTCTAAATAGCATGAAAATGAGAACCCAGCATAAGAAAACGTGGAAGATATAATCCCACGTTTAAGGCTTAGAGAAAATTTTATGTTTAAATGCATACGAATTAAAAGTTGAAATCGAAGTTGAAAGCAACTATTCTATCTTAAATAGCTCGGAAAAATTTAAAAAAGGAGAGCATATTAAATCCAAAGTAAAAGAAGAAAGATGATGATAAAGGCAAGAGCAGAAATCAGTGAAATTCATACCAGATACATAACAGGAACAAATAAATCAACTTCCCACTATTTTATAAAATAGATCAAGAAATTAATAAATATCCAGAGAGATTTTATGTACAATCATTTTAAGAGTACAACATTTTGGCCTGGTGCTGTGGCTCACACCTGTAATCCCAGCACTTTGGGAGGCTGAGGTGGGCAGGTCACATTATGCCAGGAGTTTGTAAGCAACCTGACCAACATGGTGAAACCCCATCTCTACCAAAAATATAAAAATTACCTGGGCCTGGTGGCAGGTGCCTGTAATCCCAGCTACTCAGGAGGCTGGGGCAGGAGGATCACCTGAACCTAGAATGTAGTGGTTGCAGTGAGCAGTGATCACACCACTGCACTCCAGCCTGGGGGACAGAGCAAGACTCCGTCTCAGAAAAAAAAAAAAAAAAAAAAAAAAAAAAAAAAAAAAAAATGAGTGTGCAACATCTTATGATAGAAATTATGTGAAATTACACAACCATGCAGACAAAAATGAAAAAAAAAGAAGGTTGTAAATTAAGAAAAAAACAGTCAGAAATTATTTAAACATTAACACTTAAGGGATTGGGGAAATTATAAGATAGACACAATTGATAGAAAAGCAGATACAGATATCAACTTTGCAAGCTAATGGGGACATTTGTTCTGAGCAGCAGTGGTTTAATGTTGGAAAGGAACATGATGCTTTTTTAATTTAAATTTTTATTCAACCAGGAAAAGAATGAGGCAGTTAAAACCCTCATTAGCTATTATTTAATGAGGTAGGCTGTGATGAAGAAAGATGTTATTATTTATAGCTATAGAAAATATAGTTACCAGGAAATATGCAGAAACTACCAGTCAAGGATAATTAGCAGTTAAAATTAATATATCTTTGAAATGTGTTGTTATTTCAAATCTCTGAAATACAAAGTTAAAGAAACATCAATAAAATTGAAAGAAACTAATTATAAAAGACACACATTTCTGGTACAGGGATGGAGGGATTTAAAAGGGCAGAAGGAAACTTCTGGTTGTGATGAACATATATCCCTATGTTCACTATCTGGATCATGATGATGGCTTCATGAGTGAATATATATGTCAACACCTATTAAGTTGTACATAAAAAAAGAAACACAAAGGATGACAACAATATAGTTTCTACATAGACCAAAGAAAAATTAAATATGTATAAAAATTTCACACCAATAAATTTGATAGACAAAATGGAAAAATTATTTTGAAAGTAAAGATTACCAAAGATGTCTAATAAATGAATGAAACATTTGATAACCCTATATCTTTTAAAAACAGGAAATATGCGATGGCAAACAAAATTATTCACACAAAGAAAACTTCTTTGCATTATATAAAAGTTAGATAACTTTACTGGTGAATTCTAAGAAATATTGATAAAAAATAGCATTTCTATGAATAAGTCTCTTAGAAAGCATTTTATAAGATCACCTTTAACCAAGAAAATACATTAAAAAGTTTAAAAGGCTAAAAGCAATATTTTATGCATGAGCATAGACATAAAACATATTTACGAAAATATCTGAATGTATTGAATCAAGAAGCATATAAAACAAATATGCATTCTGATCAAAGGGGGAGTTATCTCAAGAGTTTAAAGTTGTTTAAAGTTTAAAAATAAAACAAATCTAGACATAGACTTTAAGCACTTCACAAAAATTAACTCAAAAGTCACCATAAACCTAAATGTTAAATTGAAAACAGTAAAACGCATAGCACACAGCATAGGAGTAAATGTAGGTGACTTTGGTTATGACAATGACTTCTTAGTTACATCATCAATGGCACAATTCATAAAAGCAAAAATCGATATGCTGAATTTCCTTAAAATTATTATAATAATTATTTTTTTTTTTTTGAGAAGGAGTTTCACTCTTGTTGCCTAGGCTGAAGTGCAATGGCACAATCTTGGCTCATGGCAACCTCCACCTCCTGGGTTCAAGCAATTCTCCTACTTCAGCCTCT
This sequence comes from Macaca nemestrina, assembly GCF_043159975.1. Taxonomy (NCBI): domain Eukaryota; kingdom Metazoa; phylum Chordata; class Mammalia; order Primates; family Cercopithecidae; genus Macaca; species Macaca nemestrina. The sequence goes on along the minus strand of NC_092127.1, from coordinate 126,831,029 downwards.
CAAGTATCTGGGATTACATGCATAGGCCACCACGCCTGACTAATTTGATTTTCTTTTTCTTTTTTTTTTTTTGTACTTAGTAGAGACCGGGTTTCACCATGTTAGTTAGGCTGGTCTCGAACTCCTGACCTCATGTGATTCACCCGCCTCGGCCTCCCAAATTGCTGGGATTACAGGCGTGAGCCACTGTGCCCGGCCTAAAATTAAAAACTTTTGCTCCGCAAAAGATACTGTCAAGGAAATAAAAAGCAAAGCCACAGACAGTGAAAAATATATTTACCAAAGGCATCTACTAAAGGACTGTTATCCAAAATATACAAAGAGTACTTAAAACTCATCAATAAGAAAATGAACAAGTTAATTAATTTGGAAAAAAAGTTCTTCACAGACACCATACCAAAGAAGATATACAGATAGAAAATAGGCGTATAAAAATATGTCTTCAGGGAAGTATAAATTAAAATAACAATGAGGTACCACTATGCACCTATTGGAATGGCCAGAATCCAAAGTACAGAAATCACTAAATGCTGCTGAGAAGGTAGAGCAACAGGCACTCTCATTCATGGATGAAAATAATGCAAAATATTAAGCAATTTTGAAAGACAGTTTGTTAATTTCTTGCAAAGTTAAACATCCTCTTACCATATAATCCAGCAATCATGTTTCTTAGCATTTAATCAAATGAGTTGAAAACTTACTTTCACATAAAAACCTGCATGTGAATATGTATAGCAGTTTTAATCATAAATACCCAAACATAATGCAACCAAGATATTCTCCAGAAAATGAATGGATAAATAAAATGCGATACATCTAGACAATGAAATATTACCCCACATTAAAAGGAAATGAGTTATCAAGCCATGAAAAGATGTGGAGGGAGCCGGGTGCGGTGGTTGTTCACGCCTGTAATCCCAGCACTTTCTGAGGCCGAGGCGGGCGGATCACGAGGTGAGGAGATTGAGACGATCCTGGCTAACACGGTGAAACTCCGTCTCCACTACAAAAACAAAAATTAGCCGGGCATAGTGGCGGGCACCTGTAGTCCAAGCTACTCACAAGGCTGAGCCTGAACCCGGGAGGCGGAGCTTGCAGTGAGCCGAGATCGCGCCACTGCACTCCAGCCTGGGCGACAGAGCGACACCCCGTCACAAAAATAAATAAATAAATAAATAAATAAAGATGTGAAGGAACCTTAAATGTGTATTACCAAGTGAAAGAAGTTAATCTGAAAAGGCTACATACTATTAGATTTCAACTCTATGACATTCTGGAAAAAGGAAAACCTTGGAGATAGAAAAAAAAATTCAGGGGTTATTGGAGAGGGAGGAATAAATAGAGCACAGATAATTACAGAGCAGTGAAACTATTCTGTACAATACTCTAATGTGTCATACAGAATGGTGAATACACGCCATTATACACTTGTCAAACCCCATAAAATGTACACCATCAAGAATGAACTCTACTGTGAACTATGGACTTCACATAACAATGATATATTAATGTAGGTTTATCAATTCTAATAAATGTCTAATATGGGATGTTGATAGTGGGCAGGACGGCACGTGTGTAGGGACAGAAGGTATGTCAAAAATCCTTGCACCTTCTGCTCAAATTTTTTTGTGACTGTAAAACTGTCTAATAAAGAAAGTCGGCTGGGCACAATGATCCACTCCTGTAATCTCAGCATTTTGGGAAGACAAAGGGAGAGGATTAAATGAGCCCAGGAGTTTAAGACCTGCCTAGGCAACATAGTGAGACCCTCATCTCTACAAAAAACTAGAAAAATTAGCTAGGTATAATGGTGCATGCCTGTGGTCCCAGCTACTCAGAAGGTTGAGGCAGGAGGATTGCTTAAGCATAGGAATTTGAGTTAACAGTGAACTACGATAGTACCACTACACTCCACCCAGGACGACAGAGCAAGATTCCATCTCTAAAATAAATAAATAAATAAATAAATAAATAAATAAATAAATAAATAAATATAAGTTATTATGTTAACAGTATCAACAAGAAAACCATGTCATTATCATAATGGATGCAGAAAATATTTAAATAAAGCCCTTAAAAGATTAAAATTTTTTACACACCATTAGTTGTAGGAAATATTTTTATTCTCATTAAGCCCTTTTCCAAAAAAAAAAAAGCCTACAGTTAGTAGAGAACTTAGGATTTAGATATTGAATTGTATAAATGTTCAGCATAGAAAATCACAAAGATGACCACTTTTATCATCTCTAACTCATAGTGGAAACAAGAGTTGCTGGTTTGGGGAGACGGGCAAATGGGAATAAGAAAGTAAAAACTTATTCATTAGAACAGGAAATCAAAACTCTTCATATTAATAGAGGACTAAGATCTAAGAATTTGAGCTTGTTTTCCGAAAAAAAGTAATAAAACAGATCACTAGTTATATTAACAAAGAAGAGAATATTCAAATAAACACAATCAGATATGAAAAGGAAGATGTTACTACTGACCCCACAAAAATACTAACAACCGTCAGAGAACAGCATAAACACCTCTATCTACATAATCCAGAAAATCTAGAATAAATGGAAAAATTCCTGCACATACACTCCCTCCCAAGTTTAAATCAGGAAGAAATTTAATTGCTAAACAAACTAATAACAAGTTCTGAAATTCGGGCAGTAATATATGGCCTACAAACCCCAAAAAGTCCAGGACCAGATAGATTAACAGCTTAATTCTACCAGATGCATATGGAAGAGCTGGTAGCATTCCTACTGAAAGTAATCCAAAAAAAATGAGGAGGAATGCCCCACTAACTCATTACATGAGGTCAGCATCATCCTGATACCAGAACCTGGCAGTGACACAAGATAAAAATGTTGGCAAATAAAATCCAGCAGCACATCAAAAAGCTTATCCACCAGGATCAAGTAGGCTTCACCTCTGGGATGCAGGGTTTGTTCAACATATGCAAATCAATACATGCGATTCATCACATAAACAGAACTAAAGACAAAAAACATGATAATCTCAATAGATGCACAAAAGGCTTTTGATAAAATTCAACATTCCTTTATGTTAAAAACTCTCAATGAATTTGGGAATTCAGAAAAATACCTCAGAAAAATAAGTTCCATGTATGACAAACCCACTGCCAACATCATACTGAATGAGCAAAACTTAGAAGATTTCCCCTTCAAACTGGCACAAGACAAAGATGCTCTCTCTCACTGCTCCTATTCAACATAGTATTGTAAGTCCTGACCAGGGCAATCAGGAACAAGAAAGAAAGAAAGGGCCTCCAATTAGGAAGAGAGGAAGTCAAACTATTTATTTATTTTCAGAAAACATTATTTTACATCTAGAAAACCCCATAATCTCAGTCCAAAAGGTTTTTTTAGCTGACAACTTCGGCAAAGTCTCAGGGTACGAAATTAATGTGCAAAAATCACTAGCATTTTTACACACTAACAACAGTCAAGCTGAGAGTGAAATCAGGAACATACTCCCATTCACAACTGCCACAAAAAGAACAAAATACCCAGGAATGCAGCTAACCAGGGAGGTGGAAGATCTCTACAAGGAGAACTACAAAACCCTGCTCAAAAAAATCAGAGATGACACACATAAAAATGGAAAAACTTTCCATGCTCATGGGTAGGAAGAATCAATATTGTTAAAATGGCTGTACTGCCAAAACAATTTATAGATTCAATGCTATTCTTGTTAAACTACCATTGACATTCTTAATAAAACTAGAAAAAATATTTTAAAATTCACTTGGAACCAAAATAGAGCCTGAATAGTCCAAGGTAATCCTAAGCAAAAAGAGCAAAGCTGGAGGCATTGTGCTACCCAGGTTCAATCTATACTATAGGGCTACAGTAACCAACACAACATGGTACTGGTATAAAAACAGATGTGTTGACCAATGGAACAGAATATAGAACCAAGAAATAAGGCTGAACACTACAACTATCTGTTCTTTCACAAATCTGACAAAACAAAGTAATGGGGAAAGAATCCTCTATTTAATGCATGTTGCTCAAATAAATGGCTAGCCATATGCAAAAGATTAGAACTGGACTCCTTCCTTGCGCTATATACAAAAATTAACTCAAGATGTATCAAATACTTAAATTGAAAACTAAAAACTATAAAAACCCTGGAAGACAGTCTAGGCAATACCATTCAAGACATAGGCACAGGCTCAGCTTTTATCATGCAGATGCCAAAAACAATTGCAACAAAACCAAAAATTGACAATGGGATCTAACTAAACTTAAGAATTTCTGCACAGGAAAAGAAACTATCAACAGAGTAAGCAAAAATTCCACAGAATGTGGGAGAATTTGTGCAAGCTATGAGTCTGACCAAGGTCTAATATTCAGCATTTATTAGGAACTTACACAAATCTACAAGAAAAACAAACAGCCCATTTAAAAAATGTGCAGAGGACATGAACAGACACTTTTCAAGACATACATGCAGCAAAAACTCATGTGAAAAAAAAGTCAGTAGAAAAAACACCAATCATTAGAGAAATGCAAATCAAAACACAGTGACATACTACCTCAAACCAGTCAGAATGGCTATTAATAAAAAGTCAAAAAATAGCAGATGCTGGCAAGCTTGTGCAGAAAAGGGAATCCTTCTACACTGTTGGTTAGAGTGTAAATTAGTTCAATCATTGTGGAAGACAGTGTGGTGGTTCCTCAAAGACCTAAAGACAGAAATACCATTCAACCCAGCAATCCCATCATTGGATACATATTCTCCAAAATATAAATAATTCTACCAAAAAGACACATCCATGAATATGTTCATTGCAGCACTATTCACAATAACAAATCCATGGTATCAGCCTAAATGCCCATCAATGATATATTAGACAAAGAAACTGTGGTACATATATACCATGAAATTCTATGCAGCCTTAAAAAATAATGATATCATGTCCTTTGCAGGGGCCTGTATAGAGCTGGACACCATTATCCTTAGCAAACTAATGTAAGATCAGAAAACCAAATAGCACATATTCTCACTTATAAGTAGGAGCTAAATAATGAGAACACATGGACACATAGAGGGGAACAACACACACTGGGGCCTATCAGAGTGTGGAACATGGGAGGAGAAAGACAATCAGGAAAAATAACTAATAGACACTAGTTCTAATACCTGGGTGATGAAATAACCTGTACAACAAACTCCCGTGAAAGACATTTACCTATGTTACAAACTTGTACCCCTGAACTCAAAATAAAAGTTAAAGAAAAGTATAATCATGCCAGGATATGCTATTTGTCTAAGGAACAAAGTAAGGAATGTATACATATACCTTTACATTTATGGAGAATATTTTGATAGATACACTAGTGCAATTCATTACGCAGTTTTTTTTTTTTTTTTTTTTAAATACATGATATTGAAAAGCCTGTGTGTCCATTTAGGAAAACATAAACTTAATCTTTACCTCACACTGAATGCAAAAATTAACTCAAAATGGATCTTAGACATAATACAAAAAGTTAAAACTATAAATCTTTTGAAATTATAGGAAAATATCTTTATGACATTGAGTAGACAAATATACACTTTATTGAACAAAATAAGCACAGATAATAAAAGAAAATAATGATAAATTGGACTTTACCAAAATTAAGGAATTCCTGCTCTTTGAAAACCCTATTCAAAAAATGAAAAGACAACCCACAGTTTAAACAAATAGGTTTAGAATGCATCTATGTGAAAAACGATTTTAGACTATGTAATAAGTATAGTCTTCTAATCAAAATATATTAGCAACAAATTAACATTTACAAAAATACACAAATATGCAATAAACATAATATTTTTATATGACTAACCTTCAGTAAGATTAAAAATAAAACTACAATTAGGCTATTGCACATACACTAGAATGGCTGAAACGACTAAGACTGAAAGCTTTCACTATTAACTGGATATAACTCATCTGGAGCGCTCATACATTGTAAATGGAACTGTAAAACATTACAACCATCTTGGAAAATATTCTGTCAGTTCCTTATGAAGTTAAGCATATGTATCTATCATGTATTTTAGAAACTGCACTTTTAGAATTTGTGTAAGATAAATGTAAATGTAAGTCTATATAAATGTTGTATATAAATGTATATAACAACTTTATTAATAAGCCTCATATCTTGAAGCAACATGTATAGCCATTAAGATATGAATAGGGTAACAAATTGTGGTATAGTTGTATGATCAAATACTACTTTTTATTAAATAAAACCATCTACTTGAACATGTAACAAATTGGATAAATACCAAAAATATCACCCTTTGCAAAGGAAACCAGACACAAATGATACTTACATATAACACTGATGTAAACATATATATATATATGTGTGTGTGTGTGTGTGTTTATATATATATACCTGTTCTTTAGTTACAAACGGCAAATAGATGGTTCCCTGGATTACATTATGGAAGGTATGATTGACATGGAGAAATTTTTAAGATGATACAACTTATCTTAATCTTAAATGTGTATCTTATATATATCTATATATATATCTTAAATATGTAGGTATTTATACAGGTGAATTTCTATCATTACATTTATCTGGAAATAAAATTAAAATATTTCACGTTACTTATTTATTTATTTTAAATTATAGCTCAGTGTTTCAACATAGTATATTTTAAATAGAAAAAAAGTTTCAAAGAATGAACATTACAAAAGCTGCATTCCCACTATTTCACAGGAGCCACCTCAGCTAATAACATCTATATTCCTGGTGGAGAAGTCAATACCAAAATTTGATTTTATTAATTAAAAAAGAAGATAGACAAATTGAAAACCAGAGAAATTCCAAATAGTTACTTAGCAGTTACAGCATTTCATGCAATATTTTTAGAGGATATATACTAAAACTTTACCATTTTGTATTTTTAATAAGATTTTGTCCTCAAACAAAAATGTTATCTTTAATTTTGTGAGTTGTAATGAATTATAAATAAACATAGACGTTTCATTTTGCTCTTTTAGTCTAACAAACACACTAAGAAAGGGCTGAAATGTGTCCTTGGACTGTTTTCACTATGTTTCTTTTCCCAAGATATTACTCCCTACTTGTTAGTAAAAAAAACACAAATTTTTGTAAAAGTGTTTCGAAGGTCATAGGAAGAAACAGGAAAATAATATCTATCTAAAAACTTATTTGGTCATTTTTATTTTGAAATATTTTATTTTTGAGATTTCCCTAAAGGTGTTGTTGTACCCTAAGTCTCCAGGTTTAGCAGCAAAGAATGAACAACAACAAATGAACAACAAATAGCCATTTATATTATTTACAATATTACTGTTATGGCTTTTATTTTGGTGATCTAATATTAGAGGAGCCCTGATATTTATTTTTTATGTTCCTATTCTTGGAAAGCATTTTAGTGGCATGGAAGATTGAGAGAAAACTCTAGGTAAGAAAAATCCATAGGGCACTATTTGCACAATATTTCAACAACTGCACTGCATGGCCCTAGAGTCACTTGGAAGAGTTACAAAAGATATTAGAACCAAATGAATTGCAAAGACATGGATAGGGACAATTTATGGAAATATTGTTAACCTCAAGTGTAGAGACCTGACAGGCATATGATCAGAACATGTTGATATGTACAAATACAGACATAATCAGAAACCCACCAAATCCTGATGTTGGCACCACATTCCATGCCTTGATGAGAAAAAGAGGCTAAGAATACTGAACTTAGTTAAAGTCTGAACTTGCTAAATTGAAAACAAACAAAAAACACACAGAAATATTTGGATGCATATTTTTTACTAAGAACTGACTTATCATTTGTTTTCACCAATAGGATTGTAGACTTGTGTTTAAAATAATTTGTTATAGAAAATTTGCTACAGAAAATTTCTTATATACCAATGTTTTACATTCCAAACATCTTACCCTCTACATTATTACTTAATAATGTTATATATTAAACAATATTATAATTGTTTCTTTATTATAGTGATATTATTAGTGACATACACTTCAGTTAGCTAAGTAGTCCTAAAGGATGATTTGATCATGATGTTCTCCTGATTGCCAAACTCGAATCAATGGCTTTCATGTCTAATAGAAAAACACAAGTGGCCACTCAACACACTCTAATTTTGCACCCTAAGACCTTCTTGCATGCACGTTTACCACTAACCTAACTTAGTGTTTTGGTTTTTTTTGCTAAACCTGGAGTGGTCTGTACCATATATCTACTTATTCAAATTATCTCTGTTACTGAAGAACCATGCTAATGTTAATTTGTATCACCATGTGTTTATCACCCTGACCATACATGATTTGTAAAATTATAACCCAGTTATGATTAATAATCATTCTAAATGTTTACCTCTCCTATGAACATTTGCAAATTCTACTCCATGCTTGTTATAATGCAGAGGCCAATTACATAAACATTGTATTTATTTTAAAAAACAAAGAGAGATGCATATATAGTTGCATAATTTTATGTGTATACATCTGATAAACACATACATATACACATTTTGTACATATATATTTATATATGCATACATTAACATGGTGGTGTTTTCAACATAATATATTCCTAATAAACATTTATGAAACTAAATTTATATTACTTCTATTTTCTTTTATTTAAGGTAAACTCTGGACCATATCATATTGGCTTGAAGATAAGGTAAAGGAAGAACTTCATTTCTTATTACCATAGTATTTCTACTCATGAAAATGCATAGTTAGTTGTAATATTTATCACAACTTATAAATGCTTGAATATATTTATAAATAACATGGTGTAGGTTATATGCAAATATTTACTAAACTAAAAATAAGCAAATGAATAAAAAAAGAAATACACGCTGTAAAGTATCTACACTCATTTTCTTCATGACAAATTAAGTAAGTAACCAATATTTCTGCAAACTAATAATTTAAAAACTTGTATGAACAACCACTAACATTCTCAAATTCAATTTCTTAAACACTGTGCATCATTTAGTAAATTAAATCTCTGCTGCATATAACTTCGTATTATAAAGAATACACCAATGAAAACACATACTAAGACAAATAAACTAACATGATGCATATCAGAATTTCAAATCAAGTAAAATCGAAATGCCTAATTCAATTAAGTAGCACTGAATAGAAAAAGGTATAACAAATTTTAAAGAGGCTAAGTAATTTGCTCTTCTTATGTGCATGTTCTATAACATTATTCTACAGGAAATGAAATTAAATAAAACATGGATTCATTACATAATAAGTTTGCTGTTAACTAAACCTAATAGTTAGAAATTTGATATTTTACAGCATTCTCTACGTATATTTATAACTTAGAAATCCCTCAAGGTAGCTCAAGAGCCAATGAAAAGCTTACAAATCACTATGAACATTTTTTTTTTCATTTTTAGTAAATTTCCCCAAGGGTATAAATGCTGCTTTGAAATTTGGGATTTTTAATCCTACGTTCACCTGGGGAGAGATATATATATATATCTTCTGAGTGTTGTGTGTGCATATCTATTCAGGAATTTGGATTTGGCAGGGGAAACTAATATTATAGGAAGTTGTCACTTCTTCCTTTTTTTTTTTTTTTTTTTTTCTGTGACATTATATTGTCAAGGTTTTGTTCAATCTTTTATCTTCAGTTTTTTTCAACCTTTAACTAAAGACAATTCCATGTATGTAAAATTCAACTTAATATTTTAGGAATCAATACCTTTGGAGCAATTAAGGTTATAGCCTTAGGCAACTACTTCTATGCCCCAAACAGAAAATGACCGATATGTTATCTACTTGAAAAGCAGCGGTGAAATTATCATTATTATCTGCTACCAAAATTTATTTTATCAAAATTTACTTTTATTAAAATTTATGTACTATAAAAACAAGAGTAGAAGAACAGAACAAAAGTTAGATGCCAATTTGCTTAGTTATTGGAAACAGGTCCACCCAAATTTGGCCATAAACTGGCCCCAAAACTGGCTATAAACAAAATCTCTGCAGCACTGTGACATGATCGTGATGACCATGACTCCCACGCTGGAAGGTGTGGGTTTACCGGAAAGACAGCAAGGAATACCTGGCCCACCCAGGGCGGAAAACCACTTAAAGCCATTCTTCAACCACAAACAATACCACCAGCGATCTGTACCTTAAGGACATTCTCCTGCGGCAGATAACTAGCCAGAGCCCATCCCTTTATTTTGGACCATCACTTTGTTGCCCATAAGGAATACTTTTAGTTAATCTATAATCTATAGAAACAATGCTTATCACTGGTTTGCTGTCATTGAATACGTGGGTAAATCTCTGTTCAAGGCTCTCAGCTCTGAAGGCTGTGAGACTCCTGATTTCCCACTCCACACCTCTATATTTCTGTGTGTGTGTTTTTAATTCCTCTAGCACAGCTGGGTTAGGGTCTCCCTGACTGAGCTGGTCTCAGCACTTAGCGTTTACTATTCTTTAAAAGTTTAACTGAGCAGCATTTAGAGACATATCATTTACTATTCTGACTATATATATGAAGCTAATAAACTATTACCAACCTTTAGGAATTATAAGAGATGCTTTTAGTAATTTAGGAGAGTCTCCAGGGTAGACAAGTAAATCCAGCAATAAATAAGAAAGTGTAAGATAAGTTCTGCAAATCCTATAAAACCTCTGAGCATAGTCACTGCAGGCTAAACATTCATCTAAAATAATTCATCCAACTGCCTGCTCAAATAGAGATGTGCTTCAGCTAGAGTGTCAAAATTCCATACATGTTATGAAATAAAGCAGTTTTTAAGCATCATATTTTTAAAAGTTCAATTAAGTTTAGAAATACAAATTTGTCTTATATCAATGAATTAGAATATGTTTTTCCACACAACTTGCAGGTAATATGCTAGATATTATATAGATCTATGTACTTATATATACTTATAATCATAGGTATATGTGTAGCAGTTGTAAATTAGTACAAGTTGCAATACAGAACAGTGTGGAGAGTCTTTTCAATATATCATGGTAAAATAACTTAATAGAAATATGAAAAAATAAATTGACTTTACCTGTATGCTGAATTGTAAATCAAAACCCTACTTCATTTGGGTTGGACACCTATATTAAAAAGGCAAAACTGTATGATTTCTAGTAAAAATTATAGAATATTTTTAAGATTATGTGAGGTGGAATGAAAAATTGTCAATAGAATACAAATATAATAAGCACAACAGAATCTATTTTACAACACAAAAATTAGGAATCATGTTTATCTCAAGACCTTCTTATGAAAGTGAGCACACAAGCCACAAAATTGCAGGAGGTATTTTTAATAATCATAACTGACAAAGGGATTGGATACATATATATATATGTACACAAACACACACTAATTATATTTAATATATATTAAATATAATGAGAAATATACTAAGACAAATAAACTATCATGCTGTGTACCAGAATTTCAAGTCAAGTAAAAATTAAATATCTAATCCAATTAACTACCACCGCATAGACAAAGGTACAACACATTTTAAAGAATGCAAGTAATTTGAGCTTCTTATGTGCATGTTGTATAACATTATTCTACAGGAAATAAAATTAAATAGAACATATATATATCCTATATCTAAATATGTAAATGAAAGAGTTAACTATGAAGTCTGGCATAAGTTCTTTGTGAAAGAAGAAAGGAAGAAGGCAATGATTAGGGAGGGGGTGGGTGGGTGCCATCTTAGATAGTTGGTATGGTCCTTTCCTTATTTGGATGGGGCTTACATGAAAGAACCTTTTGTGAAAATGAATTGGGCTTTGTACTTTTGTTTTGCAAAGTTTTCTGTATGTGTGCCATATTTCAAAACAAAAATCATTTAAAAATTTAAATTAACAATAACCAGCTATTCTTAAAAAATGCATTTGCCCACATAAGCGTTCTCATTAAATGTAATTTACTTACAATTTTCAAATGGGTATATATTTTTACATGTTAATAGTATTGCAACATAATGACCATATAAATAAAGCAGAAGTATCTTATGGAAACACCTCTGTCCCCATGCCATCCGCCACAACCCCCAAAACCATGAGGGATACCTCTCGTTCTTCCCCAAACAGTAATTACTGTTAATATATTGGTAAATATTTTGTGTTTATATAGCTATTTTTGTCTTGTGTATGTGTTTGTATAAACGGCATAACACTATATACATTGTTTTGAATATTTCTTTTTAAAAATGAAGTGAATTAGATGCAGTGGCATTGGAAATGTGCTGCTAGAAAATCCTTTATGTCTACATGCTGTGGGAAGTATAGTTGACAGACAGCCTGTAGCTGCTGTCCCTTTAGTATCCTCTGCCTTAATCAGGAGAAAGCCATCTTCTATCTGGAATACTCTCAGCCAACGACAATCACAGCAGGGGTACAAGAACTGGACCATATCTGCCCAACATGGGTTAGATCTTAGAGGACACATTTGTTCTAGTTCTGTCCTCAGCCTAGTTGAGATTTTTCCAAAACTGCACTATTGTTTGAGGTTCTTATTACCCAAACTTTCCCTTTTTCCTTCCACAATTGTCAGATCTGAATCAAAATTTGCAGACTCCTTCTGCCTAGTCCTGTTCCCTCCCATTTACCCTTTGTGGGCTCTTATTCAATAAAATTTTTGCATGTCTAATGCTCTCTTGGTATCTGCCTATTGAAAAACACAAACTTAATTATTTTAAAACTGATTATAGTAATATATAATATAAATATAATGCAGTTTTTATTGCTATTTTCCTATTAATTTTTATTTTAATCTTTAAATAGTCATTTTTATGAACAATGCTGCAAGGAAAAATTTTGCTCATGCCTAGTCTGTAGACAAGTGCATGCCTTTTTCTAAATGAACATAGAGAAGTAAAATTTCTAGGTCAAGAGTGCATACATTTTTAACTTTAATATATTTCTCCAAAAAGAAATCAATCATCATACCACAAATTAGGAGTACCTATTTCTTTATATACTACATCATCTCAATATTGAATATCTATCTATCTGTCTATCTCTAATACAGCTGTGGTTAAGACCTTGGCCATTAATATAACCTCCAAAGGGGAAGTGTACAAAAAAACCTACGAAGAATTCTGAAAACAACCATGTTCAAAAAGATGAAGAAGTTCAAAAGAAGAAGAAAGAAAATCTATACAATTCATTAAATGCCAAAAGTAAAGAACTGAACAAAAGTGTTAAATATTCTCAAATCTATTAAAATCTCATAATAAATGAAATAGAAGCACTGTTAGAAGAATTAAATTATTGTTGACTTTTGTGACAATTTCTAGTAGAGCAGCATCAGAATGTAGACTCTTTAGAATTCATTTTGTACAATCTTCCAGTCGTATCATCCATCTCTGCCACCACAACTGTGTGCCTTTTTGAGAGGACTGGTATAGTCAACAACACAGATGACTGGGATCATCTGGCTACATCATCATGTCTGTTTTATTAAATGTCTCTCACGGTGTCTTCTCTATGGTGTGGGACAAGGTGCCACAAAAAAAATCTTCACACTTTCTGTTGCCAATAGTAGGATTGTGGGGAAAAGAAAGAGATCAGCCTGTTATTGTGTCTATATAGAAAGAAGTAGACATGAGACTCCATTTTGTTCTGTATTTGTGATGCTGTTAATCTGTGACCCTACCCCCAGTCTTGTCCTTGCAAGAGACATGTGCTGTGGTAACTCAAGGTTTAATGGATTTTGGGCGTGCAGGGTGTGTCTTTGTTCCTAGAAAAGCTAGGTATTGTCCAAGGTTTATCCCCATGTGATAGGATGAAACAATGTTGCTAAAAGGTTTATCTCAAGGCACAGGATTTTCCTTTAAACTTATTCATGTCACAGAGATCCTTGTTCTTATGTCTTACTGCTAATTTCCTCCCTAAAAACGATCCTATTGTCCTGCCACTCCCTTATCTTTAAGACGGTAAAGATAATTATCTATAAATACTAAGGGAACTCAGAGGCCGGTGCCGGCGTGGGTCCTCTGTAAGCTGAGCACCGGTTCCCTGGGCCCCCGCTTTTCTTTCTCTACACTTTGTGTCTTATTTCTTTTCTCAAGTCTCTCGTTCCACCTAACGAGAAACACCCGCAGGTGTGGAGGGACAGGCCACCCCTTCATAGGATGAGTCATTTATCTCCTCATTATCTTCAATCTTTCAATCTGTACTTTTTCAGATCTCTAGCCAGCCTGATTAGTCATTCGCTCCTGTCATGGATAGCTTTAATTCAGATAATTCCCTTTTCCACAAAATCTTAATGTCTATTTTCATGTCCATGACTCTGATAACAGGAAGAATTTCTTGTCTGGAATATTTTGTCTTCTGTAAGCAATTCAGAAGAAACCCTCTATGAGACCAGAGGTGTGAGTTGACTTTAAAGCATGAGTGCAACAATAGTAGGTGACATTGGGTTCAGTGCCACATTCTCATGTAAGACAAGCATTAAGGTACACATGATTTATTGAGAGTGTATCCCTAAGGGAAATTTCTTAAGGGATCAAACAATGATGTAGAAAAAGTGAGAGGGAAAAAAAAAAAAAAAAAAAAAAAAAAAACAGAATGTTTTTCCAAACATCTAGCCATAGGGAGACAAAGAGGATGTCATGGACATGAAAATGTTGTAGATCATTTTTGAGATGCTGGATAAATTCCCTGATTACCAGACTGAATCCAATTGAGGCCAATTTTATGAAAGGGCACAGCTGTGAGCTCTTAATCACCAGTAATCGTAACAATTGGTAATAGATGTGGAAGCCTGGTTAAGGAAATCTGAGCAATTCTGCCATTTCTGGTAGAGCAGCATCAGAATGTAAAATGTTTAGAACCTAATTTTTATAATATTTGAGTTGTAGTATTCGTCTCTGCCACCATGACTGTGTGCCTTTTTGAGAGCATTGATTTATTCAGCAACATAGATGACTAGTTTTCATCTGGCTGAATCATCGTGTCTATTTTATTAAGTGCATTGGCCATAATGACCCCTGCACACTTATGGTTTTAGTATTTATAAAAGGTTCATGACCATATCATGCCACTTCTCTGAATTCACAATTTATATATGCACTTATATATAATTATAAGTGCCTACCTCATATCTCTTTACAGATACATCAATGACACCTCAAACCCATCATAATCAATATTGTGCTCTCAACTTCTCTTGATAGATGGTTTGGTGTTTTTTTTTTTTTTTTTTAATTTATTTATTTATTTATTTTTTAGCAAAAGGCACCTATATCTATCCAGCCATTCAAATTACAAATCTTGAAGCCAGGATTCAAATTACAAATCTTGAAGCCAGGTTTGATATCTCCCTCTCCCACCACATCTGTATCCAGGCCACAGTTGTATTAGATATTGTTGCATACCTGTCCATTGAACCATGGTTCTTACCATTCTTGTTCCTCTCTCAACCACCTACTGAAAGTGCTTGTGACTTTTCTTTATTTCCCTAGTGCGCTCAGCTGACATAATAGGCATGTTGGAACTAATAGGAAATGAATAATTTTAAAGCAACATCAGTCAATAGTGGTTGGAATATGGAAGATTAATTTCCAAGCATCCTTAACTCTTGCATGGGACATTCATGAAAAATTCTCTTCATGGTCTTCTGAAGACCTCCAACAAAAATGAGATCCTAAGGCCCACACTGGAAAACTTTTCATTAGTACACTGAAGACCTGGTTCCCATTTCTTTCATATATTGCTTTCTACCTCACTGACTAGTGCTTCCTTCAGCTACATCCAGAAAAGTACTTGAACTTACATCTGTGACTAAGAATCTACTCCAGAGGTTAGGCCGGGCGTGGTGGCTCAAGCCTGTAATCCCAGCACTTTGGGAGGCCGAGACGGGCGGATCACGAGGTCAGGAGATCGAGACCATCCTGGCTGACACGGTGAAACACTGTCTCTACTAAAAAATACAAAAAACTAGCTGGGCCAGGTGGCGGGCGACTGTAGTCCCAGCTACTCGGGAGGCTGAGGCAGGAGAATGGCGTGAACCCGGGAGGCGGAGCTTGCAGTGAGCTGAGATCTGGCCACTGCACTCCAGCCCGGGCGACAGAGTGAGACTCCGTCTCAAAAAAAAAAAAAAAAAAAAAAAAAGAATCTACTCCAGAGGAAACCAAACTAATAAATTTAAAAGTCTTAAAATTGTATTCCCTCAATGCTTAATTTTTTTGTGGTTAATTCTATCTGCATGGCCATACCATAAGCCCAGTTTACCACTATTTCTCAGCTTGATCAACACTGCAGTAGCTTCCAAACTATTTTTTTCATCTTTCATTCTACATCTCTTTAAGCATCTTTCTTACTGTAAAGCCTGAGATTTCCAAAATGCTAATCGGTTTATATATTAAAATTATTTAATAAATTGCATGGCCAACATATTTTACGTAGCATTCCTGTATATTGTTATTTAACAGCTATTCTCACCCACATTCATGCACCACTCTGAATTGCGATGAATGATTCTAAACACTACATTTTCACGATTCATTAGCAATCGGGCATAACATATAAATTATATTCTGCCAGTGAGATGTGTTTTCATAAATCTCAAAGTAGATTTTAAGGTAAAATATGTTAATACAGCCGAATGTATAATGTTGACACACAAGTATGAAAGACAGTGTTTGTGGTGGCTGGACTAAGCGTTTTATATTTACACATGTGTTTAAGTTGAGGTGATGATACCAGCAGCAGAGGCAATAGCAAACTTCTGATCTTTGGAAAGCTGTTGTCAAGGTGATCTGTACAGCCATGTAGCAGTATATCTAACTCACACTCCTGTTGTGATTCCAAGAACACTGAAAGCTCTTAATTTACTGTGTTAACTCTCTTCCTGTTTGAGATACTTAGGATAGTTTTGTCTCAAACACTAAAATGTGATGATAAAAATAAGTCAGCATTTAGTTGGTTTGAATATAGTTTCTCAACTCCAATATCAACAAATCTCTTTATTTTTCCGGATTCTAGTCATCCTGAACTTATTATTATTGTTTGTCTTATCTGTTACGCCTCCTACAGATATAGTGTTACTTCTTTCTTGGACATCCACTTTGTCCTGAAACCATTTCAACAATGACTATTCTCCATTGTCATCAGAGAAAATCGGTTCTTCAGGGAAGCCTCTCTGCAGTCCTACTTCATTAAATCATTTATTAAATTATCTCATAAAACAAAGAATTTTTATAGAAATATATTTGATAATGTTCATTTTCAGTGTGATTATTTGAAGAATATATTACTCATTAAACCAAGTAATATGTTTCGTAGCTAAGAGTAACTCTACTGACTCTCACATTCCTTGTCCCTAGCCCACTGCCTAGTCAAGTGTAGAAATTCAAGAGTTTCTGATGAAGTCTCACTGTTGATGAGAGATTTATAAAAGAGAGAAATCACAATAAATGAAATGAGATTTATGAAGAAGAGCCTAGAAATGAGATCCAAACCTTGAGCTGGCATTTTATGTTAAAGCACCTGTCCCGTTAAAATAGAACACAAAAAGGAAAGGTAAACACAAACTTTTAAAATTGATTAACAGTATGTCAGAAATTAAAACACTCATATTCTCCATGAAGTAGAAGGCTAAGGAGTCTGTTGGCCTAACTGGAGTTGTAATTGGGAAGTGATTCAAATGGATGGAAACATACTGGAAACAGCTACATTCTTAATGGGAAAGAAAGTTGACCAGGGAAATGAAAGACCTAGGGGAATTTTAAAGACCTATTTCAGAACAGAAACAAAATATCTGTAGAAACACCATTCCACACATTTGAATGAACAAACAGTCACCTAGTTGCAATGAATAGGAACAATTTAATTGATCCAGGATCTAGATGTTAAAGTATGTCTGTGGTAGAATAATAATAGATCTCGAGATACATGAACATAAAATCAGAGTATAAAAAATTGAAGCTAAAATTTCAAAATTTCTTAGAGTGAAAGAGACTTCACATTTTTTAATAGTTTCCCTTAAGCCTCAGTTACTTTGGCATGAATTGGGTCACTTGCTTTACACCGATCCATCTATTGTGACTGATTCATTCTAGACTCAGGGCCACTCCTGCTTAATTGAGGATAGGTTGTGATCCCATCCCAAAAAGAAGATATTTTCTCACACAAATACCAGAGTTTATAGTATCAGATGAGAGGAAATTGAAAGCTGGTTGGTCTTTAGATATAATAAACCATGTTTTAAATTGATTTTACCTACATACTCTCAGGAACATAGCATAGACTCTGTCCTTGAATATAGCACTGAACAAAAAGGTAATGTGAAGTCAGAAGTTGAAAATCAGCAGGAGGTGATTACTTTTCGGAATACATAAAATAAGGTTAGTATTTGAGGCCAGGAGTGGTGGCTCACACCTATAATCCCAGCACTGTGGGAGACCGAGGCGGGTGGATCACTTGAGGCCAGGAGTTCAAACTCAGCCTGGCCAACATGGCAAAACCCTGTCTCTACTAAAAATACAAAAATCAGCCGAGCATGGTGGTGCATGCCTATAATCCCAGATACTTGAACTTGAACAAATCACTTGAACCGGGGAAGTAGAGGTTGCAGTGAGCTGAGATTGCACCACTGCACTCCAGCCTGGATGACAGAGCGAGATGCTGTCTCAAATAAATAAATAAATAAATAAATAAATAAATAAATAGATAGATAGATAGATAAAGTTTAGGATTTGATTTATTCAATAAGTTTTTACTCCTCACCTATTGTGCTCCAGGAACTCTACATGGAATGAATTGAAGTATATGACAGATAAATATTTTCTGGTCACATGGGAATTAAATTTTAGTATGAGATTAAAAAATGACAACATAATAAACAGGTAGATTTTATAGTAGTTTATAATGGTATGGTTGCTGTAGAAAAACAGTGATGGTTTACAAGGAATGGAGACTGCTTGTCCAGTGCCAAGTGGCATAGTACATTTTTAAGTAAGGTGCTCAGAGTATGCTTTATTGAAAAGAGACTCCTACTAATGGAAGGAGGTAGGGGAGGTCGCAATGTGAATGTCTGGGAGAAACCTCATTCTACTTAAAGAAGACATCCAGTGAAAAGGTTCTGAGTTTGACTCTGTGCAGTGTTTTCACTAAATAGTAAACGATATGGTGTTTGTGACTGGAGCAGAGTGTTCAAGAAAGAATTGTGGATTAAAAAATATCAGTGAGTTAATGATACCAGGTCACTAGGACTTTATAAAGCAAGAAAGGACTTTGTTTTTACTCTGAGTAAAATAAAGAGACTTACAAGGTTTTGAAATTAGGAGTAATTTGATCTGACTGTGTTTTGAAATGATTCTTTAGCTGATGTTTTGAGAATAGATTATTAACAGGCTTACGAGTGACTTGGAATATGGTGACATTCATTTGTTTTAGTTCAAGAAAATAGTGTCATACCAGCCTTACCTGTTTCAATGAGCTGAGTTTCAGAAAACTTTCCAAGAGCAACTCTTGCTGTCATCAAAAGGCAGTGTCTAAGCCCATTGACTTTCTTCAGAAAAGTCCATCATTTTACAGGTATCTTTACAGTTACCTTGCTTACAATGACACTAGGGATACACTTGCCCCAAGAAATAAATGATTTATTGCTAAAGTGTCTTGTTACTATAAAAAGATTCAGTGCTTTTTTCTGATAAGATGTGTCTGGTTCCAGCTACACAGTGGGAGTCAAAAGCAGCTATCCATCTAAAGGCTCAGTTGATGGAGGGATCTTATCTACCAAGAGCTTATCTACCAAGGCAAATAAGCCTGCTTCATAGAAAGAAGGTCTTAGATGAGTAGATGATGTAGGACATTTAATCCTGTACCACCTGCAGCAAGTATAAAAATCCAGTGTTCTCTCATACGCAATGGCATAATAAGATGGAAATGGGTTTAGAGAGACAAAAGTTTTGTGGCTTGTTTCTTTTTTGTGTTTTAGCTTCAGTTTCTAATAATAAAAACAATGTAAAAAAAAAAAAAGAAAATTGTTCTCTGATAAAATAGATTATTAAAACAAAGAAAATGGAAAAAGATAGAAAAGATACTTAAATATAAAACTTCACTTATTATCACATCATCTTAATAAGCAAGCTATGGAAGCATATTGCTTTATTTTGTATTAGGCCATTTCTTGCATTGCTGTAGAGAAATACCTGAGGCTGGGCAATCTATAAAGAAAAGAGGTTTAATTGGCTCACAGTTCTGCAGGCTGTACAAGCATGGCACTAGCATCTGCATGACTTCTGAGAAGGTCTCAGGTAGCTTTTACTCATAGTAGAAGTTGAAATGGGATTAGACACATGACAGACTGAAAGCAGGAACAAGGGAGAGAGAAGGGATGGAGGTGCCACACTTTACAACAATACGATCTTGAGGAAACTCACTCACTATGGCATGGGCAGCACCAAAATATGAAGGATCTACCACCATGACTCAATCACCTCGCACCAGGCCCCAGCCCAACACTGGGGATTACATTTCAACATGAGATTTGGGCACAGACAAATACACAAACTACATCAATTATCTGGCAATATTTAGCATATGTGTCTTTATATATTTAAAATGCATTGTTACAATTCTGAGTCCTGATTTTTTTCATAGTTAATTGGTTATATGCACTTTATAGGTTGCTACATTATCTTTTACAATAGATTTTTAATAGCTATATGATATTCAACTAAGTAGGTATAACATAGTTGGACTTTTATTATTACTGGAAATAAAAAACTCTAAAAAGTCACAATTCAATAGCATTTTGCACATTAGTAAGTTATTAATAATTTATTATGAACACAATAAACCCAAACCCCCTCTCTTTCCATTCCTCATTTGTATATCTGGGTTTTAGTATAAAAATAGTAAAATCAATGTGGTAAAGGGTTGGCAATGGTTATTTTAATTAATTTAAATTATTTCAAATCAATGTCTATCTATCTTTCCCTAATAATACTCGTTGACTCTTTTTCTCTAAGTAATATAATTGGCTTTTTGAAAATACATGAATAGATCTTGGATCAGTTTGGCTGTGGACAGTACATGTGTCAATCTTCAAGCCATTGTGTCAGCTCCAAGGTATTTCATTCTTTGTTTTTATAAATCAGTTTGTATCATATGCAAGTAGGAAGGCACAGCAAAATGTAGATTTGGACTCAAGAAAATTGGAAAAAATAAAAATTTGCTAAGACAGATGACTATTCATTAGCTTTGTGAAACAACTATGTCAGTCAACCAGTTCATAATAGTTTACATATTAACTCCAAATATGCATTGGTGTATATATATATCAATGTATACAGAGGGCTTGGTTTAAAAATGGAAGAATTAAGTAAAGAGAAGTTTTGAAAAATGTTTGTAAAAAAATTAATTTTAGCAGTATTAAGAGAGAGATTTAATATAATTTGATCAAAAGACCAGATGTAGAGTAGGAAGCAAAGGGATTCTAGTGTGATAATTGTAATTATTTTCGTATTTTTTTATATTGAGTGTATACATAATATACACATGAATAATAAGTTATATTTCAAATTCTATAGGAAAAGGAATTTCCTTACCTTTAAACATTCCAGTGTTTTTTCAACTAATATTTATATAATTAGAATGTATGATATTTACTTCTTCCATTGCTTTTTATAAGTATTATTACTTTATCTAGTGATAGGCAATATTTAATAACTTACTAGTTACAGAGATTTTCAAATGGTCTGATCTTAGAAATTTCTAAATAAGTACACATTTAGTCGTCTTATGTTATTTATTGGGCAGCATGCATGTACAAGATGTTTTATTGTGTAATTCAATCAAATACCTATATTCAAATAGCTACCCTGGAAAATCTTCACATACTCTCATATATAAACACAAATGACACATAATTCTTGACGGATAGTTTAGAAGAGAGGAAAAATGAAAGGCACAGATAAGTATGATAAAATATATGTTATATAAAAATGTAAAGCATAGGATAGAAATAAAGATAAGTAAATTATTAGCTCAAACTTCATAGTTTTAAGGGTGTTACAGTAAAAAATGCATAATAAATGTTTCTTGACCAATGAGCAGAAATATTTTGGATAAAAAACCAGGAAATAATGTTCAGACATATAATAGTATAATAGTTTGGTATAATATTTCAAAATGTATGTTCATGTACTTTATGCTCATATGTGGCAGGGTTTTTATCTATTGCAGTGCTTAGCTGAAAATAATGGAAGCAGATATTGATTAACTCAAATGGGAAGACATCTGATATCTCACAGAACCAATGAGGAGTCAAGAGAATCAGTTTCATAAACCAAGCCAGAAATAAGTACAAATACCAAAAAAAAAATTTAGCTAGTTATGGTATTACCTGGGGCACCACCGTAACTTGATATTTAATCCCCCATTGTACCTAGAATTCTGTTATTATTGCCATTGTTGAACTTTCCTGTTACTTTGCTTAATTTCTTTAAGATTCAGACAGTTGATAGCAACACTTGATTAACAAACTGTTGAACATAAATATCTATGGAAACAAGAAAGAAATTTTTGACACCTTTGGGGTGCCCAATGTGAAATAGGTAACCGACACAAAGAAAATGTCCTCTATGTGAAAGAGAGTAAGGATGAGTTTCAAACAGACATAATACTGGGTAGAAAGTTGTATGCTATTACACAAAAATTAGACTTTTGTTTTAGGCAGTAAGAAGGCATGATTGCATCTTAGGCAGAATAATTCATCTTACCAGAATTGCATTTTAGAAATAACTTTAGTAACAATTTGGATGAACATACTGTAACTATGAGGGTCTATTGAAATAGAATTCAGGAGACTCATGATATCCCTGGAGACAGATAAGTGTCTTTATTAGCACAATGGTACTGGTGCTGGTGAGAATAAAAATAAAGAATGGATGTAACAGTTATTTTGAAAGCAGAATATGGAGAGCTTAGTAACCTACTGAATATGAGCGATAATGGAGAGAAATGAATGAGAGACAACGTACAGTTGCCTAAATTGGTTAATTGGATAGTTGTGATATTATTGAATGGCAATTAATTTAGTTTTGGACTTATCATATTTGAAATACATTGAACATTCAAGAATTTGAAAATATTAGTCCACAGTTTGGAACCGTAGTATTGACAGTCTTTAACATAGGCAGCACTAAAACTCCAAATATACATGCAGAAAGATGAACTAGTAAAAAAATGAAGAAAAAAAAAAGGTAAGTGTTTTAATGGAAGTCAAGGAAATAGGCTTCCAAGATTTAACAGGAAGGCAGCTGGGTTATATGATTTTGAAATCAAAGAGAAAAGGAAGTGAAAATATGTTAGAAGTTTAGATACTAGATAGTTACTGATATCCTTGACAGGGAGGTTTCTTTCAAATGGTAGAGAGAATTTCAAGGGTTAAATAATGAATTTGTGGTTTAAAAAATCTAGAACGTTTTGTTTAACAATATATTTTTAGAATAAAAAATAAATAAATCCTGGGCACCATAGTGAGACCCCCATCTCAACATAACAAACTGAAAAGAAATAGCTGGGCCTGTTGACTCTTGCTGGTAGTCCCAGCTACTGGGGGTAGGGAGGACAATGAGGTGGGAGGATCCCTTGAGACTGGGAGGTGGATGGTAACTTAAAAAATAGGTTGGTAAAAGGAAAGGATTATTTAAAACATAACTTACAAGGCAGTATTCTTATAATGTAGAAAATAGATTCACTATTTTAGTCCTAGTTTAGTCTAATATGATTTATTTCTTTTATTAAGTAGATGAATTTAATGTGATTTGAATTATGCACTGTTTAAGAATTCGTACATTTATTGCATACTTATTTAGGGTATGTTAATGTTATTGATTATAGCAATCTTAAATATTTATTTTTAACTACTTAATATACAATAACTTAGAAAATTATACTTATGGGATAGGTCCTGAATTTTATAAATGTTTGCTTAAAAAAGCACAATATAAATAAATCAATTCGTTTGAAAGGTAAAGGTTTGAAATAGACTAAGATTGAAACTGTCACAAGTGCCAAGAACATAAAATTTATTTTAGAATCATTGTAGGTATTAAACATTGTTTAATATGTTGAAAAATATATTTAAATAAAAAGGAGAGGTAAAAAAGATAAAACTAAGAGAAGATATTATATTTAACCTCTGTAAAGGACACTAGGAGACAAATATCTCGCTTTATTTTATCAATTTTTAGTTGATTCTGGAATCCTAATCAATAAGCTCGCAAAAAAAGAAAGTAATAGAAACTCTGCAATACAAAACGTATTTGCAATGCTCTGAAGAATAACTGAAATATTCGTAAAACAGTATGTCTTCAAATAACTTGGAGGTCCTCCCCAAGGTGTGGCAAATTGGTGTACAAGTTATGAGCTGCCAGTGTCCCTGGGTACTGACTGCTTCAGCATTTGAGACACTGGCCCCTTAGGCTGGCTGCTTTTAGACTCGAGAAGTCTAGTTTAACCTAATATTTCTGCAAAACATTATACTTTGTGTGTATCATGATGTAAAAAGTTTGTGAATCATTGCTTTAATCACTAAAGTTTTTGATAAGTACTATCAGTTCAATACGTTTTTCCCCTGAAAACAAAGGAATGAAAATGAAATGTCAGCTACTTTACTATATTTTTTCTTACAATGAAACCATGCATGATCATGATGGCAAATGTATACAAACAATCATAGAACACAAAGAAAATCACCCATTACTCCTCAGTCTAAACGTATGTGTTGTAAACATTTTGAGACATTTTGTTCAAGAGGTGTGCGTGTATGTGTGTGTGTGTGCGTGTTTAAAAAATAAACATCTCTATATTTGTTGAATTAATTCATGCTTATGGTGAAAAGTCAAAATAAAGGCATAGAAAATTTGGAATTTAAATTTGGATTCTAAAATTTGTATTATAATAGTACCAGTACTGAAGAGGGTGAAAACAGTGTACCATTGATGGAAAAGGGTTTTGTGAAATGCCCATGAAATGGGGATTGTGTCGAAGCTTCATTCTTTTCAGGAGCAGCACAAACTGTATGGCTCAAAGAAAATCATTTAATTTAGGCTGCCATTTAAATAATAAAATTTATATAAAAAACTGTTATAGCAGGTATTCTTTTTTTGGCATTTTCCTTTTAATTATATCAGAGATACAGGTTACATCATTATAGAATCATAGTCTGTAAAACTGTACTATTAACTATTATATTCAGGAATAGTTTTTGAAAATTAACTTTCATCAGTGAATGTATTTATGTCCAGCAAAAGAATAGGTTTATTTCCATATGACTGTTGTTAGTCTAATATCTTTATTACATATACACATTTCAGGAGTTGTTTGTGTGCATAGGCATGTCTTCTAGTCTCTTGGGAAAATACTCAATGTAAGTTATTAGTTCCCGTGCCCTACTTGTATATATACTTTTCATTTTTCTGTCATCTAATGAATCCTCTGAAGATGGCATTTGGTTTGATATTAATGTATTTCATGGTATCTTAATTTTAGTAAATCTGATTGACATTTGGATTTTTTTATAATGGAAATAGCATTTTTATGTTTTTATAAAGGAAAATTAGGCATGTGTTTCATAAGATGATAGTAGGTGGATTATTCTTTCTTAAGAATTTTTGATTTTGCAACAGTTCAGCTTACAATATTACTCCAAATATATTGTTTCTTCTTTGTTTGTTAATTCTTTAAGTATGCAGAATTAAGTTGATTGAATTCTTCAGTTAATGATACACTATGTTCATGGGTTAATGTAAGACCCTTATTTGGTGTCATTTTTTATTAGTATTATTGTATTTCTCATCAATAATGTTATCAATATGAAGATAAGGCCGCTGTTATATATATGCTGTGACCTAGGCATACCTAATTAAGTGAATCAATAAACTCATACCACTCCAGAAGAAAGAGGTTAAATAACATCATATGATTTACTTTACGAGAAATAAGTTAAGTGTATATGACAAATCACTAAGGTACAGAAAAACTTTAATCAGTCTTATGCTACACAAAACTATAAAATAGATTATAAATAGATATGAAAAAATGTTACTGAGAAATAAATACTTATATGAAGCATTTTTATTTTTCATTTTACTGCCTTTTCCTTCTTAAATCCAGAATTCAAAATTGAATACACTAGGAATAAAGAAATTTTCTCCACATTACTGTGCCTCAAACTGATATTCCAACATAATCATACACACCCATACACACATGTTCATAGTTAAAAACTCTAAGATGAAAGGCTATACCAAAACTTTAATCTGTAAGTCTATTTGTGCACAAAAGTAAAGAGGAACATACACATGTGTGTATCAAAAATTCTTGCTGTATATATGCTTGGAGTGAGAGTGAGTGAGACATTTATATTAACACAAGCCAGACAGTGGGTGATGAGGAAAATAGATAAATCAATGAAGAATCCTAGATATCCAGCTTGATTAACTGAATAAATAATGTTTTCATGAAGAAAGACAAATTTCATGTTGTACTGGAAAATGGATTCTATTTTGGAATTAAGTTTGACCTGCACGTGAAACATTAATGGCACCCTGTAGGCAACTGGCTAAATTAATTAAAAGTTCAGGGAGAGATCTTGATTAGAGATAAATATTTGGAAATTACCTGCATGTAAATGTATTTAAAACCATGGACATAAATGACTCATTTAGTGAGAAGCATTATCTAAAGAAATAGGGGTACAACGGGTCAGTAATTTCAGAGAGTAGGAGTATAGATGGATAAATGTGTCTAATCTTATTCTCCCTGGATAGGAGAAAAACAAACATTTGATGCAATCATTACAACTAAGCAGTAGTATTGAATCTACCTGATAGAAATTTAAAATAAATTCAATACTTTAGGTTGGGTAATTAAAAAAAAAAAAAAACACACACAAAAACAAAAAAACAAAAAAAAACCCTACAGTTGATTAGATACAGAAGGGAGAAAATTGATATTTGAATTGAAACATTATTATTATTTTGTTAGATAAGTAAGATGAGATAACACAGAGAAAAGGACATTGATATTAAAGCTGATTGTAAAGAGGTGTTTAAAACTGTAATCATGTGATCTCAGATGAGCAACAACAGAAGTTAAAACATTGTGCAGGTCTATAGATTAGAATGTTAATGAGATTGAAGAATTTGTTGAGGGATATATTTGAATAAATGAGCCAGAGAAAGAGAAGTGGAGTTTAAATAGTGAGATGCTTGTTAACAGGACTAAATGTAGCATAGTTGCTAGTGTAGGATGTATCCGTGGAATTGGGTTACAAAGGTTCAATGCGTGTAAATGAGGGCTATGTGTTTGAGGAGAAAGAAAGATGCAAATGACCTATACTTCTGCTATGAAAATAATTAAGAGGCAGAAATGAAAATTAATTTAAAAAATTAAATTTTATTCCATTCAGTTAAGTTGACCTGTATCCATTTAGTAACTGAAGCACCAAAAACTCAAAATAATTGTTTAATCCATTCTTCCTTTGGAATATATCCCATCTTCACCAAATTCTTTAGGCACTACCTACATAAAATCTGGATTCTAATCATTTATTGCCACTTCTACTGCTACTGCTTCCACCAGTGCCGTTCAGTAAATAATTCTTTCAGAAGCAATCACACTTATATTTTCAAAATCCAACCAATAGATTTTTCTTCTTAAAACTTATCTGTATCCTACTCTGCATAGGAATCAAAGTAATTACAAAGGTCATTACCCCTTTCTTCATCTCCAGTTGCTCTCTCCCTAACCACTGCCACAGAAGACTGGCTCCTGGCTATTCCCAAATATCACCAGGCACATTCTTGCCTCATGAGATGTTAATTTGCTAATTTCTCATTCTGGTACTCTGAACTGCCTAAATCTGCTGGATTCATGCTCTCATGTCATTTCAGTATTCACTTAAATATCACCTTCTCAGTTAAATTTTGTCCACTTAACTTAAAACTGAAACATACAGTCTCTACTGCTATTCTTTTTGTCTGCTTTATTTTTCTTCAGAGCAATTAAACAGAATTAATAAATTCAATAATATTTTATTATATGTTAGTTCACTTACATATAATAAAGTTAACTGTTATATTAAAGTATTAATAGAATTAATAAATTAAATATTTTATTTTATACTCAAAATTAGTATAAAATAAAACATTATTTAGTAAATTAATTATATTTACTATCTTTTTATCCACACTAGAATCTACATTCAAGAAGGGAATTGCTTTTTAATTAAAATTTTAATATTTCCTTTACTACTTTTCACCAGAATTTAGAATGTCATCATAAAATTGGATTTCAATATGGATTTATTATATTAATGGATGGATAGTTTTATTGAGGAATACCAGATGTATGTAAGTTTAGCATACTTTCTAATAAGTATTGTATTTATATTTATTAATGACATTTGTTTTCATATCTTGAGCATTGAAAATAAAAATTGCCCAATACCCTAATTAATTAACAGGGGAGACATTTTTGTAAAAAAGTAATTATCTTTTCCCTTTGATTTTCATAAAATAGATAGATGGTGATAACTTGAACTACACTGGTTTTCAATTCTGACCTTAACATTTCGAAAAATATTTTTTAAAGCTTAGTTGTCTGAAAATATTCTGCTAAAATATTTGTATAGCTATGCAAATATTAACATGTCAAGCTTTAGAAGTCTTAAGTAAATCTAACAAGTGATGCCTACTTTTATCAGTTGTGATTTGGGTGTTTTTGTACACCATGAAATTACTCAAAGCAAATCGGAAGCCAATTTTATTCTGACAAATGAACTTTTTTCAATTAATATTTTGAGTAAATGATGTATGTCTCAGAAAATTCCCAAAATGCCATGAATGAATGCACATGCTCATGGTTTACATTCAGTTGGCATTTCTCTTGGAAACCACATCTTAATTTCATAATCAAGGTCTCCCACAGAAGATTCCTCTCACATTGGATACATGCCTGATTTATCTAGATGCAAGCCAACTAATTGCTGAGACAACAGATGGGTCTATTCAATCGATGTGCATATCTGCCAAATAAGGCTAAAAATGTCTCAAACTAAAATAAAATATCCCCCCAAATCAGTGCTTGATCAAATTGAGCATACAAATATATAGAATTTGTATTCTTATTTTCATCTTTCTCAATGATAGGAAATTAGAAAAAGAAAACTATCTGAGTTGGGATAAAATTCTGCAAAAATCCCACTATGATGAAGAATATTAAAGATCTACCTATTGAAAATAAATTAACCTAAGTCATCAATGCCAATAGTAATTAAATAACTGTCAGGCTAGCTAATGTTGTTTTATGGTTTTGTTTGTAATTTAAACTCTTATGGAGGTATGATGGCCAATGAATAGATCATAGTGGTCCTAATAGTATCTGACTCTTAATAATGTTGTTGCTGCTTTTTATTTTTGGAGACTCTTAACATCTTATAAAAAACCTGGATAATATCTTATCAAAATGCTACCACTCTCCAATTTGTGTATTTGTTCATGAACTCTTAAGTGGGTAAAGAGGTCTGTGACATTCATTCAATTGTCCTTGAATCTCAATCAGGAACGATTAGTTATCCACTAGAGCCCCAAATTCACAAAGATGAATTCTGTGGTATATTCTTGGGGTTCAATCTTCATTTATTGATGATCACCACAGTTAGTTTCAGTGGGGCAGTTCTCTAAATTTGTCCAGGCTTCTTCACATTAGCAGACTGGGTTTGTAATCAGGAAAGATCTAAAAAATCTAACAAACAACCTAAAAATCCCTAAAAACTCATCTATGTTTATTGTTGAATCATCAGGAGTAGGTTTTAATACCTGTTATAATTTATGTCAATTATACATGGATATCTATGAACCCTTTGCTCTATACCCCCTTTGCAAAAAAAAAAAAAAAAAAAATGCTAATTTGTGTTAATTTCTGTGCAATCAGAATCAACACCTCATAGTGCTACATGGAACATGGATTCATTACAATCCATAAACATATTAAGAGTTATCTGCTTACTACTGGGTAAGTATTTATAATATATGCTGTTATGGCTTATATGGATTGTCGAAAACAAACACAAATAACTACTTAATTGTTATTATAAGTCATACCAGTATTTGATGATGAATAATACCTGCAAATATTTGTACTTTTTACAAATATAATATTTTACAGTTTTATGTTTGTCACTGCCTATTGTTTTTATTTGTTATTGGCCACCCTTTAAAAGGTAAATTGTTGAATAACTATGACACAATAGTTTATTTCCTATTCATATTTCTGCTTATTCATAAATTTTACTAGAGGAAAACCTTATTGCTTCATAAAAACAGAAAATAAATGAGATACTAAGAAAATAATGTTGTTTACAACAGATTTTAAATTAAAAAATGTTTTATACAAAGTAAGTATAATTGAACTATATGAATTCTTCAGTTACTGACAGAGATACAGTTACATTCTTGCCCATGTTTCTTAATTTAAGGGAACAGTGATTTACTTTAATTGGAATCTATTTCTTCAATGTTTCTTTGTTGGTGTATAAAGAATCATAGCAGGTATGACTGTAGATGCATAATGGGAAAAACTC
This sequence comes from Macaca nemestrina, assembly GCF_043159975.1. Lineage (NCBI taxonomy): Eukaryota > Metazoa > Chordata > Mammalia > Primates > Cercopithecidae > Macaca > Macaca nemestrina. Next base: position 126,800,390 of record NC_092127.1, on the reverse strand, counting down.
TTTCTAATAGACTCCAGTCTTAATGCTGAATTAAATAATTGCAAATACTTTCTTTCTTTTTATTATTATTATTATACTTTTAGTTCTAGGGTACAAGATTTGTTACATACGTATACATGTGCCATGTTAGTGTGCTACACCCATTAACTGGTCATTTACATTAGGCATATCTCCTAATGCTATCCCTCCCCCATTCCCCCTCCCCACAATAGGCTCTCGTGTGTGATCTTCCCCTTCCTGTGTCCAAATGTTCTCATTGTTCAATTCCCACCTATGACTGAGAACATGCAGTGTTTGGTTTTCTGTTCTTGCGATAGTTTGCTGAGAATAATGGTTTCCAGCTGCATCCATGTCCCTACAAAGGACACGAACTCATCCTTTTTTATGGCTGCATAGTATTCCATGGTGTACATGTGTCACATTTTCTTAATCCAGTCTGTCACTGATGGACATTTGGGTTGATTTCAAGTCTGCTATTGTGAATAGTGTTGCAATAAACATACGTGTTCATGTGTCTTTATAGCAGCATGATTTATAATCCTTTGGGTATATACCCAGTAATGGGATGTCTGGGTCAAATGGTATTTCTAGTTCTAGATCCTTGAGGAATCGCCACACTCTTTTCCACAATGGTTGAACTAGTTTACAGTCCCACCAACAGTGTAAAAGTGTTCCTATTTCTCCACATCCTCTCCAGCACCTGTTGTTTCCTGATTTTTTAATGATTGCCATTCTAACTGGTGTGAGATGGTATCTCATGGTGGTTTACATAAACTATATGTGTAATTTTTTTTTTTTTTTTAATTTCCCTACCCTCTCACTACTGCCATCAGGTATATATAATCTTTTATCAAGACTGGTCGGCATTTTGATGTATTGTAAAAAAACACTTTCAATAATTTTATGGATATTAAAAATAGTTTTGAATTTTTATTTTCAGATAAATGGCAATGCTTAGAAGACTTGCTCCTTGGATCCTAGGTACACTCTTTCAGAGCTATGATAACAACAACAATAATAATAGCTAAAATTTGTTCAGCACTTCGTGTGTGTCAGGAACTGTGCTAAATACTACTGATATATGAGAAGTTAATATTTGTAGGTATGAAGTGAGGTTTTTGCCAAACAGCTACCTTATTTTAATCATCCAGAATTCTAGGGGAAGAATGATGCACTAAAAATCAGATAAGGTATTTTTGCATTTCAAAAACTTACTTTTGTGTTTTGTTATTTCAGGTTTGTTGCTGTTGTTCTTAATCTACTGTAGAAGGGCACAGGACATTAATTTTTTGCCTTTAGCAACAGGTTATGAAGAGTGGATGTAAAGAAACCATCTCATTTTTCCTTCAAATTAGATATAATAAAGGGATTAAGGGAAGAAGAACTAACAAACACATTGAGTGAGTGTAAGAATAAAAGTATCAGAACTGGAAGAATAATATTATAGAAATGGAGTCAGCAGAGGCATGCTCTACCCAGGTCCTAGGCTCTATTTTCCTTAGACAAGAGTGGACACATGAAGGCCATCTAGAGTCAAACAGGAGATACTGCATTTATAACCAGGGTGAAAATCTGCAGTGTATTTCTTTCCATATGGTCTCAGATGAGAATTTCCCATTAAAGTCAACTTTCATACATTTCATGATGAATCTAGAACAAAAATCAAATTCAAACTGAGGTTCTTGTATCACCACAACTACAAAAAAATGGAAGAAATTGAGGATAAATAAAAAATGTAAAGCTCTAGATATTGTGTTATGGAGGCACTTGAGGCTTAGCTGAAGACTGTAACTTTAAAGGAAGAAAGAAAACTCAAATCGCAAAATATTTTACTTTAAAGTGGAGTTCTTTTTAACACCTGTAAACTACATGCTGTAAATATACTTAATCACCATTTAAATAGAATTCATATGCCTGAGTAAGGGAGGTTGTCCATGGTTGTATTTCTTCTATATTAAATTTAATACTTTGAAACCTAATACACAATAATGATAGTATTTAATAATGATCCGAGTAACTAACCATGAAACTTAATCATAATTAAGAAGTAGCTATATGTGTTGCTGCAGCAGTAAGGAGTTAGAAAATTCAAACATTTAATTACATTGTCAAATTCCTTTATGTGTCCAACAATGACAGTGGTATAATTAAATATATGTCATTTTATGTGATTTTAATAAAATAAATTATTCTGAAATTTCTTTATGAAGATACATTCAAATGAAAAAGTTAAAAATTCACTTAATAATTCTGACATTTAGTAATCTAACATTTCTAATCTTGGAATCTGTTCTGCAAACTTAGCTATGGTTAAAAATAAAAGAGATATGCAGTTAAATAAGAATGCCAATAAAAAGAGCTCATCATTCTTATTAAGTTTAAACAACATATTTTATGCAATTTTATTAATGTAATATTATATTATCAGTGCTTTATTAAGAATGATACTATAAAATAGGTAAATTGATAGTGAAATTTCATGGGAGAATCTTGCTGAGTTTGGGGGATTTTTTGCTTATTTTTAGAAATTATTTTTTTCTTTCTTTCTTTTTTTTTTTTTCTATTTTAAAACCTAATATTGAGGACAGACTTAAAAGTCCAAGAATAACATGATTTATACCATATGCCTTGTGGAAGTTTGTAATATAGCCATAAAAATCTTTATTAATTTTAAATATTACCTATATATTTATTTCTATGAAATAAACCCACAAATATTTTAAATACTTTAATTAAACTTATAGGCTAGAAAGAATGAAAGGTGGAGATGAGGAAAAAAAAACAACAATCCCATTAACAACTAGTGAACTCTTTCAGTTTGTCTGTAAAAATCACATGGAAATACAGGACTGTGTCATGAAACAATTTTGTTAGATACATTCATGAGTTATTTATACTTATGTGGATATGACTTACGAAATAGATCTCATGAAATATTAAATGAATGATTTAAAAGTATTAATATTAAGTTCTTTCTATTATTATCAGTAAGTATAAACATGAACATGTTTGAGATACTTTCTAGCATATATTAAAATATGCTAGAATGATTAAGAACATAGGCTTTGGAATAAAGCATTTCTAGATTAAAATGTGCATCTCAAACTCTGTTCAATTTCTAGCCTTTGTAAACCACATTTACTTCTTAAAAAAGCCTAAGTTTCTTGTTGAAGGCTACTATATAATTTTTTTAAATGAGCAAAAGCTAGTTTAAACTTAGAGTTTCAATACATGGTTGTTATGTTATCATTTAATAAGAGGTGAGACAAATTATGCATAAAAATATTAAAATTAAAATTTGAACTACCATATGATCCAATCATCCCACTTCTGTGTATATAGCTAAAAAAATAAAATCGAGGTATCAAAGAGATATCTGCACCTCCATGTTTATTACAATATTATTCACAATAACCAAGAATGGAAACAACCTAGGCATCTGCCCATAGATAAACTGAGAATGAAAATGTGTATATATACATAATAAGATAATTTTTATCCATAGAAATAAAAAAAACGTCATTTGTGGTAACATGCATGATCCCGGAGGACATCATGCTAAGTGAAATAAGCCAGATGTAAAAAGACAAATACAGTGGGATATCACTATGTGTAGGATCTAAAAATGTTAAACTCATAGAAACAGAGAGTAGAACAATGATTGTCAGAAACTGGGGCATGAGGAAAATGGGAAGATGATGGTCAAAGGGTGTAAACTTACAGTTGTAAGATGTCTACATTTTGGAGATCTAATGGACAAATGATCACAATCATAATACTGTATTATTTACTTGAAATTTACTAAGAAGGTAGATCTTGTCTTCTTACAACACACACGTGCAAAGAGTAATTGCAATGTTGAATATGTTGGTTATTTCAATTGTAATAATAGTTATACGAAGCATAAGTATATAAAATCATCTTGTTGTACATCTTGAGTATATACAATTTTTGTCAATTACACCTTAATATAACCAGATCTAAACAAAAGGATGTCAAAGAGTCACAAGCTTTTAGGATAAACTAACTTTTAAAAATAAAAATAAATAGAATTTGTCGTGCTCACTTCGGCAGCACATATACTAAAATTGGAACGATACAGAGAAGATTAGCATGGCCCCTGCGCAAGGATGACACGCAAATTCGTGAAGCGTTCCATATTAAAAAAAAAAAAAAAAAAAAAAAAAAAAAAAAAAAAAAAAGAATTTGTCTAAGTTTATTAGAATATCTGCAATTGTGAAATTTAAGAGAGAGGGTAACAAGAAATAAGTCTGCATAAACAAAAATAATTCAATGCATTTGAAGGCCATAAAAGTCCTGAGTAAGTTAAGAGTGATCCACAGGTATAGGATAGTGCCTGCTTCGTGGTACACTTTTTCTAAATCTTGAAATGCAGCAATAAATAAAAGTTATATTCTAATGAAGACAGCCAGGAACAAAAAGTGAACAAATAAACACATTTGAAGTCATAGAAACTACAAGTAGTAAGTATAGAGGTGCAATTAGAAAAAGGGTTATGGGGAATAATATTATTTTACATTGATTAGGCAGAAAAGATAGTGTCATAAGTTGGTATTTAAGGAAACACTGGAAAAAGTGAGGGGACTGTCCACATGTTTGTGAGGAAAAAATATTTCCACTAAAGTAAATTGATTGGTCATTTTGAGGAAATGCAAGAAAACGAAACCAACTAAAGCAGTGTTAACAAATGGAACTGTGATGAAAGACAAAAAATCATTGTTAGCATACAAATGGGGTATTAATTATGGCCAATTAGGCCATGGCAAATCTCTGCATGAGATGAAAAGCCATAACATGTCTTGAGTGGAAGAACTGTATACTTTTACTTAGGTTTTCAATATATCTTAATGGCTGCTTATTGAGATGGGCTTATGTAGAGCACATGGAAGCAGACAGAGCCATTCTAAGCCTCTTGTGGTCTACGGATATGGTGACCTAAATTAGAGTTTGATAAGAAAGGGATAAAAACAATCATAAGGTTATAACTGTATTTAAAAGTAGAACATTGAAGATTTTCTGAATATTTTGAGATGTGAAAACAAGAGAAAAAGATGAATGCATTTATTTGGTCTAAACAAGTGAAATTATAAAGTTATCATTATTTGATATGAAAAAGATGGATAGCAGAGGAAATTTGATAATACTAGTGGGAGAAAATAGAATTTGGTTTGTAATAAGTTAAATGTATAGACATTCAAGTGAATAAGCAAAGTTAAGAGTTGTATATGAATGGGGCCGGGCGCGGTGGCTCAAGCCTGTAATCCCAGCACTTTGGGAGGCCGAGACGGGCAGATCACGAGGTCAGGAGATCGAGACCATCCTGGCTAACACAATGAAACCCCGTCTCCACTAAAAATACAAAAAAATTAGCCGGGCGCGGTGGCGGGCGCCTGTAGTCCCAGCTACTCGGGAGGCTGAGGCAGGAGAATGGCGTGAACCCGGGAGGCGGAGCTTGCAGTGAGCCGAGATCGCGCCACTGCACTCCAGCCTGGGCGACAGAGCGAGACTCCGCCTCAAAAAAAAAAAAAAAAAAAAAAAAAAAAAAAAAAAAAAAAAAAAAAAAAAGAGTTGTATATGAACATCTGAGTCTCAGGAAAGAAGATGAGGCTAGAAATAAAAAGATTAAAATCTTTATGTGTATACAACATATAAAGCTATTAGAACAATGTATTTTCAAACCTTTTGGTTACCAATTGCAAAACTTGAAGTTAGTATAGAAGCATGATCATGTTAAAATGTAATAGAAAACATAAGTTAGGGAAGGCTGGGTTTGAATAAAAATATATAAATAGAATAAAAGTACATCCATATTTTGTGAAACTACTTTCAGGCTGGAATAATATATGTTATATATTTTATACTATGGGTCATTAAAAAAATATATTGAAAGTCAATGTCTGGTCTCAGAAAACTGTAGGAGAATTCTCTGAGAATGCTGTGTAATGATGAAACAGAGAATGGTAAGTTAACCCACTGCAGCTAAGAAATAGGATTTCAGGCTGCTAAACTCAGAGGTAAATGTGGATCAGAATAGAAAGACAAATCTGGGACCGCTGGAGGGAAGAACTATACATACTAGGGCAGGAGTGGGAGTGAGGAGGAGTAGGAGACTATCCTGGACTACAGCAAAGAAACAAGTAGAGTTGTCCTGAAACACAATGTGAACTATTGATCCCTGTAATGATAAAGGAGGAGAAAGTTATTCTAAGCCTTTCATAGTCATAGACAGGGACTGAAAGGATTGTTGGTTAGAGTGTTGAAAATATGGTTTAAAATAAAAATGAAAAGAAATATTTTAAAAATTTGACGTTTAGGGAGAAAAAAATGATATATTTGAAATAAAATAGTTCTGGCAAAAGGTAGATTACACAGTGAAATATTTAATTAATTCTGCTATTCTGTCTCTTCTAAGTGTTTCCAGCAATCTGACAAGTAGCAATTTTGGAAAATATACAACTATTGAAGATATATCAACTACAGTTGGATATGTACCTAAATAATCATCAAAATACAGAGTAGAAATATGAAAAAATGCAGAGTAGAAATATGAGAAAGGCTTTAAGACACCTGCAGGATAGAATGAGATACTCTCTGGATATCAGAAGGAGGAAATGGGGGAAAAAGTAAGAAAGAAATTATTTAAAGAGATAATTGTTGTGGAATTTTTTAGAACTCATAAAGCAAGAGTTCACTAATTTTGGAAGTGCAGAGTATTCTAAACAAAATCAGTATAAAGAAATCCATGCCCAGAAATGTTTAATGAAACTAAGGAACACTGATAACAAAGACAAAAATCTTAAAGGTAACCAATGGAAAAGGAGGGGTTGCATATATATATAAAAAAAAAAAAAAAGAAAGAATAACAGATCTTCCAACAAAAATAATGGAAAACAGAAAAACAGTAGAGAATAACTATAAATTTTGAGAGAAAGAGTTGTCAGCACATATGAACAAAACTATCATTTAGGAGCAAATTTAAGTCTCAACATTTATAGATAAAAATCGAGAACATTTATACCAAAGTCTTCTTCCCTAAAGTGAAGTCTAAAAGAGGGACTTTGGGAAGTAATAAATATTTACAAAGTCTTGCTGGGATATAATGAAAAATATTTTAAAAAATCAAATAGAAGTATCCAAACATTTTATAAAATAATAAAATAAAAATTATTATGTGATTAGGCAATCTTGAAAGATTTGACATCAATCATACAAGTTGTCTTCTAGGCTTGCTCCCTGAGGAGTTCATCCTCCTGGTTTGGGATTAAAGAGAATTGATGGTGGTCAAATTTAGAAATAATAACAGCTATTGTTTACTGAAACCCTGGGGTGCCAGTGATTGTTGAAGTTATTAAGAATTTAATTGTAATTCTTATGATAAAAAATGGTAAGTTTAAATCTATTAATCAGAAATGTAGAGCATAGTGAGCTTGAGAAGATTCTGAGTGCTTAAAGGGATCTATATATGCAAATAAAGGGCAGAATTATCTGACTACTAGAATAGAACTTAATTGTAAAATTTCAGAAATTCTGAAAGGGCTGTTAGGGGTGTTTTTTTTTTTTTTTTTTTTTTTTTTTTTTCCAGCCCATATATTTCAAGCAATATATATAATGGACACTGGTTTAGATGATTGGTCAAGAGCCTAGAAGTACCATTAGAAGATGAGACATTGGGAAGTCTCAGAGAGAAGTATGTGGAGAGATTCAGATATATACACATAAAGTGTGAGCATCTTCATATTCCGCCAAGAACACCAACTCCTTCAGTGGCAATATCAAACTGTGTTGACAGAATAACTCAGTGAATAGAAGTTAGTCTAACTGAAACTTTAGTCAACACTCTGCTTTTGTAATAGGATGATTATTATAGAAAACAAGTTTATTAAAAATGATGATTGCCCTTGAGCCCGAAAATAAGAGTTCTCTTTCACCAAGCTAGATCTAGCTATTGTTGCTGCTGAATGTCCAACTGGTAACCAGCGGAGACCTAAGAGGCCAACCAGCCACTTGATGACAAGTTGACTACATAAGACCTTTACTAACATTGAAAGAAAAATATTTTATTCTGCTCAGAATTGACACACATGTTGGGAATATGTTTTCCTTTGGGACTGTAATATCACAGTCAGTAACACTATTCAAGGGTTCAGAGAATGTCCGATCTGCTGACATGAATCCTACATGACTTTGCTTCAGATTAACTGTGCTGTATTACAGAAATGGTGATTCAGCAGTGTACTCATGATCACAGATCTACTGTTCTTTACCAAAGATGCTTAAACAAATAGCCTTTTAAAGTACAACTGAGTTATCGTTTTGTAGATGGCAATTCAAGGTCATCGATAGAAACATAATGGGGAAGAGGAGGAATGTGCTTGAGACCTAAGTAACCAAATGGAATGACTCTTTTTACTCTTATGTGTAGTTGCAACTGAAAATGGACAAGTGCAGCAATCACAGCCTGATAAGGGCATGGGAGCCAGGTCTCAGAACTCTCAACAGTGCAGGTCTGGTTCACACTACAAGGTCAACCTCTAGACAAGAAGTGCTGCTTTCCCAGATGGAGAAGAGTCTAAAATTTGGGATGGAGGAAAAGTGTCAGTTGTCCTAACTAACGGTAGCAGTGGTCTGCAACCAACAACAGCAGTGAAATATTTAATTAGATCTGCTATCCTGTCTCTTCTAAGCATTTCCAGCAATCTAACCAACAACAATTTTGGAAAATATGCAACTAGATGGATTATGAATATGAAGAATAAGTTCAGTTAAACAGATCTTAGTGTATGCACTCAGTTATTTATCTTGATTTTCTTTACTGTCAGTTGTACCTACCTACGAGGTACTAATAGTGATACCTTCTAATGATTTTCTTTCTTTTGCTGCACACTTCTCTTAGCACTGTTCTAAGTTAAAAGGGCCAGCTCCCTTGAGTTTATGCTGTCACATCTCCAAAGAGGCAACAGGCAGACTTTGACAAACTGTTATGAAGTTACAAAATGTTAGTTTCCTTGGATTAAAAAGTGGGATTAGGCTATACATAGTGTCTCACGCCTGTAATCCCAGCACTTTGGAAGGTCAAAGTGGGTGGGTTACCTGAAGTCTGGAATTCAAGACCAGCCTGGCCAACATGGTGAAACCCTGTCTTCCCCCTCTCTCCCGCAAAAAAAAAAAAATACAAAAATTAGCTAGGCATGGCGGTAGGTGCCTGTAGTCCCACCTATTCAGGAGGGTGAGGCAGGAGAATTGCTTGAACCCAGGAAACGGAGGTGGCAGTGAGCCAAGATTGCACCACTACACTTTAGCCTGGGCAATGGAATGAAACTCCATCTCAAAGAAAAAAAAAAAAAAAAAGAAAGAAAGAAAGAAAGTGAGATCGACTCAGAGATATAAATTCCAGAGTGCTCCAAGGTATCAGACACTTGCTAGAAGGCCACCTTTGTTTAGTCTTTTTCTAAGATTCTATTCTGCTTCTCTCATTTATTTTTATGGCAAGCATTCATTCAAATAATAAACAAAACAAAAACAGAAGCAAAACTCCTTTTATAACAGTTTCTAGAAAACTCAGATTAAGATGTGCTTTTCTCTAAAACTTGCTATAGGATGCACATTTCAAATACAAAGACATAAACAAAGAGATGCAGAAATCAGAGAAATGATCCAAAGGGAGAGATGAAAACGCTAGTTTTTCTGTACTCGAAGTATGTGGAGAATCAATGGAGATTTTGGAAAAAGTGGCAAAGATAATAAAGGTGACACTGAAACAGATTCAAAGTCTCTGTCATAGTAGTTTGACTTACTATTACAAAATACCATGGATTGAAGAGTTTATAAAAAACAGAAACGTATTTCTCATAGAAATGGAGGCTGAAAGTCTGAGATTAGAGGGCCAACGTGGTCAAATTCTGGTGAGAGCTTTCTTCTGTGTTGCAGACTGTTCTCTTCTCATTTTATCCTCACTAGGTGGAAAGGGAACAAGCTAGCCCGCTGGGGTCCCTTGTAGGAGAGCACTAATCCCATTCATGAGGGTTCCATCTTAATTTCAACATATGAATTTCAGGGGAATATCAACTTTCAGACCATTGCAGACTTCAAATTAGACCTTTATAATTTATCTTTTCATATTTAAAATTTCATCTTTAAGGGCTGAAACTGACAATTCTTGATGCATTTGAATGTACCAATAAAAAGTAGCAGTAAATCCCAAATTGAAAGTGTACTAAATATGCATAAAGGTAATCACATTTTTGAAAAATGTGGTTACTGATTAACTTCAGGAAAAATCAAAAGTCATGTAGGTATGAAAAATTATATATAATATGTAATAGCATAGGAAAATGTAACAGTCAAACCTTTGTGTTATAAACTGTTTACCTTTAAATTCATTTAGTAAAAAACTCCATTTTTAATCTGGAAATGTAATCATTTTATGTTTTTAAAAATTATTTCACACATTTTTAATGGAATTCTATATAGATGATTATAATTCCTCTCTTTGAAAATAATCTTCACTGGTTCTGGGTTCTAGTGATAAAAGTAAATTTTTACTGATAAATTAGTACTGATAAAAGTAACCTTTTACAGTTTTTAAGTAAAATAGTACCTAGGTTTATATTTTTTTCATTATCTTAGAATTTGATGTGCTTTATGTATCTAACAGTATGTTTCTTAACTATTTTATTATATAAAAAAAAACACTGTGATAATATTATTCTCTCCTGGAAATTTTTCTGTGTTAATGTCGGTCTTTCTCCAAATATCTTCCAAATATCTGTACTCTTTCTTCATAATTTTCATCTCTGTTTCTCTGCATTGCATTTTGTTTAATTTCTTCAGGTCTGTTATCTTCTGCACTACTTTTCTCCTTCAACAGTGGCAAATTGGCTGCTTAAACTCACTAATTTTAATTTTAAATATTATCATTATTTGCAAATTATCATCTGAACTTGAGAGTTTTGGGACTTTGTTATCATTTTTAAATATGTCTGATCATTTTAAATGGTATTATGATAACTAAAATTTTAATTTCTTTTAAATATCAACTATAGTGATATAATAGTCTATAATGTAAGATTTTTGTTTTTGAAGTCTTAAATTCTGATATTATTTTGTACAAATTTTTGTCTACTGTTAAGAAAATTTGTATGATGTTTTGTGTTTCTTAACAAATGTTTCATTAGAAATAGTCATTAAATTCTCAATTTAGAATATTTTAATCTTACAGAGATTGGCTTGTGTCCTTGCCATATGTCTAAAGCAGTTAAAATAGAGTAGACACTTCAAAAGAAGACATACACACAGAAAACAAGCATGTGAAAAAAATGCTTAACACCAATAATAATTAGATAAATGCAAATAAAAACCACAATGAGATACTATCTAACAAGGATCAGAATAGGTATTATTAAAAAGTCAAAAAAATAACAAATACTGGTGAGGTTGCAGAGAAAAGGCAACACATACACATCTAGTCAGTATGTAAATTATGTCAGCCACTGTGGACGGCAGTTTAGAGAATCCTAGAAAACCTTTAAATGAATTACCATTCAACCTAGCAACCTCATTATTGGGTATATACCCTAAAGAAAATAAATCATTATGCTATAAAGACACATGCATGTGTATGTTCATCACAGCAATATTCAGAATAGTAAAGACATGGAATCAACCTAAATGTTCATCAACAGTAGACTGGATAAAAAAAATGAGGTACGTATACATCATGGAATACTAGGCAGTCATAAAAAAAAAGATCATGTCCATCACAGCAACATGGATAAAACTGGAGGACATTATCCTAAGCAAACTAACGCAGTAGTAGAAAACCAAATACCATATGTTCTCACTTATAAGTGAGAGCTAAATATTGAGTACACACAGACACAAAGAAAGGAACAACAGATGCGAGGGCCTACTTAATGGGGGAGGGGGGTGGAAGGATGAGGATCTAAAAACTACCTATCAGATATTATGATAATTACCTGGATGATGAAATGTTCTGTACACTAAGCCCTAAAACATACAAATTACCTGTCTAACATACAAATTAACTGTCTAACAAACCTGCACATGTACCACTAAACTTAAAATAAAAACAAAATAGAGCAGTATAATTTACATTTGTGTGTGTGTGTGTGTGTGTGTGTTTGCAGAGAATGTGAGTATGAACTCAGGTCCCAAATCCAAGTGAAACCCAGCTGATGGCTACAAAGTCACAGGGACATGTTTTTCTCCTTTTATTCAGATCAAATTTGATCCAAACAAATATTCTTATTTTTTACTCTGTTGGGCAGTATTTTTATTATAGTTTTGTTATTCAGTTTATTCAATTTCTCTTAGCATGATGCCCAATCTGTGGGTGTCATGTGGAATATGGTCATCTCAACCAACTCACCATTTGGCAAAAGCTTTGCTTATGGATTCCTGTGTGTTGTTTGGATAAAGTTTTAATATAGACTAAAACCAACATTCTCCCTATATATTTGCACTTGCTTCTTTCTTGCTTTCTGAAGATTTATTTTAATTCTTGCAAAATTAGCTTGAACTTGTTCATTATTAAAATATAGATTCAACAAGAATTTTAATGGGTTTTGTAACAGAAGAATTTCAACTTATTTATTAAAATATCAGAAAATTTGGCTATCAATGTAAATTTTGTTAAAGTTTTATAAGAGATAGGGATAATTTATATTATTAATTATCTTTTAACATTGTCTTTCCATTCTGTCATATAGTTCCCTTTTAACTGACGTGCCTCACTCTGAATTCCATCTTGGCAGTTTCTATTTATCTTCAGACTGACCTTTCCACAGACTTTTCAAACTCAGCATTTTCTTATGCAGGAAAATCTCTTTCTCAACTTCTTTCTCACGTTTGTATGACTTCTTCAAATTCATGCTCCGTTTCTCACTTTCAAAAATAATGAGGAATCAGATATGGGAAAAATTAAAGAAAGCAAATATATCCAGCCAAGAAAGAAACAAACAAAAATGTTGAAAATAAATTTAAAAGTTTTAAATATTGAATTACATACAATAAATTCATAGCTATAAATATCTAAAATTTGCACTATTGATACTTTGTCCTAATCTCTAGAATCAACTTGTGATATTTTAAAAGCCACTTTAAATATTACTAAGAGTTACACTAAATAAAAAAAAATACTTAAAATATTGTTTTGGCAATATTTAGATTTATCTTTTATTTACATTTTTTTTTTTTTTTTTTTTTTTGGTCAGGGAGTAATAATTGTAATTTTCTATGTAGCTTTGGACATATTTTGTGTTTTTTAGTTTTTTTTTTTCTTAATTGTTTCTTTCACTGCTACATTGCAAACACCTCATCCTTCTTTTATTTCTTTTCTTTTATTTTTTTATTTATTTTTTATTTTTTGAGTTGGAGTCGCCCAGGTTGGAGTGCAGTGGCACGATCTTGGCTCACTTCAACCTCTTCCTTCTGGTTTCAAGCAATTCTTCTGCCTCACCCTCCTGAGTAGCTGGGACCATAGGCACGCACCACCACGCTCGGCTATGTTTTGTATTTTTAGTAGAGACGGAGTTTCACCATGTTGACCAGACTGGTCTCAAACTCCTGACCTCGTAATCTGCCTGCCTTGGCCTCTCAAAGTGCTGGGATTACAGGCATGAGCCACTGCCCAGTCCCTTCGTTTATTTCTAAAGATTCAATCTCAATCCTCCCTTGGATTTTATTTTTTTCCATTAACTGCTTTCCATTTGAATGGCTTTCTATCAACTTGTATATGCCTGATATCTATCAATAAACTAAGTTTCAGTCTACTATGGTTTCATTTGTTATGAATTGTCTGACCACCTATTTTAAGTTATGTTTTCATTATTGCCAGTCTTTTTCATGTCTCTCTATTCTGTTCACATCACTTACCAGAATAGAATAGTGCCTGTCACATAGTAGATGCTAAGTAAATATGTTTAATAAAATAAAGATACAGAGCAGTATCTTCCAAGCTTTTATGACACTTTTGAAAGAGAGCTATTGATTTTTGTAAAATCTCTTCCCCCAAAATACTTTTAAAACTATCACCTGAATAGTTTTGTGGGTAGCGTATGACACTGATAGATTTTTTAAAACCAGGGAGAATAGCATTCTCCAGTAACTATCTAACTGTGGATAATAAATCTTTACATATAATTCATTTCTATTGTCAAAACCTGGAAGATTAACTGCAGTTAAGAAGTAGAGAGAACAAAAGTAATCAAATGAGAAAGAGCTACTACTTGTTTTATAGGCTTTTGGACTTTACAGAGGATATAAAAAATTGAGTAAGGCACAATCTAAGAACAGAGTTAAAAGTCAGAAGTGTCATTGATTGATTTCTGAAGACTATGCACATCAGTTCAAAGAACCAGACTAAGTTAAAGTTGTCTTTCTACAGTTCATAAAGTTACCTAAATATTGTGAATCGGAATTCATTAACACAGTTGCACAAATATTTTTAGAAGAACATTCTTTGTTCTTTTTCAGACTTCATCATTTCTTAGTCACTAATACTGTAAATATAAGCAATCTGGTATTTTGTGTTATCTATACATGTACAGAAACAACAAAAAGGCTGCATTTTCTAATTTCTTACATAACGTGTAACAAGTAAATATAACCACGGATTTCAATATTTATTTTTGAACTATAATTAAATAAAAATGTGTCTGTATCTCATTCATTAAGATTAAATTTCCTTCCACAAGGTATTTGAAAATCTGTCGCTTTTGCAAGATTATTTTACATATATATTTACAAAATCAGAATTTAAAGGTAAAAATCAAATTGCTTTTGTTTATTTAATTCTTATGAATCCCAACCCATGGGTCATGCAATTTGCTCTTTTTCAATAACTAAAAAATGTGAAATGTGAAAGTTTTAATTCAATACTTTAATATAGTAAATGTGGGCCATTTTGTATAAATTACTTGTTTTCCAAATGCAGTTTTCTGTTTTTATATTACTTATGCAGAAAACAAAACCCAAGCCAGTACAGAGATACATCTAGAACACTGTTATATAGTTAATAAGGTCACCACAAATGGTAGAACTCCCACTATAAGTCTGGCATTTTTATTTTCCTCTCTTTTACCTTCTGTCTTCCTTTATTTCACCATTTCTCGTCAGTTAGACTCGATACTGAAGTAAAAACTGCCACAGGTAGAAAGAAATGTTTACAGATTGGTTCCTGTATTTTAGAGGCATGTGTACAAATCATGGCGAAGACAAGAAAAATGTCATAAAAAATATATTTTAAATCATGCAGATAAAGAAAATAAAAGTGTCTACATTATTGTTAGAAAACCCTTTAGTGAAAAGAATATGAGCGATATTCTTGCTTCTGGAAGGCTATCCGCAAGAACCCCCGGGAAAAAGGTATAAATGTTAGAAAAGAGTGGCTTTGGCCGGGTGCAGTGACGCCTGTAATCCCAGCACTCTGGGAGGCTGTGGCGGATGGATTACTAGAGATCAGGAGTTCAAGCCCAGAATGCCCAACATGGTGAAATCCCCTTCTCTACTAAAGATACAAAAATTAGTTGGGCATGGTGGCGTGAGCCTGGGAGGAGACTGAGGCAGGAGAATCGCTTGAACCTAGGAAGCAGAAGTGTCAGTGAGCCGAGATTGCACCATTGCACTCCAGCCCAGGCAAAAAGAATGAAACTTCGTCCCAAAAAAAAAAAAAAAAAAAAAAAAAAACCAGTGGCTTTTCACAGACAAAAACTTGTCCCCCAGGAGACATTCGGCTATGTCTATAGACATGTTTGGTTGTCACAGCTGAGGTAGGTATTCTTAGAATTTAGTATGTAGAAGACAAGAGTTAAGCATCGTGCGTGCATAGGGTAGCCTCCTGCAACAAAGAATTTTCCAACTTCAATGGTAAATAGTATCAAGATTGAGAAAATGTATTCTAGAAAATTTAAGTAGAACTATATTCCACAAATGTTATCATTTCTTCATGAATTTCACCACTATAGGAGCATTCTTATTGTTGCAATTTGGGAATTTGAAGAAAAGTAAATAGATACAATGTTAATGTGTAATTTAGAACTCAATAAATAAAACTAATTAAAATTATAATATCTTGTTTGCAGTATTTAATAGTTATGCTAATCACTTTTTTAACATTCACACTATAATTGTCTTCACTATTCTTACAACATGAATTCAGTTTACACCTAGATCATACAGTATATATATTAAAAATGTGGACAGTTCCTTGCTTTGCTCATCAGGATGCCTGTGATTCTCTACTGGACTTCCTTTGTATTTTCTTCTCCATGGTTCCTGCCTTTGATCTGTGAGAGAGCCTTGCTTGCTCATTATCCTCAATACCCGAGTGTGAAGTTGATGTTTGAGTGTAAGCTTCCTTATTGACCAGTTTCCTTAGACTACTTTCTGCTGATGCATGGTGGCCAACAAGTGTTGCTTTAGGGACTGGGAAAAAGGCTTTCACAGAATGGGTTTTTTTGTTTGTTTGTTTGTTTTCTTTGATAATAGCATTGTCTCAATAAAACAGTAAGTTTGAAGTCCGTTTTCCTAATACACTTGCAAGTGGAACTAATCGTACCCACAGATCCCTTCTTGAGTACATCTGTCTTCTGACTCTTGTTTATTTACTGCTGTGTCTGATCCATCCATTTATTTTTCATTTAAATTGTGGCAACCTTAAGGCTATAAAAATTGTAAGATTGGATGTTAATCCGAAATGAAAATTTTGCTATTTGGCTGGACCCCACTATCTAACCAAGACTATTTAATAGAAAGTTATTTAAGGAGATTCTTACTCAAAACATTTTATTGTCTTAATCTGGAAACTAATTTCATTGACTGCTTCACTCTGTTAATTTAGATTACAGACCTAGCAAAAATGTTTGCTGTTGGGAGAACTCTATTTTTCTTTTTCTTTCTTTTCTTTTTTTTTTCTCCTGCCTCAGCCTCCCGAGTAGCTGGGACTACAGGTGCCCGCCACTATGCCCGGCTAATTTTTGTTTTTGTAGTAGAGACAGGATTTCACCATGTTGGCCAGGACAGTCTCGATCTCCTGACCTCGTGATCCGCTCGCCTCGGCCTCCCAAAGTTCTGGGATTACAGGTGTGAACCACCGTGCCCGGCCGGAGAACTCTATTTTTCAATTATTTCTTGTGTGCTTGTTTCTCTTCACTAGTCAATCTATTTCAGTAGGTACTTGCTAAAAATGAAAAAATCAAAACACACATATGTGCATCAATAATTTGAATCTTTCTACCATTTGCTTTGGAATTATAGACTTGGTAGATATATGATATGTCTTTCAAGTTGTCATATGATTTGCAATAGAATAACAGGAGAGAAGCCTGGAATTTTTTTTTTTTTTTTTTTTTTTTTTTTTTTTTTTTTTTTTTTTTGCTTGCTATAGCTTGAATGCAAAATCATGCCATTTTGTTTAGTTTACTTGGTGACAGCACTCTACTTCTAAGTATAAATTAATATATTTTAAAGATATATGCTACATTTATTTAACAATGAGATTCCCAAATCAAGTGGCTCAAACAAAACTGTAGCTTATTTATTTATTTCCTAGCAGTCCAGTAATAGTACAAGGTCAAAGGCAGAGAGCTTGCTCTAGTCTGCAAAGCCAAATGGGTTTAGGTGCCCTTCTTTGTAGCTTCCATCTTATTACTTGGTCATCTCTAGACTTTGCCTGTCATCCACACTGCTACACCTGCCCAAATCACATCCTCTGTCACATGACAAGGTGCAAAGTTAGAAAATGGAAGTCAAGCAATTATTTAAACATAAAGCAAAAATTCACAGTTTGTATATATCCCTTCTATACATATCTGATTGTAAAAATCCTAGTCACATAGATGTAGTTAACTGAGGGAAGTGAAAAAGGATTCAAAAAAGGCCATACCACTAGCTAAATCTTGAAGGTGGTATTGTATAGAGAAAGGTAGAGGAATTGAATAATGGTAGATAAGCAGTAATCTCTGCTAAAATATATTTCTACAGAACTTTAAAGGGGAGGGAAGGCCATTGAGAGGTTTGATGTGTAATCACTGGTTTGTAGCCAGGTTCATTATATATAGTGATGTAACAAAAGCAAGTTGCCAACTGATGCTAATGTGATTATATTTTAGTAAAATGAGCAAACAAAATAATTTTGTTCCATGGAAAGGTAAATATCAGACTCAGTAATATTGGCAAAGGAGACACGCAGTGAAATAAGGAGGTGAAGGATGGAAAGACATGATTAGTTTGGCTTTTATACATTTTTTACTACGTTGTTTCATGTGATGGCATAATACTTTATAACAGTTTTAATGTCAAAAATAACAAACCAAAAAGGTTCCTAGAGCATCTTACTAGAAACTATTTTGAATTTGAAAAATTTTGTCATTAGATGTCATTATTCCAATAATTGACTATGCTTTTCTTATTTCACCAAAGAATTTATCAGTACTTGTTATATTCAAGGAGGCTATAGAAAAGGATGAGGATGCAACCATAATTAATTTAGAAATTATTCTTGACTTTATGAAACTTACACTTCAGTGGTATATATAGAGAAATAATGAAGAATTTAAATGTAGGGCGATCCATTCTCTGATAAGTCAAGTACTGCAGCATACGCTATGAGAGCTCTTGAAAGAGTAACCTAACTGAAATTTGAGGGACAGAAGATGTACCCCAGTGATGTAGCACTGAGATGAAAGCCAAAAGATCTATAAGAATCATCTAAGGGGGGCTGAGCAAGGTGGCTCACGCCTGTAATCTCAACACTTTGGGAGGCCGAGGCAGGCAGATCAGCTAAGATTAGGAGTTCAAGATCAGCCCGGCCAACATGGTGAAACCCTGTCTCTACTAAAAACATAAAAATTAGCCTTGCATGGTGGCAAATGACTGTAATCCCCCCTATTTGTGAGGCTGAGGCAGGAGAATCGCTTGAACCTGGGAGGCAGAGGTTGCAGTGAGTCGAGATGGAGGCACTGCACTCCAGCCTGGGTGACAAGCATGAGACTTCATCTCCAAAAAAAAAAAAAAAAAAAAAAAAAAATTATCCAAATAGCAGGATGAGAAATACCACTGAGTCCAGGTTTAAAAAAAAAAAAAAAAATCTAAGAGTTTTCTATAAGAAGATATATTATTTTTTAATTTGGTTACAAAGGCAATTTTAAAAGTTTATAAAGCAATTCTGGAGAGATGGCTTTCCAAATGTGCATTGCTGCCTTGTTCTCTTAAATTCCCTTGAAAAAAGACATACAGAGTTATGGAGGCTATGTAGTGTAGAGGAAGAACCAGAGAGTATGCATATGAGATTTTAAGTTCTTTGGAAATCTCCAGAAGAAAATAACTATAAATGTGAACACTGATAGACAAGCAGCAAATATAACATTTTTCAATTTCTTGAAGACGAGGGCATTTGAAGGTGGATTTCAAGGCCTGAGATGAACAAGACTGTAAATCGAAGTGTGTAACCTGAACGTGTCTTCTTCTTCCCACCTGTTATTTGAAATCTTTGGAAGACTTAAAAAATTCTCTTATTCCACTATAATAGGGACTATACTAGTGGACTATAACATGTTTTTTTATTGTTTGCAAAAGAGGGACAGCTTCTCTTCTACTTATACTCTAAGAGTTTGGAGACCTGAGAGGCCTCTAGAGCTAACAGCTTTAGCAAATGGGCTGAAATATGTCCTTTTCCCGCTTCTTTTTCATTTCTTAATTGGTTAACCAAATGGAAAAGTCCAGTGTTTTCAACCACAGCAGATTGTCTACACAGGGAGACTGCTGCTGTCCTACTACATAGATGCCACGGGAAGATACAATACAATTACAGGGAGGCAAAATAAATTACAGACTGTTTCAGGACACTCAATAGTGATAAAAAAGAAAATAAATATTTCATTGTTTAAACAGGACAGATAGCACCTTGAGACATAATGAAAATAGCGATCTTCTTGAAATATAGTTTTTTTAATGACAAATGATAGTGTGATCTGTAGAGAAGATTCAATCGTAAAAAGCTCTCCCATGTCCATATTTTTTAAATAAGCAATTGAAAATAATAGTAGAAATATGTAAAAAAAAAAAAAAACTACTGATAACCAAATGATTATATATGATAATTAATCATAGTAAAGACCATCAGAAAACTCTGAAAACACCACACTAAATGATAAACTGTTTAAATTGAAGAAGAAAGAATGCTGACTACCTCAAATCTCTTTAATATTAGTTTAGAGGCTTTAGCTATTGTGATAAAAAATTAAAGTAAAATGATATAAAAATCAGTATAATTAAATGTGTTATCCATGAAACTCAATAGATGCTATAAAATGTCATGTTATAAATAATAATTATATACACACGTCTGGGTATTGTACCACCTACGTTCTTCTAAAACACTGAAAAGAATTTAAAACAAAACTAATGATAAAAGCCAACACTAGAAAACAGAAATGTAGAGGGGAAATTAGCAGATAAATTATTTCAACACATTTGGAAGTACAAAGCTAATTGTAGAGTTACAACCATTGTCACAAAGTAGTCTCAAAAAGACCAAGTTGCGTATCAATAGTAAGAGATAGATGATGAAAGTTTTAAGAGGTGATATTTTAGAAAATATTAGGGATCCCTGGCAGAGCAGAAGGTCATAATAACAGGCAAGGGAGAAAATGAAAAAATAGTCTTAAAATTTATATTGCAAAAAAATGCATATATGTACAGAAGATCATTTTTCCAAAAACAGAACACAATGAAGAAAAAAATAGCTTAAAATGCTCAGTAAGAATCAAAGCTTATTCTTTGGAAAATTAAATTTGAGACTGTTGAGAAAATCACTTTTCCTCCCTAAAAGGAAACAAAATAAAACAATAATTTGCCACTTCCCAGGCAGGAGATATAATTTTTTCTAGAGAAACTGAAGCTGCCAAATTTTCTGTTTAGAGGGTTGCCTAATGGCCACCTTGAATAATGTCTTTTCAATGACAATGACTGAATTCTAGATGTTTTTTAAAGTACTTTGTGTATTCTTTTTTTTTTTTTTTTTTTTGAGACGCAGTTTCTGTCGCCCAGGCTGGAGTGCAGTGGCGCTATCTCGGCTCACTGCAAGCTCCGCCTCCCGGGTTTACGCCATTCTCCTGCCTCAGCCTCCCGAGTAGCTGGGACTACAGGCGCCCGCCACCTCGCCCGGCTAATTTTTTTTTTTTGTATTTTTAGTAGAGACGGGGTTTCATTGTGTTAGCCAGGATGGTCTCGATCTCCTGACCTCGTGATCCGCCCGTCTCGGCCTCCCAAAGTGCTGGGATTACAGGCTTGAGCCACCGCGCCCGGCCACTTTGTGTATTCTTAAAATAATTTTTTATTTGCATTTCAAATGTATGCAGGAAGCCTTGTCTTAAATGTAAGGGAACTGCTATGGTTTGAATGTTGTCCCCTCCTAAACTCATGTTGAAATTTAATTGTCATCGTAACCGTATTAACAGCTGAATCTTTTATAAGGTGACTAAGTCATGAGAGTTCTTCCCTTGTGGCTGAATCAACATCATTATCGTGAGAGATGGCTAGTTACTCTAGAAGTGGGTTTCTGAGAAAAAGATAAGTTTGACCCCTGTTGTGTCTCTGTCTCGTGTACTCACTTCTGCCTTCTACTCTTCTGCCATGGGATGACTCTCATCAGATGCGGGTGCCACGCTCTTGTTAAATAAATTTCTGCTCATTATAAACTACCTAGTCTCACTTGTTCTGTCAAGGAAGCACAAAACAAACTAGGATAGAAAATGGGTACTGATAATGGTGTTGTTGCCATAACAAACACTTGGAAATGTGGTATTGCAGCAGAAAAATGGAGCAAGACAACCACAAAATGTCAAAACAGACTAAAAAGATTAATGCAAAAACAGGAAAACATTAGAAAACATTATCACAGGGAAGTTTGGCTAAATATTATGCAAAAAATAACGTATATGCTTTGACTTTCAGAAGTGCAACCTGTAGGATTATA
Source organism: Macaca nemestrina (assembly GCF_043159975.1). NCBI lineage: Eukaryota > Metazoa > Chordata > Mammalia > Primates > Cercopithecidae > Macaca > Macaca nemestrina. The sequence goes on along the minus strand of NC_092127.1, from coordinate 126,778,375 downwards.
TTTTAATTTACTTTCTAAAGTATTGAGAGCTACCCAGCTTTAGCAGGCATCACTCTTGTACTTGAACTTTTTTATATGCCCTAAAGCTATTTCCAAAGCGGCTGGAGTCAAACCAGCTACAAAATAAAAATGTCATAACAACACAGATTATATTAATACTATTTAAAATTCCAAGTGATGGAGTAGGATAGTATAAGCACCATGTTTTACATGTATCATACAAAAGACAGAACAGTATACCATTTTAACAAAATGTAGTTGCTTCAATTCTGAATCACTAAAAATATAAACTTTTAGTGAATTTTCTTGGCTTAAATGACCAGAACAGGCCAATTAAAATTCTGGTTAAGTTTTTCAGAGTCTAATACATGAATCAATAGTCATGTAAAATGTGATATACAATGAGATGTAATATTACGGATTGTAAATGAAAACCATCCTTTAAACGAAAACAGAAACAAAATTTAACGAACACTCGGTTGACATGCTTTAGTGAACAGATATGTGCTCACTTATTTTAGTCATTTACTTTCAGATTAAATTGCAGAAAGAGCCAATTTAATTTATACTAGACAATTTAATGTTTAATAAGACATTAATATTAAATAATTTTTGAAGATTTTGAATTGGTAAGATTGTTCTGTGTCAAGCTTTTTTTTCAAGAATAATTTTCGAAGTTACTTAATTTCAAAATAAATGCATAACAGCCTTAGCTTTTTATCCCGCATTGCAGGAGATTGTGCATATTTGAGAATTATATGCTCAAAATGAAATTATTTAATGTAACAGGTTATAGAAGTAAAATAAAAAATCACATGATTTAAAAAGAATTCAAAGTATGAATTATTAGCAAAAATGTTTAAAACTCTCAAAATTCATTTAGACTTGTTTATTCCTTTATACTTGGCAAAAAAGTAAAGTAGCATGCTATATTTAATTTCCAAATAGTAATAGGCTTTTTAGCTCATTAATTTTTTAAAATGTAATTTTATATTTACTGCAAAATGACCACCTATGGAGAACAAAGCAAAACTAAATATATATGCTCTTCAAATTATGATGAGGTCACATTCTGATAAACGTATCTAAGTTGAATATATCATAAGTCAAGACTCCTTTTTAAGCATACTACATTTTAAAATACAATCGTTTTATCTACACATAACCCCATTGTAAGTCGATGAATGTATTGAATGTATATTGCTTTTGCATCATCATTAAAAAAAATGTTAGGTGAAACCATCATAAATCAGAGATTATTTGTGTGTGGCAGCTATACTCAAAGGAAGAAGGGAAGATGTGAAGATATTCTACAAAGATACTCAAATGAGTGTTTCAAGAAAAAACCTGCTTAAAACATTGTTTGATAGTATTTTTATGTTGTTATACTATTTTGTAATAATTATTTGGAAAGGGATAAAATGTACTTTTAAAAAACTTTCTATATTTTAAATCCAGAGAAGTGAGACAAAAAATATTAGCCACCTAGCTTCTTCTTTTTGTCTTAGCCAGTCAGTCACTCAGCCTGCCATCATCTTTCACTATTCTTTGATTCCAAACATGTTGGTCCTTCAATTAAAATGTCCTTTTCCCATTATCCACACTGACCTTTTACATATTCTCCAATAGCTATTCAGGTATCACTCACCTCCTCTGTTAAATCCTCCAGACTTCTCCTGAGATGTACAGATGCCATCAGACATTTATAACCACAATCTCCTCCTAGATCTTCAGATTCCTGGTGGCAGAAGATGAGTTTTATTTAATCTTTTTAAAAGCCAGAAGCCCCCAGTGCTTAGCAGAAGAAATGACACATAAATATTCATTTTTCCTTTTTAAATGTAATCATGCCTGCAATTCACATGTGAGAAAATAGCATATATCACCTTAAATTATTGCTTATTTCTTTATGAGCTATTTAAATCTTCATTGCTATGTCAGAGAGTGGTAAGTACTAATGGAGAGAAGAAATAAATTTAGTTGAGTGAAGTGGAGAATGATGAGAGGGCATTTTCTAGAGCACGATCAATAGACACTTGACTGAGAGACACAACTGATAAAATATTTGAACAGGTACTTGAGGGAAGTTAGGAGAAGAGCTATTCTGGCATCTTTGGAAAGAGCATTCCAAGGAGAGAGAACAATAAATAAAAAGCCAGAGGGCACACAGATACAAAAACTAGCCCATTCTTAGAAAGTCCAGGAGGCCATTGTCTGTGGAGCAGAGCCCAGGGATGGGTGAGGACATGAAGAAGAAAAGATGATTAGGTCAGAAATACAGTAGAAGATGCCATTATTGGTGGCCTTATTGAACATAATAGACTTTTATTTTTATTATAGTAAATATGAGAAGGATCTACAAGTTTTGAGGAGTAACAGGAATCTGATATGCATTCAAAGGAACAATATGATTACTTTGTGAAAAATATAAATATAAGGGCAGATAGTTGGAGGTGAGTTAGGAGAGAGTTGAATAATTTTGTTATGAGACGGTGGTGGCTTGGACCCATGTGGGAGAGGAAGGGAGATTAGAAGTGACAAGACACCAAATGTATTTCAATGGTGGTGACAATAGGATTTAGGATCTATATTGATTTTCTAAGGCTGCTATACCACACACTGGATGATGTAAGCAAAAGAAATTATTCTCTCAGAGTTCTGGAGGCTAGAAGTCCAAAATCAAGATGCTGGTAAGGTTGATTCCTTCTGAAGGCTTGAGAATAGGCTCTGTTCCAGGCCTCTCTCTTTGGCTTATAGATGACCATCTTCTTGTGTCTGTTCACATTGTCTTCATATGGTATTCACATGTCTGTTTTTACATTTTCTCTTTTCATAAGGACTCCAATCATATTGGATTAAGGCCTAATCTAATGATCTCATTTTAAGTGATTACCTCTATAAAGACCTTGTCTTTTAATAAAGTCACATCTGAGGTTCTGGGAATTATGATTTCAACATATGAATTTTGAGGGTATTCAATTTATACCATAACACAGTACATGAGAAAAGGGAGAGTTTGACCTTTGCAAACAGAGAAATAGAGCAGCTGGTTATCTTGAATACTTTTAGCGTATCCATTCATTCAATATTCAACAAATAATTAACTTTTTTTTGATGTTTGAACGTCAGTCTTAGGACAGTGAACAAGATACCCAAACACGTGAACCACATATACTCAACATTATAATGGAACATTCCTTACGTATGCAATTATTCACTCCTGAAAGACTTTCAATTCCCCTAGTACTTCAGTAAAAATACTTCCTAAATTCTTGAAGAGAAGTAACAGGTAAGATCAGCATTTCTCTTCTTGGATGGTAACAACAGATTTTACTTGTAAGTTTTGGCAGGTAAGTTGCTTCTTTGAAATGTTGTTTCCTCTCTATGAAATGGGGAAGATATATTGACCTCATAAGATCATAGAATTAAATAAAATATCAAATACCAAAGATAGTCCAGGGCATAATCATTCAAAAAATGTGAAAATGTAGAAATCTTGATGCTGGACATCATCACAGACATCTGATCTTAATACTAAATGATTAGCGTGTTTCCAATTGATCTGAGATTGAGTTATGTCTGTATTCATGAAGAAAAGATTTAATAGAGAAAGTCACCTCTCATCTTGGAGGTACTCATAGCTGATAAAAAGGGTCAAAGAAAAAAAATCTTTTTTGTATCCTTAAAGCCTGACACAAAGACAGAACACACTTTCATTATTACACACAAAATTGCTTGTAGGAGAGGCGTTGGTGTCTCATCCATGTCCATATCCCTTCCCTGTGCCTCGCTGAGGACTAATGCAAAGCAACTGCTCAAAATTATTTGCAAATTAAGCATTCAGAACACTGACAGTACAGTAAAATATGAAAAGCAGGATCTAATTGAATGACACATTTGTTTTTCACTGGCAAAGAATCTTATGAAAATTCAGAGACAGGAGAAAAGGCTGTGCTAGAATCAGGATAGGAGGCTTGTGAGATGCATGGAATGCTGAGATATTCCCTTATTCATGTAGCAAACACTGAGTAATGCATGAGGCTGCACCCAACTCAGAATGTAAAGGTAAGTAATATTGGATTCTTAATTGTTTCACATATTCTGATTGCAGAGACAGTATACAGTAATAATAAACAGCACTTATGACCCCTCAATATGTGACAGGCATTGTTCTAAGTTATTGGCATAGATTAATTATTTTAATCCTCACAATAATGCTATGAGAGATGGAGGCACTAAGAACTTAGGAAGTGTGCCAATGTCACATAGCTAGTAAATGGTGGAGCTGAGATTTGAATTCCAAGCAGTCAAGCTCTGAAGACTGTACTTTAAACCACCATGCCTTTTTGTAAAGCTAGTTCTCTTGCAGTTTAGTAAGTAAAATGATAGATTCATAAATAAACATATATATTTAATAAAAAGGATAGAAGTGATGATAATGCCTTATACCAGGTAGGATAGCAGTTATAAAAAAAAGTTAACAAACTATAAGGAGAACGTGGAGAAAAGAAAACATTTGTACACCATCTACAAAAATGAAAATTGGTGCAGCCATTATGGAAAACAGTCTGCAGATTCCTCAACAAATTAAAAATTGAATTACCATATGATCCAGCAATCTCACCTCTGTATATATAACCAAATTTAATGTCACAAAGTATGTCATTGAGTAGTGATATGTGGCCATCAAAGAAGCTGAATCAGTAAATATTTAAGTAAAATATGTCTCTGAATATGAACATTTTAATGAATACATTGACCAGTTTATTTTCCTATTAACATATGCACAAGATTAATAGATAATTATATATATATATACACACACATATATATATATATATATATATAGAGAGAGAGAGAGAGAGAGAGCCTATTTTCCTAAAGTATAAAATAGAATGTTTAAGTGACGGCAAAGTTATACATTATAGTTAACTGTAAGCTCTTTTTATCACTCTTAGTAATATATGAACTAATGGTATGTCTTATATTTAATGATGTCTTAAATTTAATAAAACTGGGTAAGTAATATGTCAGATAATAATAATAATGTGCTATGAACAAAAGTAAAATTAGGCAAAGCAGGTTTTAGAAGAGCAGATGATAGGGATTACTATTTTATACAAGTCATGTAAAAACACCTCTGCTAGTATGTGCTTTGGGCTGTGGATTATTTTAGGTTGATAGAGCAACAACATTTGGGGCAGGAATGTGAATGGCCAGGTGATGCAAGAAATAAACCTTTGCAGAGAGTAATTACAGGGGAATGTTGTAACAGATGAAATTTAAGAATTAGTGGGTATGCAAATATATATACATATATATATACACACACATATATACATATACACATACATACACATATATGTAAGGCTTCTTTTCTAAAGTATCAAATAGAATGTTTAAGTGATGACATACTGTATATACAAATTAGAATTGAAAGACTTTGCTGATAAATGAATGTAGAATATATAAGAAATAGAGGAAATCAGTATGAACCCAAGGTTTTGGCAATAAATTAGACTAAGATTTTGCCCTAAAAATTAGACCAAGATAAGTTGAAGAAATTAGGAAGATTTCATGAAGGACATAGTTGGAGATGGTATATCAAGAGTACAGTTTTTCCTTTATTTAATTATAAGCACTTTCTTGAGAAGAAATTGATTTCTCAAAATGTATCATTTTATATATATATATGTATAATTATATATATATATATATATAATTTGTGGACTAGACACTCAAGATTCAAATCGTTAGTTGTAATAAACACAAAGACACAGACAAACACACATACATGGCACAGAACTTCAGGTCAAATATTAGATGTCATGATCTACATTTGGACGAACATACAATTGTCAAGTTATTAATTTAGGTGAGAGTATCTCATTCACGCATTTTAAAATCACTGCTTCTCAGAATCTCACAGTTTTCTGGAATGCTAACTGCACCAGATGGTCTTACAACTTGGCTGCACAGTGAGATGATATGTTGAAAAGAGAGGTTGGCATAATGTGTGAGAACCGAATGCAAGACAAAGCGAAATGCTGGCCTCTTACACACAATCAAGTTCTCTGGGGGAAAGAAATGCACAGAATGATAAGCTTTCATTTCTGCTTATGGCATATTTTTCTTTCCAGTTACTCAGTGTGGGTAAAATCAGCCAATCTTCTAAACGCAAATGAGTCACTTAATTTCCCTTTTCACATGACAAAAAGCTACTTACTAAGATACCTTGCACTGGGATTCCATTTTAAAGATCAACTGATTGATATGTGACTGTACTGATAGAACTTAGAACTAACCTTATATGTGACAATTTCCCTTCAGTATGCTAAAAAATGAAGTCAAAAATTACTAGGACATTTCATTAGAGTGTATATATATATGTGTGTGTATATATATATATGTATATGTGAGTGTGAGTGTCTGTGTGTGTGTGTGTATCTCAGCAAATTCTTTTATATAAATTTTAGGACGGGAATTTTAACAACTTTTAAATTATGCATGTAATTATATTTGAAAATATAGGTGTGGCATGACCACTAATTATAAGTTAATTAGATGGCTTTTTTTCTTCCCAGAATTTTTTGGTTTTGCCCCTAGAGACTATTATCAGAACACCCATGAGGTTAATAAAGCCAGTACCTGGCACGGTGCCTATAGCAAATAAGGCTTAAATTTCTGAAGCTGAGCTTATTGAGTAGAATTCAATATAGCACTCAAATTACTGAATGTCCGTTAACTTTTTGTCCTAAAAATTAATAATATTTTTAGGCAACATCTTATTTAATATTAAATACACATATGTGTTAAATATTGGAATAATATTATAAAATTTTAATTAGAGATTTTTAAGCAATTCAATGGCTTTTATTGTATATATTTGAGATATACAACATGTTTTGATATGCATATAATAGTTAAGTGATTACAATCCACAAAATTGAGTTATCCATCACCTCACATACTTACCTTTAAAAAAAATTATGGTAAGATCACCTATAATCTCTACTTCAGCAAAATTTCAGAATATAATATAATATTATTAACTATAGTCCTTATGTTATACATCTTTAGACTTATCCTAATATAACTGCAATTTTGTATGCTATGACTTACATCTCCTCATTTCTCCCCATCCCTCCACTGATGATCACCTTTTTACTTTGTTTGTATGTATTGAGCTTTGTTCAGATTTTACATATAAATGCAAATTTGCAGCATTTTTCTTTCTGTGTGTGGCTTACTTCACTTAACATAATGTCTTCTAGATTCATCTGTGATATCAAAGATTGTGTGTGTGTGTGTGTGTGTGTGTATACATACACTAAAGTCTAAAGTTTATTCATCCATTTACCCATCAATGGGCACCTAGGTTGATTCTACATCTTGTCTATTTTTTTTTTCTTTGAAATGGAACCTCTCTCTGTCATCCAGGCTGGAATGCAGTGGCGTGGTCTCAGCTCACTGAAACCTCAGTCTCCCAGGTTCAAGTGATTCTCCTGCTTCAGCCTCCCAAGTAGCTGGGAACACAGGCATGCACCACCACCTCCAGATAATTTTGGTAGTTTTAGTAGAGACAAGGTTTTGTCATGTTGGCCAGGCTGGTCTTGAGCTCCTGACCTGAGGTGATCCATCCTTCTTGGCCTCCCAAAGTGCTGGTATTACAATCATGAGCCACCACACTTGTCTATTGTAAATAAAGCTATAATGAACATGGGACCATGGATATCTCTGAGGTGCTGATTCAATTCCTATTGGTATATCCCTAGAAAAGAGATTGCTGAATCATATGTAACACTATTTCAATTTTCCCCAAAATCTCTATATTGCTTTCCATAATGGCTATAACAATTTAGATTCCCACAGTGTACAAGTGTTCCTTTTTCTCCACAACCTGGACAACACTTGTTATCTTTTTGTTAATAGCCATCCTAACAGGTGAGAGATGACATCTCATTGTGGCTTTGATTTTCATTTTCCTGATGACTAGTGATGTTGCGAACCTTTCTATAAACCTGTTGACAATTTTTACACCTTTTTTGAAGAACTGTTTGCTCAGGCCTTTTGCCTATTTTTTAATTGTCTGTCTGATTTTTTGTTTTGTTTTTATTTGCTTTTTAGTTGTATGAGTTCCTCATATATATGGAAATTAACTCCTTATCAGACATATAGTTTGAAAATATTTTTTCCAGTCCATTATCTTTTCATTTTTGTTGATTATTTTTTTCTTAAAGTAAAATTTTTATCCATTTGCAAATGACATGATCCTATATGTAGAAAAACCTAAAGACTTAATGAATAGCTGTTAAACTAATGAATGAATTCAGTAAAGTTACTCAATAAAAGATTAACATAAAAAATTAGTTATATTTCTTAACACCAAAACAATTTATGTGAAAAAGAAATCAAGAAAAAAAAAGCCATTTATGATAGCATAAAAAAGGATAAAATACCTGGGAATAAATTTAATCAATGAGATAAAAGATTTACTGAATACTGTAAGACATAAATAAAAGAAATTGGAAAAGTCACAAATAAATAAGAAAATACCTCATGTTCATGAATTAAATGAATTAGTATTGTTAAAATGTTCATATCACCCAAAATGATATATAAATTCAGCAAAATCCCTATCAAAATTCCAATTGCATTTTTCACAAAAATATTTAATAAAATCTCAAAATTTGTATGAAACTACCGAAGATTCCAATAGCTAAAGGAATCTTGAAAGAAAGAAAGAAAGAAAGAAAGAAAGAAAGAAAGAAAGAAAGAAAGAAAGAAAGAAAGAGAGAAAGAAAGAAAAAGAGAACAGAGCTGGAGGCATCATACTTTCTGATTTCAAATTATCTTACATAGTTATAGTAATCAAAACATTATGATGCTCACATAAAAATAGAAACATAGATTAATGGTATATAATAGAAAACCCAGAAACAAGCCTATGCATATACAGTCAACTAATTCTTGAACAAGGCACCAAGAAAACACAGTGAAAAAAATGATAATATTTTCAATAAATCACATTTTTAAAAAACTGAGTATTCATTTGCAAAAGACTAAAGTTAGATTCCTATCTTTTGCTACAGGCAAAAATCATCCAAAATGGAAACAAAATGTAATCACAAGATCTGAATCTATAAATATTCTAACAGAAAACATAGGCAAAAAACTCCTTGAAATTGGCCTTAGCAATGATATTTTAGATATCACATTCAAAGTTCAGAAACAAAAGCAAAAATAGATAAGTGAAATACCATTAAACTAAAAATCATCTAACATTTACCTGCAGTTTTGCCTTAGATTTATTTTTTCTCAATAAAATAAATTTCATTTTGAGTGTATAATTGTTATTTTAACAATTTGTAAACTAACGATCAAACATAAGTTTTTTACACCTTCATGTAAGAGTCCTGTTTCTCCATGAGGATGACGCATTCTCTTTAAAAGTTTTTAAATGAGTGCATGTTTCTCCAAAAAAAAAAAAAAAAAACAAGAACAGACTTATATTTCTGGAAGACAAAGTAGACATTCCTTTTCCTATTCCTGTCGCTAAGTGCAACCCCAAACCTTGGACCTTATACAGAAAACAGACATAATATTTTGAAAGGTGAAAGGCAGAGGGAAGTGAACTATGGACCCCAGACCTCAAGACTTGAGGAGCACCATGATTGTGAATTTCCTGGAATTTCTTTTTGGCTCATATAACAGAGACTGTTTTCTAAGGAAACCAGTAACATAGATGGAGTGATAGACTTATTGATCCAGGGAACAGAACAGAGAACTTATAAACAGATTCACACAAAAATGCCTAACTTATGTTTGACAAATGTTTAAAAGCAACTCAATGGAGGGAAATAATCACCCACCTTTTCAAAAAAGAAATTAGATATTCATATGTTAAAATTTTCACTTCAATCTAAATCTTGTTCCTTATACAAAAAATCATTCAAAAGTTATAATGAGAGACTTTAATTTAGAAGGTAGAACTATAAAACTTCCAGGAAAAATCTTTAGGATACAGGGCAAGGAAAATAGTACTTACATTTGATACCAAAACACAGCTCATAAAAGGGAAGACTGCTAAGCAAATTTTGTGAAAATATAACACTTTTGTTATATTTTTATTCTGTAATAGACCCTTATGAGGTAGAAAGTAAAAGCTACAGGGTGAGAGGAAATATTAACAAATCACATATTTGACAACATTTTAAAATCTAGAACATAAAACAAGCTCTCAAAACTCAGTAGTAAAGACAAATATACAAACAAATCTAGTTAGAAAATGAATAAAAGACATAAAGTGACACTTCTTGAGGACATATAGATGGTAAATAAATAATGTATGAAAATATCTTCAATATCATTAAACATTAGAGAAATGCAAATTAAACCATGATGATACATCCCAGCAGACTCATTCAAAAATACAATTTAAAATGACACTAAATGCTGGCAAGAATTGGAAGAATCTGTATTACTTTTAAATTGCTGGTGGAATTTAAAATGGTACAACCACTCTAGCACAATTTTGAAGCATCTTACAAACTAAACAGGGAAATACCATATAATCCAGAAATCACACTATAATGACACATCCATGTATACTAGAATTTGTCTCTGAGAAATAAAAATGTATGCTCACAAAGACACCTGTGTATGAATGTCTATATAGCAACTGTATTCATCATAGCCTAAAACTAGAATTCTAGGTATCTATCGAAAGGTAAAGGATGGTTAAAACTGGTGCATCCAATACTTCAGCAATACAAACACATTGACATGCAATAATCTAGAGGAATCTCCAAGACATTATGTTCAGTGAGACAAATCCCACCTGAAAAGTTTGAATACTGTATCATTTCATTTATATAAAATTGTTGAAATGACTTATTTTTGAAAAATATTGATTCTGAGTTCAATTTTTTGTGGAAATCTCAAATATTGATTAATGCAGAAGAAATTTTTAGAGTTTAAAGTTTCTGGTGTCAATTATAGAGTCACCATTATAACTGAATCAAAATATGATTTAGGCAAGTATTGCTTAGATATCAATTCAGATATCAATACATTCATAGACATAAGCATAAGTTTTTATGCAATTAAGATGACCACAGGTAAGGACAGATTTTATTAGGCATCATATGTACGACCATACCATTAAAAAAAAGTTCAATGGATTCTGTAAATGGACTATTTGAAACTCCTATTGGTACCTTTTTTAAATTTATACTTGAAAACCAAACCTGGATTTTCTTTTCATGAATCTTTAAGTTCAAAGCAGATAATGTGCAAAATATATTCATTTCTTAAGCATGTTCACAAAAATAAATTTTACTTGGTCGAATTTTAATTTTATTTTGGAAATGAAAAAGCAGGAATAAAATATTCCACATAGATAAAATTGTTTTAATTTATAATTAATTTTGAAAGTATTGGTTCATTTTTACTGTTTCCCCAAATAAAACTCATTAAAATTACAAAAAAAAAAAAAATACATTCATGCTATATAAGCATGTTCATGTGTCTCTGGCCTATGCTTGTGCATTTTTGTGTGTCACTGTGAGCATTGTAAGTGATGAGTTGTGTGTGTGCGCACGTGTGTATGTGTGTAAGAAAGATAAAGAATATGAAGATGCACAAAGCTTTCCCTTAACTCTCTTCATTTTGACTGGGAATAAAGGATAATATCTATTTTAACTGCACAACTCATCATCACAGTAGGGGATTGTGCTTCTAATTTCAGGAGTAAAGGAAATATGATGAGAAATTACACATGAAAATGTGGTCTTTTAGACTTTCCTTTTGAAATTTTTACTTTCACTTAAAAATATCTCTCCTTTGGCTAAAGCAGTAAAACAGGAGGGAATGTTGTCTCCATCTACTTGAGAGGAGATGTTTTGTTATTTAGAAAAAGACAAAATCAAAAATGTGCAAGCATTATAGGTCCTCTTCTATTATTGGCATAAAATGGCTTCCAGTGGTTCATCTCAGCTCTGCAGAAGAGAAAACTAGAAAAGGTTATAGGGCTATACTAGATCATTGATGGTCAGGATAGCCTTTATTCCACATACTATCCTGAAAATCAGAAAGAACCCTAGGACTTTACTTAACTAGAGTCTCTTGTTAGTGAGCGACTAGATTAGACTGGCCACTAATAAGCAGTACCTGAACAATTAATAAAAAGCAGAAACAAAGAAGAAGAAATTACTTTCTGGTGGCAGGCAGACCTGTGGGTGTAGGGTACATATGCATTTTGTAATGGATTGGGAGAGGTCCTGTGTCTCACCCATTTTGAAGATATAAGCAGCTGAGATTTCTATAAACTAACCCCAAAGTTAGTAGAAGAAAATAAATAGCTACAATCAGAGCAATACTGAATGAAATTGAAACACCCAAATCCACACAAAGGATCAGCAAACCACAAAGTTGCTTCTTTGACAAGACAAACATTATGAATAGAAAGCTAGCCAGGGCCGGGCGCAGTGGCTCAAGCCTGTAATTCCAGCACTTTGGGAGGCCGAGATGGGTGGATCACGAGGTCAGGAGATCGAGACCATCCTGGCTAACATGGTGAAACACCATCTCTACTAAAAAATACAAAAAAACTAGCCGGGCCAGGTGGCGGGCGCCTGTAGTCCCAGCTACTCGGGAGGCTGAGGCAGGAGAATGGCGGGAACCCTGGAGGCGGAGCTTGCAGTGAGCTGAGATCCGGCCACTGCACCCCAACCTGGGCGACAGAGCAAGACTACGTCTCAAAAAAAAAAAAAAAAAAAAAAAAAAAAAAAAAAAAAAAAGAAAGCTAGCCAGATTAACAAAAACAAGAGAGATTCAAGATCCAAATAAACACAATCAGAAATGGCAAAGGTGACACATTTCAACTGATCCCGCAGAGATACAAGAGATCCTCATAGACTATTATGATCACCTCTATGCACACGAACTAGAAAATCTAGAGGAAATGGACAAATTCCTGGAAACACTCAACTTCCAAAGATTGCATCAGGAAAAACTTGAAACCCTGAACACACCATTACTGAGTTCTGAATCAAGAATAAAAAGCCTACCAACCAAAAAAAAAAAAAAAAAAAAAAAAAAAAAAAAAAAAAAAAATCTGTGGAACAGATGGATTTCACAGCCAAATTCTACCAAACACACAAAGAAGAGCTAATACCAATTCTATTGAAAACGTTCCAAAAAGAGAGAGAGAGGGACTTCCCTCTAACTTATTCTTCAAAGCCAGCATCACCCTGATACCAAAATCTGGCAAAGACACAACAACAAAGGAGGGAAAACTACAGTCCAATATTCCTGATAAACATAGATACAAAATCTTCAACAAAATACTAGGAAATAGAATCCAGCAACACATCACAAAGTTAATTCACCATGATCAAGTAGGCTTTATTCCTGGGATGCTAGGTTTGCTTAACATATGAAAATCCATAAATGTAATTCACCATATAAAAAGCAAAAACAAACAAACAAACAAACAAAAACTCAATAGATGCAGGAAAGGCTTTCAATAATATCTAACATCCTTTCTTGATTAAAAAAAAAAAAAAAAAAAAGCCCTCAATAAACTAGATACTGAAGGGACATACCTCAAAATAATGAAATACAACTATGACAAACCCACGCCAGACATACCGAGTGGGGAAGAGCTGGAGACACTCTCTTTAAGTAAAGGTGAAAACAAGACAAGGCAACATGCCCACTCTCATGACTCCTATTCAACATAGTCGTCTCAGCAAGAGCAATCAGTCAAGAGAAAGAAATAAAAGACACCCAAATAGAAAAAAAGGTGGAGTCAAATTATCCCTCTTCACTAACAATATGATTCTATACTTAGAAAACCCAAGAGACACTGCCAAACAGCTTCTAGAACTGATAAATTATTCTCAGTAAAGTTTCAGGTTACAATATCAGTGTACAAAAATCAGTAGCCTTTCTACACACCAATAATATTCAAGTTGAGAGTCTAATTAAAAACGCAATCCCATTTACAGTAGTCACACACACACATACGCAAAATTTACCTTGGAATGCATGTAATCAAGAAAGAGAAAGAACTCTACAAGGAGAACGACAAAACACTGCTAAAATAAATCATCAATTTGCATAGACACAATACTTTCCCATTTGTTTCTCTAGAGAAATAAATATCACAGTACCCTGTGTTTGATTAACTACCACCTCTTGCACTTCTATTTACTTTCTTTTTATCTGTCACTTCCTTTTCCTTTATCATCTTGTCTCCCACTTAATTCTTCCATCAATTCTTGTTTGCAAGCTTTTGTTTTTCCTTTGTCTTACTTTTAGCTCATTAAAATTAACCAGGAGGATTCTGTGTCACATAACATACATGCTATATTTTTAGTACCAACTGTTGTGCATCTCTAAATATTTTTGTGCATCACTACAAATCAAAATCTTTTAAAATATTAATACAAGACAAAATGCACTTGGAAAAAGAAAAAAGACATGATTAATTAATTTTAAGAGTTTTGAAGAAAAATATGATACAACAAAAAACACATTTGGTTTTCCCTTTTGTTATCTACTCTTCTCCTCAAATGAAACTTAAAACATTGGTGGCTCTTGGGGTAATTTTTATTCTCTATTATTTAATATTAAATTTACAATAAAAGTTTTGTATTGTATACTTCTCAATGTATTACATTGATGAAGGTGTCATATAGCTTGGTTGTAATCTAAATGTGAGATATAAAATCCTAAAATTTCCAGAAGATACTATAGTATTATGTCTTTATGATTTTAGAACAGGCAAAGATTTCTTCAATAGATGACACAAAATGGTTGGTGATTATTAAAATGAATAAATTCTATTAATCAAAATTCCCCAGTAAGAGAAAAATATCAATTTGCTGAGTGATTGTGATATATTCATTATTATAACTAATGAAGTATTTAAAATATATCCTATATATCAATAAGAAATTGAAAGAGTCACAATTTAAAAATACACAAAGGCTTAAACAGGAAAATTACAAAAAAGGATACTTCACTATGTAAAAGCATTTAAGTTTTCAATTTTAATCTAAATTATAACAAAATCACATTTGCACAACTAGCCTAAAACAGAAGTTACTAAAAAAAACTGATCGCCTTCATTATCACTGAAGATAAAAATATCCTATGTATAATTCAGTGATTTTGCATCTTGGTATATATTCAACAGAAGTGTTTGATTGTATTTATTTAAAAAAGTAAAAAATATTAATGCATTATTTACAATAGTCAAAGACTTTTTAAAAAGCTAAAGAATTATTAATAGTAGATGGGTAAATAACTTGTTGTATATTCATGAGATAAGATTCTACCTAACAATGACAATGAACTTGGGATTGTTTTATGTAACTAAGTGGAAAAATCTTACGTCTATAATATTGAGCAACGATGCCAAACAAAGTAATACCTGCTATCTGATTCTATTTATACGATGTTTACAAGTCAGCAAAAATAATCTGTGATATCTGATGTCAGAGTAATGTTTATTTTGGCAAAGAAGAAAAGGATTTTGGGGAGCAGAGTACTGTAATATTTTGTAGATCTTGGTAATGATTATATTAGTTATATATTTATATGTGTACTAAATATTTAATTTAACATTATCAAATATATTAATCTTTATTATAATTATAATATATCTGTTTTCCTTCTATAATTTGTCTAGAAATGATCGACATTTTTGCTGAAGCTAAATATTTCATGTTACTATGATAAAATAAATATAGTGAATTTAAAAATCTAAAAGTATCTCCTTCTGCATAATATTTATGCATTTTCAACATTCATGATAAATCAGTTTCTCCAGTTACATACTTTATACTGGAAATGGAAAGCTGTCATATCCTAAGTTATATTTTCTTCAATATTGTGATCATCACAGATTCATTCTTTACATTAAAATATGACTAATACTGATTAATCACCAAGTCAAATATTTCCCACCTCAGTGTTATTCAGAATTAAGTAGTCTCAACTGGCCACACTGACAGCTCACTTAAGTTCATAAATAGTGGTGACAAAAAGGAATGAGTTATCAGCCAACACAGAGAGAATACAGTCTCTAAGATCTTTGGGTAAACTTGCTAAAAACCTTGACTAGGCCTCATTCTGTAAGGTGATGTATTTATCAAAAGTAAGATAGCTGTGAACCCTTTAAAAAAATCTTTACTGCAATCCCAGCACTTTGGGAGGCTGAAGCGGGCAGATGACGAGGTCAGGAGATCGAGACCATTCTGGCTAACACAGTAAAACCCCGTCTCTACTAAAAATAGTGGCAAGTGCCTGTAGTCCCAGCTACTCGGGAGACTGAGGCAGGAGAATGGAGTGAACCCGAGAGGTGGAGCTTACAGTGAGCCAAGATCGCGCCACTGCACTCCAGCCTGGGCAACAGAGTGAGACTCTGTATCAACATAAATAAATAAATAAATAAATAAATAAATAAATAAATAAATAATAATAATAATTTAGCATTTACTTACTGACTAGTACATGATCATTGAACAAACTTAGAATTTAACGTCATGAGGCACAGCTTATTGGAGAACAAAAATTAGAAATACAATAACTTTCTACCTGTCTGTTTAAAACCAGGAAGCACTTAAAACCTAAACAGCTGCTTCTGAAAACCATGTTCCTTATACATACTGGTGTATATATGTATATATATAAATATATATATGTATATATATAATTATATATTAGATATAAAATATAAATTATATATATATATAAATTTTATATGTAATATATTTTATAATTATTATTATGTATATATAATATATAATATATACAAAATATACATTTTATATATAAAAATATAAATTATATATAAATTAAATATATAAATTATATTTATATAGATACATACATATATTTTAACATAATAGTTCAATATGAGAAAATAGGGCTATTATGAAGCACTATATAAAGAACTAGGCTTCTTTGCAAAGAAATACTCTTGGTGTCTGTATCTCATTTTATTCCAAAAACAATGAGTAAAATTTGGTGTGGGGGGAGACCAGTGTTTTTTTTTTTTAGTTGTTTTGACATTTTCAAACTTTACGATAAGATAGTAACCTAAGTTGAGACACTATATCATTTTCTCAAATGGCTATATACATTTTAATGCCTAAATATTTAGAGTATAGAACTGTTTGACAATTAACATCATAACAAATATTGTATCCACATCTCTCTTCAAATTATAATACTTTGCTAGATTTAAAATTAGATTTTTAGGCTAAACTGAAAGCCACACAAAAATTAATTCTTTAATTTTAATATGCACGTTATCAAATTTTTAAGAAGCCTCCTCATAGTCTTTTTCAAATGTTATATATTCTAGAATTAGTTTCAAAAAGTGTTATTATATCTAAGTAACAAATCATATTATATCATATTACATAGATATAATATATTGAATCATATATATTTATATATAACTTTTTGTAAATGTTACTTTAACAAAATGCCTCTCACATCTAGACAGGTAAGTAATTATTGATTTCATTGGAGAATGGTAAAAATAATAATTTATTGACATCAAACGAGCTCTTCATTTTTAAATCTCAGTGTATTGGGATGTAAAACTTTTCGGCCGGGCGTGGTGGCTCTCGCCTGCAATCCCAGCACCTTGGGAGGCTGAGGCGGGTAGATCACCTGAGGTCAGGAGTTTGAGACCAGCCTGGCCAACCTGGTGAAACCCCGTCTCTACTAAAAATAGGAAAATCAGCTGGTCGTAGTGGCGGGCTCCTGTAATTCCAACTTCTCCGGAGACTGAGACCGGAGAATCACTTGAACACGGGAGGCGGAGCTTGCAGTGAGCCAAGATCTCGCCATTGCACTCCAGCCTGGGTGACAGAGCGAGACTCCATCTCAAAAAACAAAACAAAACAAAACAAAAAAACCCAAACAACAACAACAACAAAAACTTTTCAGTGGCTTTTCAAAACTTTTTATGACAGCTGCTGTCTGAGACTATTTTTAAAAATGTATTTTATGTAGCAAATAGCCATGGAAAATAAAGATTAAGATAGTACAGAGGCAAATTACTTTTCTAATCAGGAAAATAAAGTTAATGTCTCCCTTAGGGACAAGGTTTTGGCAGGTATGTTAGCAGTTTCTTTATAAGATCGGGGTTGCCTAAGCTTAGAGTTCCTCAGCCAAACTGTGTGTACAAATCCCCATGGACTAATCTGCATTTCCAACATGGAACTTACGGGAGAAGGGGAACAACACAATCCTTTAACTCATGTTACTGCTGTATAATACATAATAGAATCCTTAGTCTTTGACAGAAGTTTCCTGTGTATTCTTCCAGCACCTATGAAACTGTAGTAGGCTACCTTGCAAGTAGAATAAAGTTGCATATTCTTCAAATTTTTGATACAGTACTGTTGTATTTTATGTAGAAATAATATTCACTAAGTTATGAGGTTGTTTTGTGATTTGATATTAGGTTGGAATTAAAACAACTTTGTAAAGTACTCTATAAAATAGATTCATCATTTATTGATAAAATGTTATAAAATGTAAATGATTAAATTTATTAAAATAATAAAGTATGTTTATAATTTACATTAAAGATGATAACAGTATAATTTATTTATTATGTATAGTTATTAAAAAGAGTATGCCCTAACTTTGGTATCAGATTAAAGTCATTTTTCTAATATCTTCTCTTTTACAAAATTATTAGAACTGACTTTTGAGGGACACACTTGTAACTTAGATCAAGGCAATAGTCTTATATAACATTATACATTTTGTTGCTACTGCTGCTCAAATTTATCTAACTTTATATTGTCACTTAGTCACAAAACTCAAACTAAAAGGATACGTATTATAATTCTCAGCCACATACTAAAATGTTGAATATTTTAAAACATCATTTAAAACAGAAAACAGTATGTTCTAAAATGTATAATGTTTCTCTGCTATTTTGGAATAAAAATGTGTTTTACTTCCTCTATAGAAACATAGTATTTATCATATCCACAATTCTAGGAATGATATTTGAATTGATAATTATATCTATCTCTATTTTTCCTGTTCCATAGTTATATTATACAAACTGGAGCTCAATTTCATTGTTTACAATATTTTTTGTAAGAAGGCATTAAATATCATCTCCATAATATAAACGAGACATCACCAAAACTCTCATCTCTGAATGACATTATTTAAAATGTCATTTATGACAAAACCATTTTACATATGAATAAAATACTTGTATAAGAATGTTGGTTATAATGTATAAAGACTACTATTACTTTAAATTCATACAATTATGAACTATCTGAGGTTTACAATTCATCTAACAATGTAAGCAATTAAATGTGAGCCACTAACTTGCTGCTTGATAAATGTAAGTCAATTTGACCTGCTAAAGGCTGTAAACCTGGAGAGTAGTAGCGAAATAAGAACATTAGGGTTATTTGATTTAAATGCAATAAAGTTTTCTTTCTTTTAAATCTGTGTTTATTCATAATACCTTATTTATATGAAGAGAATAAAATACATCGACAAAGTATTGTTCTATTATTAAATAATTTGTTGTTCCTTTGTCTTCACATCATGGAGATAGAGTAAAATAATTAGATGGACTACTTACAAAATTGTCTAGGAAAAGCCTATTATGTTTAGGCTTTCTTTTTTTTTTTTTTTTTGTCTTTTTGTTTGTTTGTTTGTTTTGTTTTGATTTTTTGAGATACAGCCTGGCTTTGTTGCCCAGGCTGGAGTGCAGTGGCACGATCTCGGCTCACTGCAACCTCCACCTCCTGAGTTCAAGTGATTCTCATGCTTCAGCCTCCCAAGTAGCTGGAATTACAGGCGCATGCCACCATGCACAGCTAATTTTTGTATTTTTAGTAGAGACGGAGCTTCACCACGTTGGCCAGCCTGGTTTTGAACTCTTAACCACAAATGATCGGACTGCCTTGGGCTCCCAAAGATGATAGAAATGAGCCACTGCACCCAGCCTTTTTTGTCCTTAATAGAATATGGCAGAATGTTGACACTGTCACATCAGTCTCAGAACCTTAGTCACTGAAAGATAGTCTTTGTTTTAAAAGAGCATTCTTTTGCAATTGTGTATTTTGCTGCTGATTTTATATATTTGATTGAGATATGAGCTAGCCAGAGGATCATAATTTCTCTCATTTGGATCTTAAATAATTTTCACAGTACATATTTAAATTATACAATTAAAGAACATTTTGTTTGTCTATCATTTGCTGTGGTGTTTAAGATTGTGTATTTCCCACATTTTTCTCAATACCTTATTTTGCACTTCAAATTGACTCTGTGAAATTAAATCAAGGGGATACTTACATTTTATAATATCTATTGCTGTGTGATATTTAGATGTCAAATAATAATGATAATAGGCACTGTGACTTTTGGACATTGTGAACTGCTTTAGCAAAAAGAA
Source organism: Macaca nemestrina (assembly GCF_043159975.1). Lineage (NCBI taxonomy): Eukaryota > Metazoa > Chordata > Mammalia > Primates > Cercopithecidae > Macaca > Macaca nemestrina. Next base: position 126,757,908 of record NC_092127.1, on the reverse strand, counting down.
AAATTACTTCACTATTACATCTCTTAAGTATTTAAGGAAATTTAGAATTTTTTTGTATCTCAATTTTCTTGTTTAATTTGGGGGAACATAGGTTAGTTAAAATTGAGTAAATAAAAAAAGTTTAAAAATTAAAACAACACTTTAATCTTCTATGATTTATAAATATACCAAGGAACTTGTCATGTAAGTACATAAAATTAATTGAAAATAGCAGACATTTGACCTAATGAAAAGCTACATTCATCATACTCTATTGATACAGATAGAAACATATAGATGAATAAATACATATATTTAAATATATAATGTGTTTGCATGTGTGTGTATTACACACTAGGTTCAACTGGGTGTGTTATAATGTGCAGGAAATTTGATGGAGGTGCTAGCGCTTCAAATTGTTATTCCTTCAGTTTTTTTTTTTTAAATTAAATTTAAATTAAATTAAATTTTACTCTACACATGTGCAGAATGTGCAGGTTTGTTACATAGATATACATGTACCATGGTGGTTTGCTGTACCCATCAAATTCCCATCTAGGTTTTAAGCCCCACATGTATTTATTATTTGTCCTAATACTCTTCCTCCCCTTGCCTCCCATCCTCCTGACAGACCCAGGTGTGTGATGTTTCCCTCCCTGTGTCCATGTGTTCTCATTGTTCACCTCCTACTTATGAGTGAAAACATGCAGTGTTTGGTTTTCTGTTCATGTATTAGTTTGCTAAGAATAATGGTTTCCAGCTTCATCCATGTCCCTGAAAAGGACATGAACTTATTCTTTTATATGGCTGCATAATATTCTCTGGTGTATATGTGTCATATTTTCTTTATCCAGTCTGTCATTGATGGGCATTTGGGTTGGTTCCAAGTCTTGGCTATTGTAAATAGTGCTGCAATAAACATATGTGTGCATATGTCTGTATAGGAGAATGATTTATAATCCTTTGGGTATATACCAGTAATGGGATTACTGGGTCAAGTGGTATTTCTGGTTTTAGATCCTTGAGGAATGACTGCACTGTTTTCCACAATGGTTGAACTAATTTACACCCCCATCAACAGTGTAAAAACTTTCCTATTTCTCCACATCTTCGCCAGCATCTATTGTTTCCTGACTTTCTAATAATTGTCATTCTAACTGGCATGAGAGGGTATCTCATTGTGGTTTTGATTTGCATTTCTCTATTGACCAGTAAAGATGAGCTTTTTTTCATATGTTTGTTGGCTGCATAAATGTCTTCTTTTGATAAGTGTCTGTTCATATCCTTTACTCACTTTTTAATGGGGTAGTTTGCTTTTTCTTGTAAATTTGATTAAGTTCTTTGTAGATTCTGGATATTAGACCTTTGTCAGATGGACAGATTGCAAAAATTTTCTCCCATTCTGTAGGTTGCCTGTTCACTCTGATGATAGTTACTTTTCCTGTGCAGAAGCTCTTTAGTTTGATTAGATCTCATTTGTCAAATTTGGCTCTCTTTGCAAATGCTTTTTGTGTTTTAGTCATGAAGCTTTTGCCCATGCCTATGTTCTGAATGACATTGCTTAGATTTTCTTCGAGAGTTTTTTATGGTTTTAGGTTTTATGTTTAAGTCTTTAATCCATCTTGAGTTAATTTTTGTATAAGGTGTAAGGAAAGGGTCCAGTTTCAGTTTTCTGCATATGGCTAGACAGTTTTCCCAGCACCATTTATTAAATAAGGAATCCTTTCTCCATTGCTTTTTTGTCAGGTTTTTCAAAGATCAGATCAGTGTAGATGTATGGTGTTATTTCTGAGGCCCCTGTTCTGTTCCATTGGTCTATATATCTGTTTTGGTACCATGCTGTTTTGATTACTGTAGCCTTGTAATATAGTTTGAAGTCAAGTTGTGTGATGCCTCTAGCTTATTCTTTCAGTTTTTATGTTGTCCATGATATCATTACAATCCCTAGGTGGATGATAAATGTACACAGAAAATTTATAAAACTTACATGTTTATTATTGATTACAGAAAAAATATATAAATTCAATAATTATTTTTTAAACATGCATACTGGTATATTTTGGTCAATGTTGGGAATATGGTTTATTTAAAATTTTACAAGGAATTACCAACAGTAAACTACCTACGTTTATGCTATATTCATATTCATATATATGACGCAAGAATATTCCAACTCAAAAAAATTGTCAGCAGCACTTATTTACTCTCTATTTCCTACACAAGTTCAACATCCACCAAGTCCATGATTTTGCATATTTCCCATTTTCAACACCAGCTGGAAGCCAGAGAGTTTCAAGCATGTCAGTCTGTGATATGGGAATGAGCAAGGTAAAGCTGGTTTGTATTCCCAGTTCCTGGTAGTGGCAGCTGTATCAAATACTTCTTCCAATACCTCCTGTGAAGAAAAGGAGTTTATTGTCCGTAGCGATTTGTTTTAAACTCATTCTATTTTATCAGAGAGTTAAAGAAAAAAAAAGAGATTAGTTGCCTCTGGCAGTATTTACAACATAAATGTGTTAAAATGAATACCCTGCTTCCTACCTGTGTGCATAATACTGGATACAGTTATGGAAAATGTGTTGATATCAAGCAGAGGCCTACAAAATACATCTAAGATTATTTTAATCAAATATTAATAAATTTTCTTCATTTAAAAGTCATCTATTCAGATCAAATGTTCTACCACAAAACATGATAAAATAAGCGTAAAGTAAGACTTTCACTGACAAATAGGTCAAGTAGTCACTCTAGGGATGTTGAAGGTGAAATAAAGCAAATGTGGCTACAACAGGAGTTAGGGGGAGAAAGTGGAGAAGAGGAAGAGAAGAATAATTGGTAATGAGCTCATCATGCAAAAACAAATTGCAGTGCATTTGTGGTTATCATAACAAAAAAGGGAAACCTTTGAATGATTCCAGTGACATAATTAGATTAATTTTTGGAAATATAGATTTTGGCTTCTGATAACAGAAGTTACTAGAATAAGGTCAGAGTGCTAGGAAATCTATTGCAAAATTATCTATCTATCGTATACTGTATAAATGTGTGTGGGGTGTTATAAATATGAAATAACAGGTAGGCAAATGGATAGAATATAGTTATGGATATTAACTTATTGTTCTAGATTGACAGGATGAAATACAAAGATTATCTAAACAAATGCAGTTTATTCCATGTTATTACATGAACTGGAAATATAGATAAGAAAGAGGTCGTGTTGGCCTTTAGATGCCTGCTAGAATGTCAGGAAATAGTCTTCTAGGAGATAGGGATTTAGTGATTATTTTATGTGTGAGCATAAAATGCTAGATTTTATGTTTTAAAAAGATTAATAGATTTGAAGCAACATTTGAAGCAAAGAAACCAGTATGAAGGCGACTGACAAGGTTTGAGTGAGAGATGACACAGGCTAAGATAATAATGAGTATGGAGGTATCCTAAGGTATATCTAATTGAAACTGAGAAACAAAAATAATGCAATTTCTCCAGAAGCTAACTAGGGAATGTTTTAGCTACAGAAAAGTTTTATATTTGTAACATTGTAAATGCATAACACTTTATGATACATTTGTAAGATTTTAAGTGCACAACTCTTCAAAACCCAGATTTTAAGATTGGTATGCAATTACAATACAAAAATAAAGTATATATTTTCACAGAACTAATAGGTTACAAAACTTATGCTTCAGATGTGCAAAATATATTTTTAAATGCATAACTTACAGAATTAATACTAGGATGTAATATCTGAGAGGAAATGCAGGAATGATATGAAGCTCACTTATTTTTCCCCAGAACAGACATAAATTGCACTTGCCCTTTTATTGATGCAGACACTGATAAAGGCAAATCGTATTAGCAGGACTAGTGATTTGGAGTGTCTGAAACTAACAGATGCAGAATGTACTGAGCAATTCTCCATGTGATGATTAAAAATTCAGTAAAGTAATATGCCTGTCACATTTAAAAGAAGGCAGTATTTAAGATAAACAGATTTACATGCGTATCTGTAGTATTTTTCTTCTCTTAAAGAAGGACTGGAGCCACAGAATCTTCACATTAAAGTAAATACATTTCAGTGAAAATTCACACTATGACCATAAACCAAACTTTTGACCTACATGCCAACTTGTGTAGCTTTTGGAAAGTCTGTGGTGCTTAAATAGGCAAAATATAATTAGAATGCTGAAAAATATCCAATTTAATTAGCCCAAAAATTTGGAACTGCTAACTTCAATTAGGTTTTTCAATATAATTTTATCTGATATGAAAAGTTCTGGGAATCACACTTTAACTGGAACATAAAACAAAGTTTAAAGTTTTTCTAAACTGATGAAAGTGCAGAATGTGGTCATATAATAAAGCTGAGAAAAACTTCACTATTTTTTTTTGCAAATAAGAGATTCTGTAGTTGTTTTCAAATATACAAATATTAGCCACTTGGCTAAGATATTCAATTTACTCTCTATCAATTTAAAGTACTAGTATTAAATGGAAAGTTTCAGGATGACTTTAGTTAAAAATAAGCAAAAAGTTTCAAAATCTCAGTGATATCCAAGTATGGAGCTATTATCAGCAAGAGACTGAATTTCAACCACGTAATGATTATGATTATTAAAAGAACCAATCTACTCTTTTTTAATCACTTCATTCAAATAAGTGGAAGACCATGTGTCTGAAAACATAGGCTTGAATTTTTAATTACCCCTGGATAATGCAATTGTGAAAAATATGGGATATTTTTATCAGGTAAAAGGCTGAGTCTAGAAATTTCCTTACTTTCAGGAATAATTATTTTACTTTGGGTGTCTAGAAATCAATTTGTATTTGGCAATAGAACTACTACTGACTTCCTGGATTTGATGCAATACATTTCAAATAAAGGGCATAGGGATTCTTCTGGTTACCGAAGTTTTGACAATGAATGCAATGTTTATAAAAAGTATTAGAGAGTTTATTCTCAAATATGGTTAATCTTATTAGGAAGCTAAAAATCAAATATGGTTTCCCTCTCTTAAGCATTTTTTGTTGTTTAGAGGACTGCAGCTCATTTGTGAATGAGACGAGGGCAGTGCTGGGCTAAAACCCCTCAATTATACTTCTCTTTACTTCATTTATACTGACCAGAGATCTTTAACATTAACTCTAATCATGAACATTTTTATGTCTTTGCATTTTAAGTAATACTATGTTTCTTTTCTATACAGAAAAACAAAACAACTAGGTATACAAAGGCACACAGATTTTATATATTTTTTTTTCTGTAATAATATACTGCAATTTGTAAAATAAACTTTTTTGTTAACGGCATTCAATGTTCCTGTTACAGGGTGTGTGCCTAACAAACAATTATGGAATATATAAATATTGTATAGTACACATTGTCTCATGGTAGTTTTTGTGAAAATTGTTGAATTTAATTACATTTATGTAAGGTATTAAAAAACTTACTGTAACCAATAAAATTTAGTCCAAAAATTATTAAACTCATAAAACATTTATAAGATTTAAAGATTAATAAAAATGAAATTCTATGATGTGGGATATTATCAGAAATGACTCTTTGAAAGATCATCAAATCTTTTCTAATTGTATTTATTTTAATGTAATTATTATAAATGATAAAATAAAATAAATTATAATATACAACCGAACTATGGTTTTGTTTCAGCTTTATAAATGTAAAAATTAGATTTTGTTTTTATAAAAAAGGACTCATTTGAAAAGTTCACATAAATAAACATGTATTTATGTATATATAGCATTTGAACTGCCCAAATGTGGGTACAACTTACACATTTATCAGCTACATGTTTTAATAAACTCAATTTTGGGTCAAAGATTCACTGACATCACTTTGTGAAGGAAAATATTTCACTAATTAGCCGGGCGCGGTGGCTCAAGCCTGTAATCCCAGCACTTTGGGAGGCCGAGACGGGCGGATCACGACGTCAGGAGATCGAGACCATCCTGTCTAACACGGTGAAACCCCGTCTCTACTAAAAAACACAAAAAACTAGCCGGGCGAGGTGGCGGGCGTCTGTAGTCCCAGCTACTCGGGAGGCTGAGGCAGGAGAATGGCCTGAACCCAGGAGGCGGAGCTTGCAGTGAGCTGAGATCCGGCCACTGCACTCCACCCTGGGTGACAGCGCGAGACTCTGTCTCAAAAAAAAAAAAAAAAAAAAAAAAAAAAAAAAAAAAATTTCACTAATGAAAGATATTACCTACTGTAATCTTTTATAAGGGTCTTTTGAATCTCTTCACTATTAGGTGAAGAATAGTGAGAAAATACACACACATGAAATGCTTAAAGCAAAGCATGTCATGAGGTAGCCATCTACAAAATAAAGTCAATTAGTTTTTAAATTGTCAATTAGTATTTTAAATAAATTAGACTTTTAAATAAAGTCAATTAGTGTTTTAAAAATAAAGTCAATTAGTTTTTAAATGCTTGCCTCTTGTGTAATTTTAATAACATTATTGTTCCTTGATTAAAAAATATATTTTTAAATAGATTTTAATTTTTAGAGCAGTTTTAAGATCATGTCAAAATTGAGTAGAAGAAAGTATGGAATTCTCACATACCCCCTTCCTCCACATAAGCACAGCCTTCTAATATCTTGCACCAAAATGGTATTTGTTACAGTCAATGAGCCTATATTGACATGTTATTATCACTCAAATAACACAGTATACTAGAGTTCACTCATGGTAGAAAGCATGCTGTGAGTTTTAACCAAAATAGAAGTGAATATATCCACCATTATACTTTCATACAGAAGAGATTCACTGCCCTAAAAATCCTTTGTAATCTGCGTATTCATCCCTTCCTCCCTTCAACTCCTGAAAATCACTGATCTTTTTTATTGTCTCCAGGGTTTTACCTCACACAAATTTTCATATACTTGGAATCATAGGTTATGCAGACTTTCAAGATTGGCTTTTTCACTTAGTAACGTCTTTTTTCACTTAGTAATATGCATTTAAGTTTTTTGTATGTATTTTCATTACTTTATAGCTACTATATTGTTATTGCTGAATAATATTCTGTTTTGTGGTTATATACTAATTTGAACATTCACCTATTGAAAGACATTTTGATTACTTTCAAGTGTTAGTAATTATGAATAAAACTGCTATAAACATCTTTGTGCAGGTTTGTTGTGGCCATCAGTTTTAAATAACTTTGGGTAACTTCCAAGGTTCACAATTGGTGGATCATATGCTAAGAGTATGTTTAGATTGGTAGAAACTGTCAATCTTTATTTCAAACTGGCTGTATAGTTTTGCACTCTCACCAGCAATGAATGAGAGTTCTTGTTACTCCATCCCTTTGCCAACATTTTTCCTTATTATTATTACAGATTTTGGCCTTTCTAATGTGTGTAGTGGTACCTCATTATTGTTTTAATTTTCATTTCCCTGAGACTCCGATGTGGTACAGCTTTCATATGCTTACTTGGAATCTAAATATTTTCTATAGTGAGATATCAATTAAGTTCATAGGCCCCCCCTTTTTTTTAAATCTGGTTCTTAAATTTTCCTATTATTTAGTTGTAAGAAATCATTGCATATATTATATAATAGACTTTTATCAGATGTGTGTTTTGCAAATATTTTCTCTCAGTCTGGCTTGTCTTCTCATACTGTTGATAGACTTAAGTTCTAAATCTTCTCTTTCTTAACTTGGGGGATTAATATGGTTCAGTAATAATGTGTTACCCAGTGCGCTGATTAATGTTTTTCTTTTCATAGAAAGAGTTGAGGAAGACTAAATGAAAATAGGTAACAAACTAAAGGCCAAGATGTCTGTGTACTATACAGTTCAAGGGATAATATTTACATAAACTCTTATTTTAGAGGTCTGTGGCATGCTACACAGATCCCTGAACCTGTGTAGTATAGTTTCACATAAATCAATCCTCTACCTGTTTCATGAATTCTACTATAAAATACCTTGCCTACATAATGTGAGAGATTAAGTTTTCAATATAATAGCTATTGTAGTAACCATGTGAACATATTTGATCTTCAATTTTAAAAGGGATTAGGGAGGAAGTTAAAATGTAAACATTGTGGTAAATTCTATAATCAAATAAAAAACAGACAAATAGAGGGAAAAAATGTCTAGAATACCATAAAAGTAAATAAAAATTTTGGGAGAAGCATACAAAGATGAAATAAATAATGTACATATCACAAAGTACAACATAGACGTGCAAAACATATTGATATATGAAGCCTGGAAAATGACTGTGAGCTTAAAACTTTGAAGACAATTATTTAGAATTTATAGCCCAGCCTTTAATAGTGATAGTGTCAAAATAAAACTTTGAAGTATCTTTTATGCTTGGTGAATATGATAAAAAATACCAATTTTGAAATAAATTTATGACTATGCAGCATTTCTGATATATCTTCCCATTTAATGTTTCCTTGGATTCAATGTTATTTTAAAAACTCTCAACTAAAGGCCCATAAATTGATAAAAATGTCAAATGTTTTTCTGAACAAACATTTCTAAAAAGAAAATTTATATTTTGGATACAATCATTTACTTTTCAAAGTTATATTGTTATTTTGCATAAATAGTGTAAATCTTAATCCTCTTGAGTATCTGTTGCCTTCCATGCTCACTTTGGTTTTACTTATGTCTATTTCTAAAATATATTATTATAAAATCAAGTTTATAGTTTGATTTTGTAATAATCTAAATATTAAAGCTTTAGATTGCCCTAATACAATGTATTTTTATGAGTAATTAACAAAGTGAAAATATTTTAAAATGAATTAAGCTTTTATTTAATAACTGTAAACCAAAAAAGAAAGTGAATTACTTAAATATATATTTTATTCTTTCCCCAAATAAGATCTACTTGTCCGAATATTGTGATGTGAGGACAATTTAGTTAACAAGGCAATATTGAAATTCTTTTCTTTTTTTTAATAATGTACATTTTATGCAATTCCAAGTGAAACATTTAATCAAAACCTGGCTGATGATTTTTGGTAGAAGGTCAAAGAACAGGAATTAAGTTTCCTAAAACAGGGTGCCTTTTAAAAGTTCTATGACCTTAAGCTATTATTCACGATATATTAAGAAATGAAAATTCTATGATGTCATCTAATCTATTGAAATTATTTTTTATGTTTGACCATGTTATCAAATTTTGAGTAGCATATAGGTACTAAGTGGGGTGTGTGTGTGTGTGTGTGTGTGTATATATATATTTATATTTATATATATACTAAATATATATATATTTATATATATACACTTATATATATACTAAGTGGTGTATATGTATATAAAAAAATATATATATATATTTTTTTGAGACGGAATTTCACTCTGGTTGCCTAGGCTGGAGTTCAGTGGTGCAATCTCGGCTCACTGCAACCTCCGCCTCCTGGGTTCAAGCAATTCTCCTGCCTTAACCTCCTGAGTAGCTGAGATTGCAGGCACTTGCCACCATGCCTGGCTAATTTTTTGTTTAGTAGAGACAGGGTTTCACCAGGTTGGCCAGGCTGGTCTCGAACTCCTGACCTCAGGGTATCTCCCACCTTGGCCTCCCAAAGAGCTGGGATTACAGGCGTGAGCCACCACACCCGGTCAATGGTAATTTTTAATTTGTTCTGTTGTGTACTTCTTTCTAAGTAAAGTTTATGCCAGTATACTTAGAACATGGGCAGTCAGCTGGCATACACAGACATTAAAAAGTTAAACCTTACTGACAAAACAGTTTTGCTTCATTAAATATGATTGATAAAATTACTTTATTAATAATTTTATGATTATAAGGTCTTAATGTCAGTAATAAGGTAAAGGCTTTTTACAAGGTTTCCCACTATTTCTCCAATATATTTATTTTATTTTCACCTGCTAGGTGAAAATAAAAAACGTGACTACAATGGATGCATAGTAGAGGAAGATGCAAGGAAAGGGAGATTTCTTGTGTAATGATACAGTTGTTCTTTCTTCATTTATTTGATTCTGAAGTAATAAGCTTTTCTTTATTGGTAATTTATACATTGGTCTAAATACTGTTCCATTGTACTGTCCCTCTGCCCTTTGCTTGGTGGAACATTGTTAGATAATGGGCAAAATAGTTTAGTGGTTTAGACTGAAATATGGACTCTAGATCCAGTGTCCTGAGTATACATGCCAGCTCTGTGACTTGTCACTGTGAATTTTTGGGCAATGAACCACTTTGTGCCTCAGTTTCATCAGAATGATACATTTTTCATAAGACTCTTGTAAGGATTAAATATGCCCATCCCAGCCAGAGTAGGTGTTATATTATCTGTTTGCAATCATCATCACACCATCATCATGTCATCATCATCATCATTATCATCATATTAATTTCACACATCCTAAGATATTAAAAAAATGAAAATAAAAAAATGAAAAAAATACTTGATAACAATCAAACACACTGGAACATAATTTGAGTAATGGTACTATGCCATGATTAGAACACATATACCTAACAGAAGTTATACAATCTTTCAAAACTTTTTTGAGGTAAATCTTATATGCCATAATGTTACACATCTTGAGTGAATAATTTGATAAAGTTTGATTATGCATAAAGTTTTAAAACTACCATCACAATCAAGTTGCAGAACATCCCATTATTTTGAAGTGTTCCTTCATTCCCTTTGTGTCATTCTTCAACCAGCCCAAGCAACAATGGTCAAGAAATAATTCCATATAAATTTGATTATAACATGTGTAGTATTGTGTCATTCTTCTCTTTCCTAGTATAATAATTGATAGATTCATATTTTTTGTTACAATATATTCATTATGAGTACTAAAAAGTTTCCAGTTATATGCATAAACCATTTTTTGTTTACCATTCTTGAGTTGATCAACATTAGGCTTTACAGTTTGGAGCTATTCTTTTCCTAGTATCTGTAAGGATATGTATTCATTTAATTGGGTGGATATATAGAAATAAAATGTCCAGATTATATTGTAGGGTGTGTTTAACCTTGTGAAAATTTGACAAACTGTTTTCCACTGTGTCTCCAATATTTTGCATTTATCCAGCAATGAATAAGAGTGTTTAGTTGATTAAATCCTTACCAATCATTTGAAATAGCAGTTCTATTTGAATTCTGATATATGTGTTTCAATATATCATTGTGGATATACATATATGTCATTTTCTATTGACCAGTAAGATCCAAATTTCAAGTGCTTATTTTCCTTTAGATATTCTCTTTAGTGAGGTATTTGTTCAAATATTTTACTAGTTCTGTTTGCAGTTTGTGCTCTCTATCATTTTACACTTTCAACAATAATAATATTCTCAGTATGATAGCTTACAAAAGGTCTTAAGAACGGTAATGTCCTCCAATTTGTTCTTCAACATTTTCTTGTGTATGCTTTTCTCCTTATATTTCCATACAAATTTTTAAAAGTCTGTTTATAACAAAAAATGCTGAGATTTTATTGCAATGCTTTGAATCTATTATCTTTTAAGAAAAAAATAACTGCTGTATAATATTGAGTGTTTCATAACATGAGCATATCAATACTTCCATTTGTTTTGTTCTATGTTGATTTAAGTTAATAACGTATCTTTAGTTGTACAATAAGGCACACCAAAATGTACTGTCTTAAAATTATCACAATATATTTAGCCTATGTGTCAGAGACGTGTAGTCTTGACTGGGTTTACTCAGGCATTTGGGGTCAGCTAGTAAAAGATCTGTGGACCTGTTGACCTAAAATGGCCTCACCCGGATGTCATGTCTTTGATATACCTTTTCTTATGTTCCAGCACACTAACTCAAGCTTCTTCACATGGCATTTTCAGTCCAAGAGATACAGCAGATGTGTGCAAAAACTATTAATCACTATGTTTAGAAGAAACACTGTCACGTATAGTTCATCGAATTATCAAAATAAGGCCATTCCTGGTTGAAGAAGGAAGGAAGTAGATGCTACCTCTTGATGACAGAAGATGTAAATTACATTGCAAAGGACATGGATTTAAAGAAGGAAATAGTTACGACTACTTTTCCAACTGTATACTACACTTTATAATGTTAGAATTTTTAGTACTTTAAGATCATCTTTCCTCTTTTCATCTTTCAGGTAATTGCCATCTATTTTATTTCTACATTTATTTAACCCTAAAAGGCTTTACAATGATTGTTTAGAATCATCAACATTCATGTAGTTCATAGAAGTTTTATTTTAGTTGCTCTGTGTTTATTTCTATGCTCTCTTTGTTTTGTTTTGTTTGCTTTCCATTTTGTTTACAAATTTATTTTAGAATGTTGTTAGTACAAATCTAAAATGAAGACCTCTCTCACTTATGTTAAGCCTAAGAAATCTTTTGCCTTCATTTTTAATGTTAGTTTAACAGGATAAAAGTTGTAATTATTTTCCCTTATAATTTAAAATTCTCAATATTTTTTAAATTAATTTACTTCTGTCGACAAGTCAGATTCAATTCTTTTTCTTTTTTTTTTTTAAGAATTTTTAAATAAAATCACAGTAATGTGTTGCTTAACAATGAGGACATGTACTGATAAATGTGTCCTTCAGTGATTGTGTGTTGTGGGAACATCATAGAGTGCACTTACACAAACTTAGATGGTAGAGTCTACTATACAACTAGGTTACATGGGATAACTTCTTGCTCCTAGGCTGCAAATCTGTATTACATGTCACTGTACTCAATACTGTAGGCAATTGTAACACAGAAGTAAATATTTATGTATCTAAACATAGAAAAGGCACAGTAAATATTCAGTATTCTAATCTTACGGGAATACTGTAGTATATGTGGTCTGTTGCTAACTGAAACATCCTGTGGTTCAAGACTGTATTAAAAATTTGGATTAAATGGGATGTGGATAATTACAGTATTAAGAAATCAATCATTCATAAAGTCACTTATTCTGAGTTACTGTCAACAGAGAAATTTGTGTATTAACTACTTAATAATAAAAAAATTATAAATATAAAAAATTCAAGTCAATTTTATTGAGGTATAATTTACATATTAAGATGCACTCGTTTTACATGTACATTTGAAAACTTTTCACTTATTTACATCTTTAAGCAATATAATTGTGAGATTATCAATATAGGGAATTTTTACATCATCCTCAAATGTTACCTCTGTCCTTACTCTGAATTAATTTTCCATTCATCCCTGGTCCTAGGCATCCATTGATGTGCTGTCACAATATAATTGTCTTTTCCATATTTTAATATAATTGAAGTAATATATTGTATACTCTTTTATGTCTAGTTTATTTCACACAGCATAGAAATGTTGAAATACATTTATGTGCTACCTGTTTCATAGGTTGTTTACTATTGCTGAGTAGTATTCAATTTTATGGGTATACTATGATTTTTTTATTCATTCCCCTGTTAGTGGTCATTTTAATTATTTTTAGATTTTGGTTAATTTAAGTAAAGCTACAGTACTAGGACATTTTGCATACATATTTTTATGTAGAAATATGTTTTTATTTCTCTTACATAATATTTAAGAGCGAAGTGCTGAGTGTTGTGGTACAGTTTAACTTTATAAGACATTTGTGTTAAATTGAGTCAAATTATTTGTCTGCCTTTATAGAGAAAACCTTATGGGGTCTCTTCTTAAGTTTGTTAATATAGTAAAATACAATAATTGAATGTCAAATGATAAATATTCAACCCCTTGGCCCATGATGTATTGTCCTTTTTATACATTGCGGTGATAGAGAGAAATTCTCTCCAACTGATTAGGGGGTGGGACAAAGAGGGAAATAACTGCGAGCTTTTCCTGGGAACACAGAGAATTCTCCCTGATCACCCTCAAGTACATCAGGTCTGAGTATCTAAGAGTCTTCGAAAGGGTCAGTGCATAATTGGACATTAGGTGCCCTTAAGTGGTGAACTGGCTGTAATGATCACAGCCAGGGAATGCAACAGTCAGTTCCCTTGAAATTTTTTGAAAGCCCTTTGAAGAAGGCTGGGTAGAAACAAAGAGAGGCTGTGAAGATCAGAAAAAAATAACAAATTATTCATTGAGAAGACTCATCAACAAACATCCATAAGCATAAAGAACATTCAGGAAAATATGACCTCACCAAATAAAGACTAAATAAGGCCCTAGTGAGTGACACTGGAGTGATGTAGATGTGCGACCTCTCAAGAAATTTTAAAATAGAAATCTTGAAGGTAAAAAATATGATTCATGAACTGAAAAATGCATCAGTGTCTCAACTGCACAATTAATCAAGAGAAAGGAAGTGCCAGTGAGCTCTAACACAGGTTATTTTAAAATATGCAGTCAGAGGAGAGGAAAAAAAAGAAAAGAATAAAAAAAAATGAACAATGGGTGATTGAGAAAATAGACTCAGCTGGTCAAATATAAGTCCTTGTTGTTAAAGTTGGGGCAGAGAGATAGGAATAGAAAGTTTATTCAAAGAAACAATAACAGAGAACTTTTTAATCCTAGAGAAATCATTAATATCAAGCTACAAATAGCTCAAAAATCCCAGAGCAAATTCAACTCAAATAAGACGACTCAAAAGCATATAATATATTAAACTTACAGGGGTCAATGACAAAAAGAATGTTCTAAAAGCAGCATAGAGAAGAAGAAAAGAACATTGAAAGGAGCTCTGATACATCTGACAACAGACTTCGCAGCAGAAACTTTACAGGCCAGAAGGGAATGGGATAACACATTCAAAGTGCTGATGAAAAATAAATAAATAAATAAATAAATAAAAATAAAAATAACTTCTAAAAGCTTTACTGTAACAAGAAAAACTATCTTTCAACATAAGTAAAGATTTTCCCAAACAAACAAAAGCTGAGTAAATTTATCACCATCAGGTCTCTCTTATAAGAAACGCTAAAGGGAGTTCTTCAGTCTGAAAAGATAAAAGATGCTTACATAAAGCAAGACGCTATCTTCATCATCATTATCTGTAAAACTCACTGGTCAGAGTAAGTACACAAATTTAGAATACTCTGATGTTGCAATGATAAAGCACAATTACTTTAGCCTGGTACTTCAGTATCTTTAGTATGAGGACTAAAAGAAAACACCATAAAAATAATAATAACTATAGCAATTTCTTAAGAGATAGATATAAAAGATATAAATTTATACACCAAAATTCAAAATACAAAGGATATGGAATTAAAGTGTAAAGTGTTATAGTTTAGTTTTTTCTTTGTTTGTTTCTCTTAATTGTGATCAAAATTAACTTATCAGCAGTTTCCAATAACTTGTTATAACTACAGCATTTTTCTTTGGAAACCTGATGGTAACCACAAAGGAAAAACTTATGATAGATCCACTAAAAATAAAAAGCAAGAAATTAAAACATACTACCAGAGAAAGTATCTTGACTATAACAGAAGAGAGTAATAAAGGAAGAGATAAGTTACCAAGTAACCAGAAAACAAGTGTCAGACGTTGTTTTTACTATTGTTCCTTTGAAGTCTTCACTGTTTGAAATATTTTCTTTTTTTAAAAAAAGTTGTATAACTGATTTTACCAGTTGTAGCTTTATTTTATTTTATTTTATTTATTTATTTATTTATTTATTTATTTATTTATTTATTTATTTATTTTCAGACGGAGTCTCTCTCTGTCGCCCAGGCTGGAGTGCAGTGGCACGATCTCTGCTCACTGCAAGCTCCGCCACCTCCCAGGTTAACGCTATTCTCCTGCCTCAGCCTCCCTAGAAGCTGGAACTACAGGCACCCGCCACCACGCCTGGCTGTTTTTTTTTTTTTTTTGTATTTTCAGTAGAGATGGGGTTTCACTATGTTCTCCAGGATGGTCTCTATCTCCTGACCTTGTGATCCTCCCACCTTGGCCTCCCAAAGTGCTGGGATTACAGGCGTGAGCCACCGTGCCCGGCCAGCTTTCTTTTATTTTTTAAAATATCACTAGAAACTGTTTCCATCATAATACCTTCTATCACTTTAATGTCCCATTTTTATTTGTTTTACCTCTGACACTCCAATTAAATGTTTTAGTTATTTTCATTTTATTACACATGTATTTCATTTACTTTCTTTTTCACCTCTTTTGTGTTTCATATTATAATTTTTTGTTAAAAATTTTCCAGTTCATTAATCCTTTCTTTTGCTATATCTTATCTGCTGTTAAAAATGTCCAATGTATTTTTTAATTCTGATGTTTTGTTTTGTATTATTATGTTTTAAAAAATAGATTATATTTATTTTGTGATTTCTTCCATTTTTAATCTCAATTCTATTTCTTTCTATTTTATAACCTATTTCCTTAATATTGTTATTTATAACTCCAATCTTGATTATCTCTATGTTTGTTTCAATTGCTTCTTTTACACTAGATTGTGCCATATTTTAATGTCTGTTTGCATAACATAATATTTGTGTCAAATACTGAATATTACATATACAAGTTTAAAAGTCACCAAAAAACTTTATTTTTCCTTAAAAGAGTTTATTATTTTATTTATTAACTAAACTGGGAGAACGATTATCATAAACCAATAAAAAAGTAAGCAGAGTTCAAGCTGAGTGATATATTTGATAAGGCTTTATCTTTAGTTCTGTCCTAAAGCACATTATTACAGTGACGCTATTGTAAGCCTGATGTATCCCCTGTCCCATACCGATGTCTCCCTGACAGCGCTGAACTCAAAATTTTCTTTCTTCAGCAGTAAGATATAAGAAACACTTTATATTGCTCTTCAGAGGATTTTGGTTTAGATTTCCAGATTCTCGCTCTAGGCCTCTCTAGAATCTGGTAAATATTTGCTGCTTTAAAATTCTTCAGTCATTAATATTCTCAGCCCCTACAGTTTTTATTGCTTCAATAGCTTTATGATGCTATTTGCTCTAATAATTTCATATTATATGTCACTTAGCTATTATTTTGTTTTCTTAGTGGCGTATACTGTAGCCAGTAAGCTACTATCTTCTATACAAATAAAATGATCTCATAGGTAATATCCAATAGTTGGTTGATAGAGTTCAACCGATAAGATCTCTTTTTCTTATTATTCTTAATATTATTATTATTATTATCCTTTTTGACATATGTTTTCTTCCGTCTTCATGGTGAGTTTCAAGAGGAATAAATAAGCTCATTAGGCTCAGAACATCATCTGTAACAATCTTCTATAATGTTTAAGATTTAATTAAGAAAGTATAATTAATGAACAAGGTCACATTAAAGTAATGCTTCTGTTTACAACCTTACTCTTACTTGAGTGTTGAAAATTCCTAATGTAACTCACTCATCTAGCAGGAAATATTACATTAATCAAGTTTGTAATAATGGATGCTTAAAGATAAATGCTGATCAATAACATGGGTTTTGAAATAAGTTTTGATTGCAATGTCTTCTGAGGTCTGTTTCTGTGATTTAGTTAAAGCTAAGAGAAAAACCATTTTAGCCAACATCAGTCCTCTTGTCTTTGTAATATCGTCTGCATTTAGTATTAAAATTATTGATTATCAAAGCCAAACCAATTTTTTTAAAGTTATGATTGGAACTTAAGGAAAACTGTCAAGCCAACAAAAATGTCTTTGTTAGCACACAACATGCCTATCTTTTGATGATTCGTGTATTTCTAATTAATTTTAATGTTTATATAAAATAAATATAAAATATCTGCAACCCTTTAATAGCTATTACAATACATAAAAATATAATAGTTAAGTTTAGCTGGAAAAATGGATAACGTCTAGACACGTGTGTGGCAGTGAGTTTTAAGTTATTTCACATTCATAAAATAACTAAACATTATTTTTCATAAATAAATGAAAACTTTCATATATTTGTCATTAAAAATTTCACTTTTTCATAAATGAAAGTTTAGTCAAATATATTTTTAATGTTTATTACTTATAAAGGGAAAAGTGAGTGACTTACTACAACTTATCAAAAATGTTGCCCAAATCAGCTAAAAACATAATGCCAATTAGGAAACAGAAGACTATTTTGAAATTAAGTAATTAAATGAGTGTTTACTTACAAAAGGATAATTTATAATACAGAATAAAGAGAACACAGATAATAAATAGTGCACTAACTTTAATCTGGTAACAACTAAGCTGTCTCTGTTTTTTACCCTGATTGAACACAGGAAGGGAGAAGTTCCCAAAATCTGCACGTAGGGAGAATGTCAAGTAGAGCAGGATGCTTTGGAGGAGAGGTAATACTCTCTCAAGGGACAGAGTTCAGCTCAGGTTGTCAAAGGGAAGTAACAAGAAGGTTAAAAGTAACAACCTCACTCTTGCTGACACCATTACAAAAGACTACATACTGCCAAACTGGTCAGTTAGCTAGAGTTTGAGAACTTATTGATTTAAACCATGGAAATCAGTTTCCCAGTATGTATGGAGCAGTATGGAGAATGATGGAGTGTAGATCTGAAGAGGCAAACATAAGATATAAGAAAACAAATAAAAATAGTTCAAATCATCACAAAATGAGATATGGCATATCAACATTTTGCTTATTAAAATTTTATCACCATGTCATATACTACATTAAAATGTTTGTCACGAAAACCAAAAGAAATACAATTCTTCTGATAAAATAATGAAAAATATGTGATGTCAGCAGAATGGCCGACTAAAGGGGCCTAGCACTTGTCCCCCTCTTAAAAAGACCAAGGCAATGAACAAACAACTAAAATTTGCCTGGAATATGTGAGGCACAGCACTAGAGTGAAGCAGTGAAGTGACAAGGTTCTTGCAGAGCACGAAGACGCAGGATAACAACATAGAGATGAGAGCTAGGCACTGGGTCTCTGCTGCCTTGTCTCTCCCAGTGAAATTATCTCAGAACGAAGATAAACTTCCTATTATAGATAGAATGTAAGCAGAAGACCCACCAGTCACCACTGCAAATGCAGGCATCTGCAGTCCTTGCTACAGGAAAGTACCACAGTATTTGCAAAGTCCTGGTCTAGTTTAGGAAACTGTCTGGGATTCATGTGGCTGCATTGCCACATGATTAGGAGCAAAAGTTGTGCACTATCCACCCCCTTCATCACTCAAGATGCTGAAACATGATACCATCTTAAAACCAGAGCCACTGCTGGAATGTGCTCTGCTCTGGGGAAAAGTAGCTACTTTGCATCTCACCTTTGGGGCTCTTTCATTATTCCACTAAGCCAACACAAAGCCCTGCTGCTCCAAGCCTCAGCCCTGGGCCCTGGGTTGTAACTTCAGCCTCATACATCAGGGAAGCAAACTATGTGCCAGCTAAACCAATGTGTACTCCTGACAAGAGAAGCCCTGAGCAAACCTGCTTGTGAGCCAGGCAAGCAGCTGCATACTACTGCTATTGGTGAGAAACAGCCCAGCACACCAGCCTCTGGTGGTCATTTCTTAGGGCCAGTCAAGCAGTTGTACTCCTGTGCCCCCACCAAGACATTCGGATGGATTTGCCCCCAATAAAAATGCCTGTAATCCAGCCAAGCAGCAGAGGGCTCATATCTGACCTGAGAACCAGTTCAGTGAATCTGCCTTCAGTAAACACCCCTAGAGACATCTCAAGCAGCTGCTAGCCCAGTTTCTAGTCTGAGAAACAACCCAGCAGAAACAGGAAACAAGAAAAAGAAAAGAAACATGATGCCTCCAAAGGAACAAAATAATTATCTGATAACAAGTCACCAAAAAAGAAAATATACAAAATGCCAGAATATAAGTTGATAATAATGATTTAAGAAAATACAGACAGGCAATTCAACTAAATCAGTAAAATAATTCATTATCTGAATGACAAATTTAGCAAAGAGATAGATATTCAAAAAAAGAACTACATAGAAATGTTGAAGTTTAATAATTTTATGAATGAAGTTAAAAAAAATCATCAAGAGAGTCAGCAACTATCTAGAGAAAGCAGAAGAAAGAATTTTTGAATTTGAAGGCTGGTCTTTTGAAATAGCTCAGTCAGATAAAAAAAAGCAAAACCAAAATAAAACAAAAAATAATAAAGAATGAAGAAAGACTACAGAACTTATGGAACACCACTAAGTAAATAATGTTTGTAATTTGAGAGTTTCAGAAGGAAAACAAAACAAAACAAAAGAGTCAAATCACATGTAAGGAAATCCTTATTAGACTGATAGCAGGTTTCTCAGTAGAAACCTTGCAATTCAGGAGAGAATGGAACATTGTATTCCGTATAGAAAATAGAAAAAACGAAGCAGAGAAACAGACAATAACAACAAAAACAAAAAGAACAAAAAGCTTCTGCCAACTAAGAATAGTATGCACAGAAAAGCTATTCAGAAATAAATGAATGACACCAATTATTTTCCACAAAAACAAAGACTAAAATAGTTAATCACCAGTAGATTGGCCTTAGAAGTAATGCCTAAGGGAGTCATGCAACTGGAAGAAAGAGATGATAACCAGCACCATGAAAATATGAGAAATTATAAAAATTCACTGGCAGAGCAGTTAGAAAGATAAAGGAATCAAACTTTATCACTATAGAAAACCACAAAACAGCTAAACGAAACAATAAGAGAGGAAGAAAAGAATAAAGGAAATATAAAGCAGCCAAAAAGCAATTAATACAATGACAGGAGTTAGTCCTTACCTATCAATATAACTTGGAATATAAATAAATAAAATCCACTAATTAAAAGGTATAGATTGGCCAAATTGATAAAAATGCAGGACCCCACTTTATTTTGTCAATAAGAAACTCACTTCACATAGAAAGGCACACACAGACTGAAAGTGAAGGTATGAAAATAAACATTCCATGCAAATGGAAAACAAAAATGAGCAGGAATAGCTATACTTATGTTCAGATAAAACAGACAATATGATCATCTCAATATATTCAGAAACAACACTTGACAAAATTCAACATCACTTCACAATAAACAGTTTCAACAAACTAGATATAGCAGAAACATACCACAACACAATAATGGCCATATTTGACAAACCCACAGCTAATGTCATACTAAGCAGGAAAAAAATGGAAAGTTTTATTATATGAACTGAAACAGGACCACAATGCTCAGTTTCACAACTCTTACTCAACATAGTACTTAAAGTTCTAGCTAGAACAATCGGACAAGAGGAAGAAAAGAGCATTCAAGTAGAAACTAAGGAGGTCTATTTGTCTGTATTTGCAGACAACATGGTCACACATGTACAAAAACCTAAAGACTTCACCAAAAAACACTTAGAACTGATACATTCATTAAAGTTGCAGAATACAAAATAAAGATTAAAACATTGGTAGCATGTTTATGTATTTACAATGAACTAGCTAAAACTGCTTCTAAACATTGAACACTATTGGTGGTAATATCAATTAATACAATAATTGTGGAAAAAATGTATGACGTTTCCTCAAACGCCTACAAAAAAAATCCTACCATATGTTCTAGAAATTATACTACTGGGCATAAAATCAAAGAACAAAATGGAAATGAGTACAGTGAAAAAACACCTGCTCTCCCATGCTTAATGTAGCAATATTGAAAATAGCCAAGGTAAGGTTAAGTGTCCATCAACAGCTAAATGTATAAAGAAAATATGGCATATATAAAAACTAGAATATTATTTATCCATAAAAGTGAATGAAATCCTGTCATTCATGGCAACATGGACAAGCCTAGAGGACATTATGTTAAGCAAAATAAGTCAGAAACAAGACAAATAAATATCACATATTATCACTAACATGGAATTGGAAAAAGTTGATCTCATAGAAGTAGAGAGTAAAATAGTCATTACTAGAGGTTTGGAAGGGCAGAAATAAGGAGTGTTAGGGAGAAGTTGGTTAAAGAATACAGTATTACAGGAGGAATCAATATTACATAGGAGGAATCACTTTTGGTGTTCTACAGTAATATAGAATGACTATAGTTAACAATAATTTATTATGTATTTTCAAATAGAACAAAAGATTGTAAATGTCCCCAAGACAAAGAAATAATAAATGCTTGAGGTGATAAACTTATTTACTTATATTTGACTACTTCACATTATATGTATACAAATATTGCTATGTACCTCACAAATATTTATAATTTTTCTATGCCAATTAATAATAATAATTTCTAAAAGATGTGCAAGACTACGTAAGTCCTCAAGAAAAGGATAGAAACTGAGAAGAGGGCCAAGTACAATGTCTTGGTAGTTGAATGAAGAAAGTATTTCAAGAAGGAGGAAAATATCAACTGATCACATATTACTGAAAGTTTACATAGAGAAAAAGTAGACCATGGAATTTGGCAAAATAAAGACTGAAAGCAACCTCAAAGAAAAAGAATGAAAAAGGAAATATGAGGAAAAGAAACACCTTTAACCAGCTACCTTATTAAAATCTATTAAAATTGGCCATGGATTATGTGCTTGTTTTAATTCATATATGATGCCTATGTTGAAAATTAGTTCCTAATATTGAAGTTTAATATACTCCTAATCATAAAAATAAATTTAATTAAACATAAGCCATAAGTAATTTGAAGTGCATAAACTTTTCATATTTAAAATTAATCTGGAGTGGGTAATTAGATTTATCTGATAAAATGTTTGATTTGATTACATCATCCATTCTCAATTTTACACATTTCTTTATAAAAGTTGATAGTTATTAGTGACTCTTGACATGCTGAGAAGATGTAGACTTTATTCCAGTGGCAATCTTTCTAAATTTTGTGATCAAAGGCTTTCTCCATTTTTTCTTTACTTTTTAAGAAGACAGACATACTTTTTCTGTTAAAGTTGAAGTAATATGAATAAATCTTAACATGCCTTGTGGAACATTGTCTTAATCAAAGCAATAAAAAGGTGAAAGTTATATTTATTTAAAGTGTTTCCAATCTCTCAACGACTTAAAAAAAAATTACAAATCAAATCACCCAGAATGTATCAAGTGTTTAAATACTCTTTCCTCTACTAGTTTCTCAAAACTAATTTTTTGTACACAGTCTCATTTCTTAACCTCTTCCCTTTTAAGGACTATCCTTCAATTTTCTTGGAGAACTCATCCAATTTAAGAGTTTACATTATCCCTTTCCATATATCAAAACATATGGCTTTTTGCTTCCCCTGTGGAAATTCTTCCTGGGAATCCTATCTCTACCCCAAATTTGGGAAAAAGTAAATGTATTTTGCAAGTGGGGTTGAAATAAATCTTGGAAGCCTGAGGAAGGAATGTGGTAGACAGAAGAATTCATTGTTAAAATGTTTATATCCTAGTCCTTGGAACCTGTGAAAATGTTAACTTACATGGCAAAGGAAACTTTGTATATGTGATCAAGTTAAAGATCATGAAATATAAAATTATCATGAAGAATTCATTGTTAAAATGTTTATATCCTAGTCCTTGGAACCTGTGAAAATGTTAACTTACATGGCAAAGGAAACTTTGTATATGTGATCAAGTTAAAGATCATGAAATATAAAATTTTCATGGATTATTTGGATGATACAATGTAATCGCATGGGTCCTTATAAGAGGAAGCCTGGAACATCAGAATCAAAAAAGGAGATATTTTGACAGAAGCAGAGATCAGAGAGAAACTGAAATCTGAAGATATTATGTGCTGGTTTTGAAAATGTAAGAGGCCATAAGCCAAGAAATACAGGTTGCCTTTAACAACTAAAAAAGGCAAAGAAATGGATTCTCTCTGCAACCTAGTATCTCCAGAAGGACTGTAACCCTGACAACAAATTGACTTCAGGATTTGACCTCCAGAACTATAATACAATAATACGTTTGTATTGTCATAGCCATTAAATTTCTGGTAATTTGTTATAGCAACATTATGAGACTATTACAGTGATATAACATATGTAAGTTTACAATCACGTAATTATGAATTTCTCATTAAATAATTAAGTAAACCACTATTTAATTTGCTACTGCAACGTAAGCACATACTAACATCTTCCAAAAGCAAGTTAACTCTATCCATTAATTTATATACTCATATATTAGTAAAAACTAACACCAGACAATTTGCTTCAGTCTAATACACAATGGGAGATGAGCTTTTATCTGATCATTGACTCTAGCAAAGCAGAAAAATATTATGTTAAACACATGTTAACTTCCTTGGTTCACATGTAAACAAAAATACATTTTAGGAATCACTTGATGATTATTATTTTTTTGTGCATTTAAAATTCTGTAGCACTTATTGGTGACATTTATTTGTTTAGGATATAAAGATTATACCACCAATGTGACATTTTAATTGTGTATTTTTGTATAGCAGCTTTAGTATAAAACAATAATTCTATTTTAAATAAAGCAATATAAGCATTTAGAAACAAAGAAAAGCAAAGGCCAAGATATATTAAAAATTTTTTGATTAACTTTTAAAATAAAATACCAACATTCACATCAGTTGGCAAATTGACCAGAGTGTTTTAATAGCAATATCTAATGTTGAAAATGTTTGAGGAACATAGTTACATTCCTTTACTCATATTTCTGTTTAAAATAATTGATAAAGTTTTTCTAGTAAGCAATTTAAATATATTTATAAAGGCCTCTTAAATAGTTTTTATTTTTAGTTTTAATGACTTAGCTGAATTATTTAAAATATGCAAAAATATTGATGTAAAACATCCTAATTATAATTTTATTAAAACAGTAATTGGCAGATAGTCAAAATAGCATTAGTTAAACCGGACATAAAATATTCATAACAGATATTTTTTACTTGTAAAATCTAAGTTCTTGAAAAATAAATAATGATAGGAAAATAATATGTCACAGAAATGTATAAAGTTTAAAATATGACTAATATTAAATATACTTCAAACCATTTAACATTTCATATCAATTAACATTAAGCTAATATTAATAGCTAACTTTTATTATAATATTAAATTAACATTAATTATAGCTAACATTTAATATGAGGGGACTTCAAAAAGTCCATGGAAAATAAAATTAAAAGATAAAAATAAAAAAAAACCTTTATTTCTCAACATATACTTCATCAAGTTTAAGTTAGCAGCCATTTAGTTCATCCCTAAATAATTGAGGTCTCAGGAATTTAAATATATCAGTGCAATTTTTTTTTACCTTATTAATTAAAATGTTGCCTTTTACTGATATTTTTAAGACTCTGAAAAAAAAGAAGTTAGGAGGAGTCAAATTAGGACTCTAAGGTGTATGCATAATGGTTATATATATCTCATTTGAAGAGAGGTATAAGCCGAAGCACAGCTGTGGTGGAAAAGAACTCTCTGGTGAAGCTTTCCTGGGCAATTTTCTGTTAAAACTTTGACTAACGATTCAAAACACACTCATAATAAGTAGCTGTTATTGTTATTTAGCCCTACAGAAAGTCAGCAAGCAAAGAGCCTTAAACATTCCAAAAAACTGTGGTCATGATCTTGCCTCTTGACTTGTTATCTTTTGCTTTGACAGGATCACATCCACCCTGTTGGCAGCCATTGCTTTCTTTGTGCTTTGCCTTCACAATCACACTGGCAAAGCTATGTTCCATCTCTTGTTAAAATCATTCAAATAAATACTTCCGGATCTTGACCACACTTGTTTAAAATTTCCATTGAAAGCTCTTTTATCTGTGGCTGGTTTGAGGACGGTTTTGGCACCCTTCAGCTGGAAGGTTTGGTCAACTTTAATTCTTCAATCAGAATTCTGTAAGCTGGACCAGTTGAGATGTTTACAGCTTTTGGCTATTGTTTCTGCTATTTATTATCATTCCTCTTCAATTAGGGCACAAACAAGATACATTTATTTCCTTGCAAATTGATGCAGATGGTCTGTCACTGTGGGCTTCATCTTCAGCATCATCTTGTCCCTTCTTAAAATGAGTTATCCATTTGTAAATGAATAATTTATTTGGGGGATTTTATTAATAAACTTTTTATAAAACATCAGTGATTTTACTGTTATTCTACCCAATCTTCATATAAATTTCATATTTGTTCTTGTTTTAATTTTAGCAGAATTCATGTCGACCTGACAGGAGTTCTTTTCAAGCTGCTGTCTTATCATTCTTAGTGTCTCAATCTAGATTCAGTTCAGACATATTTTAATAAATTAGTATGAACTTGGTACAAGAAAATGTTGAAATCCATGCACAGATTTGTTTTTCATAATAAACACCTTGCATGAACTTTGTGAATTTTCTTTGTATTATAAATTATTATTTAATTTACATAGATACAATTAATGTAATAACTGTACTGAACTAGAGCTATAGTCTTAGACCTTAGGCCAACCTAATAATCACTTTCTAATAGTCACCAAGGGACCTTCTTGGAAGCTCTAATTTGGAAGCTCTAAAGAATCAGTCACTCTTCTTGGATGCGACTAGTTTATTTTCAGTCGGTGTTAATATGCTCTCCCTTTTTTGACAGGTTACCAAAAAGTAGCAACCTGTAGTACCATACAAGAAAGATTAACTAAAATGAGATTTATTATTCTTACTTATTCAAGTGTTTAATTACCACAGATCAAGAAATTTTTTTTCCACAGAAAGTTATGATGTAGTTTGGATGTTTGTCCCTACCAAATCTCTTGTTAAAATACAGTCCTCAATGTTGAAAGTGGTGCCTGGTGGAAGGTGATTAGATCAGAGGGGCAGATCCTTCACTAATGGCTTAGCACCATCCTCTTGGTGATAAATGAGTTCTAACTCAATTAGTTCACAATAGATCTGGTTGTTTAAATGAGTCTGAGACATCTCCTTTCTCTCTCTTGCTCTCTCATTCACCTTCTGGGGTTCATGTTGTTCATGCTTCACCTTCTGTCATGAGTAAAATTTCCCTGAGGTCTCAGCAGAAGCTGAGCAGATGCTGGCACTATGCTTCCTATATAGTCTGCAGAACCATAAGCCAATTAAATCTCTTTTCTTTTAAATTACCCAGCCACAGGTATTTCTTTATTGTAATGCAAAAATAGAGTAAGATAGGCTACTTGCCTTGCGCTTTCTGACTGCATCATACAGCCTATATGTGATCACTCAGGAAATCAGATACATTCCTTCTCCTTGTGGGATTTTATCTCTGTGAAAGTGTGCATCCATGACAAATAAATATATGCAAGATTTCTGCTTCTCTTATATTATATATTTAGCAAGTGATATATGTATACATGTTTGAATTTATTAGCATCTATCTGCCCTTAAAAAGGACTTAAAGTTTCTCAATAGTTACCATAACTCTTCTCACACAACAGTCAGTGAATACACAATTTAGACATTCTTCTGAGTTTTGGATAGGGATTTTAAATTTAATATATTTAGTATTGAATCTTCTTACCCACCACCTCTCTTCACGTAATATGTAAGGCCTTTTCTTAATTGTTTATCAGGTTCATCCTTTGACCCTAGTGTTTTATGCTAAATTTATCAGTCCTGCCAAAATACTTGTAATTTCTTAAGTGAGCTATGGTGTCTTGTTCATAGCCTTTGTAAATGTTGTTACTGTACCAGCAATTCATTCTTCCACCAATTATTAAGAAACTATTAGGTGTCCTGTTTTTTGGTAGGTAATGAGAAGACTAACTCCTATATGTGTCAATAAGACTTTTTTATTCTTTCAAAATGTAGCTTAATTGTTAACTCCACCAGAAAAATAATTTCTTCTACTACTGTTCTTACCAATTTGTTTGTTTGTTTTGTTTCTCTGAACTCCCACATATCCATATCCTGGGAATATCTCTACCACAATAGTTATCATATTGTTTTGTAATATTTGTTGTTTGTTCTTCTTCAATTTGAATAAATTTTTACAATTAAATCTATTTCTCCACCCAGGTCTAATTCTTGAGCTTATTAAATAAAATTAATCTTGAGATTCATTCACACAATTAAACAATCATAAAATCAAGGCATTAAAAACAAATAATGTAAATGCAGCATTTTGGAAGTGCATATTGATTACTTTTATATGATCATTTTATATTTTCAAAAAATTTTATCTCTACTTTTTTAAATTAAATCACTACATTTTACCAATGTACTTAGTCCTTTCACATAGGTACTCCCGCAGATTGAGGACGTACCTTGATAATTTGTTTTAAATTAAGATCTCAACTTTGTTTGCATGTTTGTTTGTTTTTGTGCCCATATATGATGTATTTAATTATTTCTGGCGTGTCAGTGTCATGGTCATGACTTTGGCCATGGAATTTCTCTATCATTAATTCAAAGCCATAATAAAATATTATAAATGAATTTTTAGATAACCAATTTTAAAACCTTAATGATGCCATTTTAAAAAATGTCACTTATGTATAATGCATGGTTTAATAGCTCTGTAGTGGACAGAGATATAGGAAAAAAACTGTGTATGGCTGTGCTGTTATCTATATTATATTATAAAAAGATCCTTTCCTGACATAAATGGAAAATTACATTTTAGTAGCAGTACATGCCAATCTAATGTACTTTCAAAGTATCCCTTCATGACCACAAAATTGAGGGAAACAGCATATTTTAAAACTTGGCTCATGATGGCAGCTCTTCACTAAAAGCTAGTTATTCTGGAATATTCTGGTACTAAAATGAATCACAACTGCTCCTCATCCACTGGAGTCTCATGAAACACTTTCAAGGCAGAAATGCAGTTTAGTTGAAATAATCAAAGGAATAAATGCTCCCCCTGAACCCAGTTTAACAAATATCGTGGTTGCCATCATGCTTATGATACTGCTTTGCTCTGTAAATTTTCTCTTAAAATTTGCAGAGTGTTTGGAATCAAACATGATTGGTTTTATTAAACTAGAAATGCAACATTAAAGATTTCAAATGAATTTATACCACAGCATTGTTTTTCAATGATGCTCAAAAAAATTATCACAAATTATCAGGTCAACAATATTAACTTATTATTTCTTATATTTTTATATTTTTATCTTTTGTACTGCTTGAGAGTCATACTGAAGTGCCCATGTTGATTACGCCACTGTTTAATTGTAGTTAGATTTTGTTGCTTCCTAGAAGCTTTACAAATATTTTTTTTTCAGAATTATCGATTGGTAGGGATGACTTTTTATATAATTATATTTTTTATTTTAACGTATTCAAATATATTTAAAAGCAAATAATGTTCCAAGTTTTCTTTCTTTTTTTAAACTCATCATTTTTCGTGACACATTTTTTAGGGAAATTACATGTTAGGAACGTATACTGATGTATATTGACATCCTGT
The DNA here is from genome assembly GCF_043159975.1 of Macaca nemestrina. Classification (NCBI taxonomy): domain Eukaryota; kingdom Metazoa; phylum Chordata; class Mammalia; order Primates; family Cercopithecidae; genus Macaca; species Macaca nemestrina. Next base: position 126,728,765 of record NC_092127.1, on the reverse strand, counting down.
TTAGGTGCTCTATATGCATTATTCCAATCTACCCTTAAAATCAGTACAGTAGATATTGGGTTGTAAGTTTGTATGAAAAACATGACATTTAAAATCTTGACGTTACACTATGATAGGAGAAAACAAAGTAAAGATCTAAACCTAACTTTGAGTACTTGATCATCTCAATAAATGCATTTGGAACATTTAGAATTGTTATTAGTGACATTATTTTGAAAGCCCCCTTCTTAAGAATAGAAAGCAAAAGTTGTGTTCCCTAGACTGAATTTGACATTCTTATTATTTTTTTTTCAGTAACTTCAATTAGATGCCTTCAGCAAAATAAGAAGATATCTCATTATGTTTTACATTTCAAGCTTTTCTTGAAAAGGCAATGTGTGGCAATACAAGGCAACAACAGAGTCATTACCTCTGACAATATATATGGTCTGCAATTTCCCCATTCCAGCAAGCACTTGTTCACCTCACTTATTTCCCTCCATGTGTCTTGTAAGCATCTCCTTGTGTTAACATCCATTGCTTCTTCCAGAAATCATTCACCTTATATCCACCAGATGGCAGGTTATGCTTACTTAGGTATGTAGAAAAAGGGAGATAAATTGGATAAAGTTTATGACTTTAAAATTTAAATACAAAATTGAATAACTCAATTTGGCTGCATTTCGGCATTATTCTCATATTCCATGTTTTGTTATACAGTGTTGGAAGACAATCAATTCTAATTTTGTTTCCATTGTGGTCATAAACTGAAACTATTTGGAAAAACCAGACAGAAATTTAAAAAAGAAGAAGAAGAAAGAAGAAAGAAGGAAGAAGAAGAAGAAGAAGAAGAAGAAGAAGAAGAAGAAGAAGAAGAAGAAGAAGAAGAAGAAGAGTAGTAGTAGTAGTAGGAGGAGGAGGAGGAGGAGGAGAAGAAGAAGAAGAAGAAGAAGAAGAAGAAGAAGAAGAAGAAGAAGAAGAAGAAGAAGAAGAAGAAGAAGAAGAAGAAGAAGAAGAAAGCATAAAGGACATAGAGACAGAAGAGAAGCAAGAAAGAGAGACAGACATAGAGAGAAGATAGCTTGAAAATGCTTTCATATTTATAGTTCTCTCAAAGGCTACAACACTTCTTTTTCTGTTGCTTGATGATTTGGGACAATGAACCACAAGTTATTTATTTATTTATTTATTTATTTATTTTTTAAAATTTATTAACAAATAAAAACATTGACAAGCATAGGAAAATATGGGGCTGGCATATGTAGTTATTAGGGGTCCAAAGTTGAAGGCTGTTTAAACTATAGTGACCTCACCATTGCATCAGTATTGTAAGTTCAGTTAATCAATTATATTTTATACATTAATACTATATTCAGTAACTGAAATGAAGTAGAGAATCATTGTCAACTATGAATTAAAAGTCTGATTACTAAATAATACATTAATGAGCATAATGGCTAATTCTGATTACTATTTTTAAGGAACTTTTCTTGGTATGTTCTATGTTTTGATTAATTGACTCTTTATAAAATTATGCATTATTAATTATATTATTTTCTCCACTTTAAGTTGAGAAAATTAAATACAAAGATGTTAAGTAGAAACCAGGGATAAGTCCACAGGTTTCTAAGGTAGGAAATAGCAGAGCTGGCTTAATACTCTGTAGCTCAAGAGCTCCTGATTCTAATTATTATTCTGCTACTTATTCTGAATCACTTCATCTTCAAAATGAACTACATTTCTTAATGGATAGAAATAAAGACTGAAATTAGCATCCACCAAAATCGTAATGTTGATACTCTATGGTTTGTGGGACTATAAATTACTTTATTTGTGCCTGTGTGTGCCTGTGCGTGTGTATGTGTCTGTTTGAGATTTTCAAAATTTGTAAAATAAATTGTTATTTTGGGAGTTAAAATATTGAAGCATAAGTTATCAAAACAGGTTTACTGAAAATGTTATTACAGTTATAACAGCTTATTATATCATGATATCTGTTAAATATAAACATGACTGAAAGAAATTATCAAATCTTTAAAATAGTCTTGTAGTATGCTGTATTTGGAAAGGAAGTAAGATTTTTATTAATATTGGCATGTCCCATAAATGTTTATTCAATATGTAAATAAGTAAATAATAATTAAATAATTAAAGGCACTTTAGTGTTTCATTATTATTTGTAAACACAAAGAGAAAAGAAACAGAAAGAAAACTGACATCACTAACAATTTAATTAATATATTATGTAGCACATACAGTATAATTGTATTTTCTATAATTTTATATTTATTTAAAAGTATAACTCTAGTTTTGATGACTGATAACATCAGATGTTGAGATAAATAAAAATAGCCTTTGCTCTTATTTATTTATCTGAAAACTAGTACGTTTGATATAGATTGCATGTTGTCCCTCCCCTCATCTCATGTCAAAATGTAATCTCCAATGCTGCAGATGGGGCCTGGGTGCGAGGTCATTGGATCATGGGGGAAGAATTCTCATGAATGGTTTAGTATCATCCCCTGGTACTGTCCTCATGATCGTGAGTTCTCTGAAATCTGTTTATTTTAAAGTATGTGCCCCCACTCCTTCCCATCACTCTCTTGCTTCTACTCTGGCCATGTGAAATGCCTGCTTTCCCTTCAGTCTTCTGCCATGATTGTAAGTTTCCCAAGGCTGCTCCAAAAGCTGACGAGACACCAGCATTATGTTTCCTTTATAGCCTGCAGAACTAGGAGCCAGTTAAACCTCTACCCAGTGTCAGGTATGCCTTTATCACAATGCAAGAACAGCCTAACATAGAAAATTGGTACCATGGAATGGGTCATTGTTATAAAGATACCTGAAAATGTGGAAGCAGCTCTGAAAGTCAGTATCAAGAAGAGATTGGAAGAGTGTGAAGGGCCCAGATAAGACAGGAAGATGAAGTAATGTTTGAAACTTCCTAGAGACAGGTTAAATTATTGTGACCAAAATGATGATAATGATAGGAACAGTAAAATCTAGTCTGATGAAGTCTCAGATGAAAATGAGGAATGTATTGGGAACTGGAACAAATGTCACATGTATAATACCTTAGCCAAGAGCTTGGATGGACTGTGTCCATGCCATAGGGCTATGTGGAAATTTTCACTTGAGAGTGATAATTTAGAGTATCTGGCAGAAGAAATTTTTAAGCTGCAAAACATTCGAGATGTGGCTTGGCACATCTAACAACCTACACATATAAGGGAGAAAACAGATTACTTAAAGCTGGAGTTTATATTTAAAAGGGAAGCAGAACATAAAAGTTGAACAATTTGTTGGCTGGTTATGTGGTTAAATAAAAAAAAAGAATTCAACAGGGCTGTTGAACAACTTGCTAAAGAAATTTGCATAAAAATAAGAAGACAAGTGTTAATAGCTGAGACAATGTGAAAACTGCCTTAAAGGTTGTTTTCAGAGATTTAAGAGGCAGCTCCTCTCATCACAGATCCTGAGGCCTATGAGGACACAATGGTCTCCTGGGCTGGGCCCAAGGTCCTGCTGCCCAGTGCAGTCTGGGATCATGGCTCCCTGCATCCCTACCTTCCAGCTTCAGCTGTGGCTCAAAGGGCCCAGGCACAGCTTGAAGCACAGCTCCAGACGGTGGAAACCATAAGCCTTGGCAGCTTCTACAAGGTGTGGTGCTAAGTCTGTATGTGCACAGAGTGCAAGAGTGAATGAATCTTGGCAGCCTCCGCATAGATTTGAGAGGATGCATCAAAAAGCCTGGGTGTCCAGGCAGAAACCTGTTTCAGGGGTGGAGTCCTCAAGGAAACCTCCGCTAGGGCAGTGTATAAGAAAGACATAGGGTTAGAGCCCCCATACAGAGTCTCCACTGGCGCACTGCCTGGTGGAGCTGTGAGAAGAGGGCCACTGTCCTCCAGACCCATTAATGGTAGATAGATACACTAGCAGCTTGCACTTTTAGTGTGGAAAAGCCACAGACACCCAAGAACATTTAAGAGCAGCCTCCAGGGTGGAATCCTTCAAAGCCACAGGGACAGAGGTGCAAAAGCCTTAGGAGCCCACCCCTTGAAGCAGTGTGCCCTGGATGTGGAACATGGAGTCAAAGGAGATTATTTTGGAGCCTTAAGATTGCATGGGTGCCCTGATAGTTTTCTGAATTGCATGGGAGCCTGTACCCCCTTTCTTTTGGTCATTTTCTCTTATTTGGAATACGGATGTTTACCCAATGCCTATATACCCCTTGTATCTTGGAACTTTTTCTTTTTCTTTTCTCCTTTTTTTTTTTTTTTTTTTTTTTTTTTTTTTTTTAACAGGCTCATGGGTGGAAGAGACATGTGATTTGGGAGGGGTCAGGGAAGGAATGATATACTTAGGACAACATCCCTGCCCAAATCTGATGTCAAAATGTATTCCCCAATGTTAGAGTTAGGGTCTGGTGAGAAGTAATTGAATCATGAGGGCAGATTTCACATGAATGTTTTAGTATCATCCTCTTGGTGCTGTCATCACGATAGTGAATGTGTTCTCTGAGATTTGGTCAATTTAATGTGTATAGCACCTCTTACACCACTCTCTTGCTCCTGCTCTGACCATGTAAAGTGCCTGCTTCCCCTTTGCCCTTTGCCATGACTGTGAGTTTTCTGAGGCTTTTTCACTAGCCAAGCCCATGCCACCATCATGCTTCCTGTAACAGCCTGCACAACCATGAGTCAATTAGCTTCTTTCTTTTTAAATTATGCAATCTCAGGTATTTCTTTATAGCAATGCAAGAATGGCCTAACATAATGTTGGAAAGAATATTGAACTAATAGTCTAAGGTTTATATTGATATTCAATTGTTTTGAAAATTTACACCAATACTTCTGAATCTCAGTTTAATTATCCTCATTGCATTGCATTAAATGTGATACTGCTTGAAAGTCAAATCCTTCTCTAAGCTCTAGATTACAATTACAGTATAAATTGCATTACTGCTGTAATAAAACTGTTTTCATAAAAAGTTAAATTGACTAGCTTTGATTTATCTTTCTTGCTCTTAAAGAGAGATGGAGATTAGGCATAATCGTATCTTATATTGTTCTAGGCTAATTACATTTACTATTTTTCAAAGAGCAGATATTGTTCAACTGCTATTTTAGCTAAGTTTAATTTTTGTATTAAAAATATATACATATTGAGATTACTTGGACACAGGAAGGGGAACATCACACACCAGGGCCTATTGTGGGGAGGTGGGAGGGAGGAGGGATAGCATTAGGAGATATACCTAATGTAAATGACAAGTTAATGGGTGCAGCACACCAACATGGCACATGCGTACATATGTAACAAACCTGCATGTTGTGCACATGTACCCTAGAACTTAAAGTATAATAATAATAATACATAAATAAACAAAAAATAAAATAAAAATATATACATATATATGAACGGACTAATTTTCTTTCTCCTACCTTGCTTGTCATTAAATCAGATTTATTACATTCAAATCCACAGTTTGCATAATTGATCCTCTTGTATTCCTACATTTAACAAAGAAAATATATCTTTCAGAGTTTTACAACAGTTAAATGTTTATGAACACACTCCGTTGTCTTAATAATACTTGATTATTTCAATCATGCACATCATAGATTATGAAAATGTCTAAAGCAATTGAAGTCATAATTTAAATAAAATACTATTTTTGCTCTAAAATATTGTTTAAATAAAATTGTATTAAAATAGGCTCACAAATTTACTCTGGAATCAAGGCTTGTGAGATAGAAACATTGTTCAGTCAGTTATTTTTCCATTTAGAAATAACTGAGCTCTTTATATTTTAGTTTTTCTGTTAATTATACATGCAATATGTAGATCATGCTTATATGACAGTAATAATTTTAATAATTCTTAGAAACATAATTCATGCTACTAATCCTAGCTTTTGTGCTATTTAAAACATTTAATTTACTTTTCTTTTTGGGAGTACTTCTGCCAGGCTGAGTCAATTTATCTAAATTAAATTTAATACACTTGTAATATTCACACCTTTAAAATTCATATTAGTATGATGTACTCAAATTTCTTCTACTTGGAGAAATTACAGATTTAATCTCGTAAATTTAAACTTGAAATTGATATCAAGGTGCCCAGTCATATTTGAGACAGCCCATTTGAGAAATGTAATAAATAATTTATAGCTATTAATGTACAGAAACATTGTGGTTCACTGAACAAAGTACAAAATTGGTGAAATGAAAAAGAAGATCTACATCTTTATTCTTTAAGCACATGATAAGCAACAGAAATGAATTTTCTCAAACATTTCAGTTTCTTTTTGTTCTTCTAGTGACATGTAGAATATTTCGTGAGACAGAGAGCTGGTTTACATTTACTATTGAAGAGTAAACTTCTTCAACTTTATTATTTAATCCACCACAGGTCATTAAATAGGCTCTAAGTTATCGATGATTTCTTGAATTACTATAAAAGGCATATCTATCGAGGCCTCTTATATAAAAATAAAATTTATTTTAAAAAATTACCAAGAACTGTAATGGGATTTATTTACCTGCTATTTTAACATTAGAAACCTCATTACATTAAAACCTTAAAAAGGTTTCATTACTAGTTTTCCCTAATTTATTTATCACATCATAAAAGAAATGCCAACATATTTATATGTCACTTAATGTAAAAGAGAGACATCTGAAGAAATGGAAGTACCTTTTTTAAAAACAAAAGCTAAATTTTATTAACTGATTATGTATCTTGGGGCTCTTTGAAGTTGTTCATCTCGATTGTAAAGTCATATGAGTCTCATAACTTTATGGAATAGTTACTGTTATTATATTTATTTTACAGAAGATAAAACTGAGATTAGAAGCATTAGGTAAATTGCACAGCTAGTAATTATCAGGGCAATAATACACATGAAAGCATTATAATTCCAGAATCTTTGGTTTTAGGTACAATGCTTCCTTGCAAAATCCCTTTAAATTATTGAAAACAAATACTCTGAATAATGGATAGGAATGATGTACTAAATCCCACTCCCAAGTACAAATCTCTGAAATCCTCCAATACTGAAGAAAAAAATAAAAGAAAAAACACTTAAAGCATGGGATTGGGTAGTAGAACACTGGAAAGCAAAAGTTGTTAGGGCAATGGTGGATCTAAAAATTATATTTCAGACCCAGACTCACTTGGGCAAGGGGCACATTCACAGTTTTTGACACTGAGGTGGAATTCAGAATAAACCAATTGATGCAAACCAGAGTCATGAAAGCCTACTATATTAGTTTCCTAGGTACATCATTAAAAGTACCACAAAGAGGGTAGCTTAAAATGGTAGAAATTTATCATGTCACAGTTATGGACATTAGAAGTTCAAAATAAAGCTGACATTAGGTCAATCCTCTTTCTGAAGGCTCTAAACATTTGTTTTTTGCCTCTTCCTATCTTGTGGTAGTTGCCAGTAGTCCTTATTGCTCCTTGGCATGTAGACACATCACTCCAATCTCTGCCTCCTTGGACACATGGCATTCTCCGTGTATGTTGTTTCTCTATATTTCTTTCTAATGAGAACACCAGTCATTGGATTTAGGGGCTTACCCTAATCTAATATAACCTCATTTTAGGACCCTATTTTCCAACTAGGTCATAGTCACAAGTACTAGAAGTAAGGATTTATGCATATCTTCTTGGGAGATGCAATTCGACACACAACACCTACCACTTTTCTATAATGTACAGTATATATATGGAGAAAATTGGATTTTGTATTAAAGAGGAGTAAATGAATATATCTCACTGAAGACACTGAATATTTATAAGACCTATAGCTATAGTGAATATAAGACAAATATTATAGTTAATTTGTTATTTGGAGAGTATAATTTAATTAAACTATAATAATATAGAAATATTCATTAATAATTCATTAATTCATTATATGTATATTATTATACATATATAATTAATATTGTATATAATAATATACTAATATAATATAATATATAATATAATAGTATTAATTCATTATATGTATTATGCATACATATTATACATAAATATTATGTATATTAAATATTATGTATACATAAATATTATGTATTTATGACAATCATGGATAAACTATTCCAACTTACTGCTCAGTAGGTGGGTTTTTCTAGAGAATAAATCATTCAATTTGGATAGTACTACAAATTCTTAATTCTCAATTTGGATAGTATTACAAATTGAAAGTAATTATTAACAATACTTGGAATATTAGTAAATTCAGCCAGTAAACACTAAAATAACTATTTACAAAGCTTGGGATATTAGCAAATTTGTCTGGTAAATTCATTCTTATGTTAAACAAAGAATTATTTAATGTCTCATCTACTTTCTTTAAACATTCCCATCCCCGCCTTATGTCAGATAATAATATTCTCTCAAGAATCATCATTATAGACTCTTTCTTCAAATACCTGGTAATCCTTGGTTACCTAATCACACTTAAGAGTAAAGCACTGAAAAACTGATTATAAATTCTAGATTCTGAGAGGCACTTGGTTGTATGTTAGACTTTACTGTTTTTTGACCAGGTCTAGTCATTTCATTGGAGAAATTCTTAATGTTAGTATTTATAGGTCTTTATTTTGAGCTGGTTAGTTACTTCAGGAAAGAAGCTTTCAATCTCCATCCTGAGGAAGCAGCAGCCATCAAAAATCCAGGTAGCATTCTCAGGGTTAAATGTAGTCGGAGGACTCATTGGAAATAAACCTTTAGTTAATTCTTCAGTTTTCAATATGGGACCCTAACCATCAGCTAGGCAGATATTGCCTGAATCTAAGAGGTCTCTTATGCACGCTTCCAGACAATATATTTACTATCTTCTTCCAGGAGGAGGAAAGGGTGTCACCTCCAGTTGTGGTAATGGATCTATATTTAAATTCTTCGTTTATAAAGACTTTTAACAAATCTGCACCCAAACTCTCATCTTCAGAAAGACCTAGTATTTTTAATCCTCAGTACTCTGGTACAGATTGACTTGCCTCTTGGCTTCTAGATCTGCAGATTGTAAGCTGTCAGCTTATTCTTGCCTGCTATTTTGTGCCTCTATACATCATTCAGAGATCTTTCTTTCTGATATCTTTCCTTACTAACCTCTTTGTGTTTGCACATTCATGTTTTTCTCTCTGTGATACCATTTCTTTATTGTTCAGAATACTCTGTTTGTGAACACAAATATTCATTCAAATATTGTAACTAATTTTTGTGGATAAAGTAAAAATATAAAATAGTGTTCATTGACAGTCCAAATTTAGTTTAGATTAATTGTAAAACCACCAATAATATAAATAGGTAGATTAGGTTTTAGAAGGAAATACATCATCTAACGCTGCTGTAATTTGCTGATATAATTTTCTACAACTCGCTTTTTCATCTTCCTGGAACATATTTCCCCAGGTGTTTATAAGATCTATTTTTTCAGTTCTTTTAGATTTCTAATTGAAGTCACCTAATGAATGAGAACTTACCTGACCACCCTATATAAAATAGACACCTTCACCCAACAGAAACAAACCAGCCTTATTTTCCAACATCATACTTGTTCTTCAGGGTATACTGCCTATTTACATGATTCTTGTTTTTTTCATCACTGATATATAAACATCATGAAATGGATTTTAGTTTAGTTTTGTTTTTACTTGATGTAACCCCAGTAATTGGAAGGTTGCAGCTCTGCTAAATCCACGGTAAACATGAGATGACTCAATAAGTAAATCATACCATCTTATGAATTTAAGTTGATGTTTGGGATACCAGGACCTAGGAGGCCTTACAGAAAAATAATACTCTTTTATTGTAGGCAGTTAAAAAAATAATAAAGTGTCAACATTTGTGTTATTTTTATGCTCCAATATCTATAATTGTCAAATTTTTTAGTGTAATAAATAGAAATGAGACTTTCTCATTCATTTCTAATGAAATGATTTTTTCTTCTTTTAAAATAATTAATTTGATATCCATTTTGGATTAAAATGTTATAAGAGTTGTACAAATGTTCTAGCTCAGTCAGTAAAAATAATTGTCTAAAATGGTATGTAAACTAATTTACAACCAAGGTTTTAATTCAGAAGTCTATATAAAATATAATACAAGATATGTGAAAATCAAGTTTTACACAAATGTAAAAGCATATAACACTTCTTAGATTAAAATATTCAAATATAAGGATAAGCACTTAAAATAATTGCATTTGAGGAATTTGTTGAAAGTCCTAATGCCAGAGATGTGTAACAAAATGTAGGAAGGTAAGGAAAATAGAGGAAGTGTTCTATTCTGACACTTTCTGGATTGGATTGAGTAGCTTTAATAATTTTGCCTTGCTCTTGGGCATTATATATGAGGAAGTTGGCTAGAAGAACAATGTCAATTTATGCTAAAGTGATGGAGTTAATGATATGAAAATAATCTTACCTATCATATATTCAGAAATAGTATTTTAGCTACATTCTAATAATAATATAGTTAAAATTATAAAAATGCAATAAGTAATTACTTTGTTTAGTGTGTTCATATCTGTTCAGTGCTTTGCTTATGCAGTGTCCTAGTGAGAAGCACACAATTATTATTCCCATTCTTTTTAAATGAGGAAATTGATAATAACAGAATTCACACAAATATAAAGTGGGGGAGCATGGATGCCCTCAGTAAATATATGGCTTCTGGGTTCCACTTTTTTTTCAGTAGACTTTTGTTGTGAGTTATCATAATAATTCCAAATGAATCATGCAAGTCTCTTTCTATGCATTTTAAAATGTGATGTAACTGCTTCCCTGTGAAGAGGTATATTCTCCTACATCCTTCAGAATCCAGGCTGGCCTTCTGGCTTGCTTTGACCAAGAGGAAATGGTTTCGGAGTTGAAGTTTTGAAATCTATAACTTTGTAGGCCTTCCAACATTAACTTTTTAAATTCTAAAACTTTTATATTATGCTGAGGCAATTAAAAAGAGAACTAGTCTAAACTACTAAAGGGGAACCAAAATTCTCCACATGAAAATAAGCACTACTGCCAGACATGCCCGTGAGAATCTTTCAGAGACTAGATTCAGAGTTAAGATGTCAATTGATTGTGGAAGAATCACTCCCCCCCACACACACAAAAGTACACACAATCACAAAATAAAATGCATCAGAGTTGTTTTATGCATTTAGGATGTGAGATGGTTTGTTCATAACAATAGTTAGCTAAAATATCTGCAATGGTAAATGAAGTATAAATAAGATGGAGAAAATTACAATTATTACCAAATCACTAGATATGTCTCCATGTGCCTATCTTAGGTATTTAAATTCTTTATGATTTCAATACATATATTTTCAATGATTTCCCTCTTTTTTACTATTATAATAAAATTAATTTTCATAATTCTTATAGTACACCAAGTCTTAGCCACTCATGTGACTCAGAAATACTTCTGATAGGAGAAGGAGGCAAAGAAACTGTAGGCAGACAGGGGTAGGTCCATGGCAAAACCCCACCTTCAAGCCAAAAAGCCTCAAACCCATGGCCCAAAGTGAGTAATTCTATCCCTGTTGGCCCATTCTCTCCCGATTGGTTCTTTCTTAATAACGTATTTTTACCAATCAAATGTTACCTTTTCCAAAACTACCTATGGCTCGCCTCACACCCCGCCGTCCTGTACCTATGAAGACTCCACACTCTGCCGGTAGAAGCGAAGAAGTAGCTGGACGTCAGTGAGAGGCAACTTGACTTTAGAAGAGAAAGGCAGAGAGGCAACTAGACTTCAGGGGACCTGCCTTTCCCATTCCCTTTCCTGCTCCACTTTCCACTGAGAGCTCCTTTCATTACTCAGTAAAATTCTCTGCATTCCCTGCCGGTGGTGGCTCACGCCTGTAATCCCAGCACTTCGGGAGGCCCAGGTCAGCGGATCTCGAACTCAGAAGATCCAGACCATCCTGGTTAACACGGTGAAGCTTTGTCTCTACTAAAAATACAAAAACATTAGCTGGGCATGGTGATGTGTGCCTGTAATCCCAGCTACTCGGGAGACTGAGGCAGGAAAATCGCTTGAACCCAGGAGGCCGAGGTTGCAGTGAGCCGAGATCATGCCACTGCACTTCAGACTGGGCGAAAATAACGAGACCCCATTTGAAAAAAAAAAAAAAAAAAATTCCGCATTCACCATCCCTCAATTCATCCATGTGACCTCATTCTTCTTGGGCACTGGATAAGGGTTCAGGACACACCAAATGTGAGTACCCAAAAACTCTGTCACACTGGCCCTTTGTTCTCGCTGGCAGAAGGCAGCCACCCCACACAATGAGACAAAGGGCCCACTGAGCTGACAACACACGCTGTCCACAGTGTGGACAGTGGAGCTAAGAGAGCATTGTAAAATGCCCTCTGGGACCTTGGGGTTGCAGACCTCCCCAACTAGAAGCTGCTACAGGGCCTGCATGGAGTTTACCCCTGCTGGCATGAAAGTGGCTGGCCAGTTCCCTCACTTGTTCGCTCACATGCTGCCTCCCCTAAGGGGTTGTGTGTAGTGGGCTGAGTATAGGGGCACCCATCGCGAGTTCAACAAAGGAGTCAAGGAAAAATCCTGCATCATTTCTACATTAAATATCTGTTTAATCATTATATCTTCATCTTCACTGTAATTTCTTTGCCTTTATTTCAAACTCGATTTTCTAACTTTAGGTCTAAACTCAACTTTCTAACTTATTTTATTTTCAGCTCTACCCAGAAGGGTGATCCTTTATTGCAGTTAGAAGTTATAATTTTCAAGTGCTTTAATAAAAGCTTATAACGTAAATAATTCTATTCATCAAAGTGGACTGGGCTAGACTAACAACATATTCTGCCTCAATCCAACCATCCTTGGCATATTAAATAATTGCAAGTTGGCTCTCTACCATTAAAAAAAGCTGATACAAATGCAATCCTCTTTAATGATTGGCTTCTACAGTTACCATGGAAATCTCCATCACAACCATGTGCAAGAAAAAAGTTTCTTAAAAGGTTTAGATGTAAATAACACACATTGTTTCTGCCTATTTTTGTTAATAAGAAGTATCTGTAATTGCAAAGATACATCTTACTCTGATACCCTAAAAATACCTAATTTGGCTGTGCCCAGAGAGATGTGGGCACCAATTTTTGGTAAACAACTAAAAAAGTCTGCTACTGTTATTTTAAGTAATGTTAAATTTATATTAAGCACAAATAAAAGTCTTTGATTTTTTCATTCGCGGTGACAGCAATATAAAAAATGTTGAAGGAGTTTTGGTTGTTGTTATTCAACTAATTATTTCACAATATATATCTTCTAATATTTTTCTTAAATTTCCCATTTCACAATACATATAAACGAAGCACCGTTTAAATTTTTGCTTAGAAACTTCTTCAAGTCAATTATTATAATAATTTTAAAAGTTTTTTGTCAAAGCCAAAAGGAATCTAAAGAGATGTAATGAGTAAATGTAATGTCATATCCTGAATGGGATCTTTGACAAACACAAAGGCATTAAGTAAAAAATAAAAATGTTGTTAAAAAGCGTGAATTTCAGTTAATAATAATGTATCAATACTTGTTCATTAATTGTGAGACATTGCCATGCAGAAGTAATATGTTAACAACAGGGGAAACTGGGTACTCTTTATATAAGATAATCTTTATTCATTATATAAGATAATCTGTACTTTATGTATAATTTTTCAGTAAATCTAAAACTATGCTGAAATTAAAATTTGACTAAAAAGGTAAAAAGTAAACCTATATAATCTTATATAGAGAAATACTGCATAAAATATGTCAATACTCTTAATTATCTTGCAATGTATTCTAAACATAAATTCAATAATTTTGTAAATATAAGAGAAAGCTGTTTAATAAATGCTGTCATTCCATAAACATTATCAATGTAAGGAATTTATTATAATTCCAGGAAAATTTCCAAAGACATTTATTTAATCTGTATTCTTTATTTTCTATATTTAAATGCGTAACTTGAAGTTCTTTATTTTTTGTTTTCTGTTTTCTCTAGAATACCTAATAAGAACTATTTCTGCATTGTGATTTTTTACAGAATATCTGTTTTCCCTTTAGAAATTTTATTGTAGAAACTGCAATGGTTAACTGGAAGTATTTGTACAGAACCTTATTTTTTGACTATTGGCTTGGAGCTACTCGGGAGGCTAAGGCAGGAAAATGACTTGAGTGTGAGAGGTTGAGGCTGCAGTGAGTCATGTTTGTATCAATGCACTCTAGACTGGATGACAGAATAAGACCCTGTCTCAAAAAAAAAAAAAAAATCCATTTATCTCTGAATTGTTATGATATTTGTAATTTTCTACAAGTAATATTGTATTTTTAATTTTATTTTAAAAATCTGCAATTTATAGATTTTAAATTAATCGATGATCTCAAATAAATTTTATCCTACATTTAACTATTGATATTTTAAAATAGGAAATTGCCTGCCAGGAGAGGTGTCAGAACTCCAGCAATGAGGAAAGTGATTTGCTCGTGGGTAGTAAGAAGAATTTACCCACAGCTGTAGAGTTCTACAAAGGTATATTTTATTTGGACAGAAAGAACAGTGTAGAAGTGTTCAGGGGGGCATTTCAGCAAGAGAGGACTGTGCACAAAAGGATGGATTTTTTCTTAGGGATATTTATGGATGTTAAAGTGGGAGCTTAAGGGTAATTTGGACCATATTAGTCAAGTAGATGATGATAAATCATTACATTTGTAGACATTTTGGTGTCTTGATGCCAGCAAAGGTTGCATAATGAGTTTCTACATGCATGCATTCCAGAGATGTATAGAAATTCTAGTTATTTATTCGTATCTCTTAATTAATGTTTAGGAAAGAAGGCTGGTACTAGATGCCAGCTTTAGGGAATAGGAAAGTCCAATTGTTATAGGTAAGGGGTCCAGATCCAGACTCCAAGAGAAGGTTTTTGGATCTGGTGAAAGAAAGAATTCAGAGTGAGTCCACATCGCGAAGTAAAAGCAAGTTTATTAAGAAAGTAAAGTAGTGAAAGAACAGCTACTCCATAGACAGAGTAGGGCCTTCCTGAGAGTAAGAGGAGGAGCACATCTGCCTTAGGCACAATGCTCTTATATATGGGGAGATGTGCTCTGTTACAAGGGTTTGTGATAAAGGATTAATTTCATTATTTACTGTATTTTTCAATAATCAATATTATTATCTTTAAAGCAATATTAGGAATGTCTTTGTTCTCCAGATGTCAGGATATCTGGACACTCCCAAGTCTGGGTTTGTTTAGTAAACATTATTAATTTGTTCCCTTAACCAACATCTAGAGGTTAGGAATTCCTGACTTTCTGGGAATGCAGCCCAGCAAATCCCAGCCTCATTTTCCTAGCCATCACTCAAGATGGAGTCAGTCTGGTCCAAACGCCTCTGACATATCTATTTACAAATTCCTCAAATAAGGAGTTTTGCCTCTGGATGATCTGCTTTATGGCCACCAGGGGATCTTTGCTCTCCTCTTTGATTAAAAGAGGAAATATCAGAAATATACTGAGTGGCATGAATTATTTAAATGACCATTAAAAACACTCGAGTAACAGAGGAAATCTAGAAGAGTTAATAAATTACCTTGCTCAGAACCCATTTATCCAGTAACCAACAAATTATTTTAAATGACTTTCTTAATAAGAAAAAGTCTATCAAAAAATTGAAAACAGTATCTAAATGTCAAGTTCTCTCACACAGTTCTTTCTTAATCTCTTACTGTGACAACCTCCTACATTGTTGAATTGTCTTCAGAAAAGAAAGGAAGAAAAGCTTCATCAAAGTGCTTCAGAATAATTAGAATATGTTTTCCTTTCAATAGAACAGAATGCTTCCTATACCATTCCCAGATACTATTTTTCATAATATCTTTGTTTTTTCTTTTGTAGGAACAACTTTGTGTCCTTCTATCACTGCATATTTGCCAATAAGAAAAAAAAGTTACTCTTTCATCTCAGATAAGATATTTCTTGCACCTAATTGTTTAAAAACTTTTTTTGCAAAGATAATATGTTCTTTTTTATATAGAATCAAGGGTTAAATTTATATTCTTGTACAAGCTAATATATCATGATTCAATTTTCTCTGGCTGCTCAGAAAGTAATATTTTGTTAATTATTCAATCGCTATGATTTTACAGCACAAATATTTTTCCATTTTGCTTAATTGCTTTTTATTCTTTCAGACTTTAATGCTTTGTAAATTTTACCACTGTAGATTTGATACCTGGAATTGTGCATGCCACATAGTAGGTGCTCAATAAATATTTGTATTTATGTAATATGTAGAAAAATGAAATGTTTTATTCACTTTGCAACAGAATTTCTTTTTGATTTTAATATCCTAGGTAATTTGTGTGATAGAGGTGGTGGAGAGGTAGCTAGATGAGAAAAAATTGCAAGTATGAATCATTCTTGAATAACAGTCAAATTGGTATTCAAATGCTATGCTTAGTCAACTGTAGGACTTTTGCTTTGAAGAAAAAGTAAGTTAAACTCAAATGCTCTGATTAATTGAAAGAGGTCCATGTCCTTTTAGGAGGAAGAGAAGAGAGGAAAAAAAAGACACAGACACATTGCTGGCAAAACCTGAAGCTTTGAACAAGAGACTGTAAAAACTTCCGTGTTGTCTGTGATGTGACTTTTCTTCCCCTTGTCTCTGATATCTTTATTAGAGGATCTGAGGATACCTTAAAAACTGAATCTAGCTTTGAAGTGAACACAGAGTAAGAATATTAGATGCTCAAGGAGAAAAATAAATTTGTTAATTATATATGTTTTCATAATTTAATAACTAATAAGTTAGTTTGCTAATAAGATTGAACATCGTTAAAAATATGAGTTTAAATAATATATAATTACAGTAAACCAATGACAATGATATGGGCTCTAATTAAGAAAAGTGCGCAGCAGTAACCAAAGAATTACCGTCATGGATTAACCCATTCTCCTTTCACTCCATATTGACATCAAAGAGACTGTCTGCTACAAAGATTCTAATTATTTTACTATAAGCTCTAACAGATAAAGATATATCAAGAGATGATGAAAATCATGATGCCTCACAAATAATCAAACAAGTACTATCCATTCTGTATATGCCAGATACCATAGGAATGTAAGGGCGTTATTGGAAACTTTATGATCCTTGAAAGGCAGCTCTGTCTTATACTTCACATAGCTTTACAATACATACTCAAAATTGTCATTTCATATGGCTCATATACCACAAATACCCTGATATATTTAAAACTAAATTTTAAAGTTTAAATACTATTAAGGATCTTTCCAGAAGTGTTATAGATTTTGATTGAAACATATGTGTTTATATTTAATTTAAAACTGTATACGATAGTTTAAAACTATATATGATAGTTTAAAATTAAATCTTATGTTTAATGATCAAAGTTTTAATTTCTTTCAAATTTACTACTTTTTCATATTCACTACCTTTCCTCATTTTGCTATTTAACATTTTTGAGCTTGTGCTTTTTATTTTCTGATCTTTCAAAATAAAAATTTTTTTGTAGCTTATTGTTTTTAGTAGGTATGCAGTAATTTTCCATGGGGCTTATTTCTCTTCATAAGCTAAAGAAGTGTAGGAAATTTGGCATTTCCTTCATAGCAAAATTAAAAGCAGAATAGTAAAAAGCACACCATTCTTAGTTCATTTTGTTTTCTCCTTGTTGTATATAAACAAATATTCAGTATAAAATATGAACTCGGACAACAAGCCAGAAAGAGACGAGTTGAGAAGTTATTTAGGGGGAAAAAGCTGTAAATTGTGTGTTAGAAAGGCGTATGACATAGTTTTGGATGAATAAACTTTCCCATGTCACAGAATAGCTTCAGCAGAAACTGCATCCTCTGACTAGAAATATTTTTACTTCTGGAAAGAGTTAATTGACTTGATCAGAATGAAGAATAAACCTAATTACTGATAGTAAACCCAAGATCAACATCAGAATTGAGTATCAGCATACATACTAGTATATTTGAATTTCTCCTTGTACCTTTTTCCCCTTTATCTGCCTTCTTTTACATTAAATACAAAAGCACAACAATCTCATTCTCTCCTCTCCAAAATGAGCTACCTATATGTGTCATTAATAACAAAATGTAAACACCTCCAGAGAATGTCAAACTAACATGTTGATCAAATACTGTGATTTCTCTTCTGGTTACACAGATGATTTATTTGATAAGACAAATTATGATTGCAAACAAATGAATTAAAGGCATGTAGCATTTTATTTGCTCAGTCTAGATTAAAACCCAAAACTATATGCTTTGCATTATATAAATATAGTCATTTTATGAAAATGCATTTAAATATATTTAATATCTAATTCTATCTTAGATAGAGATAAAACTTTAGTATCGATGTGTGTGCTTCTCCCTGTAGGGTAATAAAGGGACAATAATTAATTCAATCAGCAGTATTTATAAAGTTTGTATGATGTAACAGTGCCTGTGCCATGAATCTGGTACTAGGCAAAGACTATGACAAAGTTTTCAAAGAGGAATAGTAAGAAATGAAAGTAAATTTGATGAAACTTTAAAACTAAAATATAGAAAAAATATACATCAAATATTCTTCAATGAGAAGGAGAATTCAAAACTAATGTTAGCTTGAAGGAATTGACCTATATTATTAGCATCAAATAATCAATATTTTTACAGGGCAAAATGTGGGAAAGGTCTTTTTAGGTAGAAAGAGATTTAAGAGTACATCTGTAAAACTATGAGATTTAAGGATATATTATGAACACTGTAAGAAATGAACAGTTACTGACTTTTAGGGTTCTCAGAAGTCCCTTTGCTGACTTGTGATTTTTTTGCTCATGCTCTATATTTTGGAATACTGAAGGGTTGGTCTTGGAAAACCTTCTTGTTGCTTCTAAATATTTTTCCCTTTGGATCTCTCCCAATGTGTCTTGTGCCATGAATTTAAATGTCATCTCTATATTTAGTTCAAATGTATAGCTTCACTTCATCCATCGACACATCATCTTGTGAGGCCAATTGGTATTCCATTAGTTGTCTAAAAAGAATCTAAAACACAATGTATCTGAAATAAATTTCTACTTCTTCCCGTGATTTCCAAGCCTCAGTTGATGACACTTCTATCTATCTAGTTGCTCAATCTATGAAGCATTCTTCATTTAATTTTTTTTTCATATATGTCTGCAATGATTAATTGTTTATGTTATCTTGACTAGGCTATGGGGAGTCAACATTAAACATTATTTCTGGTATGTATGTCAGCATATTTCCAGATAAAGTTAGGATTTGACTCAGTGCACTTAATAAAGTAAATTGCCCTCCCCAATGTGGGTGTGCATCATGCAATTTTTGATGGCCTTAGTAGAAGAAAGGGTAAAGGAAGGAGGAATTGGTATCTGTTTTTCTGACTTACTATTTGAGCTGGAACAATGCATCCTATGTTCCTCTGTGACAGGCTTCCTGCTTCTTATGCTAAGTCTGGCTTTTCTGGGCCCCCAGCTTGCATACAGTAGATGAAACAACTTCAAATTAGTTTCTCTTTATATTCCCTATGGATTATTTTTCTCTGGAGAACCATGACTAATGTCATGCAAAAGTAATCAAGTGATTTTCTATTTCATAATGCCTAAGTTAGGTCCAGTCATTCTATTATTTTAAAAATCTTGGCACAAACAACTTTGATATCTCACAAGGACTATCAACTTCTTATCTATCTTCCTACTTCCAGTCTTGCCTATCTACAAACCATTCTCCTCACGTTAACCAGAGTGAAAATTTTAAACAGGAAAAATACTTTCTCTTCCCTCTTAAAACCTTAGTAAATTCTGACTTCTCACAATTTTCTTTAAGATGCCTAGATAATTTTTATACTTTTTAAAATAAATGTGTCTTTTCAACCAATCTGGTTGAGGGATTAATTTTTTCTTTCATCTCCCTGTTCTCAATTTTATTGTTGTACTCTATTTCTTGTCATTATTTCTTTTCTTCTATTTGCTTTAGGTACAAGCTTTAATTTGTACCTTTCTCTATTTTCTTAAGGTACGAGCTTTAATTGATTTTCTGATTTTTTCTAATATATCCATTTAACAATATTCATTTCCTACTACATATCATTTTCACTATATTGTGCACATTTTGATAAGTTTATTTTATTTACTTCAAAATACTGTTTTTCCCAATTTCTGCTGAGACATTTTCTGACTCATGTTTTTGAAAAATAGTTTACTTCCCAAATATTTGGAATTTTACACTTACCCATCTTTTATTCTTTTCTACATTAGTTTTAATGTGGTCAGAGTATACTTTGTAAGATTCACGTAATTTTGAATTTATGTCTTAAGACACAGAATGCAGTCTATCTTGATGAATGTTCAATTTAATGTTGTGATTGTACAGTCTGTCTTTGTTGAATGGAGTAGTATAGAAATGTCAACTAAACTCAGCTGCTAAATAGTACTGTTCAGGTCAACTACGTTGTTACTGATACTCTGCTTGCTTGACCCGTTAGTTATTGAAAAAGTCTGTTGAAGTTTTCAACTGTAAAGTGAATTCATTTATTTTCTCTTAAAGTTCTACCAGGTCAGTATTCATGCACTGTTGCTTGGTTCATACATGTTTAAGATCATTTTATCTTTCAGGTAACTGACTGCTTTACTATTTTTTGATGCATCTCTTTATCCCTGATAATTTTCCTAGTTCTAAGTCTTCTACATTTTAAAATTCTATGACT
Source organism: Macaca nemestrina (assembly GCF_043159975.1). Taxonomy (NCBI): domain Eukaryota; kingdom Metazoa; phylum Chordata; class Mammalia; order Primates; family Cercopithecidae; genus Macaca; species Macaca nemestrina. Next base: position 126,708,013 of record NC_092127.1, on the reverse strand, counting down.
ATTCCAGATTTCTTGTATTAGTGGTAGTATATCCTTCTCCCTTGCATTATGTTAATTTCTCTGAATCTTTATACTTAAAGTGTATTTCCTGTAGAAAACAAAGAGTTGGGTTTTTTTTATATATATATAGTTTGGTAATCTCTGTTTTATATAATTGTGTAATTTTTCTATTTACATTTAAAATGATTATAGACATAGTTGGATTAATATCTATCATGTTTTCTCTTTGTTGTATTTTTTCCTTTGTTTATTGATTTTCTGCCTCTTTACAGTTTTAGTGATTGCCCTAGCGTTTACAATACACATTTATAATTATTCCAAGTCTATTTTTAAATATTCCTATGGCACTTCAAATACAGTGCTGATGCCTTATAACCAAAGGTTCCAAATTTCTCTCTCCTTATCCATATTCTGTAATCAGCCCTGTACATTGGTATTATAATTAGCTTTTTAAACTTTTATTTTGGATTAAGGATAAGAAATATAAATGATCCCATTTTCAATTATACCTCTACTGTTCTTCTTTGCTAGGTAGATTTGTGTTTCTGACCTATATTATTATTTTTCTCCTTGAAGAACATCTCTTAGTATTTCTGAAGGACAGTTCTACTGTCAATGAATTCAGTTGTTTTTTGTTTGAAGGAGTCTTGTTTATCTTTACATTTTGAAGGATAATTTATCTCTCTATATAATTTAGATGATAATTTTGATTCCTCTTACTCTTAAAGTGTTTCACTTTTCTTTCTTCTAGTTGAAATGATTTCAGATGATAAGACTGCTGTAATTTCCAACATTCTTATATGTAAGGGGCCCTATGATATGGTTTGGCTGTGTCCCCACCCACATCTCATCTTGACTTGTAACTCTCACAATTCCCATGTGTTGTGGGAGGGACCCAGTAGAAGGAGATTGAATTATGGCAACAGGTTTTTCCTGTGCTATTCTTGTGAGAGTGAATAAGTCTCATAAGATCTAATGGGTTTGATAACAGGAAGTTCCCTGCACATGCTTTTTCTTTTCCCTGCTGCCATCCATGTAAGATGTGATGCTCTTCTCCTTGCCTTCCGCCATAATTGTAAGGTTTCCCCAGCCATGTAGAACTGTAAGTCCAATAAACTTCTTTCTTTGTAAATTGCCCTGTCCCGAGTATGTGTTTATCAGCAGCGGGAAAATGGACTAATACACCTAACTAAACTTAGTTTCTTTAATTTTTCCCTTTCTCTTTAGTTTTCTGTATTTTTGGTATGATATGACTCAGGGAGATTTTCAGCTATTGATTGTAATTGGTATTCCCTGAGCTGCTATCTTTGGTTTGGTGTCTAGAAATTTTCAAAATTTCTAGTTTGTTATTGTTTAAAATACTTTTCATACTCTTTTTTTCTCTTTCTCCTACTGGTGTTTCAATTATGCATATTTTTCACGTTTTCAAATTGTTCTTAGGTTCTTGGAGTATTAGTGTTCTGTTTTTATCATTTGTTTTTCTTTTTGCATTTCAGTTTGGGAAATTTTTATTGACCAATCTTCAAGCTTACTGATTTTTTTTTTTTTTTTTTTTTTTTTACTGGGCTCATTATGAGCCTAGTAAAGATATTCTGTATTTCTGTTTTTGCTTTCTAACACTTCCTTTTGTTCATTTCTTAGCATTTCCATCTGTTTGCTCATATTACACAACTGGTTTTTAAAGTTCTTTTACTTTTTTATCACCCCCTCATCATATTTATCATAGGTATTTTAATTTCTTTGTCTGCGAATTCTGATATCAATGTCATATCCAAATCTGGTTCTGATGCTTGCTTCGTCTCTTTAAACTGTGTTTTGTTTTGTTTTTTTGCCTTTTAGCATGCCTTATAATTCTTTGTGTAAACCCAGAAAATAGGTATTACATATTAAACACTGAATTAAAAAGGCCTTAGTGTGTGTGTGTGTTTGTGTTTGTGTGTTTGTGTGCATCTTGTCAAACTGGCTAGGAGATAGCTTGTAATTTACATCTAATTAGATAATGTGTTAGTTATAGTCGTAGGTGTCACAGTCTTCAAATTACTAATCTGTATTAGTTCATTCTCACTTGCTAGAAAGAACTACGTGAGACAGTGTAATTTATGAAAAGAGGTTTAATTGACTCACAGTTCCACAAGCTGTACAGGCAGCATCTGTAAAACGGCTCAGGAAACTTACAATCATGGCAGAAGACAAAGGGGAAGCTAACACCTCTTACCATGACAGAGCAGGAGAAGTTCAGAGAGAGACTGAAGTGAGAAGTGCTACACACTTTTAAACAACCAGATCTCATGAGAACTCTTTCACAAGACAGCACTAGAGCAATGGTCCTAAACCAATAGAATCCACATGATCCAATCACCTTCCACTAGGCCCGACCTCCAAACTTGGGGGATTACAGCTCAATATGAAAATTGAGTGAGGACACAGAACCAAACCATATCATTCTACCTTGGCCACTCCCAAATTACAGGTCCTTCTCACATTTCACAACACATTAATACCACATTAATATCTTCCCAACAGTTTCACTAAGTGCTAACTCATTTCAGCATTAACTCACAAGTCCAAAGTATTATCTGAGACAAGGTAAGTTCCTTCTGCCTAAGAGCCTGATCCACACACACACACACACACACACGTGTGTATATATATGTGTGTGTGTGTGTGTATATATATATATGTTATTTACTTCCAAGATAAAATGGGGGTACAGACATTGGGTAAACGTTCATATTCCAAAAGAGAAAAGTTGGCCAAAACAAAATGAAAGGGATACACGTCCCAGGCAAGTCTAAAATTCAGCAGGGTAACTATTACATCTTAGAGCTTGAAAGTAATCTTTCCTTCTGTGTCTGACATCCAGACCACAATGATGCAAGGTGTGGGCTCCCAAGGCCTTGGGAAGCTCCACCCTGTGGCTCTGCAGGGTACAGCCCCTTCAGCTGCTTTCATGAGCTCTTGTTGAGTAAAACAACCTGTGGTTTTTCCAGGTGCATGGTGCAAGCTGTCAGTGGATCTACCATTCTGGGATCTGGAGGATGGGTAGCCCTCTTCTCACAGCTCCACTAGGCAGTGCCCCTGTAAAGACTTTGTGTGGGGGCTCCAACCCCATGTTTACCCTCCTCACTACCCTTGAAGAGGTTATCAATGAGGGCTCCACCCCTGAAGCAGACTTCTGCCTGGGCATCTAGGCATTTCCATATGTCCTCTGAAATCTAAGTAGAGGGACAAAGCCTCAATTCTTGTCTTCTGTGCATTGATAGGCCCAACATTGACAGGTTTGGGGCTTGCACTCTGTGGGGCAACAGCTCCAACTACCTTTGTTCCTTTTAGCCATAGCTAGACTACAGCTGTGCAAAGAGCAGCAGAGCTCTGGGCCTGGCCCACAGAACTATTTTTTTCCTCCTAGGCCCCCAGGTCTGTGATGAGTGGCTGCTGCAAAGGTCTCTGAAATGCCCTCAGGGCACTTTTCCCATTCTCTTGGATATTAACCTTCTGCTCCGTTTTACTTATGCAAATCTCTGCAATCAGCTTGAATTTCTTTCCTGAAAATGGATTTTTCTTTTATATGATATGGCCAGGCTGCAAATTTTCCAAACATTTATATTCTGCTTCCTTTTTAAATATAAGTTCCAGTTTCAGATAATTTCTTTGTCGACTCAAATGAGCATAGGTTTTTAGAAGCAGCTAAGACACATCTTGAACACTGTTGCTTAAGATTTCTTCCACCAGATACCTTAAATCATCTCTCTCAAGTTCAGAATTCCACAGAACTCTAGAGCAGGGGCATAATGCCACCAATCTCTTTGCTAAAGTATAGTAAGAGTGACCTTCACCTCAATTCCCTGTAAGTTCCTCATCTCCATCTGAGACCACCTCAGACTGGGTTTCATTGTTCAAATTATTATAAGCATTCTGGTCACAACCATTCAACAAGTCTCTAGGAAGTTCTAAACTGTCCCTTATCTTTATGTTTTCTTCTGAGTCCTCCAAACTGTTCTAACCTCTGCCCATTACCCATTTCCAAAGCTGCTTCTACATTTTCAGGTTTCTTTATAGCAATGCCCTACTTCTTTGGTACCAATTTTCTGTATTAGTTCATTTTCACCCTGCTATAAAGAACTACCTGAGACTGAGAAAGGGTAATTTATGAAGAAAATAAGTTTAATTGACTCACAGTTCCACATACTATAACTGGAAGCATGGCTGGGAGTCCTCAGGAAACTTACAATTATAGTGGAAGGCAAAGAGGAAGCAAGCACATCTTACCATGGCAGAGCGAGAGAGAGAGCGAGAGAGAGAGAGAGAGAGAGAGAGAGAGAGAGAGAGAGAGAGAGAAAGGGGAAAAGGTACACACTTTGAAACAACTAGATCTCATAAGAACTCTATTATGAGACAGCACTAAGAGGATGATGCTAAAGCATTAGAAACCACTGCCATGATCAAATCACCTCCCAGCAGGCCTCACTTCCAGCACTGGGTGATTACAATTCAACATGAGATTTGAGTGGGGACACAGAACCAAACCCTGTCAGTCTCCTTATTTTATTTATTTATATATTTATTTATTTATTTATTTATTTATTTTTTGAGACAGAGTCTCACTCTGTCCCCTAGGCTGGAGTGCAGCAGCACGATCTTGGCTCACTGCAAGCTGCGCCTCCCGGGTTCACGCCATTCTCCAGCCTCAGCCTCCCGAGTAGCTGGGACTACATGCGCCTGCCACTGCGCCTGGCTAATTTTTTGTATTTTTAGTAGAGACAGGGTTTCACCGTGTTAGCCAGGATGGTCTCGATCTCCCGACCTTGTGATCTGCCCGCCTCGGCCTCCCAAAGTCCTGGGATTACAGGCGTGAGCCACCCCACCCGGCCCAGTCTCCTTATTTTTATCTCTCTTGTTGACACTAAGATTCTCAAAGTACTCTTTAGACAATATGTATTTGGAAGCTCTTTCTCTTGTTATGCATTTACCATGCAAGAATCCACTTGGTGGGGAGATAAAGGTGTGGGGGATGGAAAGCATTCTGTAATCTTGCAATTAAATCTGTCCTTTAGTGAGCCTGTATCCCTGGGCTATGAACTTCAAAAGTGTTTCTTACTTTTCCATTTCCTTAAGTGAGTCAGGAAAGCTAGAGAGTGCTAGAGTGGGAGAGATGCCCTTCCCTGAGGTAGAATAAAGCTCTGCCTAAGTCTAGACTACTACTAGACTAGGCCTTTTTATGGAGAATAATCCAAGTTTATTTTACAAATGGTTACCCATCCCTTCTATTTATCAGAGCCACAAAAATATCTCTGTCTCTCTTCACTACTAGAACCTAGTAATGGTCCTGGAAATAAAACCAAAAATGAAAACCAAAGTTTGTTAGTCCACTAAATCCACATGTCTGGGGAGTCTCTAAGTTTCACTCTAGTCTATACATGGTCTCTAGTTAATTTTTCAAAATTTCCAGTTGAGTGTTCCTACCAGTCTATGGTTCCAGTAGCTTCTGCTCCAAGTAAGCAGATCTCAGATGTGATTCTCTAGATTCTCCTACCTCTCCAAATTTTGGGGTAGAGCTGTGTCCTACTGCCTCAGTTCTCTGATCAGTCTAGGTAAGGATTAATTATCATTTGGTTCAGCTTTTACTTGTTTTGAGGATAAAAAACAACTTCCAACTTATTACATGCCTGAGCTGACACATGAACTGTAGAATCTTTGTTGTTTTAATTTTCATATTTAGATCCTCAATCCACCTGGATTTCTTTACTGTTTATGACACAACGTATAATCAAGTTATGTTTATATAAATACACCAAATACATCCCATTGACTTATTAAGATTCATCATCACCATACAGGCTTCCTTTTGTCATAAATCAGTTATTACATCTGTGCAAGTGTGTATTTGCTTCTGTTCCAATGGTCTAATCAGCTTCGTGTTGTTTTAATTGATGTAGCTTTAAAGTAAGTCTTTACGTGTGGGAATAGTCATTCAGCTTGGTTCTTTCTCATCATTTTGGGTACACTGGTCATTTATATATTCAAATAAATATCACAATCCTCATGTCAGTGATGGAATTGTGGTGCTAATTTTGTTGATACTTTAGAATAATTTAACTGTCAATTCAATAAATCTTTAAGACATAATCTATTATTCTATCTGAGTCTACTTCAGCATGATGAGGAACTTGTTACCACTGCTAATTCTGTGATCATAAGTCAATAGCTGCAGTTCATTTTTTTGTAAAATAAGATTTTTTTCAGAAGCAATGCTATATGGAATCTTGTCAGTGAGTAAGACATGCTACAAGTCTACAGTTTGTACATTTGGCTGAAATATTGAGGGGAAATAAAGGTACTTGCCATAGGGCCATTAAGAGTTAAGTCTAACACATAATTAGTTCAGAGTTTTTAAGTTTTTGTTTTTGTTTTGGAAATTTTTAAGTTTTTGTTTTGGAGATTATTTATAGCACCTTTTTATTTTCCACTAAATTATTCAGAGAAGCAGCCCTCATCCTGTTATGCAGAATCAAAAATATACCAGAATTAGACATAATTCAATTTTGAGAATTGATGAAGAAGCCTTTATTAACTTGTTGCATATGTTTTGGTTGGTGGCCATGAAATTCCTATAGGTCAGCAGGATCAACAGTTCGGAAGAAAAGTTGGATTAGAGTCACATAGAGCAAGGTCAATACTGAACATATGAGAAAAAAAAAAATAGAGTTTACTCTTGTCTCTCAGTGCCTCCAAAATCTACAATGAAGATTATCTGGAGGAGAAGCTAATACCTTTCATGCCTGTGACTGCATACAAAAATAGTCCTGCTCTACAGCAAGTAAAGCCAGTAGGTGAGTAATGTTGTTTCTAAGATGCAACAGACCTTGAGGACCTACATTAATTTTCAGAGCACAGTAACCTCAGCTTCACTTCTATTTCCAAAATTTTTCACAAACTCAGCTTGTAGCTAACCTTAAACCAGAAACCTAAAGGTTATCCAGTGTACAGTAGTTTCTACTTTAGTATTTTGAAACAATATTACAAGCCTCTATATAAATTAATTTTTTACTAAATTATTTATCAGTTTTTGGGTGTTATTGTAAATGGTATCCTTCATATATTTTGTTTTTACTATTTGATTGTTGATATATTGGAATACAATTAATTTTAGTAAAATTACTTTCATACAGAGACCTCACTATATCCACTATTAACAGACTAAATGATCTATATGTTCTTACATTTTATATGCATCCAATTATACATTTGTATTAGTCTGTTCTCATGCTGCTTATAAAGACCTACCCAAGACTGGGTAATTTATAAAGAAAAAGAGGTTTAATGAATTCACTGTTCCATGTGCCTGGAGAAACCTCACAATCATGGCAGAAGGCAAAACGCACATCTTACGTGGTGGCAGGCAAGAGAGAGAATGATATCCAAATGAAAGGAGTTGTCCCTTATAAAACCATCAGACCTTGTGAGATGTTTTCAGTACCACAAGCACAGTATGGGGGAAATTGTCCCTATGACTCAATTATCTTCCATCAGGTCCCTCTTATAACACATGGGAATTATGGGAGCTACAATTCAAGATGAGATTTAGGTAGGGACGCAGCCAAACCATATCAATATTCTGAAAATACTTGCAATTTAGCTTCTTACATTTTATATAGTAGATTTTTTTTTCTTTTGGCCTTATTGAAAAATTTGGTAAATTGTAAATAGCAGTGTTAATAGAGGACATAATCTGGTACCAATATTTTAATAATTCTTAATTACATATTTGTATTTTATGTTTTTTTGAAGATAATTTTAACAGGATTAGTAAATTTTCTCAGACTGCTAAGTGTTTGCAACATAAACGAAAGGTGTATTTAATGAAATGGTTTTATGGTATCTATTGAGATGATCACGTTAAAATTCTAATATATCATATTAATATAGCATATTAAATTAATTGAATTTTGAATATTAAATTAGGCTTAAACTACAATAAATGTATCTTGTTTATAATGCATTATATTTTATGTAATCTCTAGATTATATTTGCTAATACTTGGTTTAATATCTATGCATTATACTAATTACACTGGAATTTTCATTTCTTGTAAATCCTTAGTGTGTGTGTCAGTGTGTAATATATACATGTATATATTAATTTATAGACATAAACACTATTATATATGTATATAAATACATACACTATTGATATCAATTTGTCATAATGTTATAAAATTTATATTTTGTAGTAGATGTGAATGTACTCAGCCTATATATATTTTTCTTGCTTTAGTTTAGCTAGCTTAGCTTTTTATCTAAAATTTTAAGTTAATTAACAAAATGTTTGTTACATCCTCATTTTTCAACATGCATAAGATTTTTAGTTATGATCTTTCACACACATTGCTTACTTTTTTTGCTTTTTTTGTTTTTGCTTATCTCAGAGTAATTTTGTCTCGTATGTGTATGTTCATTTGCAAGAAACTAAGATTTGACTTTGGCAATTTATTATGAATCTTATAAAATCATTAAATTTTGTTCTTCCTTTCTTCTATTTCCTTTAGGTATGATTTATGTTTTTGTTTCTACATTCCTTAGATGAATACTTAAAACACTGTTGGTCACACTCTGTTTGTAATATATTCATTTAAGATACATAATTTCCTTCTAAAGATTGCTATAGGTATATCCAACAAACTTTTGTATTTCACATTTTCCTTGTACTTGTTTAAATTCCATTCTGTTTCTCTCTTGTGATTTTCTATTTTACCAAGCTTAATACTTAACTTTTAATCCTATTTTTAATTTTAACAATTTAGATGATGTTTCTATGTATTTTGGCATTGTATTATAACTAAACTCCATGTGAGTAGAGAATTGTCTGTGCTCTATAACACATTATATGATTAGTTGTGTTAAATGTTTCAGGTGCACTTAAAATAGTGTATATTCTCTCATTGCATACAGTGTTTTATATTTGTTAATTACGTTAAACCATTTAACAATATACTTAAGATCTATATTCTTGTTTATATTTTGGTTGCCTTTCCTGTGATATTTTAGAATAAATGTGTTCATATTCTCCACTGTGATTGTAGAAATACCTATATTACTTTGTAATTCTGTCATTTGCTCAAGATACTTAAAGCTATCTTATTATGTGCATACAATTTAGAATTATTATATCTTCCTAGGAAAAATCTATTTATTTTATATTGATTAGGCTTCTGGCAAGATGGCCGAATAGGAACAGCTCCCCTCTGCAGCTCTCCAGCGAGAACAACGCAGGAGATGCGTGATTTCTGCATTTCCAACTGAAGTACCCTGCTAATTTCACTGGGACTGATTAGGCAGTGGGTTCAGCCCACAGAGAGCGAGCAGAAACAGGGTGGGATATCACCTTCCCTGGGAAGTGCAAAGAGCGGGGGAACCTCCGTTTCCCGACCAAGGGAAGTCATGAGGGACTGTGCTATCCAGCCCAGATACTATGCTTTTCCCAAGGTTTTTGCAACCCGCAGACCAGGAGATTCCCTCGTGTGCCTACACCACCAGGGCCCTGGGTTTCAAGAACACATTATATTTTTCTTTAATTTTGTAAGGAGTAAAAATTTGAGGCTTGTGTTTTAGTCGGAATCTTTTTGAGATAAAACATTTATATCAATGTGTTGAATTAAAGAAAGCACAATGTAGGGACCATTCAAAGTGTCATGTGCAGTGTTTAGGAGGGCCAGCAATGTGGATGATAAAATACCCAAAGAAATATTATACGGCTATCCAAAGGGGAAACTGTAAGAAAATTTTAACAGGATGAGTAAAGTGTAGTTCTAAGAGAGGGCATACCGACAGTAGTGAAGATATATGGTATAAGAAAACCACATTTCAGTAACTTGACAGGGGAGAGCGAGGAAAACAAATAGTTTCTTTTTTCCTTCACAATCCTCCAGTTTCCTCCTAGTCGCTCCCATTGGCGCAACCCAGCTAGAAGATAGAAGGTAAGGGCGCTTGTTGATTCAGTCCGTTGACACAATGGAGGACATGGATAATGTATTTAGACAGTAAAAGAAAGATAATCTAGTCCAATTATCTCTTAAATGTTGTGCCATAGTTGCTGAGCATCTAAAAGACGATCTGAATTTGAGTCATCTGCATGTAGTACTTAGAATGTTAGGTGTTACAGAAATAAATGATGAATTTTCTGGAATACACTGAAGAGTTGCTCCTTTTATAGGTGGAGGGGCTGGTGTAAAGATTTCAATGTCTCCTGAATGTTCTATTCCAGATAATGATGTGAGCATAACATAGAGTGGTGTTTTGTTATAACTAAACAGAATGGGGTGGTTTGAAATAATAATATAAAGATTTTACTTCATATACTGGAAGGTCTTTTGTAGTTTGTTACCCTTCATGGAACTTGTCCTTCCAAACTGAAGATTTCATGACACAGTAATTCTCCTCCTCACATGAAAAGATAAGAGAATTTCCCATTTTAAGGCAGGAGACAATCTATAACAGAATAGTAACATGAATTTGTCTAAATAGTTTTAAGAGGACATCATTATATGAAATCAACATGTCAAGCCAGAATCTTCCAAATCAAATTGGCAAAGCACTTATAAAGATAGATAGAAAAGTGAATGGACAGATGTCAGATAAAAATTAATGTATTATTTTTCTGCATATAGGACAGTATACTGAATGTGTAATTATTTGATGGCATGATGTCAGTCTTCATTCATCTAATTATTAACGTATCTTCTACTGATAGTCTCACTCTTTGTATTCTAGCAAGAACACAATACTTTTCTGCTACTACACATCTTAGTAGGTTTTACAGCAGTAAGAAAGGTAGCTAACATCTACAAATGTCATAGTTTAAAGACAGTACCCAAGGGTTGTCAAGGACTGATTGTCAAAAATACATTTGTCATAGAAATTTATCTATAAATTGATATTAAATGGCTATAGAACGTATGTTCTTCAAGGTTTCTGGGAATGTTAACCAACCACTCGTTCCCTGTTGGTTTTGTCAAATTTGAAAATACATGACATGAGCAAGATGAAAGGAAAATCATGATCTTTTGACCTGGTGGAAAGTTTTAAAGTGAGAAAGAAAATAAAGCACTCAAAATATGTCCTCTCTTTTTCAGTTCAGGGAAAAAACAAACAAACAAAAAATGTCATTATTTATGTGTATGCAGCAAAATGTACAAAAAATGTCCTTAAACCTTTAATTCCTCAGTTATCTTAAAATAATGTTTAAGTTTAGACACTTGCAGAACACAAGGATAGCCTGGAAAAGTCATTTAATTTCAAATAATACATTTTTTTTTTGTTTCATTTTAATTCTATTTTCTCTTATATTTACTTCTGGCAGTTCAGAATTTAGATGATACTGCACTGTGATCACATAGAAGCTACTCAGATTAAAATAATGAACTATTATTTCCTGCATAGGTAATATGACAGATCATTTGAGCCTCAGGTGTGCAATAAAGTTTGGAAACATTAACCAAGTTTATGTTTCAAGAAACATTAACCAAGAAGGAAAAATGAATCAATAATAAACTTTATACCTTGATTCCATATACAAATATCATATGGATGTGCTTTGAGTTTTGTTTTGATAGCTGAACTTTGAGCCAATCAAGTTAGCACAAGCAGAGATGAATAATTACTCTCAAAACTGCACTGTTAGATTGATATCTACAATATTGTCAGAAAAAAGAGGAAATCTCTCCCACAACCACTGTGCACCATGCTCTGCAATTTCTACTATTAGCATTTCTGTGACAGAAACTTGAATCTGCTACATGTACTAACACCCCCTGCACCATATTTCCTTTTGTTTGCCAGGTATTACTTATTCATGTTTTCTTCATAGCTGTGACTCCAAGGCATCAGTCAAACTCTGGTCAGGACTCTTTCAATTGATGTATCCTTGGCCACAGCCTTTGCGCTAGCTATGAGAAAGGTGGGAAAATAAGTATGTCAAAGAAAGGCAACATTTTCACAGACAAATGGGGGAAAGTTTTTCTAAATTTAGAGGCCTCAAATACTGGGGAAATAAAATGATAAATTTTCTTTGTTACCTTTCTTGGTGTCTTGTTGGTATTGTTGTTTTGTGGTGTTGGTGGCAGTGGTGATGGTGATATGTGTGTGTATCTCTCTATCTATCTATCTATCTATCTATCTATCTATCTATCTATCTATCTATCTGTCTGTCTGTTTGTCTATCTATCTATCTATCTATCTATCTATCTATCTATCTATCTATCATCTATCTATATATATTTGATTGGCTTTGGTTGCATTTATCATATTTTCAATCAACTGAAGAAGGGTATAATTTTAAATTGCAATATAAGGAATTTAGATTTATTATTAGGAAAATATTGAGTTGTAAATTGTTGAAATTTTTGAAACTGTTGAAAAACTGTCCTATCTAGTTATATGGCAATAGCTTCTATTCTACTTTTGCTAGAAATGAAGACTTTTGCAACACAATATATATGCTATGTTTCTCCAGATTGTACTTCTTATTCAACACAAAGTTTTATTCTAAATCTAGTTGCTAACTTACATATACAGTATTTTCCCCCAAATCCTTCCCAATATTCTGCATAAGATTATTAATTTTGTGGCATGCCATAGCATCCATTCCTTGAAAAACACATGTAATTCTATGCTTCCACAATCCTTAAAATTGTACACTTTACCATAAGCTCCATAACCCTGTTTCCCATTTATCATGAAGTTAAATGTGTTTTCAAAAAGTATCCTGTAATAAAAAACAAACAAACAAACAAACAAAAAAACAATAATATACTTACGGGCTATGTTTTAATTCCCTTCAGCTGTTTCAAAATAAGGGCTCAATAAACAACTGCTGAATAAAATTTGTCATTTCAGAAAATACTTAAACAAATATTTAGAATAGTTATTTAATGACAAAACTACAGAGTAAATTTCTATTATCATATTTTTTATTTAGAATAGAAGGAAGGGGTTTTTGCTATTTAACAGGCATGCAATTGATAAAGTAGTATCAAGACTATGAAAATAATTATTATCTGCTGTTTCAGATTCCATACATGATTTGAGTCGGCATTATATGAAACATGTTTAATATATGTAAATGGAAAATAAAAATAGACTGTGCCTGTCTCATTTGATTTTAAATAACAATGTTTTATAGCTGAAAATCTAGACATTGGTTATTCAGCTTCTAGATCTGTTGTGAGTTTCAAATTAGATAATGCTTTTCCAAATACATTGTAAACTCTAAAACATTAAAATAAATATTTAGAGTTACTGTTTTCAAAGATTAAAGTAAATGAAGAGGAGCAAACAAACTAATCTAAGAAAATATATATGCCAACTTTAGAACAAAATAAGTATCCTCATCAACTTGTTGTATTTTATCTTCATATATTGTTAATTATTTTATAAAATAAATATTGTAAACAATGTAGATTCTCTAGCTATTCTTAAGCAAATGCTAACAACTCAGGTTGATAAAAAGAGACCATTAAATTTACTAAAGTGAAGCAAAACAAAGAATTACTTTATGCCCACAACTTATAGGTTTTATATGAAATGTAACTATTTTATGTTAACATTAGCGTAAAGTGTAACATAGCAGTATTGCAAATGAAGTTCCATAAACCCTGAAATATGTGGGCCTGGACATTCTTAGCACAGAGTTAATTCTGATAAACATATTATTTTTAAATAGCCTGTCATCTTTGAATACCCCAACGGCAGCAAGGAGGAAGCATTGCCGATCAGTCACTTAATTATCTGCAATGTATATGCAAATACCAAGAGTTTGATGAGGTCTTTACATTTGGACTTTAAGTACCCCATTAGTAATCATAAATCCATTACTAATGTTTCTGTGGCACTTAGGCAACAGTGAAAAATTAAGCAATAATGACTTCAAAGGTGGAAGAATCACACAATAACTCCATACCTTTGAGGTCATTTTTACAATTTGAACACGAATTATATGAGTGTACTTCATTGCCTTCAGCATTTAAGAAGCATTGCTAATGAACAGGGAGGTTATTTAGGAAATAGAGTGCAAGAGGTGGATATAGATAGAACACGGAAGCTTAACAGAATTGATTCCAAATATAAAAAGAAACACATTTATTGCTTTTAAATGGCCTAAAATGCAAAACTCACAGATGAAACAGACTTTCAGAAAATCCTGGGAATGTACCAAAGTTGTTCAATCAGCATGACCAACTTCAGCTACTTGCTTTTCATGAATCTTCCGCGGCTCAATGTGGGCCCATAAGTAATGATGTGTAAAAGTCCCTTTGCTTTGTACAGCCATTGTTATTGAAAATGCAGTCATATAAGACGAATTTAACTCTCCTTAGAACTGCTTAAAAGCAATTTTCCTCTAGCTGACTAAATCATACCTAATTTCATTGTGTTAAACAATGTTAAAAACAGCCTAGTAAAGCAAGGTTCAGCTTAAATATAAAATATCAGAATAATGTAAATGATAAGAGAAATATTAATTTGCAAGTATATAGTGTTTTAAAGCCCTGGAAACCATTATGCAGAATTAAATGTACTAAATACAAAACATATATTTTGAAAATTTCTGAACTATTTATTTTACTAGTCACCTGATGATCTGATACGGATTATTCTTTTGATAAGGTTCATCTTTATAATTTGCCTCATTACCTATGTTTGTATGACATAAAAAAATTTTACATCAGTGAATAAACAGTGCCTAGGGATGAACTATTTTCAAATATTATAATCATATTTGATTCTTCAAAAATATCAAATGAAAGTTATAAAATAAAAATGATTCATTTTTCACAATATATGTAATATTATTTCTACTCATCAGGGCAACACAATATAAATCAATTTAATATAATAAATTTAGATTTATATTAAGTTTTATATTCTTGACCAATTTTTTAATATGATTAATAGATATATAAGCAAGTCTGCAAAGAAAGATTACCTGAAGCTAATGATAGTCTGAAAATATGTACTGTAGTCTTTTTAAAAGTGTGTTTTATATACAGATATCTTTACAAAGTAGAATATGTATTTAAAAGGGCAAATATGCTAAATTTTATTCCATACTACAAATACTACTATTTTTTTTCAAGTTGAAAATAATAAACATAGAGAAATACCACAAAAATTATATAATAAACTATTTTTATTGAGAAATCCCTTTTGACATGATGCTTCATTATTACTAAATGCTACAGTATATATTGCCTACAAGCAAGGTTCATATTTTGGTATTATAACCATATAAATTAGAAAATTAACACTAATACATTAGTACCATGTAATCCTCAGTACCCACACTGGTTTTGACAATTAGCTCAGTAATGTCCTTTATAGAAAGATAATTTAATCCAGTATTGCTCATTTTACTTGTCATTCATCTATTTAGTCCCTTTCCATCTGGAATGTTTTCTTAGTTTTTTCTTGAAATCTCTGTTCTTAACATTTTAAATGTTTACAGGTCAGTTATTTTGTAATTTGCCCTTCCATTTGGGTACATCTAATATTTTCATATATTAAATTTAGGTGATATAATTTTAGCTAGGATATCGCGGAAGAACCTTCTTCTTTTCTTACTGCATCCCATAAAGTATTACCCAGAGTAGAATTGTCCTACTATTTGTGACATTAATTTTGAGCATTTGAAAAAGGTGCTATTTCTCCACTGCAGAGGCATTCTTACTTTTCTCTTATTATTAATAAAATTTCATGGGACCATACTTTGACATTCCATAACTATTCTTCCTCACCTAAATATTACGTACTATTGTTAGCGATTATCGATGTGTCTTGCCTCAATTAACTATAACCATGAGGGTTGCAAAATAGTAATTTATCTAATTTCTTTATTACTTCAAAATTACTAGTTGGCATTATCACATAGACTATACCTCCCTAGTGGTCCAATATATTCATTCAGCTTATTTATATCCATAAAAACATATACAATAGAATTATAACCTTTTACTATTTTATTCTACATTGATTCTCACATGGGAGTTGTTTCCTTGTCCTTTTGACATATTCCCATTATTGGTTGAGCAATTTATAACTTCTGTCACAAAAATGTCTTTTCCCCAACCTTGAAATCAGCCATTTCTCCAAGAAGCCCTTAGGGTCCTATAAGTAGCAAAGTTAATGTCACAGGTGATGGGGCAAATCTACATTAGCTCTTACCTCATGAAATGTAATTGAAGGAGCAGATAATCATTCTGTGATATTTTTGCCAACAATATTTAAAGTGAATCAGATAAAGACATTTGGAAACTGTCTAGTGATGATGGCCTGCTGCTTCTGATGACAACTATCTTCTCACTGTAACCTCACATGGTGGAAGAAGTAGGGCAACTCTCTGGGACTTCTTTTATAGGAGCATTAATCCTACTCATGAGGGATCTCATGCCTAATCACCTCCCAAAGGCTCCACCTCCTAATATTGTCACATAGGGGCCTAAGATTCACAATGTGAATTTTAAGAGAAGGTGAACCTTCATACCATAGCACTCTATTTACAGTTGTACTCTTCATATTCTTTGTGCTTTGAAATCCTTGACCAGGCATTTCCACATGGGCAACTGGCACTGCTTCTCACTTTCCACATGAACATCTTTCTCACCAAGCCTGGGCTCTGACAGTCCATACCAGGAGCCATGGATATTCTTGTCATTCCACACAGGCTCTGATACCCGCTCAGGTCATTGCTGCTACCATCTAACTAGTACAGAACCCTACCTTACCCATCCTCACCTGATAACTTTTGGACTGAATGTTTTATGAAAGAAGAGAGAAAAGTAAGAATACAACAAGGGCTTTTTTTTTTTTTTTGTATATTGCATTTATGCATGCAACACAAATACACACACACACACACACACACACAGATAGGTTCTCATTATTGCAGTGGCTATGTTATATTATGTCACCTCAAACTCTGAATTAGTGAGTACGGAATAATTGTTTCTATGGAGATATATATATATATATAGATACATATCACGTATATTATAATTTAACAAAAATTAAAGTTTATCCTGTATATTCTATTTTCTTTATTTCACAAAAGAAAAATAATGCTTAAGAGTATTAAGTGACTTGCCTGAATCTGCCCCTCTAACAGGTGAATATAATAGGTGGCAGAATTGGGATTCAAACCCATCCAAAAGGCTTCAGATTCAGAGTTTTTTGCATTACATTTCACTACACTTCTCATCAACATCCTCTGGAAAAAGTACAGTATTGATCTGGGGTTTATAAATAACTTTTAGCAAATAGATGAATTTGTTAATGTGAAATCTGCAAATAATGAGAATCAACTACATATTTGTATGTTTGTATGTATCTAAATATCTATATCTCTCTATTTATGTCTGTTTATACTTATGTTTATGTCTATATTATATTTATATCTACATCTGTTTCTGTTATATATATAAATGTGTTGGGAGAAAATTTATCCTAGATATTTTATGTTTCCTGTATGATCCATGCCTTCCAGGAAACAAGCATACTCAAACAGCAAAGATGCCTTAGAAGTTAGAGAAAGCATTCTCCTAAAGATACAGACCCCAGAAAAATCCTATGATTTATGAAGATAAAGTTTCCTCCATCTTATCTTAGGGACAGTTGCTTAAATTCCAAGGTAATTAACAATCTCTTTATCTGAAACGGAGTATGAAAAGATAAACCAGCAGCTCGTAAACATTTAGAATCCCTTAAGTTTGGGGTTCTTTTTCAGTGATGCAAATCCACTATATATACAGGTAAACATCTGACACTCATCTGTCACGGAGTTTGGCAAATGGGGAACTGGCAATGACTGGATCCAGTTTCTGCTTTTACCATAAGTAATAAACCATCTTTGTCTCTGACGTGAGTTCTTGTGTCTTTATAAGTACATGCATATGATACTGAGGCGAGCTAACTTGCTAGCTTTTAAGTAAGGTGAAAATCTCAAACAGAACTTTCATAGTTTTGGACTTAGCATCAATATGCTTCAAGGTGTATAATCAACTAAAAAAAGAAACTTGACATTATATTTTTAAAAAGTATTTCTAGAAAATAAAGATGAAAGAAAATGCCCCTATTAATTGCAGTACTAATTTTTTATTCCTAGGCCAGTCAACAAAAATTAAAAACGAATCAGGATAGAAAAGTAAGCACAGGACTTAAAAACAAAATTAATCAGGACCTTTTTTCCCTCAGTTTCACCTGCAAATAATATCTAACACAACAACTCCCTCCCCACTCCCCCATGACAAGAATACATGTCCACACTGAATCAGCCTCTAAGTTCTTCTGATTTTAAATCCTGTATTATTTAGGATAAAATAATTTATGTAATATAAGAAAACATAAACTTTCCCAATATAAACACCTTGCTTTTCCAAAGACTTCCCTACCTGTGCTAATTCAGTACCTGAGGCTCCTTGCAACTTTTTTTTTTTTTTTACTCTGCAAATGTGTCAGCTCCTTAATTGTGCTGTATCCATCCAGCAGTCAACAACACTGCCAAAATAACATTCATTTACATTGTACTATGCCAAAGTCCTACTGGGATCCAAGGGAGTTCATGAAATGTAGTCCCTGGCTAACCATTCTGACTAAAGAGCAAATCTACATTATAAAAGTGAGAAGCAAACATCTTTGTTGAAAATATAACCACGCAGTCACATGTCTCTGCATCTACCTTTTGAACAACCACAAGTAGATCCTTATCATAGTTTCTAGAAATTAATACTCAAACAATTTCTATGCCTAAATCCATTCTTCCCTCTTCCAAAAGACCAAACTTTCTAATATTCAAATTAATCATAT
The DNA here is from genome assembly GCF_043159975.1 of Macaca nemestrina. NCBI lineage: Eukaryota > Metazoa > Chordata > Mammalia > Primates > Cercopithecidae > Macaca > Macaca nemestrina. Next base: position 126,689,164 of record NC_092127.1, on the reverse strand, counting down.
AATTCATTTTAATATGCACTCAATATTTCTATCACTTACAGAAAAAACTGAATTTCTAAACATTTTGTATGAGGAGCTCTAGTAACTGGCTTCTGCCTATGTTTCCCTTCTCCACTTTAGATGCTTGAAGGCTCATACTTTACCATCCAGTAATGTGAACTTGTAATTCCTCACATATCACCTGCTTTTCCCATTGAATTATTACAAAAGACATGGTCAGAAATTATTCTGTATATAACCACCCACTCTTCATATTGGTTAGTTTATACAAAGTGATAAAATGTATTATACAAAAATATTTCAATTTCATTGGATAATTAAACATTTAGCACCCAAATAATGTGTTAATTAAAACTCTAATATGATATAATATGAAACACTGCTTCATTTATTATATTGCCTGTCTCTAATATCAATATATCCAATATTAAAAGATTGAAAATAAGTGTATCTTGTTATGTAAGACAAGGGAAATGATTTTCAAGCAATTTGAACCAATTTCTGTGTTCCAATAGCAACCTACAGATAATATCCCTTAATATGTCAAATCACATTTTACTCTCTTTACACCCCATTGATCTGCAACTGCCTGAATATAGGACACTATCTTTACCTCTTTATTTTGCATATCAGAAAAAGAACTATCTCATAGGTAATATACATTTGATAAGCTCTTCAAAATTTGATGTTTCAAGTAAAATATTATGTTTAGAACTTGACTGAGAAAGGTAATAAATTTTTTATCTTTAATGGAGTAAGATATTTTTGAGACATGAATAAAATAATTACATAAAGCATTCTGTTCTACAGGAAAGTGAGAGAGGTAAAATAATAATAAAAATAATTGTAATTACCGCTTGATATTCCTGTGAGTTCTTAAAGTTTATAGCACTCTACCTCTCTGATCTCAATTTATGAAAAAATATAATTTTATCCTCAAGTGAAAAACCGTTCTACTAATTTTTTTTTTTTTTTTTCTGGTTAAGATATGCAGGAAAGAGACCCAGAGGCAAACTGGGAATTGCATTTTTGCACCTCCTTTTAAAATCTCATTATTTTGCCTGATACTTTTAAACTGATCCATTGTTTCTTTTATAAAAGACCTCTTTCTACATTTTAATCAAACTTTATTTCTAAGATACTTGTCATTGTTAATGGACTTTTGAAATCTTCAGCGTCTTTTGTTGTTTTTACCTATGCAAAATTGTGGGAAGAAAAGTTACTTTACACTGACTGATCTATGAAGCTTGTCATTTGAGACAGTTCCTTATTTTCTGAAGGTTTTTTAAAGTGAATTAACACTTTGATGCCATTACTAAATGTAATAATAGTTTCTTTAAAAAAGTGAATATCTAATATGTATAACAAATATAGTAAGTAATATATATGTGTAACCTTGATATTTCCTTCAGACGTTTTGAATTCCAAACTTCAAAACTGAATTATATCTTAATTGGCAAGCTGCTAAATAAGAAATCCATATGTAACTATAATTATATAGGCTAGTAGAATTATGTATGCTGTGCACATATTCAATAAATAATGCTCTATGTATTGATTTAAAAAATAGAGTAACTCAGTGGTAGTAAATAATAAAGGCTGAGCATGCATACAATTATTTAGTCATTCATTAGTCAACTAAGGTCTGATTGCTGACCCTATATATGACCCTTTGTTAGAAGTGAGCCTGTGGTTGGCAGTTAAACATGTTTTTCCTTCCTTTGTGCCATGAGAAGTGAAATGAGAAATACATAGCAGGAATGCTCACTTGAAGAAAAACAGATAATGCCAGCAAATATCAAAAGAACAATCAACAAAGTTTGACTAATTGGAAAAACACAAAATCTAAAATTCCATTATATGTGTCTGTGTATCTACCTATATCTATGTCTATCTATATCATCTACATTTACTTCTATCTTTATATTCATCCTAGGTATTGATTAATTTTGAAATATTAAAGTTCTAGAGAAGCAAGGGATTACTGTAACTCCCAAACAAAATAAATGCATGTATTTCCAAAGAGCATCAAATGTTTATATGAATGTGTTATCTCAAGTCAAAGAAGCAAGGCAATGACATTTTAGGCAATGAGTTGATCTTTAGATACATATCTAATTATTGTCACAATATACAATTTACTCTTAATACAATAAATCAGTTTATTTCTCTTCTAGATAAAAAAGAAATTGTGCTCTGGTTTAAAGGTGTCACATTGGAAGCAGCCCTCACCAGTCAAACCCGCAGCACCTTGTCTTGCTTTTCCCACCTTGACAACTACATTTCTATTGTTTATCAGTTACCCAGACTCAGACACTCTGTTATAGCAGAACAAACAAGCTAAGACACCTGGCATCAAGATAAACAATGTCTAAATCTCCCCAAATATTTTTAGTTATAATAAGTCACAAGGTTTTTCATAAGTTCTTTCATTAAAACACTCTTGTTATAATGCAAAATATCATTTATTTACAACAGTTGTTTCAATAATAATGTAGACTTTTCCCTGCAGTCCTATCCTTCTACCAAAGATACCCTAAGGTAATATCTAGCACTTAATCCAGGGGGAACATTTCCCAGAAGTACTATTGTCCCCTCTTATTTATGGCTTCACATTCCATGATTTGTTATTCATGGTCTACCGCATTTCAAAGAAAATTAAGTGGAAAATTCCAAAAACAAATAATTTATAAGTTTTAAATTACACACTGCTCTGAGTAGTGTGATGAAATCTTACACCATCCCTTCCATCCAATCCAGAACATCAGAATATGAATCAACCTTTGGTCCAGTGTGTCTATGCTATATATGTGATCAGCACATTAATAACTTAGTAGATTTTTCAGTTATCAGATCAACTGTAGTAGTATCCTGGGACTTATGTCCAAAGTCAACATTAGCCTAATGTTATATCACAATGCCTACATTATTCACTTCACTTTGTTTAATCATGTAGGCATTTTATCATCATACATTATCATAAGAAGGGTATTATACAATAAATAAATTTAGAGAAAGAGGTCACACACACATAACTGTTGTTATAGTTTTCTATTACTAGTTATTGTTGTTAATCTCTTACTGTGCCTAATTTATAAATTAAACTTTATCATATATATGTATCTATACAAAACAATAGAGAGCATATAAGGTTCAGTACTGAGTGTTGTTTCAGGTAGCCACTGCGGTTGTTGAAATGTATTCCCTGCAGATAAAAGGGGACTACTGTATCTATATCAACACTCATTTACTTCTCATTAACAGTCTGAGACTGACAACATAAAAACAAACAGAAGGAACTTCTTATATTCATAATTGATAAACAATTTTATTGAGTAGAGGATTTAATAATTCATACTGACTTAAAAAATCTTTATAAAATGTGCAGTGAGAAATGTAATACCTCATTTACTGAGGTCGATGAGAAAAATACACTTCTCCAGCCAACCACTGCTGGGACTATTGAGCCAGTAGCAGCTCAGCAACTCCCTGGGACAAAACTCACAGTGGGATGGCAACTTGCCATCTTTGCTGTCTCCCAGCCCTCGTCCTTGTTGTCTCCAGGCTTTGGAGAATCCACAGGACCAGGGGCTGGTCTAGACCTCTAGCACAAAGCATCCACCTAATGGAAAAGTGGCCAAACTGTTCTCCACACAGGTTCTTGTCCTCACTTTTCCTCACTGGAGAGGAATACCTGGTCTGGGACTCCAGCACAACTATCCTGGCCCTCGCGTGACCACTTCAGTCAGAGGTAGCACAGCAGTTAAAGCAACACCCACACAGACAGCTGAGGAAGAACCAGTGTAAGGACTCCAGCAACTCAAATGGCCAGTGTCTTATGTCCTCCAAATGACTACACTGGTTCCATAACACCGGTTCTTAAACAGGTTTCATTAGCTGAAATGACAATAGCAGAATTCAGAATATGAATAGGAATAAAGATCATCAAGATTCAGGAGAATGGGAAAACCCAATCCAAGGAAACTAAGAATCACAATAAAATAATACAGAAGGTGATGGACTAAATAGCAAGGATAAAAAGATAGCTGATCTGATAGAGTTGAAAAACATACTACAAGAATTTCATAATACAATCATAAGTATTAACAGTAGAATAGACCAAGGTCAGGAAAGAATCTCAGAACTTGAAGACTAGTTCTCTGAAACAAGACAGTCAGACAAACATGAAGAAAAAATGAATTAAAAGGAATGAACAAAACCTCTGAGACATATGGGATTATGTAAGGAGGCCAAATCTATAAATAATTGGCATCCCTAAAAGGGACGAGAAGAAAGCAAGTAACTTAGAAAAAAAATTATGAACCTTGCTAGAGAGGACAACACTCAAATTCAGGAAATACAGAGAACTTCTGCAAGATTCTCTTCAAGAAGATCATCCCAATCTGGTGCTTATGAGCATAAGCATCAGATTTTCCAAGGTTAAAATGAAAATATATATATATATATATATATATGCTAAAGGCAACTAAAGAGTAAGGGCTGGTCACATACAAAAGGAACCAAACCATTAGGCTAACAGTGGAATTCTCAGCAGAAACCTTACAAGTCAGAAGATATTGGGGGCTTATATTCTTTTTTTTTTTTTTTTTTTTTTTTTGAGACGGAGTCTCGCTCTGTCGCCCAGGCTGGAGTGCAGTGGCGCGCAATCTCAGCTCACTGCAAGCTCCGCCTCCTGGATTTACGCCATTCTCCTGCCTCGGCCTCCGGAGTAGCTGGGACTACAGGCGCCCACCACCTCTCCCGGCTAGGTTTATTTTATTTTATTTTATTTTATTTTATTTTATTTTATTTTATTTTTTAGTAGAGACGGGGTTTCACGGTGTTAGCCAGGATGGTCTTGATCTCCTGACCTTGTGATCCGCCCATCTTGGCCTCCAGAGTGCTGGGATTACAGGCTTGAGCCACTGCGCCAGGTCAGGGGACTTATATTCAACACCCTAAAAAGAAAAATCTTTAATCAATAATTTTATATCTAGTCAAACTAAGCTTATTCAGCAAAGAAGTAATAAGATTATTTTCAGATAAGCAAATATGAAAATCGTTCTTTACCATCAGACCCACTTTAAAATAGATCTTGAACAGAGCACTAAATATGAAAAGGAAAGACTATTACAAGCCATTACAAAACACACTTAAGTACACAGTCCGGTGACACTATAAAGCAACCACACAAACAAGCCAGTGTAATAACCAACTAACAACACAGTGACAGGATCAAATGCACACATATCAATACTAATCTTGAATATAAATGAGTTAAATGCTCTATTTAAAAGGCGGAGAGTGGCAAGCTAGATTAAAAAGCGAGATCAAACTGTATGCCGTCTTCAAAAGACTCATCTGACATGCAGTGACTTCCATAGCCTCAAAATAAAGGGATGGAGGGAAATTTACCAAGCAAATGCAAATAAGAAAAAAGCAGAAGTTGCAATCCTAATTTCAGAAAAAAACAGACTTCAAACAAAGATAAAAAAATTATACAGGAGGGCATTACATAGTATTTAAAGGGTTCAATGAAACAGGAAGGTCTAACTATTCTAAATATATATATATATACACACACACACACTCTCAAGACAGGGGCACTCAGATTCATAAAGTAAATTCTTAGAGACCTACAAAAATACTTAGATGCCAACAAAATAATAGTGGGAGAATTCAACACACCACTTACAGTATTAGACAGATCATTGAGGTAGAAAATTAACTAAGCTATTCAAGACCTGAACTCAACATTGGACAAAATGAATCTGATATACATCTCCAGAACTCTCCACCCGAAAATAAGAGAATATGCATTATTTTAATCTCCGTATGGCACATACTCTAAAATCAACCACACAATTGGACATAAAACAATCTTCAGCAAATGCATAAAAACCACAATCATACCAAACATATTCTTGGATCACAAGGGAATAAAAATAGAAATTAAGATTAAAAAAAAATCACTCAAAACCATGCCGTTGGCCGGGTGTGGTGGTTCATGCCTCTAATCCCAGCACTTTGGGAGGCTGAGGCAGACACATCACCTGAGGTCAGGAGGTCTACAGAAGCTTGGCCAACATGGTGAAACCCGTCTCTACTTAAAAAACAAAAATTACCCAGGTGTGGTGGCAGGTGCCTGTAATCTCAGCTACTTGGGGGGCTGAGGCTGGAGAATTGCTTGAACCTGGGAGGCAGAGGTTGCAGTGAGCCAAGGTCATGCCATTGCACTCCAGTCTGGGGGACAAGAGTGAACCTCTCTCAAAAATAAAACATGCAATCACATGCAAATTAAGCAACCTGCTATTGAATGACTTTTGGGTAAATCATGAAATTTAGGAAGAAATCAAGAAGTTATTAGGGGTTAATGAGAACAAATAAACAACTTAGCAGAATCTCTGGAACACAGCTAAGACGGTGATAAGAGGGAAATTAATAGCACTGACTATACCAAAATTTTAGAAAGTTCTCAAATTAGCAATCTAACATCACAACAAAAATAACTGGAGAAGCAAAACCAAACCAACCCCAAATCGAGCAGATGACAAGAAATAACTAAAATTAGAGCTAACCTGAAGGAGATCCAAGAAACCATTCAAAATATCAACAAATTCAAGTTGTTTTTTGAAAAATAAAATAAAATAAAATAAGCCACTAGCTAGATTAATAAAGGAGAAAAGAGAGAACATCCAAGTAAACATGATACGAAGAAAGCAAGAAATTATTTCTGACTCCACAGAAATAAAAATAACCACCAGAGACTACTGCAAACGCCTTTGTGCACACAAACCAGAAAACCTGAAATAGATGGATCAATTTCTGGACACATACATCTTCCTAAGACTGAACCAGGAAGAAATTAATTTGCTTATCCATTAAAGAGCTCCAAAATTGAACTGGTAATAAATAGCCTACCAACCAAATAAAGCACAGGACCAGATGGATTCATAGCCAAACTATACTGTTAAGTACAAAGAAGAGCTAGTATCATTCCTACTAAACCTATTCCAAAAAATTGAGGAAGGGGAATCCTTCCTCAACTAATTCTATGAAGCTAGCATCATCCTGATACAAAACCATGGCAGTGACACAACCACCACAACAACAACAACAAAACTTCAAGCCAATGACCTTAATGAACATGGATGTAAAAGTCCTTAACAAAATACTGGCAAATAGAATGCAGCAGCATATCAGAAAGCTAATCTATCATGAACCAGTAGACTTTTCCCCTGGTATGCAAGGTTGGTTCAACATATGGAAATCAACAAATGTGATTAATCACATAAACAGGATTAAAGACAAAAAACACATGATTATCTCAATTGATGCAGAAAAGGCTTTAGATAAAATTCAAAATGGATTTATGATAAAAACTCTCAATATACTAGGCATTGAAGGAACATACTTCAAAATAGTAAGAGCCATCTATAACAAACCTGCAGCCAACATCATACTGAATGGGCAAAACCTGGAAGCATTACCCTTGAAAACCAGCACAAGGCAAGGATGCCCTCTCTCACCACTCTTATTCAACATAGTATTGGAAATCCTGACCAGAAATATCAGTCAAGAGAAGGAAATAAAGGCTATCCAAATAGGAAGAGAGGAAGTCAAACTATACCTGTTTGAAGATGACACGATCCTCTATCTAGAAAATCCCATAGTCTCAGCCCATAAACTCCTTCAGCTGATAAACAACTTCAGCAAAGTGTTAGGATACAAAATTGGTGTACAAAAGTTACTAGCATTTTTATATACCAACAACAGTGAAGCTGAGATCCATATCGGAATCCAATCCTAATCACAATTGTCAAAAATAATAAAATAAATAGAAATACAGGTACCCAGGGAGGTGAATGATCTCTACAATAAGAGTTACAAAACACTGCTTAAATAACTCAGAGAAGATACAAACAAATGGATAAAAACACTCCATATTATTAAAATGGCCATATTTCCAAAAATGATTTATAGATTCAATGCTGTGCCCATCAAACTACCAATTACATTCTTCACAGAACTATATAAAACCTCTTGTAATTAACGTATAATCAAAAATAGAGGGTGAATAGCCAAGGCAATTCTAAGCAAAAACAACAAAGTTCAGGCATCATTCTACCTGACTTCAAACTATAACACAGGGCTACAGCAACCAAAACAGCACGGTACTGGTACAAAAACATACATAGATACATAGACCAATGGAACAGAATAGAGAGCCCAGAAATAAGGCTTCTCATATACAACCATATGATCATTGACAAAGTTGACAAAAACAACCAATGGGGAAAGGACTCCCTACTAAATACATAGTGCTGAGACAACTGGCAAGCCATATGCAAAAGACTAAATCTGGACCCCTTTTTTAACACCGTACACAAAAATCAACTCAAGATCGATTACAGACTTAAATGTAAAACTCAAAACTATAATTAAACATAATAGTTTCTGCACAGCAAAATAAACTGTCAGCAGAATAAACACAACCTACATATTGGGAGAACATATTTGGAAACTACGCATATGACAAAGATCTAATATCCAGCATATGTAATGAATTTAAACATGTTTATAAGAAAGAAACAAACAACCTCATTAAAAAATGAGCAAAGGACATGAGCAGACTCTTCTCAAAAGAAGACATATGTGCAACCAAAAAACATATGAAAAGTTTAGTATCACTGTATTAGAGAATTAAAAATCAGAACCACAGTGAGATATCTCACACTAGTCAGAATGACTATTATGAAAAAGTCAACAAATAACATATGCTGGTAAGGTTATGGAGAAAAGGGAACACTCATACATTGCTAGTAGGAGTGTAAACTAGCTCAACCATTGGGGAAAGCATTGTGGCAATTCCTCAAAGATCTAAAAACAGAACTACCATTTGACCCAGCATTCCCACTACTGGGTAAATAGCCAAAGAATATAAATAATCTTATGATAAAGACACATTCACATGTGTATTCATTGCAGCATTGTTCGCAATATCTCAGATATGAAATCAACCTAAATGCCCACCAATGATATACTAGATAAATTTAAAAAGTACATATACACTATGGAATACTATGCAGCCATAAAAGAGAATAAGGTTATGTCCTCTGTAGGAACATGTATAAAACTGGAGACTGGCTGAGGATGGTGGCTCACATCTGTAATCCCAACACTTTGGGAGGCCGTGGCGGGTGGATCACCTGAGGTCAGCAGTTTGAGACCGGCCTGAGCCAACATGGTGAAACCCCATCTCTACTAAAAACACAAAAATCCGCTGGGCATGGTGGCAAGCACCTGTAATCCCAGCTACTTGGGAGGCTGAGATGAGAGAATCACTTGAACCTGGGAGGCAGAAATTGCAGTGAACCAAGATCCCAACACTGCACTCCAGCCTGAGTGACAAGAGTAATACCCTGTCTCAAAATCAATGACAACAACAACAAAAATTGGAGACCATCAATCCTTAACAAACTAACACAGGAACAGAAAACAAAATACCACCTGTGCTCATTTAAAAGTGAAAGATAAAGGATGAGAACACATGAGAAATGGGGAACAACAGACACTCTTGCCTTCTTGATGGTGGAGGCTGGGAGGAAAGAGAGGAAAAGAAAAAATAATTTGTTACTAGGCTTAGTACCTGGGTGGCAAAATAATCTGTATAACAAACTCCCATCACAGAATTTTACCTATATAACCACATGCAATGTATTCCTGAACCTAAAATAAAGTTTGGAAAAAAAAAAAAAAGAAAGAAAGAAAAGTCAGAGACAGCATTGAATCTGAAGGTCTTATGGGAGTCTTATTTGCATAACTGCCTTTGCCTCAGAATCTGCTACTAAGTCACAGCCACTTGAGCTTTAATTCTACCTTCTTAAAATGGGAGTAAGTATAATATTCTATCTCCTTCACCAGGTCCTTGAGTTCCTTCACTGTAATAGTGAAAGAAGTTGGAAAGCACTGTGGTTTCAAGCTTAAACTTGCATCCTCTTTCATTTTCTGTCTACCAGCAGCACTTCTTTTGACTTTGAAGTGCCAGTGTGCTGCAGATTCTTCATCTTTAAAATAAAAATGATATCCAATAAAAAACTAATTTTCTGAAACAGTATGAAATAAAGCCTGTTTATAGAATCTCAACCAATTAATATTTTATGCCAAATAGAAACATTTACATTTGTATCATCTTTATAAAATTTTATACAAGCCTTACTTTTTCCTTGTGGTTATCTCATACATAAGAAGATCTTGTTTTCTTCTCTAGAGGCATATGTATTTTTGTAATTTTTATTTTATTACTATTTTGTGAGGGTAGTTGCATGTATGAAGAGATACTGAAAACTACAGTGTAAACTCCCATTAAATATTTTTCCTTAAATATATGATAAAACAATACTTCTTTATGGACAGTGATTTTTAATGAATTTTTCTGACTCTATTTTTAAAAAATCTATAACATGGAAGAAATCTTTGCTCCTAAACATAATCAAAGCTGAATTTTATGTTCTCTACAGAAGGCAAAATGGATATATTGGTATAATGAAGGACTTCCACAAACGGCTTCATGTTTGTTTGGATAATTATATACATAGATATATAAAAAAGATGTATGTATAAATAAATGAATGAATGCAGTGATATGCCAGAGCTAACTTGTATGAGCTCACAGGAGCCTACTATTAAATATTCAGGAATGTTTTGCACTGGTTGTTAAATAGAGAGTTTTTACATCTGAAATTGTATGTTACAATTAAGTAGATTATATTAAAAGAAAGATAACAAATACTCAAAAGTTACCACTTCTTCCTAATTATTTCACTAAATTTAATTAATGTACATGACTTTGAGGTTATATATGCCTATTGCATTTGTATAGTAGAAATGCTATAGAATCACATGTGTATTTCTTTCTAACTCTGTTCAATGATATCCAATCAATGGACCATTGTGAGAGTATTTATGCAATGGAGAGTGACACTTTTCAATTTTTGATTTGTTTTTTTTTTTTTTTTTTTGGTTGTCTAGATGAAGGATTGGCAAGCTTTTTTTGTTGCAAATACTCAAAACTACTAGCTTAATGTCCCAATATTTTAATTGGTAATTTTGCAGTTACATTGGAAAATGAGAATGGTCTTCAGTATTGATTTGCAGTGCATTTTATATACCAATTTTTTTTATTATTATTATACTTTAAGTTCTAGGGTACTTGTGCATAACATGCAGGTTTGTTACATATGTATACTTGTGCCACTGAACTAAGAAGCTTTCTAATTTTCCATGTTGTTTAACAGTTCAAAAAACATAACACTATTCCACCTTTGAAGATATGAAGGAAAATTGCTGAAAACCATATTACTCAGCAAACGTAAGTTGTATGGCATGTCAATCTTATTTCACCTGTAATATAAGTCATCAAATATTCTCAAAAATATAGTTTTTATGTGGTTTCCTTTCCTGTATTTCAGTTTCGATACAAGTGCTCAAATTTTTCATTTATTTAATAAATAGAAGGAAAAGCATTTGTTCAGATGCAGTTGCAATCATTTGATACTAATAATTTCTTATTAGAAAAATAAACATTTTATAAATGAATCCATTCATTGTACAACCTTCTAAAGTAGATCATTCTCATTTTTTAACATGTTTTTAAACAACAAAAATATCTGCCCTTTAGATAATGCAACTTTCTCAAACAAATATACCTGCAATTGTCAAATATATTTATGAAAAAAACTTATTTTATTGTCTTTAATCATCCAAGGGCAGTGTTTTTGTAGAATATAACAAGTCACAATGAATCAATACACCCAGAATTCAAAAATTTGTTTCTCAATTGGCAAGAGATTTTTGAAACAAAAAGTACTTTCTGCCCTTTGGAAAACACTGGGTAAATTATAACGTACTCAAATCCTATGAGTTGATAAAATGTTACCTAATTAGAAGAAAATCAATGTGATCTTCAGTGTTGAGAAGGAATTCAAAATGAATAAATTCTGGCTCAGTCACAAGGTTAAAAAATGAAAGAAATTTTCTTCTCATTATAATGTAAGTTTTGGTTGAGGTAAGATAGATATAGTATATACGAATGTTATGTGTCCAGTTAGAACACATCACATTATAGGTTAAATTTTATCACTACTCACTTCAAAAACCTTGAATGGCTTCTGATTTTATTTAGAGACAGATTAAATCAATGGTATTTGGGATATGCTTTAAAGCATTACAGACTCTTTGTGTGGTTAATTTTTGTAAAGAAAAATAAATAAATTTAAGCTTTTTTATAAAAGGTCAAAGTATAAAATATTGAGCTCAATAGTTAAAACAATTTCAGCTCCATTACAAAAAAAAAAGTTTAGATATGAAAATGGTATGTTCCTTTGCTTTATATTGGCTTTTTGAAGAAGTCTGGTAGAGACTTTTATTAGCCAATATTCCAACTACAATTATGAAGAGAATGAGAAAGATTAACCTTTAGAGGGAAAGACAGTAACTCTAATTAAAACATTATCCTCGCTACAGGCAAGAGATGTTTTATAATAAAACAACTCACACAATAAGTACACTTTTAATGTGTACTTATTTAATGTGTACTTACACTGCAGAGTAAGGTCATGTTTGCCTAATATGAGGGTGGTAGCTGCTATGGTTAAGAAAATGTATTTTTCTCCACAACCAAAACCTATGATCACCTGTTTACACGTAACCTAGTAAGCCTAGAAGAATAAATGTTGGAGATGCAGAATTTCTCAGCAAATTGAGATTCATGGCTAGTTTTATATCCTCCTATGTAAATATGTTAAAATGGGAAAAGTCGCAAGCATATGCATGGCTTTAAAAATTATAATTTCCAATATGAGTAATGTGTATTTTTTCTGGGCATATTTGATTCAGTCATAATGTTAATACATTTCTTTATTCTCTTATTATAAGAATAAATACTGTATTTGTATGATCAGTAGAAAAATAATCAGTGAAATATTTATAATGGCTTTGACATTGCAGAAAGTAATCTGCAGTTGGCTGAGTAATCTTGCTAATCTTGATCACTCCTGCTTGCCTTTTTTGTGTGTTGATTTGTTGTTGTTTGTTGTGTTTTGTCCATTTCTTTGTTTTTGTTTTTTTTTTTATGGGAAACTTTGAAAAACTGTGGTATTTTATATGGAAAAAAGGCTGACAGACACACACACAAACACAGAGAAACACTTAAAGAAAAAATATTGTAAATCACAAGCCAATGTAATCATACAGGTGCCAAATAATATGTATTTACGTAACACCCAAAGTTCCATGTTTACCTTCACTAATCAGAATCCTTTATCTGTGAAGCAACCATATCTTTAGCTTTGTGATTATCATTTTTTCTTTATGGCCATTGCTCTTATACAGCTCTATAAAAAAATAGAGCATCTTTTTTTATTGTATAAATCAATGTATTATCTCAGTGTTTCTTTGTGTGTTGTATCTTTGCTTACTATTGAGTTTTCATGTTTCACCCTTTTTGCTGCCATATCTATAGTTGATTTAAATTATTGTGTGGTTTGCATATTAATATGCCACAATTATTTGTCCATCCTCTTTGGCTGATAGATACTTGGATTGCATATAGTCTTTTAAAATCAATGAAAACTGCTACTATGAGCATTTTTGTACATGTCAGATGTGAACAGGTATAAACATTTCTGTAGGGTGCTTAAGCAGGAGTAAAATTGTTGAGTCGGAATGACACATCTATTCTTTTTTTTTCTTTTTTTTTTTCTTTCCCTCAGGGGAAAGCGCGAATGCAGTCCCCCACTACCACAAATTATGCAGTTGAGTTTCCCACATTTGGGGAAATCCCAGGGGTCAGCACATCCGGAGTGCAATGGATAAGCCTCGCCCTGGGAAAACCACCTTCGTGATCATGGTATCTCCCCTGCCAGGTAAGTATTACGCATCTATTCTTATTTCCTAATTAATGCCTATAAGTTTTCCAGTTTATTTTTTCAGTTCCAACTATCAATATATGAGAGTTTTTTGCCTCAGGATACTTCCCAACTTATGTCAGACATAAATTGTAATAGCATGTCATGATTTAACTTATGTTTCCTTGATATATATTTCAAAACTGATAAACTAAATTTATCTAAAAATTAATCCCTTATAATATAGACAAGTCATTTAATGAGTAAGAATATGGTCAGAAGAGCAAAATATGTCTGTTCTAGGTCTACCCTAGATAAATTAGGTCTATCCTAATTTATCATAGGAAATTAGAGATAATAAAACTGTAGGTAAGTCAAGGGGAGCTTAAATCACAGAAAGATGTCAGAAATTGGTGATTCGCAGGAGATCACCTGGAAGTCACAGTGAATTTCAGCAATCTTATAAGAAGCTGCCACCACCGAGATTTTTCAGCAACTTTCTTGGAAGCTTCAGTAAATCTCAGCAATTGAATTGTGCATTGTTACCAATTTTAGCAGTCTCCTGTGCCAGTGCTGTTGAATGAAAACACCAAAAATCCAAAAATCTTGACTCTGCTCAAATTCACCTGTAACTTCATTCACAGAATAAGATTTCTTCTTCACTTTGTTTTCTTTCAATGTCATTGAGAGATCTTGGAATGATTCTTAATGCAAACCACATGGAGAAATGTATTCGGAGGGAGTTTCCAGTTTCTCACCTATAATACATGCAACTGTATAGCAGTGATGCTATGCAATTTTCTGGTCAATGCAGAGTTTTTATATGTTCTTTCACCTATGCATAAACCTCTGAAAAACAATAATAATAAAACAACCAATACTTTCATTGAATACAGTAAACATATATCTTGTATAATAGGAAACATACCCATGCATTCTTCTAAAAGACAGAATATATGTCTCATAAATTATTGCATTCATTTCCAATTGATTATGAATACTTTTCATTTGGAAGAACATAATGATTGCTATATTGATATTAAGGAAAATAAATTTGAACAGCTGATCAAGATTGTAACTGCCAGATCTTTCCAATATACAAGCACATTTCTCCTTTTGTGATTAGGTAATTTATATTTTCAGAGATAATTTTCGACACCATTAATATTCTAATTCCCAAAAAGCGTCATTCAATAATTTTAGCACACATTGATATTCCTCACATGAACCATTTGTTGTAGGGAAGGTTTCAAACAGTGATTTTGCAATTACATTATTATTGTCTTACTAATTACCTAGTGTTATCCTATAAAGAAGGATTGTTATTACTTCTCTTTTCACTTTTCTAATTTCACTTAAGAATTTTTTAAAAATTCATTGTTTTATAGTCAATTATGGTCACCATTTTTTTTATTACAGGTCAAATTTGACCACTGAAATCCCATTTATTCATAATAGTTTTATCACTTTGAAACGACGCTAGTAGTCCCAAGATACTTCTAAAAACAGTATTTCCCACCTGGTACTTCCCCTCTATCAGAACTTGAAAAGAAATTATTTTTCTTCAAAGAAGACTTGCATCCCATTAGTGGGCATGAACAAGGGTAATTTAAATATACGTTCTGATTACTCAGTGAGCAGTTTGTAATGAGATTAGCTATATATGCTCTTCCTATTAAGTAACATAATCACATGCACACATACATAACGCTTTATACTATTATTTGTGCTTCAAATTTAATACTATAATTTTTCCTGGCCTGTTTTATTCAATCATTATATCTCTTACTGTGAGAATCATACTTCTTAAAATATCAATATATTTGTTCATATGTATTTTCATATAATATTTTACAAAACAACTTTAAATTGCATTATCAGTATTACTGGTAACAAAAAATATGAGTAGCATTTAATATTTTTTATTATTTTGATATGTTGTATAGGTGAATCATTTTGTGTTTTTTGTGTCCAATTTAACAAATTTTTTTCTACTTGCTTTAATTATATTGTTTTTATATATAAACTTTTACTTATTCAAAATATAAAATATTGAAAAACATATTTCCAGAGAATTTTACTCCCCTCTATATTTTCTCCAAGCTAGTTCATTGCAGTCTCTATTCCCGTTGCAATTTACTTTTGCAAATATAAGTATGTGTGCACATGTAAGTCTGCTCTTACACACACACCCATATATTAAAAAGAAAATGTTCTTATTTGTATAATTTTATTAAGATAATGATAAGAAAACCATCTTATTAAGATATCACAACCAATATTGTGATATTATTAATATTCCTTGAAGTGGAATAAATTAGTCAATAATAAATGTGATATACGTATATATGAGTGTGTGTATATAAAAATTATATAAATGTGTACATATTTATTAGATCCTGCCAAAGCCCCTTTCCATAGGGATATCATTTGATTCTCCTATTATAAATATAAGGATGGAACTGTTTTCTCAAAGCTTGTTAACAGAGTCATTGTTCTATTTCTCAAATATTTTTCAATTTTTTTATTTAAATGCTCAACATTAATCTTTCATAAGATATATTCGCATTTACTTACAATATTGATTCACTGGATAATAGGAGGACATTTCAGAGTTGTTTCAGATGGAATCTACACATTAGAAAGCATCTGAGCTTTGAGATTCTAGAAATTCTAATCATAAAATAAAGGAAGATTGGTAATTTAAAGGTTTGTGTACCTTCATTCTAGGCCAACATTTTGAAATGCAGTTTAAATAAAAGAACCACAATTTTTAATTAGAAATTTCCTAGGAATCTGGAAAGCTAAAGGTCTTCCATACCTGAATGATTCTAACCAGTTCTGGATAATCAATCTAATATTGCATCCAAGGACATTCAATTGCATTATGATTCATGAAGAAGCTACAAAAAGAATCGCTTTCACTGAATTTAACTTATATAAATAGTAAAGCATGGCAGGTCAGGATGTAAAATGTCATGTCAATGTAATATCTATGATTTAATCTTCTGTACAAAAGAAAATGCCACTGAGTTTCCATCTAACATTTATTTTGCAAAAAAATATTATTTGGTACCTTCAGAGCGTTGGTCTGTTCAATATATTTTAAAAGCTGTTGCATAAATGCTTTTTATTAAGGTGAAGTACCTAATAAGCATGTTTTATTTAGAAAAATAATATAACATTAAGAAGTATTTATCTATGAGTTAGGTTAACCTCCATACCTGCACAATTTCAAGTAGAGCGAGTGTGTGTGTGTGTGTGTGTGTGTGTGTGTATTAAAAGTTTTCAGACGCAGTGATTTTGCTTATATCATCAACAGACATCCCATGGTTCTTTATAAACGTGATAGAAGTCTAATATCAAATTCAGGAAAGAAATGAATATGTACAAGCTCAGACTTTTTAAGAAATAATATCCAATATTTGTAAAGTTAAGTATATTAAATTATTATAATCCTTTTTGTTATATTTGCTTTTTCCAATGGATAGTCTCATAATGGCTGCACTTTTAAAATATGCGAGAAAGTACTATTTGGTTTGGACTAGGAAAATTAAGTGGAATAACAAGGATTACACAAAAATTTTTTCAACAAAAAAACTGTAACATGGTTACAGAATAAAGTGATTAAAACAAACTCAATATAATGTTTTGTTAAGAATTTAGGCAAATATCATTTCACGTGACAGCAAAAAACCTGTAAAATGTAAATATGATTTCTCAGTTGTGTAAGTAGAGTTTATTTGTGTCTGTTAGTTTTCTAGGTGATGTTTAGGACAAGTACTATAGGCCTTGCTTTCCTCTTCTGAATCTCAATAAATTCACGTTTATTTAGCTGGAACTTATAGCTAGATCTTTGAAAGCCAAGCATTTGTAGCTAGTAACAAATATCCTATAAAGATTACATGCAAGGAACTGGAAAATCTACAGTGACAAAGCTTAAAAGTTTATGTTAAATACAGAAGTCTATCACACAAAACTTAAATAGACCCTGAAATCAGAATTGAGTAAAGAGAGACAGAAAATCTGCTTTGAATCAAAGAATAAAACTCACTAAGTTTTGCTTTAGCATGTGAATTACCTTTAAACAGTCTTGCCACACACACACAAACATACACATGCACACATATATAGACATACACTCATTAGTTGTATAATGTGCACATATACATTATATACACATATTATATATTCATATTACTTGTATAAGAGACATAGTAATCATGTATAATCAAGCATCAAATTTTAGAAACTACCTGTACATTCCATGTGCTTCTATCATCACAAAATAAAACTGTCACTGATTGGCTAACTGCAAAGTTAAGTTGGTACAATTGTCACTTTACCATCAAAGATTTAATACAGACATTGATCACTGGATAAAACAACTAGTGCTTCTTCTGTGTTGTCCTTTAACCATTAGTCAAGCCAGCTTTATTAGATGTGGAGTAAATCTTCATGCTGTCAGTGTTCAAATATGAGAAGCAGAATGGCAATCCAAGCAGCAAAAAAATAGGTAGTCTGAAATATTACCTAGAAAACTAGATATGACATAAGTAAGAGTCAGTAAAGGGAACAGAAATCAGCATTGTATTGCATTATTAAATGGAGTGAAAGCCACAGTGAGACAGTCACCAAAATGAGGGAAAATTGGTGTAATTATTTCCACAAAGTTTGTGGGGAAATTGACTTTCCACAATGGCACAGATAGTTATCAGTAGAGTAAATCTAGTGTTGGGATATGTAAAGTATCTTCTTTTAATTTTGTCTTGTTTTATTTCTCATTCAATATTTTGGACATTTAGGTTGTTAATATAATCACTTCTTTATATTAAATATGATGCAAGCTATCTATATGCATATTTATACCTATATAATACAGAGAGGTATGCACAAACACACATACGCAGTTATAAAATCACTATTGCATCTACAACCACATGGAATTTTCTTTCTTTCAGATTTATCATACCAGAATTTTTTGAATTGTTTAGCAGAAATATTATAATGGGCAGAAATTTTATAATGCAATTTTCATCTTAAAATCTCTATATGAGAATATACTGTGAGTGAGTGGTTGAAATGTATAGCTAGATCTTTGAAAGCCAAACATTTATTTGGAACTTGGAACTAGATCTTTGAAGACCAATTATTCATAGCCAATAGCAAATATCCTATTGAGATCATGTATGTGTGTGTACATGTTTTAAATACACATAGTACTAATAGAAGTGTGGCGATATAGAGAACTGCATAGGATGTTTATCCAGCCTATTTAAATTATGGAAGAAAATCCATTAATACTATGCTTTTATAAGTTAAATATAAAGATGCATATAAGATACATTTGTCAATGTTGATGGCATCTAACATCAAAATTCTTACTCTGTATTTCAAGATTTATTCTCCTTCATTCCTATAAATAACTCTCAACTCCTATGACCCACAGCATTCTGCCACCTTCCACTGTTAGGCAAAATTTCAGGATATAAGCAAGAATAAAAAGAAATAGTGAATTATTTACTCAAAAAGAGACCGAGAACTGTATTTTTTATACTTTTATGCCTCATAAAAGACCATGAGATCACTGCATTTAAAATCAAGGAATATTAGTTGAATGACTCCAATGCAAACTAGGTATATACCAAGCATCAATTTACAATAATTACTGATTTTTACCTCACTGTGAAAGGTATTGGAAACATCGTTTAAAATCAGGCTAATGGTGCCAAGAGTAACTTTAACTTTGCGTTAACCATCTTTAAAATAGTCTGCTTTTTTCTGTCCCAATATATACCATAAATATTGTCTAAAATTTTTGCTCTAAAAACACAATTACAATTAATTAGTATCTCTCATTCAATATTTGAATGAATACAAAAAATATATATTAAATACAAAGTAAAGTTTTAAGGTAAAATTAATTCATATTTTGGCAATATGAACTCATCATGCTCTGCCTTCCAAAGTGTTTATAGTGTATCATTGGCTAATGTGTGCTTAGACTAGCACTTATTGATCCACCCACAGTTGGTAACACTCCACTCTCTGTTTATGGCTAATTGCCTCATCTACTGTCTTTAAAATGGCATGGTAAGTTAGAGTAACGGCCTCAAACACTATTATATCATTGGTTTAAACGACCCTAGACAGACAATTAATACAGTTCTCCACAGGTCAAAATCTACAGCTCATAATGAAGCATAGAAATCTATAACTCTACCCAAGGGCACCTCTCAGGAGTTCAAATCTGTTCTCTCGGGCAGCTAAAAAGGTCTCATAATCTTTTATTGCACTACTTTTAATATCTGCACTGAAGCACAAAAGGCTTCTTGCTTCTATGCATTTGATTCTTATACTGTCAAATCATATATGGCTTCACTGTAATTTATACTGTGGAACATACATCCATGTCATTTATATATACTAAAGTGAATGTATTAATGAATACTGTTTTAGTGCACTTCTTTATAAACATTTAAATTTTTAGGAAGTAGTAATATCTTCAATTATAACATATAAAAATAAAGGATAATTTACTTAAAGAGAAGACATAAACAAAATATTGTCAAATTTAAATGTAGGAATTTCATCTTACAAAAATGTCTTCAGCTAGCACTAAATATTCAGGATAAAATGTTAATAAAACACATTTACTTTTTATCACAATTCCTGATAATATGGTGAACAGGAGTTTTAAAGAATAAAATTTGATAGAAATGGTTATTCTTAAATTATTCACCATCATGCATTACAGAAATATTTCCACAACTTTTGTCTCATAATTTTCACTATGAGAGAAGAATTTTACCCTGACCCATTTATGTTGGATGTGTTTAATAGTCAGTTTATACAGTATAACAAATAACTATAATTTCTGTGTTTGGATGTACATAAGAATAGCTAAATTGCTTCTTGCAAGCAAATTATTCAGTGGCCACAGAGAAGACTTGAGGCAGAAAATGAGAGATATGTACAATACATTGTAACTGAGTTAAGGTGCTGTCAGTTTAAAAGTGTATCCAGCCAGTTGTCATAGAAAAACAAAAAACAAAAAACAAAAAACAGAGGATGTCAAGAGGTGTCTGAACCACTGAACCACCCCCTACAAACAAAAATAAGACTGCAATTTGCACTAAACACAATAAATCACACAGTTCTTTTGTAAGAAATGCTGTTCTCTTATAAGAAAAACACTACCCTTGCAAGAAAGGTAAAAGTTCTGGCTACATTCCCCACTAGAGGAATTTGTCACAAGGCTATCACTTCTCCCATATTGATTTTAAATTCTCTTTTCTTGTGTCTAAGTGACTAGATTTTTCTCTCAAAACATTAGATCCTTGAGTCATTTTACTCTTGTAAGGTCAGAGTTCATAAAATTGGCCATTCATAATTACTACTGGACATGAAAGCACCAAGAGACATCTTATGAAATCCCTTGTCTTTCACTTATGTGTTCCTTTTTCTATTTAGTAACAGCAAACCAGTCTCCTATTCTTTGTGAAGATCAATGTCCCCTACTACTATGGTAAATCCTTTCTTAGTCTGATTCACTAGCGTAAGACGATACTGAAGATCAGGGTTAGTCAAAACCTCAGATCAAATAAAATATTTACTATTCCACTTGCTAGGCATACTACTGCCCCCTCCTGTCTTGAGATTCAGGGCTTCGAGCCTTGAACACAAGGTTGATGGGATAGGAAACACAGTCTTCACCGATGAGCTGCTGACAAGTGCTGATGAAAAGGTGTAATGTTATTTTTTGGCCTTGGTTTGCAGACTCACTTATTCCACTTATTCGTCACCACAAATCAGCAATTGGTTCTCTGCATTTCCCACTCCTTGATTGACAGAGCCTCAGTCTCACATTACCTTGTCCCTCAGTTAGCAATTTACTTGAGATTGTATTAGGCAAACCTCTAATGTTTCCAATCTCATATCACTTGTATGTATCTTCCACTGTAAGGCAGATTTGTGGTTTTGTGTTGATGAAGGATCCCCTTTCAATAAATAAGACTAAGTTTACGTAGCCTGGAATAGACTCCTTGTGACAATATTATTCATTATGGTTACTTCTAATTACTTCATAGGCACTGGAAATTTAGACTGAAATCACACCCAGGAGCTGTTGTAGAGCTTTTCTATATTCTGCTCTCCCCTCAGAACTGGCCACATTCTAGGTCATCTGATTAACAGAGGAATGCCAAGTTTACGAGAGTGGTGTATTCCATCTTCAGAATGCAAAACAGTCTATTGAATACTGTGTCTATTTTTAATTTGGAGAGTTGGAAACTGCAACAACTCCTTCTTAATTTTAGAGACTATGTCTACCATGCTCTCAGTCAATGGGCTACTAAACAGTTTATCTGTAGAGCATAACCAAAATTTTTGTGGGGTTCATTTCACATTTTCAGCATGCACATGGCTTACTAGGGTAAGCAGTGCACCTGCTACTTCCTCCTCATGTGGTTCATTTAGCATAATGTGATTAATAAAAGTGTACCATAATGATGTCCATGAAATATCAAGAATATCAAGATCCTTTAGACCTATAATTTAACCAAAAAAAGTGTAATCCAAAGCTTTGGGAAAATAGAGTAAATATGCATTGCTGTATTTCATACATAAAATATTTTGATTGTCTTTGATGACAGATATGGAGAAAAATGCATTTCCATGATGTATAGCCACATAATAAATCCCATAATCTCTTTTGATTAGGTCCATGACGATACTACACCTTACATAATGGATGGCATTGGAAATGATTAATTTCATAGTAGTTATCCATTATCCCCCGAGACCCATCTGCTTATTTTGAAAACCACAATGGTGAATATGATGGAGAACACCATCACATAATCTTTTTTATGCTAGTGCTAATCTCTGTAAGTACATTTGGGTACAATATTAATATTATATTCTATCTTAGTGTGTGTGTGTGTGTTGGGGTGGGAATGTTATATTTGGTTCTTCCTACCTTATACCATTTAGTGATAGCAGCTAAATATCATTTCTAATTATGCATTATAAGACAATGAAGTAAACCGAGAGTGGGTCCACAGACCATTGTAACCACTTTAGATGGACATGGGCCATAATTCCATATATCTCTTGAACTCCATAAATTCATATCTAGATGGAACATCATTATGGTATTTTGTGGGTCCCCTGGTGCCATTTTGACCTCAAAACTTACCTAATACTAGTAGCCTTGAAAGGTAAAGTTATTCATTTGCTTCTACTCTTTTGGTTAATAGCAATAGGTCCTTTAGGAAAGTATTGGAAAAATCCCTGTCTTAGATATTTACTATAGCATTTTGGGGGTTTACTCAAAGAACATATTTTCTTTATTTGACTTAGATTTGAAAACTAGTTAGGGATTGTGATAGTAGCAGTTGGTGCCTGTCTCAGTTTTTCAATTCTCTCTCAGCTCTCAGTTTTTCAATTCTCCATAAAGGAGTAGAGAACTAGTAGAAGTATCTTGCATCTAGGAAGACCATGGTCTTTTAGCATTACTACCGATCCCTGTAGGTCAAGGCACCCAAGGTGCCACTCCAGCCTTGTTGCTTATTAAGGTTATTACACTCTTCTTGTTTTGTCAGTTAATTGGAACGCTAAGGTTTCCCAAATTTCTGAATCCTTATTAATTCCAATGAAATTAGGGAGAATATGTCCAAGATGTCCATCTCTTACTGTTAACTTTGGTTTACAAAAGTAACCACCACTGAGCTTTTCAAACTTGCTGGTGCTCCCCACCTGTGCATTCTTTTCATAAAAATAATGTTTATTCTTATTTATTACTTTTCTTTTGTTGAAGGGTGTCTTCTGGATCCTCTTGAGGAACATATTTAGGTGGTAAATTTTGTGATCTCCCTTAGAAGTGTGATCCAGAGCTACCTGATCCATACCCCATCGACTATAACAATTCTTATTTCCAAACTTCATGTAGCTATGGCTGGAGCATTTCAAAAGAGGCCAGAGCATCTTTCTCAAGATGTTATATATAAAATATGGGTAAACACTCTCATTTCAGTAAACTATCCCCTACCAAGTTCTATAGTTTTCTCTCCCTGGATTAACCCATTCAAAATCCACTCCAACATAATGTGAGGCATATACTGGCTTTGCCTGGAAACTTTGCAGGGCTTTCACTTGAAGGGTAGCTGATTTCTTCTTCCTCTATTGAGGGTAAAGAAGTTGTTTCTGCTTTTTTAAAAGGCTAAAGAAAATTTGTATCTTCAAGATTCTCAGGCTCTTCCACTTAATTATCTCTGGAGATTCTAAAGTCCTCAGTTTTCCGCCTTTCCCTATCCAAGAGTTTGTTAAGGAGAGCGCCTGAGATTACATGTTCTGTCCCATTTGTATCTTTTTGATACCTTTAGGATTACATCTTGGCTTGATTTCCAGGAGAGTCTTCCTTCTGCTTACAGTAGGTTGAGTCTTTTTAATACTCCCACTGAGGTATTTTTGCTTTGACAATATGCTTTAACTTTGTACTGGCTAATTTGAGATGATTTTTTAAAATCACTGACTGCAGAGTGACTCTGTCCCTGTGTGCAACTGGAGTTTAATTGTCCTGAGGCCACTATTGTTTTGTGTTGATGAAGTATCCCCTTCTGGAGGGAGTTTTAGAATTGTCTGAGGCGTGAAAGAAGGGTACAATAATTCACAAGCTTCTATTTCCCACTGGAGTGTCAACTCCCTTACATTTCCAGATTAGCCCCTTTCTCACTAATCTGTGCACAACTGGTTGTCTCAGCATTTTCACTAAAAGTATGGTCCCGGGGTATATAAGGCAAAGTAATGTGTATATATAGCATTATCTATACCAAGTGTTAAACTTTAGCTATTATTTAAAATATTCATATTATTTTAATAATGATACTTAAATACAAAATAACAAATGAACAACATGATATTTCCTAGCCATGGGGAGAGGCATAAAATTCAACAAAGAAGATGAATATTGAGGTTTATCTTTTTTTTCTGAAATAAATGTACTTCTTAATTAGGCAATCAAATCACTCATTGTGATGATACAGTATGGAAAAAACTCACATTCAACTAATTTTTTCCCAACAATTTGTTCTTAAGTATCTTCTTTACCTAGTACAACATACCTCAAAGGCTGTTTATATTTTGCAACTATCCTATTGAAACTTACGTGATAATTCTTATTTGCCAGTCACTTCTCTCCTAAACTTTTTCCTGTAGTAGTGCTGAAACAATAGTTTTTTTAAACTTTCCATTTTTTTTCCTTCTCAGTGTTCACAGATGTAACATTTGACTAGGAAAGGAAAGAGGTTTAATTGACCTCTTTCCATTATAAATAAAGTTCAGCATGGCTGGGTAGGCCTCAGGAAGCTTACAATCATGGTGAAAGGGGCAGAAAATACATCCTTCTTCCCATAGAGACAGCAAGGAGAAGTGCTGAGCAAAGGGGGAAAAGCCCCCTATAAAACCATCAATCTCATTAGAACTCACCGACTATCACAAGAATAGCAGCATGGGGGTAACTGCCCCCAAGATTAAATTACTTCCTGCTGGATCCCTCCCATGACACATGGGGATTGTGGGAACTACAATTCAAGATGGGACTTGTATGAGGACACAGTCAAACCATACACTTGACAAGTTTTGTTTGCAGTAAGTCCTACTGTATGTGACTTTACCAAACATTCCCTACACTTTATTTTTCCTCATGGAAATGGATTACATATTCACAATCTATTTCAGGAAAATAGACTACCTTAACTTAAATATACCTTTGAATTAGATGTCTGTATTTTTCCTTGACTGAACTTGCTAACTTTTCAAACACTTAGTAAATTTTTAAATTGATAGGTGATATTGAAGCATGCTACACTTGCACATTGCAATTCAGACCAAGCCCATCAATAGATATACTTTATTTTAATAGTTAATTAAGCATGAACCAATTTGAACAAATTACACACAAATTTGTCCACATAATTCTATATTGGTACTACAAAAAAATGAGAAGAGGGAAAATATATTATTTAATGTGGGCCCAATATATGTAGGCATTTCTATTTATATGAATCCTTTTATCTAATTCACACATTAATCACTTGATATTACAAGTGCTGTTCTTATATTCATGAAGAAAATGTGGTGTTAACAATCTAAATAGCTTTCCCAGGAGCATACATTTAATGGTTGGCAAATCTGCAATTGAAAACTTAAAATTACATTTTCTTAAGTTCAAAAACTGCTTTTTTTCCCGAGACAGTAATGTACATAGACACTAAACTGACCATCTAGTGATACATGCCAAGCTATAACACCTTCCACTGGAGCAAGTATGTACATTTCATAATATTCAATTAAATTTACAATTAGTAAAACTAATCAGATTTAACATCTACATGCTATGAAAGGGTTTTTGCTGTTGCTAGTATTCCTCTAGAAGTATTTGAGACTAACACAAAATTATAGAGATTCTTTAAAAGGTGAAATCACTGTAAGTAATTTTCAGGGAAGGGGAGGATAAAATGTGCTTAGAGAGAGACGGGCACACAAACACTTAAACCTGTAAGCACACATATCTACAGAATATTTTTGATATGTGTGGTAGAATAACATTTTGTGATGAAAATTAAAGGTTTCATTTCTTCTCTCCAGTTTTTCATGTGCTATTGTCATTTCATCTAAATCTTTTGTGTCACAGCAAAAACATGAGAAAACATTTTGCATTTGGAAGCCAAATCTTTAAGCTTATGACTCAATGATTTTCAGGTGGAAAATGCTAAGCCCTGAAGTACTCAAGACCATAAATTTGAAAGCCTGGATGAAAAAAGAATGCTATTTTTCTGCCTTAGAGAATAATAAGTATTCACTAGTTTGGAAGGAAGAGGAAAAGTGATTCTTGAGAAAAGTTTATACATTTTTCTTATAGTGAAGCTGATGACATACCTCCTGATGCATTTAGGGACTAGAGGGTAACTAAGGCCTTGCAGCTGAGGACAGCGCACAGCAACCTTGAGCAAGGATTGGTTGTTCCCTCCATTTACAGTGACATGATCATGATGGAAATCCCAATACAAAAGTGGAAAAATAAAATGGCTATGCTTTGACTGGTTAAAATTAGATTAGCTGCTAGTGATGTCTAACTCCAAATAATAGTAGCTTCATCAAGATGAAAGATTACTCCTCTCTCATCTAAACAGCAGCCAAAATGAATTTGCCCAGGGCTTTGTGAGTCTCTGATGCATGGTGTCAGAATTTTAGGCTCCCTTTGTCTTGTTGTTCTACTATACAAAGCCATGGGCCTGGAGTCTTCAGACACTCTAAAGTAGCAAATCAAGGTCTTGTAATTATGTGTGCTTTAGAATTATAGAGAAGTATAAAAGCCAGGAGAAGTGGGTGTTTTCTATAAAAATGAAAGCCTTCTCAATTTCTAGTCACAACACTTTTTCTTACATCCATTTGGCAGAATTAAATCACCTGACTATAAAAGTGGCACACACACACAAATCTCACCTGTTCTGTATAGCCATGTTTCAAGGTTACATTATTATACAAGTGTGACAGGGATATTGTGACACAGCTTGTGGTTTCCACCACCAGAAAGAATTCTCAGGGATGTATTTCTTCATCACCCAGAGAATTAGTGATTTTATTTTTAAAAAAATTATGTTGTTACAAAAAAGTCGTATTTCATGCATAAAAAATTTTATAACCAGATATTTGTATCCACAACACATTTCTGGATTAGCATTAGAAAATTAAATTATTAAAATAATTTGGTGTCACATCTCCATCAAGAACAGATGAGGAACTATACTTTTTAAGTTTCATTTATCACTATTTATTTCTCATGACCATCTGGATATTCCTTTGAGACAATTCATTTTAAACATCCTATAATTACATTTTAATTGGCAATTTCTTAGAATAATTAAGAAAAAAAATTACCTTGATAAAACCCATTTTTTTTTTTTTTTTTTTTTTTTGAGACAGAGTCTTGCTCTGTCGCCCAGGCTGGGGTGCAGTGGCCGGATCTCAGCTCACTGCAAGCTCCGCCCCCCGGGTTTACGCCATTCTCCTGCCTCAGCCTCCCGAGTAGCTGGGACTACAGGCACCCGCCACCTCGCCCGGCTAGTTTTTTGTATTTTTTAGTAGAGACGGGGTTTCACCGTGTTAGCCAGGATGGTCTCGATCTCCTGACCTCGTGATCCACCCGTCTCGGCCTCCCAAAGTGCTGGGATTACAGGCTTGAGCCACCGCACCCGGCCAAAACCCATATGTTTTTAATATGAGTACAGTTTAGATGTTTAGAGGGTAACAAACAATTTTTTAAGAATAAGAGGTTTTTGTGGCAATAAAATTGTGTCTTTTTGATAGTGGCAAATGGTTTAGGTATAAAAGATTTGGATATTAAAGTGGATTTTCTAAATGTTAAGCACAATTTAAATTTGCATCCAATTACCATCTACTTTTGAGGTGAAATGTATAAATGTGTGTACATTGCAGCTAACAGTTAATACATTAAAATAGACAGATTAAATTAATTTATAAATGCTTAGGAAATCATGATATAGCCAAATTAAATGTATACAAATATAGATTGCAAAATAAGCATACTAGCACCTCTTTCTAAACAAAATGTTCTCTCATCTATTATTTATTGTTTTGTTCTAGTTAATCACATTAGTCCCACTAGCCCATCATAATAGATACATTTTGTTTAGAACTTGCCATGATAATTTTTCAAGAGGCTTAAATGCTAATTTAGTCTAGGCAGTCAACTATCCCATATTTAAAGGTAAGACAGAAACAGGGATGAATATTTTGATCAGTCTGGTAATAATTCAATCACAATGTGCCCCAAATTGCAAAAATCCCAGAAAACTATTTTCTTAGAACAATTATTAATATTACTCAACTTAACTCTTTTAAAGATAAATGCCAGAGCATGAAGTTGAAACTAACCAGCCAGCATTAGTTTGTGATACCTCTATTTTTCAATTTACTTTGCTTACTCACAAAAACTATAACAGAGTATCTGAGTGTTATTGTAGACAGCCTTTTAAAAAAATTCAAAGTAGTATAATGCAATATGTAATTCAAATGTACTCTGTCTTTTGAAATTTGTAAGAATTTGTTTTATACTACTTCCCTATGGCCTGGAAGTTGCACCCCAATATCAATTGTTTTGGAAATCATATGAGAATTACACACCATGACTTGTGATTTTCCGCATCCTCTTTATCTAGTGATATCTGTTCCTCTTTAATGGTTTAGTTTCTCAGGTATCTTTTAGTCCTGCACATCACACCACATATCGTAATTATGTTGACTCAGGTAAACAGTAAATATATTATTTTTTTTCAATGGTATACACATATACACATATACCCTGAGCACACACAAATAAAAACATATCAAAAGTATTTCCTTTAGTCACAAATCCCTGAAGATTTTGGAAGATAGTAGTGTTTCTAAATGAGAAAAATGTTACAAAAGAATTAAATATGTCATCTTAATTAATAAAATGTCCTTTTATAATTGGCAGTCTGCCAATTCCCTAGTTTCTTTCTGCTTTTTACTTTGAAGACCTAGGTTCTTAAAAAGAGTAAACAAAACAAAAACCTTGAAAGACACACACAAGAATTCAACTTCATTATGTGAGTCAATTTAGTTCACTGAAACCCTTGCCATGAAACTCAGATGTAGATTCCCTTGCCTTTCCAAAAAGTCAATATATTTAACAAATTAATTGCAAAATAATTTTGAACCTACTTTTATTAAAAATTATTGTACCATCAGGAAGCACTGGTGGTTCACTGGTAGAATTCTTGCCTCCCAAAAATATTGTACCATTTGCAAGAATATCAGTACAGGATAGAATACAGAATCAAAGTATATTCTACCACTATGTCATCTTTCCGATTAAAACTTAAGAAGAAGCAGTATTCTTTTTTATTTTATTTTTTAATTTTTTATTTATTATTATTATTATTATTATTATTATTATTATTATTATTATTTTACTTTAAGTTCCAGGGTACATGTGCATAACATGCAGGATTGTCACATATGTATACTTTTGCCATGTTGGTGTGCTGCTCCCATCAACTTGTCAGTACCCATCAACTTTTACTTTACATCAGGTGTAACTCCCAATGCAATCCCTCCCCCCTTCTCACTCCCCATAATAGGCCCTGCTGTGTGATGTTCCCATTCCCGAGTCCAAGTGATCTTATTGTTCAATTCCTACCTATGAGTGAGAACATGTGGTGTTTGGTTTTCTGTTCTTGCGATAGTTTGCTAAGAATGATGGTTTCCAGCTGCATCTATGTCCCTACAAAGGACACAAACTCATCCTTTTTATGGCTGCATAGTATTCCATGGTGTATATCTGCCACATTTTCTTAATACAGTCTGTCACTGATGGACATTCAGGTTCATTTCAAGTCTTTGCTATTGTGAATAGTGCCGCAATAAACATACGTGTGCATGTGTCTTTATAGCAGCATGATTTATAATCCTTTGGGTATATCCCCAGTAATGGGATGGCTGGGTCATATGGTACCTCTAGTTCTAGATACTTGAGGAATCGCCATACTGTTTTCCATAATGGTTGAACTAGTTTACAATCCCACCAACAGTGTAAAAGTGTTCCTATTTCTCCACATCCTCTCCAGCACCTGTTGTTTCCTGACTTTTTAATGATCGCCATTCTAACTGGTGTGAGATGGTATCTCATTGTGCTTTTGATTTGCATTTCCCTGATGGCCAGTGATGATGAGGGTTTTTTCATGTGTCTATTGTCTGTATGCATGTCTTCTTTTGAGAAATGCCTGTTCATATTCTTCGCCCACCTTTTGATGGAGTTGTTTGTTTTTTTCTTGTAAATTTGATTGAGTTCTTCATAGATTCTGGATATTAGCCCTTTTTTCAGATGAGTAGATTGCAAAAATTTTCTTCCATTCTGTAGGTTGCCTGTTCACTCTGATGATAGTTTCTTTTGCTGTGCAAAAGCTCTTTAGTTTAATTAGATCCCATTTGTCAATTTTGGCTTTTGTTGCCATTGCTTTTGGTGTTTTAGACATGAAGTCCTTGCCCATGCCTATGTCCTGAATGGTATTACCTAGGTTTTCTTCTAGGGTTTTTATGGTATTACGTCTAACATTTAAGTCTCTAATCCATCTTGAATTAATTTTCGTATAAGAAGTAAGGAAAGGATCCAGTTTCAGCTTTCTACATATGGCTAACCAATTTTCCCAGCACCATTTATTAAATAGGGAATCCTACCCTCATTTCTTGTTTTTCTCAGGTTTGTGAAAGATCAGATGGCTGTAGATGTGTGGTATTATTTCTGAGGACTCTGTTCTGTTCCATTGGTCTATATCTCTGTTTTAGTACCAGTACCATGCTGCTTTGGTTACTGTAGTCTTGTAGTATAGTTTGAAGTCAGGTAGCACGATGCCTCCAGCTTTGCTCTTTTGACTTAGGATTGTCTTGGAGATGCGGGCTCTTTTTTTGTTCCATATGAACTTTAAAGCAGTTTTTTCCAATTCTGTGAAGAAACTCATTGGTAGCTTGATGGGGATGGCATTAAATCTATAAATTACCATGGGCAGTATGGCCATTTTCACAATATTGATTCTTCCTATCCATGAGCATGGTATGTTCTTCCATTTGTTTGTGTCCTCTTTTATTTCACTGAGCAGTGGTTTGTAGTTCTCCTTGAAGAGGTCCTTTACATCCCTTGTAAGTTGGATTCCTAGGTATTTTATTCTCTTTGAAGCAATTGTGAATGGAAGTTCATTCATGATTTGGCTCTCTGTTTGTTACTGGTGTATAAAAATGCTTATGATTTTTGCACATTAATTTTGTATCCTGAGACTTTGCTGAAGTTGCTTATCAGCTTAAGGAGATTTTGGGCTGAGATGGTGTGGTTTTCTAAATATACAATCATGTCATCTGCAAACAGGGACAATTTGACTTCTTCTTTTCCTAACTGAATACCCTTTATTTCTTTCTCTTGCCTGATTGCCCTGGCCAGAACTTCCCACACTATCTTGAATAGTAGTAGTGTGAGAGGGCATCCCTGTCTTGTGCCAGTTTTCAAAGGGAATGCTTCCAGTTTTTGCCCATTCATTATGATATTGACTATGGGTTTGTCATAATTAGCTCTTATTATTTTGAGATACGTTCCATTGATACTGAATTTATTGAGAGTGCTTAGCATGAAAGGCTGTTGAATTTTGTCAAAGGCCTTTTCTGCATCTACTGAGATAATCATGTGGTTTTTGTCTTTGGTTCTGTTTATATGCTGGATTACGTTTATTGATTTGTGTATGTTGAACCAGCCTTGCATCCCAGGGATGAAGTCCACTTGTTCATGGTGGGTAAGTTTTTGATGTGCTGCTGGATTCGGTTTGCCAGTATTATATTGCATATTTTTGCATCAATGTTCATCAGGGATATTGGTCTAAAATTCTCTTTTTTTGTTGTGTCTCTGCCAGGCTTTGGTATCAGGTTGACGTTGGCCTCATAAAATGAGTTAGAGAGGATTCCCTCTTTTTCTATTGATTGGAACAGTTTCAGAAGGAATGGTACCAGCTCCTCCTTGTACCTCTGGTAGAATTCAGCTGTGAATCCATCTGGTCCTGGAATTTTTTTTTGGTTGGTAGGTTATTAATTATTGCCTCAATTTCAGAGCCTGCTATTGGTCTATTCAGGGATTCAACTTCTTCCTGGTTTAGTCTTGGGAGAGTGTAAGTGTCCAGGAAATTATCCATTTCTTCTAGATTTTCTTGTTTATTTGCGTTGAGGTGTTTATAGTATTCTCTGATGGTAGTTTGTATTTCTTTGGGGTCGGTGGTGATATCCCCTTTATCATTTTTTATTGTATCTATTTGATTCTTCTCTCTTTTCTTCTTTATTAGGCTTGCTAGCAATCTATCAATTTTGTTGACCTTTTCAGAAAACCAACTCCTGGACTCATTGGTTTTTTTTGGAGGGTTTTTTGTGTCTCTATCTCCTTCAGTTCTGCTCTGATCTTAGTTATTTCTTGCCTTCTGCTAGCTTTTGAATGTGTTTGCTCTTGCTTCTCTAGTTCTTTATTTGTGATGTTAGAGTGTCAATTTTAGATCTTTCTAGCTTTTTTATGGGCATTTGGTGCTATAAATTTCCCTCTACACACTGCTTTAAATGTGTCCCAGAGATTCTGGTATGTTGTATCTTTGTTCTTTTTGTTTTCAAAGAACATCTTTATTTCTGCCTTCATTTTGTTATGTACCCAGTAGTCATTCAGGAGCAGTTTGTTCAGTTTCCATGTAGTTGAGCGATTTTGATTGAGTTTCTTAGTCCTGAGTTCTAGTTTGATTGCACTGTGGTCTGAGAGACAGTTTGTTATAATTTCTGTTCTTGTACATTTGCTGAGGAGTGCTTTACTTCCAATTATGTGGTCAATTTTGGAATAAGTGTGATGTGGTGCTGAGAAGAATGTATATTCTGTTGATTTGGGGTGGAGAGTTCTGTAGGTGTCTATTAGGTCCGCTTGGTGCAGAGATGAGTTCAATTCCTGGATATCCTTGTTAACTTTCTGTCTCGTTGATCTGTCTAACGTTGACAGTGAGGTGTTGAAGTTTCCCATTATTATTGTATGGGAGTCTAAGTCTCTTTGTAAGTCTCTAAGGACTTGCTTTATGAATCTGGGTGCTCCTGTATTGGGTGCATATATATTTAGGATAGTTAGCTCTTCCTGTTGAATTGATCCCTTTACCATTATGTAATGGCCTTCTTTGTCTCTTTTGATCTTTGATGGTTTAAAGTCTGTTTTATCAGTGACTAGGATTGTAACCCCTGCTTTTTTTTTGTTCTCCATTTGCTTGGTAAATCTTCCTCCATCCCTTTATTTTGAGCCTATGTGTGTCTCTGCATGTGAGATGGGTCTCCTGAATACAGCACACTGATGGGTCTTGACTCTTTGTCCAGTTTGCCAGTCTGTGTCTTTTAAATGGACCATGTAGTCCATTTACATTTAAGGTTAATATTGTTGTATGTGAACTTGATTCTGTCATTATGATACTAACTGGTTATTTTGCTCGTTAGTTGATGCAGTTTCTTCCTAGCCTCGATGGACTTTACATTTTGGCATGTTTTTGCAATGGTTGGTACTGGTTGTTCCTTTCCATGTTTAGTGCTCCCTTCAGGGTCTCTTGTAAGGCAGGGCTGGTGGTGCCATAATCTAAGCATTTGCTTATCTATAAAGGATTTTATTTCTCCTTCACTTATGAAACTTAGTTTGGCTGGATATGAAATTCTGGGTTGAAAATTCTTTTCTTTAAGAATGTTGAATATTGGCCCCCACTCTCTTCTGGCTTGTAGAGTTTCTGCCGAGAGATCTGCTGTTAGTCTGATGGGCTTCCCTTTGTGAGTAACCTGACCTTTCTCTCTGCCTGCGCTTAACAGTTTTTCCTTCATTTCAACTTTGGTGAATCTGACAATTATGTGTCTTGGAGTTGCTCTTCTTGAGGAGTATCTTTGTGGCATTCTCTGTATTTCCTGAATTTGAATGTTGGCCTGCCTTACTAGGTTGGGGAAGTTCTCCTGGATGATATCATGAAGAGTGTTTTCCAACTGGGTTCCATTTTCCCCCTCACTTTCAGATACCCCAATCAGACGTAGATTTGGTCTTTTCACATAATCCCATACTTCTTGAAGGCTTTGTTCATTTCTTTTTCCTCTTTTTTCTTTAGATTTCTCCTCTCACTTCATTTCATTCATTTGATCCTCAATCCCTGATACTCTTTCTTCCAGTTGATCGAGTCGGTTACTGAAGCTTGTGCATTTGTCACGTATTTCTCATGTCATGGGTTTTGTCTCTGTCAGTTCGTTTATGGCCTTCTCTGCATTGATTATTCTAGTTATCCATTCTTCCATTCTTTTTTCAAGATTTTTAGTTTCTTTGCGCTGGGTACATAATTCTTCCTTTAGCTCTGAGACGTTTGATGGACTGAAGCCTTCTTCTCTCAACTCGTCAAAGTCATTCTCCATCCAGCTTTGATCTGTTGCTGGCGATGAGCTACGTTCCTTTCGAGGCGGAGATGTGCTCTTATTTTTTGAATTTCCAACTTTTCTGCCCTGCTTTTTCCCCATCTTTGTGGTTTTGTCTGCCTCTGGTCTTTGATAATGGTGATGTATTGGTGGGGTTTTGGTGTGGGTGTCCTTCCCATTTGTTAGTTTTCCTTCTAACAATCAGGACCCTCAGCTGTATGTGTGTTGGAGATTGCTTGAGGTCCAGTCCAGACCCTGTTTGCCTGGGTATCAGCAGCAGAGGCTGCAGAAGATAGAATATTGCTGAACAGAGAGTGTACGTGTCTGATTCTTGCTTTGGAAGCTTCGTTTCAGGGGTGTACCCCGCCGTATGAGGTGTAGGGTGTTGGTCTGTCCCTAGTGGGGGATATCTCCCAGTTAGGCTACTCAGGGATCAGGGACCCACTTGAACAGGCAGTCTGTCCGTTTTCAGATCTCAACCTCCATGTTGGGAGATCCACTGCTTTCTTCAAAGCTGTCAGACAGGGTCGTTTGCGTCTGCAGAGATTTCTGTTGCCTTTTTTTTTTTTTTTTTTTTTTGTTTAGCTGTGCCCTGTCCCCAGAGGTGGAGTCTACAGAGACAGGCAGGCCTACTTGAGCTGCTGTGAGCTCCACCCAGTTCAGCGGCTTTGTTTACCTACTTACGC
The DNA here is from genome assembly GCF_043159975.1 of Macaca nemestrina. Lineage (NCBI taxonomy): Eukaryota > Metazoa > Chordata > Mammalia > Primates > Cercopithecidae > Macaca > Macaca nemestrina. Next base: position 126,653,535 of record NC_092127.1, on the reverse strand, counting down.
CTCAGTAATGGCGGGCACCCCTCCCCCAGCCTTGCTGCTGCCTTGCAGTTAGATCGCAAACTGCTGTGCTAGCAAGGAGGGAGGCTCCACAGGCGTGGGATCCTCCTGGCCAGGTGTGGGATCTTCCTGTCCAGGTGTGGGATATAATCTCCTGGTGTGCCGTTTGCTAAGACCCTTGGTAAAGTGCAGTATTGCGGTGGAAGTTACCCGATTTTCCAGGTGTTGTGTGTCTCAGTTCCCCTGGCTAGGAAAAGGAATTCCCTTCCCCCTTGCACTTCCCAGCTGAGGCGATGCCTCGCCCTGCTTCAGCTCTCTCTGGTTGGGCTGCAGCAGCTGACCAGCACTGATTGTCACACACTCCCTAGTGAGATGAACCTGGTACCTCAGTTGAAAATTTAGAAATCACCCGTCTTCTGTGTCGCTGGCGCTGGGAGCTGGAGACTGGAGCTGTTCCTATTCGGCCATCTTGCTCCGCCCCCCAGAAGCTGTATTCTTAAATGTTACATAGAAATTTTCATTAAAGTTATATTTCATTAGTCTTTTTGTTCTTAAAAATTTCAGTTTAAAAAGTTATGTGGAATTCAAATAAAATATGTATATTAGAATTTTAAAATGTCATATTTCAGCTCTAAATCATAACTTTTTTATTGATTTCATATTTTCACATTTACATAAGAATTGTTTTTAACTTTTCTTGTTTCTTCATATCCTATTTAAACATACCTTTTATATCCAAATAAATTATATATATACATATACATTATATATATAAATACACACACACACACAAATACTCACATACATATTTAACTATTCTTGACATGAATGCACTTCTATGGAATAAAATCATTTACACAGCGTTAGTAATATTTTTATAAGCATTAGATTCTTTGTGAATGCAGTTTGAGTGGAAGGGATTTGAGATGAAAAACTGCAAAAATCTTTCCAATCTATACTTATGAAGAAAGAGGAAATAAACATCATCACATTTCTAACTGACAGACTATGATGCTATTACCAAAATATTTTAACTACAGCTGGTCAAAAAAATATTACTTTGTATTTTTTTGTCAGAACCGAAAAGAAAAGGGTGTTAAGATTCAGATTGCATTAATACTAAAACTACTAAAAATAAACCATAACTCTGTGGTGCAACACTTTGGCTTCAACTCAATTCAACACAATTATTTAGTTATCTATTTGGATATCATTGTATCTTTGAGGATTTCATTGGTGAGGAATAAATGAATCATGCGGACAAAAGATTTGCAGTTAAACACTCATGTATGAACATTAATATCCCCATTATTTTCCATGGTCCTCATTTCTCAAACATGTATTTTAATTCTAAAATTGTTATTGATTACTAATACATTTGATTTTCCAGATAGCATTATAGATGCTATGGATGTGGAAAAATCACACTAATTTCCAACAACACAGGAATTTATTTTCTCCAGGACCTAAGAAGTAGCCTTCTGATACTACTTTATTCAGTCTCAAATGATATGATAAAGATGCAGTCTAGAGCTCTACCACTCAAATTAGCTCTCAACCTTTCTCTATGGGTGTCACATGATGTCAAGTTGCTAAGGTGATTATGTTTATTCTCACATGCTTCAGGCTCAAATTTGACTGGCAAGAGTTCTTTTTCCCCCAAAATTTGAACCACAGCCCTGAACCAATATTATTTGCCCAAATGCAATAATATGTTAATTTCTGAAACAATCACAATTGCTAGGCATGTACAATGTCTTGGTTTTATAATACCTATTCATCATTTACACCAAAGTATGAGTAGAATCTCCACAGAAACTATGCAAGTGTTCCATTTCTAAAATATTAGTCAAAGGAAATAAATGAATTAAAAAATAAGAGTATAGTATAGGAAAAGCTGAAAGTCTAGTTTCAAAATCAAAAGCTGATACTTGATAGTTATACACCCTTTCGTTTGGCAATTGACATAACCTCTCTGTGCCTCAGATTTCTTTATAGACTACATCTTTAAAGTGAAAGTAATAATAATAAAAAACCTCAAAATTGTGATTACATGTTAATGTAGATATTTAAAACAACTCTGGATACATACTAAGTGCTCAATAACAGTTAAGTGGAAAATGTGTTTTTATATAAGTGTGTGTATGTGTACACCCTAAGAAATTTATAAGCCAACCAGCAACCCTCACTACTGCTCTGCCTATGGAGCAGCCATTGCTTTACTTTTCTAATGAACTTGCTTTCACTTTACTCTTAAAAAGAAAATAAGAAAACAAAAGAATTTAAATTTAATGATGATCAGTTTGTGTGCTATCTTTAAGGAGCAACAATATTTTTAGGTATTTAAACTTCAATGCAAGTAGCACTTTCATTTATTTTGTCTTTTAATAGTCAAGGAACTCATCCAAGGAAAATAAAACAAAATTGCATTTTCTGAAATGGTACCAAGTGGAATTTGACAAAAAACGCTAATCATGTCAAAACTTGTGTTCCTTGTATAATATTATCTGGCCCAGAAAGTATAGTGATTGTGACATTTTAAGCTAAGGAGGAAATCATTTTTGTTGCTTTTGGAGTTGTTTCTAAAACATTTTTTTGAACAATTTCTCAAACAGATATGATTTAGTTATGTGAATACTGCTCCACATACATAGTATATGCGTATATAATATATAATACTTTAGATGCTCTGTATTTTATAACTGCTATTTGCTTTGAAAAGAACTTAACTTTCAAAACTATATATTTATATGTTATAGCAATATTAATATATTGAGAATTTGTATATTAAATATATATGTTTTATGATTTAATTATACATATACTGTTGAAGCACTCATTAGCTACTTTTATAAGTATCTATCAATTGCTTAGAAAAGTAAAATTGACTTTCAAAAGTATATGTTTTCTATTTTTAAATGTGTCAAGAATGTACTTAACAGGTGAAAAATATCTAAATGAAATAATTTATTTCCAAGTATCCTTTTTAACTTGACAGGCTTGTTCTTATTTTGCTTATGATCTATCTTAATACATATTTCCAAATTTGTCAAATGTTATATGCAGAATAACTACTTTCAAATTTTTAGATAAAGAATTTTATATCAAACTACAGCTAAATGTTGATACTAAAAAGAATTAAAATGAAATAAGAGCAATGAAAATATATTTTACATCTAAATGTTCAAGATATGCCAAAGTTTAAAAGGTCAGTTTTATTTTATGAGCTAGCATTCCTCATACTACTTGCTGAAAATGCTTTCTTCTCTCATATTTTTAGTTACTTATCATGACACTTATTTCTTCACTTTATTAAATTTTTGTGGCACTCATTTTTCTATACAAGAAAAAAATTCAATTTTACTTTTTTTACTAGTCAATTAAAATATATTTAATTTGAATTCCAAGTACAGCTTTCTCTATATAGATATGTATTTATATATCTGTATCTCTCTACATATAAATATATATTGAGAAAAATTAAGAAATATTAATTAATAATTTAATACATAATCAAAAGACAAGTTGAATATAGTAAGAATTTTTGTACTAGTTGCTATGGACAGAATGTTAACATCATCCAAAATTCATAAGACAGTATTGAACACCTAGTGTGACAGTATTAAGAGCCTTTGGGAAGTGATTACAACATAGGGATTCCACCCTCATGACTGAGATTATTGCCCTTATAAAAAAGACTTGAGTGAGCTTCCTTTCTCCTTTTTCTGTGTTAGGATGTAGCAATAAGGCACCATCTATGAAACAGAGAGGCTTACCAGACATCAAATCTGTTGCACCTTGATCTTGGAATTCCTGAGCTCCAGAACTATTGGCAATACATTTTTGTTGTTTTTAAATTACCCAATCTAATGTATTTTGTTATTGCAGTACAAACTGATAGTAGTCATTCAAAAAATACAGTACTATGTTGTTTCCTTCATTTTCAATTTATTTGGATAACTATCAATTGCAGTGTTTTTGTTTTAAGATTTGAGATGGTCATCAAGTAGTAGGAGTTCATTTCAGCTATTTTTAAAACAAGTTTCTAACAATACCATCTTTATCATTTCTTTCATTTAAGTCTTGAAAATCAAGAACATTTAACTTAGTAATCAGTACTCAGTTGACTTATTACGCACTTTAAAAGTGAATTAGGTTAATAGTGGAAGTTTGGAATAAAACTGAAAAAATGCTATGGTAATTTCTGATATAACATTCTACCACGTGCATCTTGTTCATCCATATTTCTATTATAAACTAAAAATAAAAAGGGCATTTAAAAATAAAAACAATTTCTAAAAATAAATATGAAAGTTTTTGGTGTGTTTTTGATTTATACATTATAAATTTGCATATGTTTTTATTGATTTAAATATTTGCTTAGGGTTTGAAAATAATGAAATTTATTACATGATTATATCTATAAAAACCAAAGCTCATATATTATAATGTCCAAGTGGATATAATTCAGCTGTCTTCCAAAGTCATTAAGTCCTCATGCAAAAATCAGAATCTTTAGAGATCCATAATCAATATACAAGGTTTATATAGTGATATGGTTTGGCTGTGTCCCCACCCAAATCTCATCTTGAATTATAGCTCCCATAATTCCCACATCTTGTGGCAGGAACCAAGTGGGAGATAATTAAATCATGGGGGCAGTTTTCCCCATACTGTTCTCATGGTAGTGAATAACTCTAACAAGATCTGATGGTTTTATAAGGAGTATGCCTGTTTGCTTGGTTCTCATTTTTCTCTCTTGCCTGCTGCCATGTAAGACATCCCTTGCTCTTCCACCATGATTGTGAGGCCTCCCTAGTCATGTGGAACTGTAAGTCAACCTCTTTCCTCTTTCCTTTATAAATTACCCCGTCTTAGGTATGTCTTTATCAGCAGTGTGAGAACAGACTAGTACATACAGTATCCTATGTGAAAAGAGAAGCCATTAAAGAGTTTCAAAAGAGAAACATTATATTTCATTTATATATGTTTTAAAGAATATTCAGATAGCTATGTGAAAAACTAGCTTGAATGAACACTAAAATGTATGGATACCCAAGGAAGGGAAATTGTAATAGTCTAGGTAAAAGATGATGATACAAAGTTTTAAAAAAAATACAGAGGCCAAACTGACAAGACAAAATAGAATACATGATTTAGGAGTAATGAAGAAGGAGGAATCAAAGAAGATTTATTTTCTGGCTCAAGCAAGTAGAGCATGTTGCCTTTGCGGAGATAAATTATATTCTTCTATGAGAAGATTTCTGTGGAAGGTCAAAAGTTCACTTCTAGACGTCTTTGTTTTGAGGACTAGATGAGACATTTAAGTGATGATGCTATGTAGGCAAGTAATTGCATAATTCTGAGCTTCTTGGAAATGTCAACTCTAAGTAAATATAGTTTTTATAGTAACCACCAACATGTAATGCCTTGAGAATGGGCAAAAACAGGAAGTTAATAGTTCATAACAGGGGCAAATATGATGCAAACACTGTGCACTCTTTGTATCACGTAGTACACTAGTATACAGTAGTCTCCTCTCATCTTCCTATGGATGAGCTGTGCTTAATCCACTGTGAATTTGGAATAGTGAGCCTGATCTAAATGAAAGAAACTAGTCCTTCAAGGACTGCATATTTATAAGATAATCCTAAATATGGCATTGAGTGGTGAAAAGAATCTTAGTTTAGACCCCCAAACCAAATACGTACCACCTATGTAGGCTATTCCACCTATTCCAACTACGAACAACTGGTAGACTTGCCAAACCATACTTGCAGCAGCCTTTCCCATTCAGGGAAGTTTGAGACACTTAGCCCAGAGGCTCACTGACAGGCAGAACAGAGAGAGAGTGGGTATCATGAATCGTCTTGGCTGGTAGAGAAGAGATGATGAAAAAAATGCCCACCAGTAAGAAAACTTCAGCTGGTTTTATCTGTGATAAAATTAATATATGGCAGCAGATTTTTAGAGCATATAAGAGATAATCTTGAATTATAGTCTAAAGCATCTAGGAGTTTATTCTGTAGGCAAAAATAGCAATTGTAAGTATGAGGGTGTGGGTATATGTGTGAGAGAGAAAGAGAAAAAATGCATTCATATTATATTAATAAACTTGCATTTCAAAGTGTGATTAGTAAACATAATATTTCACGTTTGTTTTATTTATTGGAATACTTTAAAATAAACAATCATCACTTACATGCATATTTATTGGATGGGCTAGAATATTTTTCACAACACATTAAATACTCCAACATTTAATTTTATTTCATTTTATTAGATATATTTCATAACATAATAAATGTAATGCAAGTGTAGAATTTAGAAATCACAGAGAGAGGCCGGGCGCGGTGGCTCACGCCTGTAATCCCAGCACTTTGGGAGGCCGAGGCGGGCGGATCACGAGGTCAGGAGATCGAGACCACGGTGAAACCCCATCTCTACTAAAAATACAAAAAATTAGCCGGGCGCGGTGGCGGGCGCCTGTAGTCCCAGCTACTCAGGAGGCTGAGGCAGGAGAATGGCGTAAACCCAGGAGGCGGAGCTTGCAGTGAGCCGAGATCGCACCACTGCACTCCAGCCTGGGCGACAGAGCGAGACTCCGTCTCAAAAAACAAAAAACAAAACAAACAAACAAACAAAAAGAAATCACAGAGAGAAATATATCCTTATTTACATTCCCAAAGGCAGCCATTAAAAATATTTTTCTCGGGGCCGGGCGCGCACTTTGGGAGGCCGAGACGGGCGGATCACAAGGTCAGGAGATCGAGACCATCCTGGCTAACACAGTGAAACCCCGTTTCTACTAAAAATACAAAAAAAACTTAGCCGGGCGAGGTGGCAGGCGCCTGTAGTCCCAGCTACTCGGGAGGCTGAGGCAGGAGAATGGCGTGAACCCGGGAGGCGGAGCTTGCAGTGAGCTGAGATCCGGCCACTGCACTCCAGCCTGGGTGACAGAGCGAGACTCCGTCTCAAAAAAAAAATATATATATATATATATATATTTTTTTTTTTTTTTTTCTCTTTTGGTTCTACTAACGTTTTAATTCCATTAATTCAAATAATATATTTTTGTCTCTAGTTTTATTGATTTATCAATAAAAATAAGTAAAAATACAATAAGTAAGGTTTATACTATTAAAGCCACGTAGTTACGTTTTTACTGCAGTACTGAACAGAATGTTTTGAATAATCTTTCTTCCCTAGGACCCCAAAGATAAAGTCCTCTTGATGGTTTGTCCCCAGTCGATTTCCTAATCCATTCTTGTAGGATAAATGAAATATGGGCTACACAATTTCTCAGATCTTCCTTTAAAGACACTTGTTTCAGCAATTAGTTGAATCAATCTGCTTTCTTAATTCTCCTCTATACTTTATTCCCTTTACACTTCTGTAAGAATTTTGTTATTTTGCTTTCATTCCTTCCTTACTTGAGCCTCTGTGCAAACTTAACTCTAAGATGGTTTTTGAAATAATACCATTGACTTTTTGTTAAGTTTCGTTTCTTTTACTTTCTCCTCTGAAAATTGACCTGTACACTGTAAATTTTCTGCTATAGCCTTGGCAATCTACTCTCTTTTTCTGCTCTAAGTTTTCTATTCACTCTGATACACAGTGAAAAAAAAAAAAATCCACTTACCTATGTTCACAAAACTTTCATTTTCACACTTTGCTTGTTTTTATATGAGTTTTATTGGTCCTTGAAAGGATTTTATGCTCCTCATATATGACTGAAATCCCTCAACACAGAAAATCATTTCTTCACTCTAAATAGACATATTTATTTTTAACTTTTATTTTAGGTTCAAGGTTAAATGTGAAGGTTTGTTATATAGGTACATGTGTGTCACATAGGTTTTTTGTACAGATTGTTTCATCATCTGGGTGTTAAGTCCAGTAGCCAATAGTTATCTTTTCTGCTCCTCTCTCTCCGCCCACCCTTCACCCTCAAGTAGACCTCAGTGCCTGATTGTTCCCCTCTTTGTGTTCATGAGTTCTCATCATTTAGCTCCCACTTATAAGTGAAAATATGGGTTTTTGATATTCTGTTTCTGCATTAGATTGCTAAGGATAAAAGCCTCCAGCTCCATCAATGTTCCTGCAAAAGATACGATCTCATTCTTTTGTATGGCATACCACATTTTCTTTACTCAATCTGTCATTGGTGGGCATTTAGGTTGATTCCATGATGTTACTATTGTGAATAGTGCTGCAGTGAACATTCACATGCATGTGTGTTCATGGTAGAATTATTTATATTCCTCTGAGTATATATCCAGTAATGGGATTACTGAGTGGAAATGTAGTTCTGCTTTTAGCTCTTTGGGAAATCACCACACTACTTTCCCCAGTGGATGAAAGAATTTAAATTACCACCAACAGTGTATAAATGATCCCTTTTCTCTGCAACCTAAACCAGCATCTTTTATTTATTTTACTTTTTAATAATAGCCATTTGATAGGTGTGAGATGGTATCTCATTGTGGTTTTGATTTGCATTTTTCTAATGATCAATGATATTCAGCTTTTTCGTATGCCTTTTGGTCACATATATGTCTTCTTTAGAAAAATGTCTGTTCATGTCTTTTCCTCACTTTTGAATTGAGTGGTTTATTTCTTGTAAATTTGTTTCTTACAGATGCTGTATAATAGACCTTTGTCAGATGCATAGTTTGCAAATACTTTTTCTCATTCTGTAGGTTTCCTGTTTACCGTGTTGGTAATTTCTTTTGCCATGCAGAAGCTCTTAAGTATAACTAGATCCCGTTTGTCATTTTGTGCTTTTGTTTCAATTGCTTTTGGTGTCTTTGTCATTGTCATGAAGTCTTTGCCTGTTCATATGTCCAGGATGGTATTGCTTAGGCTGTCTTCCAGAAGTTTTATAGTACCTAAACTTTTTCTGTGTTCTAAATAAAAAAATGTTTTAGTTTCTTTATTTGGAAGTCTCAGCCAATGCTGTCTTAACTACTAAAATCCGTTCTTTATCAACTCAATCCAGCCTTGCCTCATGATTTAAGATACCAGTCAAACATAACTGAAAGCCCCCTGGTTAGCATTACTCATATCAGTTGAACCTTACAGCTATACTTGAGGACAATGTCCATTGCAAACTGTATAGATCAAAAGTTTCTTTTTTCCAAAATGTCACTTTTTCTTTCTAATTTTCAAGTCATTTCTTCACATACTGAGTATACTTTGTTTCTCTGTGTGATATGTGTGGATATGATGGAAAAAAAACATATTGCCAGTTAATCATCCACTGCTCCTACATGTTCTCAGGCAAATTTTTGCTAGAGATGGAGCCAGATAGAAATTATCATTTATTTGTTAAAGCTGTGTTTGAAATAAAAATTCAGATCAAAATCTAAAAGAGGAATCCTTTCTTCCTCTCTGCAAATAAAACCTAAGATCATGGTGTCAGAAAGAGCAACTGGAGAAGAGTAGTTCTTTACCACAACACAGAAAGATAAGTTTTATCCCAGTGATCACGTTGCATCATAAAATAAAACAAAGAAACAATTTGGTCCATATGTAATCAAGGAATTCACAATGAAAGCAACATAAACCTTTTATTTTTATTTTTAGCCAAATTACCATATTCACTATTTCATGGGATATAGAAAATGTTCACCATCTCGAAGGAAGAATGATGTGGTCCAAGGAAAGCGTAGTCCAAGAAAGATGATGAGGAGAAGTATGCATCACATTCTACAGAATGTGATCAGTTACGTTGAGAATGATCAGTTATGTTGAGCACCCTTTTATTTATCTGTGCAATTAAAAGGTTATGCAAATATTTTTCAGAGACCTAAGGATAGTTTTTCCATAATAGAGCACTTTGAGATATACATACATATATATATATGTGTGTGTGTGTGGATATATATCATAGATGTGATATATATGTGGATACGTATCACAGATGTGATATATATGTGGATACGTATCACAGATGTGATATATATGTGGATACGTATCACAGATGTGATACATATGTGCATATCTATTATAGATGTGATATATAGATACATATGGATATGGATATATATAGAGAGACTTACATAGAGAGATATATACAGAGAGAGACATAGAGAGAGAGAGACAGTTTTTCCATAATGGGGCACTTTGAGATACATATATATAAATATATATATCATATAGATATGTATGATATATATATGATATATATTTTTATAATAAGGCATTATATATGATAAATATATTGATTATATATTAAAGTTATATATAGATATATATATCAAAGTTATATATATAAATATATATAACTTTATAATCTACTTAATTTTTGATAAATTACTTTAGAAATTTGGAATACATTTGTATTTTGCCCAAAAACCATTGAAGATAACTTTTTAGAGATCTACTATTTTAACTTTGATATGCCCCTATAACTTTACCTTATAACTTCCCATTTTCTGACATTGGTCTTGATTACATTGGAAATTAATTATTATTTTTTATTTTTTTCTTATCCAGGTTCTCCTACTTAGAGTCATTTCTTTCCACCAATCGTTCTCTTTGTGTTGCCTTCACGTTTCACATAAGTGCTCCTTACTTTCTGAAGACACATGTTATCATTTATTTCATTTATTATATTTAAATGGCTCTCTGAAAGTAGACTTTTGACTTCAATAAATTCGGCCCCATGTTTCCATAGTAACCTACTCAAAACATCACTGTCATCTTGTCATATTGCTTCACTAAGGCTATCAATATATTCCAATTGCTTATAAGAAAGCTTATACTCCTCAATTTGGCATTGAAGAAACCTATAATGTGATGAAAATGATTTTTAAAGCCCAGCCTTCCAAATTCATCTCATATTGCATTGCTTATCAAAATGATAAAGTCATTATTAAGTACAATCTGACAATTTTATATTATGTGGAATATCTTGACCTTCAAAACTATAAAGCTTATAAACTTTAAAGTTTTCCTAGATTTAAATAAATCTTTTATTGTATCTTGTTCATAAAATTTTTTTTACAAATTTTCTCAAACTCTAGGTCTAATCCAAGTTTTTCTATGGATTAATAAAGACCCTCTAGCCATTATCCAACTGACTAGTAGGTTTTTCTACATAAACAACTCAATTATACAAAGCTCAGTGTACTTTATTCTCTTCTTATGACATAGGCTATGTAATTTTTCAACCACCCAATTCCATTTTCTCCTGGGCATTCAGATAAATTACATTTTTCTATGCCTTCTCTGCTGGTAGTTAAGGCCACATGACTAAATTCTGGGCCATTGGAAGGAAGCAGAAATAAAAATAAATTAGCTCCTAGCAAGGCCCAATTTTTTTTTTTTTTAAGGCAACTTGCAATGGTGATTCTTCAGGCTTTCTTTCCCATACTCTGCTTACTCAAGAAGACAAGGTTTTGGAAGACCATAGAGTCCTATTCCAGACAGCCTCTTAGTGACTGTGAGAAACTGTATCTTCTAGCTCAGATGATGCTTGTTGACCTATGATGTGAAAAAAAATATTGCTTTTTTTAAGCCAGTGATATTTTATGGTTGTACACTAATTACATTAGCCCAAAATATAAATCAAAGCACATAATTTCTCTCTGTATTTAATTCTACTGTAATAGTCCAAGCCAACATTCCATCTTACCTCAACTACTACAAGAACTTCCTAATAGCTCTCTTTGCTTCTACGCTTACTATGTAAAATCATTTCTCATTAGCAGCCAGCAATACTTTTGAAAATGTAAATTTTATTATATTGTATCATTAATTAAAACTATACAATTGTTTCTCATTTCACTGAGACTAAAATTTAAATTTCTAATCTAGCTCAAAGAAAACCCTAATTAAACCAGGATTCTTCTGACAACGTTCTCTGGAAAACGAAGTTCCTGCACCATGCTTTCAGGATTCTGGGATTTCATCCTATACAGTTTAGAGGAGAATATTTTAAAAAAAGTAATAATATAAGTTAATTGAAACATATGTGTATATACTTGCACACACACACACACACACACACTATGTGGAGTATAGTTCAGTAAAGCCAAAATTTTAATTACTTTAATCTATAATACAAAATATAATAAGTAACCAATAAATTCATAAAGAATGAATGTTGGACAGATACGTGACCTATAGCTGTATTCATTTTGTCAAAAAAGCTATTGATTGTCTATAAGTACTAGGCCTTTATATTAATGAGTTCTTTTGAGAACTTTATTTTGGTTACTGTATATTTACCTCTTCATACAAGTATGTCTCATGCATACACTAAATTATGACATCTCAATTATGAGTTTCTCAATTCAGATTTGCAATTGTCTCATATAATCATGAACCATTAAATTAAAAATAAACTGAAAAAGTTTAACATAAATATAAGAGATGTGAGAGTGATATATAATAAGCTAGAGCAGAAGAAAAGCATTAAGTTAGCTATATGGAATGTGATCTCTCATTTGGCATCCCAGGAATAAAGAAAAATGCTTTCATGCTGATGTTATAGATACTTAAAATACATTATTAAATGGAGGTAAGTAGAGTGAAGAAAGGTTTAAATGAAAATATAAAAGTAATAGCAAATTTGGGGCTGACAGAAATAAGTTTGTTTTTCATTTCTCTGATGATCAGTTGTTGAACACCTTCTTATTTATCTGTTTATCATTTCTATGTCTTCTTTTGAGAAGTGTTTATTCAGATATTTGCCAATTTTTAAATTAGAATCTTAGATTTTTTTATAGAGCTGTTTGGTCACATATATATATATACACACACACACAAAATGTGTATATATATGTTTATATATACACATCTACACATATGTATATATATGTTATGGTTATTAATGCCTGGTCACATGGATAGTCTGTAAATGTTTTCTCACATTCCACTGGTTGTCTCTGCACTTTGTTGATTATTTCCTTTCATGTACTGAAGCTTTGTAACATGATGTGATTCTATGTGTCCATTTTTGCTTTGGTTTCCTATGCATCTGGGGCGTTACTAACAAAATCTTTGCCTAGAATAAAGTCTTAGAGAGTTTCCCCAGTGTTTTATTGTAATGGCTTCATAGGTTGAGGTCTTAGATTTAACTTTTCAATGAACTTTGTTTTTGTTTTTGCATACGGTGAGAGATAGGAGTCTAGTTTTCTTATTTTGCATATGGATGTCCAGTTTCCCAGCACCATTTATTGAAGGGACTGTCCTTTCCCCAGTGTATGTTCTTGGCACCATTATTGTAAGTGAGTTTATTCTAGATGTATGGATTTATTTATTTGTTGTCTATTCTGTTCCATTGGTCAATGGGTCTGCTTTTCTGCCAGTACCATGATGTTTGGTTTACTATAGCTCTGCAATATAACTTGAAGTCTGGTAATGTGATTCCTCTTTTTCCCCCCTCAGAATAGCTTACAGTTCCATATAAATTAAATTTTCATAAATTTCAGGATTGGGGATTATTGTGTTTTCACACTACTGATAAAGACATACCCAAGACTTGGGAGAAAAAGAGGTTTAATTGGAGTTACATTCCGTGTGGCTGAGGAGACCTCAAAATCATGGCAGGAGGTGAAAGGCACTGCTCACATGGCAGTGGCAAGAGAAAATGAGAAAGATGCAAAAGTGGAAACCCCTGATAAAACCATCAGATCTCGTGAGACTTATTCACTACCAGAAGAACGGTATGGGGAAATTTGTCCCCATAATTTAAATTATATCCCACAAGGTCTCTCCCATAACATGTGGGAAATATGGGAGTACAATTCAAGATAAGATTTGGATGGGGACACAGAGCCAAACCATATCATCCATTCTTGGACCCTCCACATTTCATGTACTCACATTTCAAAACCAATTGTGCCTTCACACCTGGCCCCCAAAGTCTTAACTTATTTCAGCACTTACTGAAAGTCCACAGTCCAAAGTCTCATCTGAGACAAGGAAAGTCCCTTCTGCCTATGAACCTGTAAAATCAAAAGCAAGCTAGTTACTTCCTAGATACAAGGGAAGTACAGGTATTGGGTAAGTACAGTTCACTACAAGTGGGAAAAATTGGCCAAAACAAAGAGGGTGCAAGACCCATCCAAGTCCGAAATCCAGTGGGGAAGTCAATTTCTAAACTCCGAAATGATCTACTTTGACTCCATGTTTCACATCCAGGTCATGCTGATGAAAGAGGGAGGTTCCCATAGCCTTGGGAAGCTCTGTCCCTTTGGCTTTGAAGGGTATAGCCTTGCACCTGGCTGCTTTCTCAGGCTGACATAGACTACCTGTGGCTCTTCCAAGCTCACAGTTCAAGCTGCCAGTGGATCTACCATTCTGAGGTCTGGAGGACTGTAGCTGTCTTCTTACAGTTCCACTAGGCAATGCCCCAGTAGGGACTCTGTGTGGGGTCTCTGACCCCACATTTCCCTCCTGCACTGCCCTAGCAGAGGTTCTCCATGAGGGTCCTGCCCCAGCAGCAAACTTTTGCCTGGGCATCCAGACCTTTCCATAGAGCTTCTGAAATCTAGGTGGAGATTCCCAAACCTCAATTTGTGGCTTCTGTGTACCCGCAGGCTCAACATTACATGGAAGCTGCCAAAGTTTGGGGTTTGCAGCTTCTGAAACCATGCACCAAACTGTACCTTGGTCCCTTTTAGTAATGGCTGGAGAGGCTGGGACACTGGGCACCAACTCCCTAGGCTGCACAGAGGATGAGGGCCCTGGACTCAACCGACGAAACCATTTTTTCCTCCTAGGCTTTTGGGTCTGTGATGGGAGGGGCTGCCATGAAGACCTATGACATGCCTGGAAGACATTTTCCCCAATGTCTTTGGGATTAACATTCAGCTCCTTGTTCGTTATACAAATGTCTGCCGCCAGCTTGAATTTCTCCTTAAAAAAAATGTGTGTGTTTTTTTTTTTTTAAATTTTCTACTGCATTGTCAGGCTGCAAGTTTTCTGAACTTTTATGCTTTGTTTCCCTATTACAATGGAATACATTTAACAGCACCCAGGTCACATTTTGAATGCTTTGCTGCTTAGAAATTTCTTCTGCCAGATATCCTAAATCATCTCTCTCAAGTTCAAAGTTCCACAAATCTCTAGGGCAGAGGCAAAATGACACCAGTCTCTTTGCTAAAACATAACAAGAGTCACCTTTGCTCCAGTTCCCAACAAATTACTCATCTCCATCTGAGACCACGTTAGTCTAGACTTTATTTTTCATGTCACTGTTATCTTTTTTGTCAAAGCCATTCAATAAGCTGCTAGGAAGTTCCAAACTTTCCCACATTTTCCTGTCTTCTGAGCCCTCTGAACTGTTCCAATCTCTGCCTCTTACCCAGTTCCAAAGTCGCTTCCACATTTTTGGGTATCTTTTCAGCCATACACCAATCCTGGTACTAATTTACTGTATTAGTACATTTTCATGCTGCTGATAAAGACATAACCAAGACTGAGAGGAAAAACAGGTTGAATTGGACTTACAGTTTCACATGGTTGGGGCAGCCTCAGAATCATGGCAAGAGGGGAAAGGCACTTCTTACATGGCAACGGCAAGAGAAACACAGAGAAAATAAGGAAGATGCAAAAGCGGAAACACTCGACAAAACCATCAAATCTCATGAGATTTATTCACTACCAGGAGAACAGTATGGAGGAAACTGCCCCCAATGATTCAAATTGTCTCCCACCAGGTCTCTCCCACAATATGTGGGAAAAATGGGAGTCCAATTTAAGATGAGATTTGGGTGGGGACACAGAGCCAACTCATATCAGATTATATTTTATATTTCTTTGAATAATGACATTGGTATTTTATAGGGATTACATTAAATCTGTAGATTACTTTGGGTAGTATGGACATTTTAACAATATTAATTATTCCAATTCACAAACATGAAATACTTTTCCATTGGTTTGTGTCCTCTTCAATTTCTTGCATCAATGTGCTATAGTTTTCATTGTAGGGATCTTTCCTTTCGCTGGTTAAGTTAATTCCTAGATATGTTTAATTTGTAGCCATTGTAAATGAGATTATTTTCTCTACTTCCTTACAGATTGTTCACTGTTGGCACATAGAAATGCTACTGATTTTTGTATGCGGATTTTGAATTTTGTAACTTCACTGAATTTGCTTATTAGTTCTAGTAGGTATTTTTGTGTTCTTTAGGTTTTTCCAAATGTAAGATTATATGAACTGTAAACAAGACTAATTTGACTTCTTCATTTTCTTTTTCTATGTCCTTTATTTATTTGCTTTGTCTGATGGCTCTAGGTAGCAATTTCAATACTATATTTGAAAGTGACAAAAGCTGGCATGCCTATCTTATTCCTGATACTAGAGAAAAGGCTCTCAGTTTCTCCTCATTCAAAATGACAACAGCTGTGTTTCTGTCATATATGGTTTTTATTGCATTTAGGAATGTCCCTTCTATGCCATTTTTTTGTAGGTTTTTTATTATGAAGGAATAATGAATTTTATCAAAGGCTTTTTCAGCATCAATTGAAATTATCATATAGCTTTTATCCTTTATTTTGTTGATCTTATTTATTACACTTATTGATTTGTGCATGATAAACCATTCTCACATCACTGGGATAAATCTCAGTTGGTCATAATGAATACTCTTTTTAATGCACTATTGGATTCCTTTGCTGATATGCTCAGTGCAAGCTCCGCCTCCTGGGTTCACGCCATTCTCCTGCCTCAGCCTCCTGAGTAGCTGGGACTACAGGTATCCGCCACCACGCCAGGCTAATTTTTTTTTTTTTTTTTTTTTTTTTTTTTTTTTAGTAGAGATGGGGTTTCACTGTGTTGGCCAGGATGGTCTAGACCTCCTGACCTCGTGATCCGCCCACCTCGGCCTCCCAAAGTGTTGCTATTACAGGCGTGAGTCACCGCGCCCGGCCGTCGTTTTCTTTTTTCATGTGCCTTTGTCAGGTTTTGGTATCAGGATAATACTGGTCTCATACAATGAACTTGGAAGTATTTCGTTTTCCTTTATTATTTATTTTGGAATATTTTAAGTAGGATTGGCATTAGTTTTTCTTAAATGTTTGGTAAAATGCAGCAGTGAAACCATTGTGTCCCAGGCTTTCCTCTGCTGGAAGACTTTTTATTGTGGCTTTGATCTCATTCCTTGTCATTGGTCTATTCAGTTTTGAATTGCTTCACAGTTCAATCTTAGTATGTTTTATGTGTCTAGGACTATCCAATGTTTCTTATATAGTTTCTTATGGTATTATCTAACAATCTTTTTAATTTCTGAAATATTGATTGTAATATTTCCATTTTTAACTGTGGTTTTGTTTATTTGGGTCTTTTTTTTTTCTTTAGTGTGGCTAAAGATTTGCTGATTTCGTTTATCTTTCAAAGAACTAACTTTTTGTTTTGTTGATCTTTTGTATTTTTTGTTTTGATTTCATTTATTTCTACTCTATTTATTATTTATTTTCTTCTACTAAGTTTGCGTTTGGTTTGCTCTGTTCTTTTTCATCCTTTAAAAATAATTGTTAGATTATTTATTTGAAGTTTTTCTATTTTTCTATCCCACTGTGTTTTATGAACCCCAAGTCTCCTGGCTCTGATACACCATAGCACCAAGACTTGCCTGAGAATTTCAGACTTGTGGCCTAGACTGCCTTTCAAGTTAATTTAGGACCCCAGAGCTTTAGCTTGCTGTCCTGGGGTTAGCTAAAACTCAAGTTCTGACCATTAAGCTAGATAATTTCCCTTTGGCTATGGCTACTCTTAAAGTTCTCTCTTTGGGTTCAAGCCGAGCTCTGCCCCATGTTACTTTCCTTGTGACAGAACAGCACTGAGTTCTAATGCAAAATGTCAGTCACTGTGCTTTCTCTTCCTCAAGCACACAGATTCTTTCTCCACTCCATGCTGACACTGCCAGGAGATAGGAGAAGGGCATGCTGTTAAAACCAGATACTGTGATTGCTCACCTAATTTTTGATTCTTATGAAGCTGCTTTTTTGTGTGGGTAGTTGTTCAATCTGGTGTTTCTGAGGGGAGATGATCATCGGAAGGTTCTATTTAGCCATCTGGCTCTACCTCATCATGATTGATATTTTAAATAAAAGCAATTGTTCTTCCAAAATCAGTGCCCCTAATATATTTTATATTGTTTATTTTTATCTTCTGGAAAATTGGAAAGCTTAACAATCTTAATGCACGATATTTGATTTGATGCACATTAACTGAGCTATGTATTAAGTATCATGCAAACAAATAAAAATTAACAACTCTACTTTTAAAGAGCTATGATATTAATTATAACGTAAAATAGTGAGTCATTAGTATGTGTTGGGTAGATTTTAAGGATATTTGCAGATTATCCTATTTCAATCTTATCATAACCCCAAGTGGCAATTATTATTTACATCATCATTTCTTATATAGGGAAACAGTAGTAGGGTACCACAGAAGACAGGCACAAAAAGGGTATAAGGAAGTCTAGTAGCTTAGATAATAATGTGAGGTGAGGATAGTTCATAAAATTCTCTGCAGAAAGTATTGCTTGAATAGTCATAAAGGAATTGGAATCAACATTTCTTGTCTGCAAAGCTATGGAATTTTTGTCATGTATTATTTTATGTAAGTTTTGTAGGTTAAAATTAAATAACGGACAACTGAGGGAAAATAATGGGATCAGTGGTATTAAATGAGTCTTATTGAACATTTCTAGGGAATAGATAACAAGTATTTGCTCTTTCCCAGGGCAGTATGTAAGCAGAAGGGGTAATGTTATAACACTTCATTGAAATCATAGGATTTCTCATAGTAGAGTGGTGAATAGCAGAGAAAAAATCACAGAATATTAAATACATTACATTTTATAGATTATATACACAGTAACATTTTCTCACTCACAGTTCCCTCCCCTAGCCCTTCCTCATGCTCTTTCTTTCTGTAATGTGTCCTCTTAGTGTCAAACCTATATGTTCTCAGCATACCCCATTTCAATACTTACCCCTTATGTACCACTTTTAACCTCTGTTATTCCCCTTCATGCATGCATTCTGTCAGCCGCAAGGGGTGGTCCAGAAATGTCACAGAGTTCATGCCCTTTTAGATAGCCCTCAACCAATTGACAGACGGAAACTGAAGGAGAAGTAATCCAGCTTTTTCATTCTCAAACTCAAGTCTAAGCAATGTTGTATACTGTTCACAGAAATTCCCAGTGATATTGATGTATAGTTGCTCGCATAGGTAATCTTCCTTGTATATCTAGGCCTCAGGGAGAGGACTAGACAGCATCTTGATAATCTGGAATATAACTCAGTTATAATTTCTAGATGGGACTCTGAGACTCAGGGAAGTGGGGGGAGACAGTGCATTGGAATATCTGAGTGACCAAGGACAAATGAATAGGCAATGATATTTGAAACTCAGTGCCAGTTCTTCTGTTATTTCCTCTGTGTTAGAACACTCCGATGTTAGCTGAACTCATCCCTTTGTAAAATAAAACTACAATTTTCAGAGTCCTTGTGAGTTAACAGAGTGACAAATTAGAAGGAGACTGAGTCTGTAAACCTGCAGAGCCCCGTACCAGCCTGGTAAGTGCACCTGTGTTCATACAACAGAAATATAAACCATTATTTTCTTAGTCTACTGCTGTTTGGACCTACGTTGTTGTTGTTTTATATGCTCATACTCTAATAATTTAATAACATGCTAAATAATTTTAAAGAGAGTTTAAAATAATAGTAAAGTATATGTATACTACACATATACGTGTATACATATACTATGTATACTTTATAGACATATACTATATATAATTTAAATTATGAAAAAAGAAAAATCAGATGTCAGAATAACATGAATTCAGAGATATTCTTTAAAAACTCACAATTATATATATTGCTACCTTTGTGATAGCAATTAGACTCTATATTTCCTGAAAGTCATCTCCAAAATTAGAATTTCACATTTTTATTGAAATCTGTCTCCTCATGTTGACAAAATTGAGTGCTGATCTAACATTAAGCAACACTGAAAATAAGTTTGTAAAACTAAAAAGAAAATATCTGGTCAATAAAAGATTACTAATGTAGAATGCAAAGAGAAACTCATATCTTGAAAAAAAAATACTCTTCTGTGCACTTGACTGAGACAAAAATTTTTTGATGCTGATAAAGATGACCTTTTATACATAAACAATGTCTTAAAATATAACATTCTAATATGCTAATTACTTTAATAGGAGAATATCTGATATAAGTAGTTCTAGATATAGACTTGTGTAATCAAGCCTAATCAAAATTAAATGATAGTAATTCTAGGGGATATAAGGCATCTGACCCAGGTTTGCATATATTTTCACTTTGCACTATATTTTTTCTACTCTATTCAGGAAGTCAAAATTCCTAGTAACTAAATTTAGTCTTAGTGTTAGTTAAGTAATATTAGTGTTCATGTTAGTTTAGTATTGTTATTCTAAAAAATCAAATGACTATAAAAAATGATTAAAGAAGTAAACCAGTAAGATAATTGCCATTATTCCTTGTTATTTTAAATGTAATTTTAATTTCCAAGCAGTTTCTAACAGAGACATAACCTGGATGATATGAGATTACAATCAAAACTTGTCTTTCTTTTTTTTTTTAAAAAAAAAATCACCAATATTAGAAGTAAAAGATATATACTGAATGCAAGGGAAATGAGGGCATTTCCACTTTATTAATATAAAAAAAAGAAATTTTTATTTAAACATAGATAAGTGCCACGAGCAGATACTTGTTGGCAAAGGGGTGATACCACTGTAATCTATTTTAGTTTTTTTCCCTTTGTTTTTGGAGCACTCTGCTTTCCAAACAATTACTATTTCACTGTTAGACATCTTAGATTAAAATGTTTTGTTATTTTTTTCTATTTGCACTTTCTGTTATTAAGTATCTTTTCAGCATTCTTTTCTGAGTAACAATCCATAGCCAGAACTGCAATAAAATAATTTCCTTCAGAGTTAATAAAATAAAAATAGTACATACGGTGAATTTCTTATAGTGCCTTTCTCAAACCACTGATTTAGAATCTGGTTGTGTCCTTATTAGCATAAACCTTCATGATGGCAAAAACTTTGTCTTGTTCACTGTGTTAGCCCTACAACTAAAATAATGCATGACATTTTAACCAGCTCACACCTGAGAACTACTCATCTAAAAAATTCAAAAGTTGAAAACAAAGAAAAGTAAACACTGATGAAAATTGAGTTTATATGTTGATGTTTTATTACCTTCTAACTCATTTACTTTGCGTCTTCATATTTAAACATTTGAAGAGTGGCTGTTTGGTATACTCAAGCTAACTAGGCTACTTCCAGTTCATTGTAACCTTTTACCAGACAACCTGTTTCCAAATGCCTGTCGATTAAGGAAAAGTGAAATCACATACACCCATATACATGAATATTAAATACTGAAATGAGGTAAATTTTCTATTTTAGAGATGTACCAATACAGTATGAAAAGCAGGTCAGAAAAGCATGGAGCATTATATTAAGATGTTTTTCTTTTGCAATCTTGTTTAAATATGATAGTTTAGTTGTGCTAATTAAAGAGAAGTATAAGGTCTTACTAAATGTAGTTTTTATTCATTTTTAACAGAGAAAGATAGAAAGATTGACAACTGCTGCTCCAAATCTTAATGGCTCTGTTTAAAAAGAGGAAGAAAGAGACCAGAATTATGACAAAATGGCTACTTGTCGTCGGAGGTCATAAAAGACCTTGAAAACACCTAACAATGTCAAAATAGTAATTATTATTTCCTTCTTGTTTTGATCATGGATTCAGCTCCTTTCTATAGCAGATGGCCTTTTACGTAAATGCTAGTGGGTCTCTCCTTGACCCGATTCCTAGTCGGAGAAGTCTTCTGTATGCAGAGGAGACAATGCTGAGCCTCGTTTGCCTATGGATACTCTGCAATAGATAAGGCAGCAGTCTTGGAAACGGCAGATGGCATAAATAGGCATTTTGCCAGCTCATAATTATGACCTGGTAGGCCCAGGGAAGCAGTCATGTGCATCTCAGAACTGGAACTAACTGGATCTATGTTTTTGGTCTATTTCTCTATTCTTTCCCATATATGTAGTTTCTGATATGGCCACGAGGACAACAAAGAAGGGGTGTGTGTGGGGGGTGGGGGGGGGTGGGGGGGTGTGTGTATTTTTATTTTTCAATAGATTGAATAGAAACCAAAGTAAAAACAAATTAGAGTCTGATTATTTATAATAACAATGATAATTTTGTGCCTATAGATTTTGAATATCCTCTATTTGATAATCTCTTCTTATTCAGACACAAGCTGCCCTTGTGTTTATTGACAACCAGCTATGTAGTTAATTTATGAAGTAGAAAGTTATAATGTTTATCATTTTCATAGATTTTTTTCACATATGAATGTTGATAACAAGCAGCTCTCTAAGAAAGCACAGCTGGCCTGTGATAGGACTCAGTGTGAGCAATGCAGTCTGCATTCAGAGAGCAGCACGGTTGCTGCTGACAAGCTGTAAATAAGTGTGAACGTAATAAAAAAGATAACATTTCCACTTATGCTTTTATTGGATTCTAGCCCTAGGGTCATATCATCCCAAGAATTTCACAGCGTAAAGGTGAGATAAACAGCAGCATCAAGGTTCTGTGAATATGATGAGGTAACTTCGTTTTCCCTAATTTTCTAAGCAACAAAGAGACAACTTTTAGAGATTTCAGGGAAGGTTTGTTGCAAGGCATTTTCTTCCCATAATTTATTTATTTGGATTCTGTTATTATCCATTAATGACATGATTGTAGTTGAATATTGTAGAATGGGCCAGTGATGTTGTGCGTTCTGATATGTATCTAACTTCTCACATTGAATCTGAGCTCGGACAGTGAGACAGCAGCACACCTGATACAAGTGGAGGCTTGAATAACGTTTGCATAGTGAGGCTTGCTTTCCTGGCTGCACTTAAAAGCATTTTAACTATTGCTATGTGAAGAAGCCTGGGCAGTATGCTGAGGGATGAGGGACCATGTGGAGAAAGCCCGAGTCATCCTGGCTATGGGAGACAAAGTCATCACAAACCACCCTAGACCAGGCAACCCACGACTGAAAAGCACAAAGGAGTCCAGCCAGATCAGAACTACACAGGTGACCTGCAGACTCATGAGATAATACATGATTACCGTTTTAAGCCACTGAACTATGGAGTGTTCTGTTATGTGGCATTAGGAAACTAATATGTTTCTGAAGAAAAAATGAAGCATGTATACCAAGTGTTTCCATCTCAGAATCTCTTTGATCGATGGTGAAAAATCATTTGGAAGTTCCCTAGCTTCTCAAACTTCATTGTATATATGAATCATATTAAAAAGACTCTGAATCACTACATATGAAGTGGGGCCTGAAATTATACATTTCTAACACACTCCATAATGCTGTCTATAGTTAAATGCTAAGCATAGCTACCTTTGCATTGCAGTGTTATGGAAATAGAAAACCAGAAGTTCTGCCAAATATCCACCAGTGTTTTCTTCAGTCCCTTAAAGGGTGAAGGTATGCTTTTTTTCCATTGTCACACGAATAAAGAACAGCCACTGTTGTAGAAAGAAATGATCTAAAAATCTAGTGAGGTTTAACAACATAAATCTGATATATAAATCACTGAAATCTAACAAAAATGAAAAATTAATTGCTATTTATTTGAATACGAAGATGAAAATAGAAATATACTTAATTGATTTAACTAAACATATTAGTCATTAAAATCATCAGAAACAAATATTATTTATATTAACTAATTAACTTAGTATTACATGTGTCAATGATTTCTGAATCTATATGTGCAAAATGAAACGAAGCAGTAATATATATATCAAATGATTTTTCCTAGATTTTAAATCATCATTTTATATTGCTCAAATGTGATATATTATGAAGCAATATTCATACTAATTTAGAGGCTTGGATAATGAAGCTAAATTTAATGGTTAAAATAAAGTACATACAAAAGAGCCTCCAATTATACTCTGCACAAAACTGAAGCAACGTTAATGAAATGAAAGGTCCGGTTGAATTATCAGAGAACGTAGAAAAAGCAAAGAAGGGGAAATTAAGAAGTGACACAAGGATTATAGATCCAGAATTAATGAAATTGTAATTGAAGCACCTAGGAAATAGAGGGAAAAGAAGAAGAAAAACATTTGAAAGAAATAATGGCTGAATATTTCCAACAACTGAGAAAGTGAAGTTGTGTTCAGATAAAGAGATGAGAAGATCAGATCATGGCTTAAAAAGCAGGGCGGCGAAGAAGTATAATAATATACTATTCACATCTGAATCCATTAAAGAAACTTCAGTTTATCCAAGAAAGAAATGGCTAAAATGCATCAGAGTAAAAGAAAAAAACAAAACAAAACAAAACAAACAAACAAAAAAAACACTTGTATAATGGATTATGTTGAAATTCTCTTACTACTCAATAATACTGTAAGAAAGATACAGTGCATTAGTATCTTCAGGTTTTTGATAGAAAATTATTTCACTACCCATGCCCTTGTTATTAGACTTAATTTTGAGCTTGTCAGATGGCCGCATGACCACACCATTGGTTCCCTTTCTAGGCACATTTTTTCCACCTAAAAGAATTTAATAGTAGTCACAAATTCTTTCTCAAATTTTAAGAAACCTTTGATTTGTGTGTGGTCTGCAGTTAGGTCTTAATGAAGGCATCACTGGATTATTAAGAAAACATTTTATTCCCCAAATATACCTGTTTTGAAATTTCTGGCATGTGTTTGGGTCTTTTTTTAAAAAATTAATTCTCTTGCCAATCTGGCCAGCTATTTTTTGAGCTCATCCCTCTCTCTCTCTCTTTCTCTCTCTCTCTCTTTTTTTTTTTTTTCTAGAAACAATCCATTCCAACAACTGACATTATGTTTTGAAACCATTCCACCCAAACCCGTAAATCGTTTAGGAACACGTACTTCCCATATTATCATAGGAACATTTGAGCTACTGTTTCTCTGCTACATGTAGTGAGTCTCCATTGTGTAGCCTCCTACACCAGTGACGATACAAGGATATCATCCACCACTCAGTCTCTCTCTGTGCTTTGAAATATACTAGTAGGCTTCCCCTAGTTTCAACTTTGTTTATCAGCTTTTCATGGGCTAATTCCTGGCTTTCGATGAACAGAGGGGAAAAAACAAATGAGCAAACAACAACAAAAAAGTATAAACCTAATTTGTGTTATTATTCAAGGTCAGTTTTTACATTGGATTATCCCTTTAATTCTGGCTGTGCTCAATAGCCAAATAAATTTGGAATAGTATGTCTGCACAATATAAAAGAATTACAGTAATCTATAGAAGAATACTGTAAATTACCACAGTTGTTGTAGATTGTTTAAAGCCCTTAAATTTAAGGCACATTACGAGATTGAAAATAATACATTATGCATAATTATCAAATTATTTGATAATAAAACTTATCTCTCTGTTCCTTACTCTTTGCCTCCTTCCCGTTTTTTTCCTGGCTCTGTCCCTTTCCTCTCGTGTTTTTGGAACATCTGCAGAGAGCAGAGTTCCACAAAATACATTTTTTTTTTTTTTTTTT
This sequence comes from Macaca nemestrina, assembly GCF_043159975.1. NCBI lineage: Eukaryota > Metazoa > Chordata > Mammalia > Primates > Cercopithecidae > Macaca > Macaca nemestrina. The sequence continues at coordinate 126,627,950 of NC_092127.1, read as the reverse complement.
GAGGCGGAGTCTCGCTCTGTCGCCCAAGCTGGAGTGCAGTGGCGCGATCTCGGCTCACTGCAAGCTCCGCCTCCCAGATTCCCGCCATTCTCCTGCCTCAGCCTCCCGAGTAGCTGGGACTACAGGCGCCGCCACCACGCCCGGCTAATTTTTTTGTATTTTTAGTGGAGACGGGGTTTCATTGTTTTAGCCAGGATGGTCTCGATCTCCTGACCTCGTGATCCGCCCGTCTCGGCCTCCCAAAGTGCTGGGATTACAGGTTTGAGCCACCGCGCCCGGCCAAAATACATTTTTATAAGCACTATCTCCATGCAAAAGGAGGCACGATGCAATTACTTAGAAATGTATTATTCATTCTGTTCTATTTATTCTACTTTTACCAAAACAGATATAATAGTATTATTTATCAAATAAGGTTTTTATATCATTATAAAATTAATAAATTGAATGAGAAGATAAAATATGAATATTTACTTCAAGAAGAAATATAATGCTGCTTAAAGGAGAAGCTAAACAATGATAAAATAATAGCAATAAAACTGTAATAAATCTTCATAGGATTTTTCAATGTAAATATGTGTAAAAAAGTAATAATGTAGATTACAGGTTTTCAAATCAAGATTCAATAGTTACTAGGGCAAGGACTGGAAAAAAATATATTTGCAATCTGCTTTAAATATGTATAATTATTATATTTTGCATATTGAATAATATTTTACATCTTAAAAATATCAAAAACAATTTTGATGACTCACAACAAAAATTAAAATTCAAATGTGAAATCATCAATGGAGGAAATATATTTTTCTGTCATGTACACAACAAAATCTTTATATTGTCTCAGAGAAGGGAGATATGGTTTTTAACTAAGTATCCTGTATCTTTGAAGCATGATTGAATCTCAACTGTTTCCTAAAATTATGTGGTGTGATGCAAGACAGATTATGTAAAATTTACAAATTCAGGATTGTTAATGATTAAATGTTTATAAATTAAGGTGTTCGATCAGAGGCATAAAGTTATTGTTCAAATTTACTTTTAGGCATCCTAAATGAAAAAGATAAACTTATCAACTCCATGGCAGATAAAGCCAAATAAAAGCAAACCAAGGTCAGTCACTTGACAAATAATCTAAGAGAGAAAAAGTTACCATATAAAATTGTACTGATTAATAAACTGATAAACAGCACATCAAATTTCTTGCAGAATAGGGCTTAATTCTTACTTAAAGCCCATAGAGTATGACTGGTGGTGTTGAGTCATCGTCCTTCATTGAAAGAAGCATGATTTTCCTTTATAGAAAGGACAAATTTAAGAAGGCAACATGAAATATTTGAATGAAATACTTCAATAAAAATATAGGAAATCCTCATGCTCATTTTGTTCTCTTTTCATGGTATTCTTTAAAAAGGAATTTATTTTTAAAATATTGCTTCAATATTTTAGCCAATTGATGTAATTAGATCAGGAACAGGAACTGATCTGTATGTTTCACTTGAGTTCAAGAGTATCCTAAATGATTTTTTATGTGGTTCTTTCTTTTGATCATCTACTTTTGCTTGAGACAAAAAAATAAATAAATACAGGAAAAACAGTTTTTCATTGAAATAAAATGTACCACAGACACAACTTTTATTATTTTTGTTCCCATTTTTTATCTCATATTTCTGCACAATTTTAATGTCTTTTGGGGCAAAACTATCTAGGGTTTTCAATTTAAAATATTGTTTATGAAATGTCAGTTTTATATAGACTTCTCAGTTTTGCAGCATTTTCTACCCAGAATCTTTATTTAATCATAGAGATTCTGATATCTAGTTGATATGTATTAATCTCACTATGTTATGAAACAAAAACTTGAAGTTTTGTTTTACAGTAACAAGTATGCCTCCTAATATGATTTTATTCTTTACCTTTGTGTCAAACATTTGAAATTGTGGATATTGTTGAAAAGTAATGAAAAAATGACCAAATAAGAATAAACACAATTTTAATAAAGAAACCAGTTGTTAGGAGGCGCGTTTGGTGGAGAAGTGATGCTCTGAAAAATAGTCATTCCTAGGTGTAATTCAAAGTTAAAATAAAATGTTCAATTTTATCAAAGTAGTAATTTGAAACAAATTAAAATACATACATTTTGGTAAACAGGCTTTGATGAGGGCACTCATTTTCTGCAGTGGATGTAAAAATCAGGTCATGATTTTGTAATTCAAATTTTCAAAACAAATAGAAAAGGTTATAATCCTGGCATTGCTCTTGAAGAAAAAAATTAATACAGAAATATGCAAACTAATAATAGTCAAACAAAAAAATAAAATATGAATACAGTAAAATGTATACATACACATGTAAATTATATACTTATGGATCAATTTATATATCTAGAGAATACTGCAAAGAGTTATGTCAAAAACACTTATCTCTGGATGATTATATTATGAGCAATTACTATTTTTCTTTTATATTTATCGGTATTTTCTAGTTTTCTAGATTGCCACTAATTATTTCTTAAAATTATAATAGTTGGGTTACACATTAGTTCAGTTGTATTATTAAAAGTTTCAAATTAGAAAAAAACTACAAGCTCAATATTCCATTCATATTCTTTCTAACTCTCTGAGTAATCCTGTATAAAACTATCATTAGTCATTAATTGCTTCTCCCTCAATGTTCTAGAGTAATATGAATTGTTTTTCATCAACTTTTATTTTTAGTTCCAGGGTACATGTTCAGGATGTGCAAGTTTGTTACACAGATAAACGTGTGCCATGGTGATTTGCTGCACAGATCAACCCATCGCCTAGGTATTAAGCCCAATATCTGTTAGCTTTTAATCCTACTGCACTCCTTCCCCCCATTCCCACCCCACCACTGCTGATAGGCCCCAGTGTTTGTTGTTCCCCACAATGTGTCCATGTGTTCTAATTGTTCAGCTCCCACTTATAAGAGAGAACACACAGTGTTTGGTTTTCTGTTTCTTGCATAATTTACTGAGGATAATGGCTTCCAGTTCCATCCACGTTCCTGAAAAGGACATGATCTCATTCCTTTTTATAGTTGCATCGTATTCCATGGTGTAAATGTAACATATTTTGTTTTACCCAGTCTATTATTGGTGGATATTTGTGTTGATTCCATATCTTTGCTGTTGTGAATAGTGCTGCAATCAACACAGGCATGTATATATTTTAATAACAGAATGATTTATATTCCTTTGGGTATATACCTATTAATAGGAGTGCTGGGTCAAATGGTGTTTCTGCTTCTAGATCTTTGAGTAATATGAATTTTTGAATGTACTCCCTGATCATTCTGATGCATGATGCACACAGAAAAAGTCTTTTAGCTCAACTGATTAACCCTAAATCATTTATTTTATATTACATATAAATTTGATTCAATTACTCACTTTTATAAACTTATCTCTTATAAAATTTGGCTCATTAGATTTTCAGGATTTGACTGAATTGTAAACCTATTAATTTTGCTTTAACTCTGCAAGGATTAACAGGAATACAAAATGTGACAGATGAAAGAACTTAAATCTGTAACATCAGACTCTCAAACGTTAGATGTTATTCTGTGGCGGGTTTTAAAATATTCACACCACAAATAAAAACATGGTGTGCTAAAATACTTGCATGTGATTGAATTTTAACATATCCAAAATAAGACACAGTTTTCCTTAAACACAAAATAATAGGGTTCTTCATACAAATTTATCCTGATTTTACAGAGGAAAAGAAAAGGAAAGATGCTAGAACCACCTGCAAATAAACACTAAAACTAGAAAAATCCTAAATAATTAATTCCCAAAGAATAAAAGAGAATCTTGAAAGGAAAAAATAGCCCATGGAGTTTATTTTGTCTAATATTTGTTTTTCTGTGAATATGGCTACTAGGATGACGGACCTCTTTTGACATTTCTATTAAATAGTATATGAGTACCAGAGAGTAGAAACGTAAATAACGAATACTACCTTAAGTTCTCAAGACTCATAACCTAACGTATAAAAATGTACACAATACACAAAGCATATTTTCTTGCCCTTTTAAAAAAAATCATTTGGAATTATAGTAACCATTTATAATGAAGTATTCCTTATTAAAATATTGTAATAAGTGAGACCAATAAATAAAATATAGAAAAGTAATTGAAGAGGCAGCTTATGGAATAACTAAAGAAAATAAACTAAATATCTCATACCTTGTGTGTGTGAGTGTGTATGTGTGCCTATCTTTTTTTCTTACTTAATATTTTTTTTTTCTTTTTTTTTTTTTTTTTTGAGATGAAGTCTCCCTCTGTCGCCCAGGCTGGAGTGCAGTGGCCAGATCTCAGCTCACTGCAAGCTCCGCCTCCCGGGTTTACGCCATTCTCCTGCCTCAGCCTCCCGAGTAGCTGGGACTACAGGCGCCCACCACCTCGCCCTGCTAGTTTTTTTTTTTTTTTTTTTTTTTTTTAGTAGAGACGGGGTTTCGCCGTGTTAGCCAGGATGGTCTCGATCTCCTGACCTCGTGATCCGCCCGTCTCGGCCTCCCAAAGTGCTGGGACTACAGGCTTGAGCCACCGCGCCCGGCCTTTTTTTCCTACTTAATATTTTTTAACAGTTAAAAAATTAATTGACATATAAAAGTCTTATAAAACACACATGGAAGCAAATGAAAGAATACTATTAAAAAATTTGTAAACGTTATTAATGGGATTCCAACACATTTTCTTTATAGTGAATTGCTTTCAACACTAAGTATTGTGCTAAAAATAAATCTGGAAAAAAATATAAATTTATAGATATAATTTAAATAATACTACAGCATACATAATTAATCTCACTTTTATTTAAATTGACAGTGTACAGAGTGTAATTTGATGTTTAGTTTCACATATGTATTGTATAATCTTCAAATCAGCGTATTTAGCATATTTTTTTTTTCTTTCTTTTTTTTTTTTTTTTCCTGAGACAGAGTCTCCCTTCATTGCCCACGCTGGAGTGCAGTGGCGCGATCTCGGCTCACTGCAAGTTCCGCCTCCCGGGTTCACGCCACTCTCCTGCCTCAGTCTCCCGAGTGGCTGGGACTACAGGCGCCCGCCACCACACCTGGCTAATTTTTTGTATTTTTAGTAGAGACAGAGTTTCCCCGTGTTAGCCAGGATGGTCTCAATCTCCTGACCTCGTGATCCTCCCGCCTCGGCCTCCCAAAGTGCTGGGATTACAGGCTTGAGCCACGGCGCCCAGCTTATTTAGCGTATCTATCAGCTCAGGTATTTATCATATTTGTGTAGTAAGTGCATTCAATAGATTTTCTTCTAGTTATTTTGTAATATAAAAAGTCTTACTGTAAACCGTTCTCATCCTTCTGTGTGTTAGAACACTAAAACTTATTCCTGCTATATGATTTTAACTTTCTTCCCATTGACCACCAACCAACCCCTCCCCATTCTACACTCTTCCTCTCCAAGGCTTGATCTGTGCTCCGCTTCTATGATTCTATGATATCAACTCTCTGTCTCTCTCTTTGTCACACACAAACACATACACACACACGCGCGCGCACACACACACACATGCACACAAACTTTTCTAAGATTCCACATATGAATGAGATCCTGTGATATTTGTCTGTCTTTGCCTGGCATATTCCACTTAGCCTGACGTCCTCCGGGTGTATTTGTGTTGTCATAAATGATAGTATTTTATTCTTTTTATGGCCGAATAGTATTCCACAGTGTTATTCCATTCATCAGTTTTTGGGCAATTCGGCAAATATGCTGCAATAAACATGAGAGGGAAGCTATTCCTTCCACACACTGATTTAATTTTTATATATATATATATACACACACACACAGTATACACACACAAACACACACACACAGAGTAGTGGAATTGCTGGAACGGTTTTAAGTTTTTGAAGAATCCTCATATTGTTTCCCATAATGGTTTTACTAATTTACAATCCCACCAACAGAGTGTAAATATTCTCCTATCTCCACATCCTCACTAGTATTTGTTTACTTTTATATTTTTGTAATAGCCATTCTAAGTGGAGTGATGTAATAACTCATTATGGTTTTGACTTGCATTTCCCCATGACTGGCAATGTTGAGCATTTTTTTATTTGGAAGCATTTTATTACTTTCACTTGCCTACTTGCTTTGGCTAAGATTTTCAGTACTATGATGAACAGGACTGATGAAAATGAACACCTTTGTCTTGTTTCTGATATTAGAAGAAATGCTTTTAGCTTTTCAGTATGCTATGAGCTGTGGGTTTGTCATATATCGGCTTTTTTGGTGCTGAGTTACACACCTTGTATACCTATTTTGTTGAGAATTTTTTATCAAGAAGGGATGTTGGATTTTGTCAAATGCATTTTCTGTATCTATTGAAAATATGTTTTTCATTTTTCTTTCTTTTAATAAGAGGTTTTTTTTTTAATAAAAGTGTGTGTTGGGCAAAGTTCAAATCCCATCCTTGCATCATGAACATGAATCCCACTTGATCATAGTGAAAGATCTTTTTAAAATGCTGTTGAATTCAGTTTGCTGCTAGTTTCAGGATTTTTGCATCTATGTTCATCAAGAATGTTGATCTGTAGTTTTCTGTTTCAGCCATGTTCTTGTCTCGTTTTCACATCAGGAAAATGCTTGCTTCATAAAATGAATTTGGAATTATTTCCTTCATTTCAAATTTTTTGAAATAGTTTGAGAAAAAAAATGATATTAATTAATCTTTAAATGTTTGGTACAATTCAGCAGTTAAACCATCAGCTCCTGGACTTTTCTATAATGGAATACTGATTTCGTTTTCTTACTCATTAATTTGATCAGAATTTTAGGTTTGTTTATAATTTAATCTTGGTAGGTTATATGTGTCCAGAAATTTATCCATTTTTTTTTGTTTTCAAATTTGTTGGCATATTGTCGTTCATAACAATCTCTTATAATCCTCTGTATCTCTTTGATATCACTAATAGTATCCCTTTTTTCATCTCAAATTTTCATTATTTCAGTCTTTTATCTTGTTATATTAGTCTAGCTAAAGTTTTGTCTCTTTTATTTGACTTTTCAAAGTCCAACGCTTTGTTTTGTTGATCTTTTGAACTTTTTTAGTCTCTATTTTGTTTATTTCTGCTCTCAGATTCATTATTTTCTTCCATCAATTTTGAGTTTAGTTTGTTCTCATTTTTCTAGTTTCTTGAAGTGCCTGGTTAAGTTATTTATTGGAAATCGTTATTTTTGATCTAGGCATTTAGTGCTGTGAACTTTCCTATTCATAGAACTGATTTTACTGTGTCCTGTAAGTTTTAGTATGTTATGTTTCCATTCTCATTTGTCTCAAATAATTTTTAAATTTCATTTTTATTTTTTTCTTTAACCCATTGGTTATTTAGGAAATATTGTTAAATGTTCATGTATTCATAAGGTTTCCAAAGCTTTTCTCCTTGAATTTTAGTTTTATACTTTGTGGTTGGAAAGATACTTTATATGATCTGTATCTTCTTAAATTTGTTAAGATTTGTTTTAGGACTTAATATTATGACCTATACTGGGAAATGTTTTGTGTGCAATTGAGAAGAATGTATAGCCTGAACCTATTGGATGAAATGTTCTGTACACGTTTGTTAGGTTCATTTGTTATGTGGTGCAGTTTTATGTTCCTTTATGCTGATTTTCTGTTTAGATAATCTGTCCCTTGTTGAAAGTGAGGTATTGAAAGTTTCTACTATTACTGTATTTGCAGTCTGACTCTCATATTAGGTCTAGTAATATTTGCTTTATATATTTGGGTGTTCTGGTTTGGTGTGCTTATATATTTTTGATGGCTATATCTTCTTAATGAATTGATTCTTTTATCATTATGTAATTTCCTTCTTTGTCCCTTTTTAGAGTTTTTGACTTAAAGTCCTCTTTATCTGACGTAACTATAGCTACTGCTTGTTTTTGGTTCTCACTTGCATGAAATATCTTTTTTTATCCCTTTGTTTTCAGTTTATGTTTGTCTTTTATAGTGAAGTGAGTTTTTTGTGGGCAGTATAAAACCAGGTGTTTTTTTAAAAATTCAACTCACCCACACTATACCTTTTAATTACATAATTTAATTTATCTATTTTCAAAGTTATATTAGTAAGTAAGGACTTACTCCTGACATTCCAAAAATTGTTTTCTGATTGTAGATCATTTGTTCCTTTCTTCCTCTCTTGTAGATTTCCTCTATGATTTCGTAGTTTTCTGCAGGGCTAAACTGCTTTCTTTCTTTTCCTTGTTTGTACATTTGCTGTAATTTTCTTTGTGGTTACCATGTGGCTAATACAAAAAGTCTTGTTTTAATAGACTACTTTAAGCTGAAAACAACTTCATTTTGGTTGCAAAAATATACTGTAAACTTTCATCCCACACAGATCATTTATATTCTTGTTGCCCTAATTTACATTTTCATTTATAGTGTGTTTCTTAGTCACTGATTGTAGCTATTTTTTTGGACCATTTTGATGTTAAATATTTATACTAGAGATTTGAAAGTGTTACAGAGCACCATTTCAGCTCTAAGATATTCTGAGAATATTTATGAATTTAACTATACTGATGAGTTTCATACTTTCATGTGTTTTCATAATACATATTATTATTTTGTTTCCAATTATAGCAGTATTTTAAACATTTTATATGAGGTCACGGTGTCATGATTTTGCTGGGGTAGGGTCACCAGGTTGGTTGCTGGTCTGGGAACACAAGAGGATGTCTGTGCAGCAGTCTTCTTAGGGTGCAGGGCTGCCACCAGAATAGCTCTTATGCCAGGCATCAGGACATTTGAGCCAGGCTGCCATGCATCATTGTCTTTGGAGGCAAGGCTGCCCCTGGGGTGTCTATAAGACTGGCTGTAGAAACAAACACGTGGAGGCCAGGGTGACTATTAGACATCACTGTGCAGGTTCACCTGTTTTCCTGGTGAATAGCATGCCTTATGAGTTGGGAGGCCAGTGTCTCAGTCGTTCTTTGGGGCTAGGCTCTGGGAGGCCTGGGTAGTGGTGTTGCAGCTACCCCTCTTGAACACAGTGGAATGATGATGGGACCTCAGAGATGGAGGTGTTCAGTGGCTACTGGCTCCCTGGGCAAAATACACTCCAGCTGCAGCTCTGGTTTGTAAAGGGCACCATGCCAAAGAAGCTTAGGTTGCCAGGGTGGGGACTGCAAAGAGGGTTTCTATTCTGGGACAATGCAGTCCTTTGGACTCTTAATTGTACAAACTGGATTCTGGGGCTGTGAGGACTGAGACACCCTCCTATAGATGAATGTTTGCATTTTCAACAGTGATGTGAACCATCGAGGGTCCTCAGCTTTTTTTTTTTTTTTTTTTTCTCTATAAAATAGTCCCTCTTGGTTTCAGGCCAAATATATCAGGGGAAACAGTGGCAGAGGCAGGATGCTGCTTTCCTCTCTATGGATGTATCCTGGGCTTCCATGCTCTACATGGATTTCACTGCTCCCCTGGTGCTCTTCCATAACTCCAGTTGAAATATAATTGTTTATTTGTTGTGCTGTTCCCTTTCTGTAGGGAGAATGAGAAACAGGTAATTCTAGTTGGCCATCTTGCTGATGTTACTCTTTCTTTCTTAAAAGGTATCTCAGAGTACCTTATGATCAAATGATTTAGAGACACATTCATCAATAAATAAACATAGAATAGAGATAGTAAGGGCCAGGCGTGGTGGCTCATGCCTGTAATCCCAACCACTTTCAGAGGCCGAGGTGGGCTGATCACCTGAGGTCAGGAGTTCAAGACCAGCCTGGCCAATATGGCAAAACCCCATCTCTACAAAAATACAAACATTAACCAGGCATGATGGTGGGTGCCTGTAATCCCAGATACTTGGGAGGCGGAGGTGGGAGAATCGCTTGAACCCAGGAAGCGGGGTGGTAGTGAGCCGAGATCACGCCTCTGCACTCCAGCCTGGGCGACAGAGCAAGACTCCATCTTAAACAAGCAAATAAACAAGAAATAGTAGGTCTTTAATGTTTAATTACAGTCAAATTTACTCAGTAGATTACTAGAAAGCATACCGGATTTGTCTTCATGTATCTAGTTATTTGACCTATTTTAATTACTTACATATTAAATGTTACCTTGATTATTTCATTATAATGAATATCTTCTCAGAATCTTTTTCTACAAAGTTGTGATGTAACAAGATTTCAGATTCAATAATCTTAGTAAAGCATTAAGTTTTATTATTTTATTTATTTGAATTTAATTTATTTATGTTCTCTCTCTCTCTCTCTCCCTCCCCCCACCCCCCGTCTCTCTAAATAAGAGCATCTCAAGAAAATTATTTGCTTAAGATTCAGGATGGGATGAGAATATATTTTATAAGCTTACAGTTAAAACTGGGAGATTTAGGACAAAATGTGGAGCACTACTAATCATTATTATTGTATGACAGACACAAGCAGGGACTGCCCTAGAAATACTGGTATACATTATGACTCCAGTTAAAGACACAACGGACAGAAGAATTTGGCTATCACCAAAGAGTTTTACATAGACAATCAGAGATTTGATTCTACAGAAAAATTGCCAATGAGAACAAAATTTTTACAGTGAAGATATGATCCCCATTAATGATGATACCCATTCACATGACCACATTTTATCAAAAATATAGTCTATCTTAATCTCTGGGATTTTAATATTCTCTATATAGTTTCTATTACATTATTATTATTAGAGAGATGCATTTTAAGCATATTTATAGATTTATGAAAGAATAAATTAAATATCATATACTTTAAATACCATCCACTTTCCATGAGCATCTGTAACAAAAGGATTATAAATGTGACTCCTATTCTTTGCCAGAGAACAATATTCATTTGAAAATTCTACAAATGCTACATTTACCAGATTGACAATGATAAGTAACTAATGAACTAACAGATAAAAGCTATTTTTTCTTTTGAAAATTGAATATACTGCTCATATTATGGAAGGAATTTAAAAGAAGAGAGATAAAAAGACATTGCAGAAACAGAGAAAATACCAATGCATAAAATGTTGCTTTAGGATGTTCTGTGCTTATTTTAATATACACAGAAATTGTGAATTAGTGGGAAATTTTGTTCATAAACAAATTTTGTATTCAACTTTGAGTATTCTAGACAAATCTCATTTATTTACCCTGACTACGGTTCTCAGTCTCTATTTTCATGTACCCCTAAATGCTTATTATGCTTGCAAATCATAATCACCATATACAAGACACTAGTGCATTTTATATTCATATCAACATTCTTTATTTGGCAATATCCTTTCTTTCATCCTTTAAATTTTATTTAAAATCTTAATAAATGCTCTAATCTTAACGAACTTGCTTTCAATCTAAAGAACTAGACCCTGGATATTTTAATATTACAAAACTTTGAGTAACACACATTTTCATTACATTATCCAAAATTTTATGGTGTGCCTGGATATCAGGTGCTGTTTCTATATCAGAGAGCAGTAATAAAGACAATACAAAATAAAATCTCACCCCTCTTGAAGCTTGTAGTGTATGGACCAATCAAGTGGGCTTTGTTTTTCTGTTTCCTGTAGTTAAAAGAAGTATTAAATCATTCCTTTTTATACTCGTATTCAACAAATATCATATTTTCACGATATTAGTCAAACTCATGTATGTTTACCTAAAATTTAAAACATTTTAGCACTTTCTACCAACACTTAAGTAATAATTTTCAACAAGCAGTTTTTTTAGTAAGAATTTTTTATGTTTTTTTTTTTATAAAATAAATAAATTATGTTCCACAGGGAAGATAAGTTTGTGAAGACGGCCTGTTGTCTTAGGTTTTATCATGTCTTAATAACTAAAATGAGAATATCAGATTAGACACAGGTACTAATTCTATCAAGTCTTCTTGAGTGAGAAATAAAGCAGTATATTTCACAGATACTCAACACCTTTAGAAAAGGAAAGACTATAGTACTTAACATAGATTACAAAGGCTTCCATCAATACATTCTTTTTTCTCTCTCCTAACTCATTCCTTTCTGCCTTCCCCAGCAGCATGTCACATTTTGTGCTACAAATGTATTGAAGCTCTTTGAATCCTTTGTAGTTCTGATATATAATGTAATCTTTTAAGGTTCAGAACTTTATGTGTGTTTCCTCTGACAGAGTGAAAAACTACATTAACACATATGTACACACATACACATACACAAATACAAATAATCATTACTGGCCTGACACATTTTAACATATGCATACTTTAATTCCAGATATATGCTAATGTTTCCATAGTGTCCTGTACTAACATTTCATAGCATTTTTGCACTGTATTTACATGTTTTCCTTTATCTGTTTGGATCTGTAGTGAACTTTCAGGCCTGTGACAGATAACTTCATATCTACCTTATTCACAATGTGTCTTCCTGGACTTGCTACTTGCTTTCATATAACTCTCTATGCAAATGATGGAAACTTAAGTCACAAGCTCCTTTATTATGCTCAGTAGAATGTTCTAAAATTACCAGCTTTCTTTGGAACATCAAATATCTAGTCACTGGAAATATGAGCTAATCTATAGCTATTCATTCTTCACATATAAGAATCAACAGAAAACTGGAGAAAAATTAAGCATGTTATATTATTATTATTGATTTTAGTTACAGATACAGTATGAGGATATTTATATTTGGAATTACAAACCTATTTTAAACGTGTCAAGAAATGCAAACATTTTAACATCCATATTGCAAATAATACTTCAATGTGGATGCTTTTAATCTGTGTTTTTAAGAGATTCTAAAGAGATGTTTAGTGACCACCATGGCTATACATAAGCCTATCTATATTTTGATGAGCAGATTAATTTAAAATGTATAAAATCTGAGTGAGATTTATCAAAAAACATATTTGCCTACACATTGGACCATTATATATTATTATTATTATTAATTTTTTTTTGCAGTTTTAAGATTTAATAGAGTGAAATAGAGCTCCCATACAAAGGGAGGGGACCCAAAGCAGCTTGTCGTTGCCGTCTTGAATGCCTGGGTTTATATCGCGATCATTGTCCCTCCTGCTGTGCGCTCAGGCAATAGATGATTGGCTATTCCTTTACCTCCTCTTTTTGCCTAACTAGCATTTTAGTGAGCTCTCTTTACTATCTGATTGGTCGGATGTGAACTAAGTTGCAAGCCCCGTGTTTAAAGGTGGAAGCGGTCACCTTCCCAGCTAGGCTTAGGGATTCTTAGTTGGCCTGGGAAATCCAGCTAGTCCTGTCTCTCAGTCCCCCTCTCAGCAGGAAAACCCAAGTGCTGTTGGGGGGGCTGGCCAAAGACTGCTCTAACTGCTTCCTGATGAATTGGAGCATAGTAGGGGTTGTGCAGTTGAGATTTCCTCAGGAGGGGTGCCTTCGATGTCATTAGCAGCAGAGCATGGACTAGCAAGCCAGTCCAGGGGTCTGTGGTATATATTAGTCATGGTCTGCATCTGGGGCTCTATTTGAAGAACGATTTGTAGCTTTACAGCTTCGATTCTGGAAGAAACAAATTTAACAAGTATGTTAAAGATACTGGACCATTATATATTATAATGTTTAAGAATATATATAAATATTAAGCTTATATATATAGTTCAAAGCTTATTAAACTAAACATGTTTATGTTACATGTACAATATATTAGATATATTATACATGTAAATTTATTCATAAACTCCAGTACTGAATATGGAGACTAGACTAATGTATCGAGCACCAGGAAACCTAAGCTAAATTTTAATTTTTCACATAAACTTTTTCTTATTATAGCTCATTAGAAGAGCATATAAATGCTTTTAACTTTTTATGTTCTTTCATTTATTTAAAAAATTGTGGGATAGTTAATATCTGTATCATTAAAGATTATATCAGACAAAATATCTCCTGTTTACATACTAAATAGAAAAGAAACCTATACTTAAAATTTATTTTTCTTATATTACCACATTTAAAAATATATATTTTTATAAAATAAATAAATTACATTCCACAGGGAAGATAAGTTTGTAAAGGTCTATTGTCTTAGGTTTTATGATGTTTTAATAACTGAAATAAGAATATCAGATTAGACACAGGTACTAATTCTATCAAGTCTTCTTGAGTGAGAAATAAATGATATTGAAACTGTTTCCACTCATAATTTCTTATGACAGCTTGTTACTACTAGTGTTCATAATCGCATGTTTATGTAAGTAATAATAAAATAGATGAGACTCAAATAGTTTTCTTTCTACTTACATATACAACTGGTAAATTTTGCAAAGTTAAATATAACTGTTGAAGATATAAAATGTGATACTATGTCTTCCTACCATATTGATGAATTAAAATTCTGCAAAATGTTCTGCATGAACATTATTGCATTTTTATTTGCAGTTCTGATACCAGCACAAACAAAATGAAGGCATTTCCTCAGAGATCTAAAAACAGAAAGGCTATTTGACCCAGCAATCTCATCACTGGGTATATACCAAAGGAATATAAATTATTCTATTATAATGCCATATGTACACATGGTTTATTGCAGCACTGTTGTAAGACATGGAATCAATCTGAAAGTTCATCAGTGATACACGGGAGAAAGAAAATGTGGCACATATACACCATCGAGTACTATGAAGCCATAAAAAACAACAAGATCATGTCCTTTGCAGAGACATGGATAGTATTGGAGGACATTATCCTTTGCAAAGTAATGCAGGAGCAGAAAATGAAATACTACATGTTCTCACTTATAAGTTGGAACTCACTGATGAGAATATGTGGACACATAGAGGGGAAAAACACACACTGGGGCCTATTGGAGGGTAGAAAGTAGGAGGAGGGAGAGGATCCGGAAAGATAACTAATGAGTGCTAAGCTTAATACCTGGGTGATGAAATAATCTGTACAACAAAGCCCTGTGACACAAGTTTACATATGTAACAAACTGGAATATATAATCTTGAACTTAAAATAAAAGTTAAAAAGCAAAAGATTAAACGTAAAATAAGAAAACAATTATTAAAATTATTAGATAACTTTTGAGTAGGAAAATCTTGCATTTGGTGCTATAATTATCATTGGATGTTTAAGACAAAATTCATTGGTTGAGAATCAAAATATTCCATATCTTACACGTTTACTGTGCCATATTTTTCAATGATCATGAACAGAAGGAATTATTCCATTGAAAATTAAAATAAGGTTGTCTCAAATAAGTTAGACAGATTTTATTTTATTTATTTTTTTTTTGAGATGGAGTCTTGCTCTGTTGCCCAGGCTGAAGTACAGTTGCACAATCTTGGCTCACTGCAACTTCCGCCTCCTGGGTTCAAGCAATACCCCTGCCTCAGCCTCCCAAGTAGTTGGGATTATAGGCACCCGGCACCATGCTCGGCTAATTTATGTGCTTTTAGTAGACATGGGGTTTCACCATGTTGGCAAGGATGATCTCTAACTCCTGACCTCAGGTGATCTGCCGTCCTCAGCCTCCCAAAATGCTAGGAGTACAGGCTGAGCCACTGCCCCCAGCCTATTTTTCTTTTTTCTAATACTACATTGTTAATATGAACAAGTCAAATTCAAATGTTAATATTACTTACCAAATAGTCTATTCTCTTGAAATTCTGTCTCTGAATAAACTAAAAATGTTTATATGTATGTATGTATATATATGCACCTGCACACACTTTGCTCCCATGCAAACAAAAAGAATATGCAAAGACAGCAACAAAATCGTGTTTAGAAATATATTTAAATGCTGAGGAATTAAAATCTTAAATGAACTGAATTCTTGAGTGAAACAAACTTTTCCTAGGAGAATAGGGACCCAAGCTACTTTCATCCTTAAAGTCAGCCCAGGTGGAAAAAACAAACAAACAAGCAAGCAAAAAAGAAATAACGTAAGTAGGAGGATTTAAATCTGAGAGGAAGAAATAAATTAAGAGTCTTACCTGGGCTGATTGGATAGGTTAGAATCCTCAGGAGCTGAGTAACAGAGTTCTCATTTGCTTGCAAGAGAGCATGGGAAGGCTACACAATGAAGTCTGGTGGCCAGAGAAAAGATCAAAGACAATTACCTAGATCCTTGGCATACCAGTCTACAAAATATTCCCTGTGGAGCCTTCAAAAAGAGAATAGCGATGGTGCCCAAAGACTGGAAGGAGATCAAAATAAAAAGAAGCAATCTGCCAAGACACAGAAAGCTAAGAGCTAGGCTGGAGAACAGAGAGCTGTCCAGAAGTGTCAAACACGGGTAACAAAACTGGAACTGAACTGTAAAGAAGAGGTAGAGAGAGGGAGCCTCCTGAGTCCTCCAAGCTCTAGAGAAAGCAGAGCTCTAACTTTGCCATTGAAATAGTTGAACCTGATGGCATTAAAAAATCTAAAAAGAAAACACAGACCAGGTCTAAGTTAAATGAAGATTTGCAATGAAGCTATCAGCTCCTACTTCAGCAACCTTTAAAAAAGGAGGTGGAGTAATAAAATCTATTTCAACTTCTACTGTTCTTCAATACACAGTAACTGACATATAATAAAAAATAATAAAAGCAAATAAGTAACCTTATAAATTTTTTTAAAAATACCTTACAGTGGGGGAAAAAAAAAAGATAAATCCAACTCATATACGAACCTAATGTCTGAATGGGCAGATACAACTTTAAAATAATCTTCATAATTAACTTGATACATGTGCAGGAAAAAGGTTAAAAATGTGTTAAAACTGATTTTATATTTTAGACTAATTATAAAACAATCACATAATTAAATATGAATTACGACTGAAAATAAATATCTGAAATGAAGGCACTGCATTTAAAGGGGAATAGATACGGATTGTTTAAGCTCATTTGAAGAAAAGGATAACAGAAGTTATACAACCTAAAGAAGAGATGAAAAAAGAAAAAAATTTAAAGTTATTTGAGAATGGCTGGACAATTTCAAATGATCTAAAACACATGCAATTGGAGCCTTGGAAGCAAAGGATATATACTATGAGGCAGAAAAACATTTGAGAAATAGTCATAAATTTTTCAAAACTCATGAAAGGCATCAACCCACATATTAAAAACCTAAGTAAATTCAACACACATTCACACACACACACACACGCACACACACACACACATCTTAAAAAGCAAAATATCACTTCTCATTCTTTTGGCTAAGAGCAAGCATAGGAAGCTAAACAAGGAAGTGAAATGTTAAACGCAACCAGACAAAAAAAAAATTAATTACTTTTAAAGAAATAACAGTACAAATATTGGTTGACTTTATATCAAAGGCAACAAAAAGTCAGAATACAATAAAAATAGTTTTAAAGTAATTTTCAGTGGGGTAAAAAGACCTTTAAAATTTGCTGATGTAACTAGCTATATATGGGAAGCAATTAATTTTGACTATTATATCATACCATTCACAGTAATCTAAAAATTATCAAAAAACTAAATGCAATGGAGTCGTGAGAGCAGTTACCTCCATGTTGTTCTCAAGTGAGTTTTCACAACATCTGATGGTTTTGTAAGAGACTTTTTCCCCTCTTGTTCAGCATTTCACCATGTGAAAAAGGACATGTTTTCTTCTCCTTCTGTCAAAATTATAAGTTTCCTGAGGCCTCCCCAACCCTGGAAAACTGTGAGTAAATTAAGCCTCTTTTCTTTATAAATTACCCAGCCTCAGATGTTTCTGAATAGCAGCGTGAGAACAGACTGATACATTATGCAACCATAAAAGGTAATAAAATGACTCCTTTGCAGCAACCTGGATGGCACTGGAGGCCATTATTCTAAGTGAAATAACTCAGAAACAGACAGTAAAATACCCTATGGTCTCGATCTCCTGACCTCGTGATCCACCCGCCTCGACCTCCCAAAGTGCTGAGATTACAGGGGTGAACCACCGTGCCTGGCCTGGAACTGTTGAAGTGAGTGTATAGGATTCAGAGCCAGGGAAGTGCCTTTTCAACCGTCACATCACTAGCTGCCATATTCTAACTAGAACATTTCTGCATTAAAATTGTAGCTATAATTTTCATCCTTGGTTTCTTTTCCACATAGGCTTCCCATATTTTATGGATGACTTTATTTATGATTTCCAAAAAAAAAAAAAAAAAAAAAAAAAAAAAAAAATTCCTATTTAGTTAGATTCTTGATACTTTAGTAAGAGGTAATTTTTTAGAAATGTAAAGATCAATCCCCGTTGCTTTCTAGTTCAGACCACCATACCCTGAAATGTGGTATATAACACTACATAAATGAGAAAAATAGACAAAATCCTCACCCGGCTATAAAATGTCAAACTGAAAAGATCTCAAAGACAGAGAGTGCATAAAGAAATTTTATAAAGTCCTGTGTGAAAATGCTATGTCTCCCAAGGAATCCATATTCTTTAAAAATGGTCCAGTCAGCAAGAGAGTGGGAGATTTTCTGTATACTTAATAGCTAAGACAGTCAATACTCTTTTGGAACTACCATTAAAAAAAAAAAAAAAAAGATAATGATTACAGTTTGACAGAAAATAAAGCTGATGAATAAGCCAATTTCAAAACCTCTCAGGCTAGTGGTAAATCTCTTGATCTAAATTAAATGGTATAAGCTCCACACTGCCAAATGGCACAATATTATAACTCCAATTTCTTTTTATAGTACATTTCACTTAGATTTTTACAGAAAGATGTTACAAAAAAATTTGAAGAATACATAAGTATTTCACTGACACAAAAAGATCACATATTTTTAATAAAAATGCCAGATTCTCACTCTAAATTATATTCCATATGATAACTGTTTTTCTAAGCATGGAAGTTTGTGTTCATCTTTTTTAAAGAACAAGAAAAACTGACTCCTCTTCAAGACTGAATCCTTTTTCATCACAGAATATTTCTTAGTATTTTATCTACGATAGTAAATAAGTGAAAATTCAAAAAGAAAACAGATGAATAAAACTTTACTAGAGAAAGCAAAAGTGTGTTACTAACCCTTGTAAAACATTTAGAGCTGTCTCATGTGAAAAAAAAGTAAAATAAATGAAAAGAAAATGTGACTTGTAAGGCAGTGCCTTCAATCTGAACATATTTTGTAAGTGTATAACATTTTGGAAAAAGTATAATGTTAGTGATAATCAATGAAAATATTTATGTACTTTAAGATGCTTACCACAATCTATCCAGAAAAGCAAGTTAATTTTATTTGTAATAAAATATTGTTGGTTGACTTTTTAATGGAATTGAAAAGAACAATGAGGTATTTATTTTCCCCACACATCTTAGGGATCACACACCATTTTATTTTATTTTATTTTATTTTATTTTATTTTATTTTATTTTATTTTATTTTATTTTATTTATGTTTTTGAGACGTTATCTCACTCTGTCACCCAGGCTGGAGTGCAGTGGCGTGATCTCAGCTCACTGAAACCTCTGCTTCCCCAAGTTCAAGCAATTCTCCTGCCTCAGCCTCCCGATTAGCTGGGACTACGGGTGTGCACCACCACAGCCAGCTAATTTTTGTATTTTAGTAGAGACAAGTTTTCACCATGTTGGCCAGACTGGTCTCCAACTCCTGACCTCCAGTGATCCGCCCACCGTGGCCTCCCAAAGTGCTGGGATTACAGGCATGAGCCACCACACCCAGCTGTAATACCATTTTAAAATTGTAAATTGTTTATTCATTATAATAATTTTCTATTTGTCTATATTTGTTAGCAAGTTAATTTAGGATATTCAACCATTATTGATGTCCACTAAACTAAATTTTTAATACCTATCCAAAAATAATTTTTGTCTTCACTAAAGAGGAATATTAAGTATATTATCTAGTAGAACTATCTCTGTAAGTCTCTAAAATTGGATTAACACATAAAACATATTTAAACAATCATTTATTAGTATTTTTACTCTAAATTATGTAGAAACAAATGGAGTATTTTAAAGACAAAGGTATACCATTCTTGCTGTTTCTTTGGTTTCCCTATTCAAGTTAAATTGGAATAGTCTTTTCGGAAGTATGCTAACTACCATCATCCAGGAATGAAGTTAAGGATTTATAAAGCAAAACAAATTTTTTCAATATAATCACTTGGTTTCAGATGATACTACTATAAAGTGCCTATTTCCTCATTTTTGGCTCTACCACAACAATATTTTTTGGACATCTGAGGATGTGTGTATTTGTGTTTGTGTATCTCCAATCAATTGATTGTAAGCATCCATGTCTAATACATATTTAAAACATATTAACTCAAAAAATGTATATATCCAGCATGTGTAGTAGACCAGATGACATTTCCAGCCTGGGATCAAGGATGGGTGAGTATGTTGACTTGGACTCAATATTTGCCTGGGTCTGTCATTTTTTTCCCTGCCATAATAACAAATAATCCTACCGCACATTTGCATTGTACAAAAATACTGATGGATCGGCATGTTGTCTTTTTTATTGCTCATAAAACTATGCTCTAGTTACTGGTGACTTAGCATTAAACGATAAGTTTGGTTAGAATGGGAGGAAGTTAAATCAAAAGCTTCCTTTTTCTTATATCACTAGTCATTTCAACAACCTAAAAGAGTTTATACCAACATACCAAATAACTATTCTCCTGCTCAGTGGTTTAATCCATTGAGTCTCAAAGTTAGCATTACTGCTCTTATACTTATTTTTTAACAATCCTGGGGCAATTTCTTTTTAACTGTGTTCAAAATACAGTTTCACAGTATTCCATTCGCAGCTGCAGAGGTTACTTGTAGGCAGGCTTGAAATGCATAAATAAAAGGATTTGCAAGTGGTTTAATAACGAAATAAATCATTCACGGAGATTATTTTTCAGAAGTTTCATTTATATGAATTTATTGCATCTTAATACATGTAGGTTATGTATACAATTTGGTTATATAGAAAATTTATTGACTTTTTGCAATCATATTATAGCATAATATTTTAGAATTATCCAAGTATCATTAATTACTTTTTGAATACATTTTCTTTTTAAAACAGTTTTAGATTTACAGAAAATTGAAAAACATATTAAAGAGATTTATCATATACCATTCACTCAGTTTCACCTATTATTAATTTCCTACATTACTGTATTTGTTATCATTAATGAACAAATATTAATACACTCAGTAAAGTCCATAGTTTTTAGCATGAAGGGCTGTTGAATTTTGTCACAGGCCTTTTCTACATTTATTGAAATAATCATGTGGTTTTCGTCATTGGTGTTGGTTCTGTTTATGTGATGGATTATGCTTATTTATTTGCATATATTGAAACAGCCTTCCATACCAGGGATGAAGCCTACTACCCAGGATTTTATTAAGGATTTTCACATCAATGTTCATCAGGGATATTGGCCTAAAATTCATTTTTTGTTGTGTCTCTGCGAGGCTTTGGTATCAGGATAATGCTGCCCTCATAAAAAGAGTTAGGGAGGATTCCTTCTTTTTCTATTGGTTGGAATAGTTACAGAAGGAATGGTATCAGCTCCTCTTTGCACCTCTGGTGGAATTCAGCTATGAATCAATCTGGTCCTGGATTTTTGTGGGGGGGGGAGGGGCTGGTATGCTATTAATTATTGCCTCATTCAGAATCTGTTATTGGACTATTCAAAGATTCAACTTCTTCCTGGTTTAGTCTTGGGAGGGAGTATGTGTCCAGGAATTTATCCATTTCTTCTTCATTTTCTAGTTTATTTGCATTCATGGTATTCCCCAATGGTAGTTTTTATTTCTGTGGGATTGGTGGTGATATCCCCTTTACCATCTTTTATTGCATCTATTTTATTCTTCTCTCTTTTCTTCTTTATTAGTCTTGCTAGTGGGCTATCTATTTTGTTGATCTTTTCAAAAACTAGCTCTGCTTGATTTTTTTTTTTTTTAACTTTTTTTTGTATTTCTATCTCCTTTAGTTCTGCTCTGATCTTAGTTATTTCTTGGCTTCTGCTAGCTTTTCAATTTACTTGATTTTGCTTCTCTAGTTCTTTAAATTGTGACATTAGACTGTCGATTTTAGATCTTTCTTGCTTTCTCTTGTGGGTATTTAGCACTATAAATTTCCCTCTACATACTGCTTTAAATGTATCCCAGAGATTCTGCTATGTTGTGTCTTTGTTCTCCTTGGTTTCAAAGAGCATCTTTATTTCTATCTTCATTTCATTATTTATCCAGTAGTCATTCAGGAGCAGGTTGTTTAGTTTCCTTGTAGTTATGCAGTTTTGAGAGAGCTTATTAATCCTGAGTTCTAATTTGATTGCACTGTGGTCTGAGAGACAGTTTGTTGTGATTTCTGTTATTTTACATTTTCTGAGAAGTGTTTTACTTACAATTATGTGGTCAATTGTAGAATAATTACGATATGGTGCTGAGAAGAATGCATATTCTGTTGACTTGGGGTGGAGAGTTCTGTAGATGTCTATTAGGTCCGCTTGGTCCAGAGTTGAGTCCAAGTCCTGGATATCCTTGTTAACTTTCTGTCTCGTTGATCTGTCTAATATTAACAATGGGGTGTTAAAATCTCCCATTATTATTGTCTGGGAGTCTAAGTTTCTTTGTAGGTCTCCAAGGACTTGCTTTATGAATCTGGGTGCTCCTGTATTGGGTGCATATATATTTAGGATAGTGAGCTCTTCTTGTTGAATTGATCCCTTACCATTGTGTAGTGGCCTTCTTTGTCTCTTGATCTTTGTCTGTTTAAAGTCTGTTTTATCAGAGACTAGGATTTCAATCTCTGCCTTTTTTTATTATTATTATTATTATTTTTTATTTTTTTTTTAGCATTCCATTTGCTTGGTAGATCTTTCTCTCTTTATTTTGAGCCTATGTCCATCTTTGCATGTGAAATGGTTCTCCTGAATACAGCACACTGATAGGTCTTGACTCTTTATCCCATTTGCCAGTCTGTGTCTTTTAATTGAGGTATTTAGCCCATTTACCTTTAAGGTTAATATTGTTATGTGTGAATTTGATCATGTCATTATCATGTTCGCTGGTTATTTTGCACATTAATTGATACAGTTTCTTCCTAGCATCGATGGTCTTTACAATTTCCATGTTTTTGCAGTGGCGGGTACCAGTTGTTTCTTTCCATGTTTAGTGCTTCCTTCAGGAGCTCTTGTAAGGCAGGACTAGTGGTGAAAAAAATCTCTCAGCATTCGCTTTTCTGTAAAGGATGCTATTTCTCCTTAACTTATGAAGTTTAGTTTGACTGGATATGAAATTCTGGTTGAAAATTCTTTAAGAATGTTGTGATAATGTTGGGGGGGGGCGGGGCAAGATGGCTGAATAGGAACAGCTCCAGTCTCCAGCTCCCAGTGCCAGCAACACAGAAGACAGGTGATTTCTGCATTTTCAACTGAGGTACTGGGTTCATCTCACTAGGAAGTGCTGGACAATCAGTGCTGGTCAGCTGCAGCAACCCAACCAGCCAGAGCTGAAGCAGGGCGAGACATCACCTCACCTGGGAAGTGCAAGGGGGAAGGGAATCCCTTTTCCTAGCCAGGGGAACTGAGACACACAACACCTGGAAAATCGGGTAACTCCCACCCCAATACTGAGCTTTACCAAGGGTCTTAACAAACGGGCGCACCAGGAGATTATATCCCACGCCCACGGAGCCTCCCTCATTGCTAGCATAGCAGTCTGCTATCTAACAGCAAGGCAGCAGTGAGGCTGGGTGAGGGGCGCCCACCATTGCTGAGGCTTAAGTAGGTAAACAAAGCCCTGGGAAGATCAAACTGGATGGAGCTCACAGCAGCTCAAGGAGGCCTGCCTGTCTCTGTAGATCCCATCTCTGAGGACAGGGCACAGCTAAACAAGAACAACAACAACAGCAAAAGGCAGCAGAAACCTCTGCAGACACAAACGACTCTGTCTGACAGCTTTGAAGAGAGCAGTGGATTTCCCAACACGGAGGTTGAGATCTGAAAATGGACAGACTACCTCCTCAAGTGGGTCCCTGACCCCTGAGTAGCCTAAATGGGAGACATCCCCCACTAGGGGAAGACTGACACCCCACAACTCACATGGTGGAGTACACCCCTGAGAGGAAGCTTCCAAAGCAAGAATCAGACAGCAACACTCACTGTTCAGCAATATTCTATCTTCTGCAGCTTCTGCTGCTGATACCCAGGCAAACAGGGTCTGGACTGGACCTCAAGCAATCTCCAACAGACCTACAGCTGAGGGTCCTGACTGTTAGAAGGAAAACTAACAAACAGGAAGGACACCCACACAAAAACCCCATCAGTATGTCACCATCATCCAAGACCAGAGGCATATAAAAGCATAAAGATGGGGAAAAAGCAGGACAGAAAAGCTGGAAATTCAAAAAATAAGAGTGCATCTCTACCTGCAAAGGAATGCAGCTCATCACCAGCAACGAACCAAACATGGATGGAGAATGACTTTGACGAGATGAGAGAAGAAGGCTTCAGTCCATCAAACGTCTCAGAACTAAAGGAGGAATTATGTACCCAGCGCGAAGAAACTAAAAATCTTGAAAAAAGAGTGGAAGAATTGATAACAAGAATAATTAATGCAGAGAAGGCCATAAACGAACTGACAGAGATGAAAACCATGACACCAGAAATACGTGACAAATGCACAAGCTTCAGTAACTGACTTGATCAACTGGAAGAAAGAGTATCAACAATTGAGGATCAAATGAATGAAATGAAGTGAGAAGAGAAATCTAAAGAAAAAAGAAGAGAAAGAAATGAACAAAGCCTGCAAGAAGTATGGGATTATGTAAAAAGACTAAATCTACTTCTGATTGGGGTGCCTGAAATTGAGGGGGAAAATGGAACCAAGTTGGAAAACACTCTTCAGGATATCATCCAGGAGAACTTCCCCAACCTAGTAAGGCAGGCCAACATTCAAATTCAGGAAATACAGAGAACACCACAAAGATACTCCTTGAGAAGAGCAACTCCAAGACACATAATTGCCAGATTCACCAAAGTTGAAATGAAGGAAAAAATCTTAAGGACAGCCAGAGAGAAAGGTCGGGTTACCCACAAAGGGAAGCCCATCAGATAATAGCAGATCTCTTGGCAGAAACTCTACAAGCCAGAAGAGAGTGGCGGCCAATATTCAACATTCTTAAAGAAAAGAATTTTCAACCCAGAATTTCGTATCCAACCAAACTAAGTTTCATAAGTGAAGGAGAAATAAAATCCTTTACAGACAAGCAAATGCTTAGAGATATTGTCAACACCAGGCCTGCCTTACAAGAGACCCTGAAGTAAGCACTAAACATGGAAAGGAACAACCAGTACCAGCTATTGCAAAAACATGCCAAAATGTAAAGACCATCAAGGCTAGGAAGAAACTGCATCAACTAACGAGCAAAATAACCAGTTAATATCATAATGGCAGGATCAAGTTCACACATAACAATATTAAGCTTAAATGTAAATGGACTACATGGTCCAATTAAAAGGCACAGACTGGCAAACTGGATAAAGAGTCAAGACCCAGCCGGGCGCGGTGGCTCAAGCCTGTAATCCCAGCACTTTGGGAGGCCGAGACGGGCGGATCACGAGGTCAGGAGATCGAGACCATCCTGGCTAACACGGTGAAACCCCGTCTCTGCTAAAAAATACAAAAAACTAGCCAGGCGCGGTGGCGGGCGCCTGTAGTCCCAACTACTCGGGAGGCTGAGGCAGGAGAATGGTGTGAACCTGGGAGGCGGAGCTTGCAGTGAGCTGAGATCCGGCCACTGCACTCCAGCCTGGGCGGCAGAGCCAGTCTCTGTCTCAAAAAAAAAAAAAAAAAAAAAAAAAAGAGTCAATACCCATCAGTTTGCTGTATTCAGGAGCCCCATCTCACATGCGGAGACACATATAGGCTAAAAATAAAGGGGTGGAGGAAAACCTACCAAGCAAATGGAGAACAAAAAAAAGCAGAGGTTGCAATCCTAGTCTCTGATAAAACAGACTTTAAACCATCAAAGATCAAAAGAGACAAAGGAGGCCGTTACATAATGGTAAAGGGATCAATTCGACAGGAAGAGCTAACTATCCTAAATATATATGCACCCAATACGGGAGCACCCAGATTCATAAAGCAAGTCCTTAGAGACTTACAAAGAGACTTAGACTCCCATACAATAATAATGGGAGACTTCAACACTCCACTGTCAACATTAGACAGATCAACAAGACAGAAAGTTAACAAGGATATCCAGGAATTGAACTCATCTCTGCAGCAAGCAGACCTAATAGACATCTATAGAACTCTCCACCCCAAATCAACAGAATATACATTCTTCTCAGCACCACATCACACTTATTCCAAAATTGACCACATAATTGGAAGTAAAGTACTCCTCAGCAAATGTACAAGAAAGTAATTATAACAAACTGTCTCTCAGACCATAGTGCAATCAAACTAGAACTCAAGACTAAGAAACTCAATCAAAACCGCTCAACTACATGGAAACTGAACAACCTGCTCCTGAATGACTACTGGGTACATAACGAAATGAAGGCAGAAATAAAGATGTTCTTTGAAACCAATGAGAACAAACATACAACATATCAGAATCTCTGGGACACATTTAAAGCAGTGTGTAGAGGGAAATTTATAGCACTAAATGCCCACAAGAGAAAGCTGGAAAGATCTAAAATTGACACTCTAACATCACAATTAAAAGAACTAGAGAAGCAAGAGCAAACACATTCAAAAGCTAGCAGAAGGCAATAAATAACTAAGATCAGAGCAGAACTGAAGGAGATAGAGACACAAAAAACCCTCCGAAAAATCAATGAATCCAGGAGTTGGTTTTTTGAAAAGATCAACAAAATTGATAGACCACTAGCAAGACTAATAAAGAAGAAAAGACAGAAGAATCAAATAGACACAATAAAAAATGATAAAGAGGAAATCACCACGGACTCCACAGAAATACAAACTACCATCAGTGAATACTATAAACAGCTCTATGCAAATAAACTATAAAATCTAGAAGAAATGGAAAATTTCCTGGACACTTACACTCTCCCAAGACTAAACAAGGAAGAAGCTGAATCCCTGAATAGACAAATAGCAGGCTCTGAAATTGAGGCAATAATTAATAGCCTACCAACCAAAAAAAGTCCAGGACCAGATGGATTCACAACTGAATTCTACCAGAAGTACAAGGAGGAGCTGGTACCATTCCTTCTGAAACTATTCCAATCAATAGAAAAAGAGGAAATTCTCCCTAACTCATTTTATGAGGCCAACATCATCCTGATACCAAAGCCTGGCAGAGACACAACAAAAAAAGAGAATTTTAGACCAATATCCCTGATGAACATCAATGCAAAAATCCTCAATAAAATACTGGCAAACCAGATCCAGCAGCACATCAAAAAGCTTATGCAGTATGATCAAGTGGGCTTCATCCCTGGGATACAAGGCTGGTTCAACATATGCAAATCAATAAACTTAATCCAGCATATAAACAGAACCAAAGACAAAAACCACATGATTATCTTAATAGATGCAGTAAAGGCCTTTGACAAAATTCAATAGCCCTTATTGCTAAAAACGCTCAATAAATTTAGTATTGATGGAACGTATCTCAAAATAATAAGAGCTATTTATGACAAACCCACAGCCAATATCATACTGAATGTGTAAAAACTGGAAAAATTCTCTTTGAAAACTGGCACAAGACAGGGATGCCCTCTCTTGCCACTCTTATTCAACGTATTGTTGGAAGTTCTGGCTAGGGCAATCGGGCAAGAGAAAGAAATCAAGGGTATTCAGTTAGGAAATGAAGAAGTCAAATTGTCCCTCTTTGCAGATGACATGATTGTATATTTAGAAAACCCCATTGTCTCAGCCCAAAATCTCCTTAAGCTGATAAGAAACTTCAGCAAATTCTCAGGATACAAAATCAATGTGCAAAAATCACAAGAATTCTTATACACCAGTAACAGACAAACAGAGAGCCAAATCATGAATGAACTTCCATTCACAATTAATTCAAAGAGAATAAAATACCTAGGAATCCAACTGACAAGGGATGTAAAGGACCTCTTCAAGGAGAACTACAAACCACTGCTCAGTGAAATAAAAGAGGACACAAACAAATGGGAGAACATACCATGCTCATGGATAGGAAGAATCAATATTGTGAAAATGGCCATACTGCCCAAGGTAATTTATAGATTCAATGCCATCCCCATCAAGCTACCAATGACTTTCTTCACAGAATTGGAAAAAACTGCTTTAAAGTTCATATGGAACCAAAAAAGAGCCCACATTGCCAAGACAATCCTAAGTCAAAAGAACAAAGCTGGAGGCATCACGCTACCTGACTTCAAACTATACTACAAGGCTACAGTAACCAAAACAGCATGGTACTGGTATCAAAACAGACATATAGACCAATGGAACAGAACAGAGTCCTCAGAAATAATACCACACATCTACAGCCATCTGATCTTTCAAAAATCTGAGAAAAACAAGAAGTGGAGAAAGGATTCCCTATTTAATAAATGGTGCTGGGAAAATTGGGTAGCCATAAGTAGAAAGCTGAAACTGGATCCTTTCCTTACTCCTTATACAAATATTAATTCAAGATGGATTAGAGACTTAAATGTCAGACCTAATACCATAAAAACCCTAGAAGAAAACCTAGGTAATTCTATTCAGGACATAGGCATGGGCAAGGACTTCATGTCTAAAACACGAGAAGCAACAGCAACACAAGCCAAAATTGACAAATGGGATCTAATTAAACTAAAGAGCTTCTGCACAGCAAAAGAAATTACTGTCAGCATGAACAGGCAACCTACAGAATGGGAGAACATTTTTGCAATCTACTCATCTGACAAAGGGCTAATATCCAGAACCTACAAAGAACTCAAACAAATTTACAAGAAAAAAACAAACAACCCCATCAAAAAGTGGGCAAAGGATATGAACAGACATTTCTCAAAAGAGGACATTCACACAGCCAACAGACACATGAAAAAATGCTCATCATGACTAGCCATCAGAGAAATGCAAATCAAAAGCACAATGAGATACCATCTCACACCAGTTAGAATGGCAATCAATAAAAACTCAGGAAACAACAGGTGCTGGGGAGGATGTGGAGAAATAGGAACACTTTTACACTGTTGGTGGGATTGTAAACCAGTTCAACCATTATGGAAAACAGTATGGCGATTCTTCAAGGATCTAGAACTAGGAGTACCATATGACCCAGCCATCCCATTACTGGGTATATACCCAAAGGATTATAAATCATGCTGCTATAAAGACACATGAACACGTATGTTTATTGCGGCACTATTCACAATAGCAAAGACTTGGAATCAACCCACATGTCCATCAGGGACAGACTGGATTAAGAAAATGTGGCACATATACACCATGGAATACTATGCAGCCATAAAAAAGGATGAGTTTGTGTCCTTTGTAGGGACATGGATGCAGCTGAAAACCATCATTCTCAGCAAACTATCACAAGAACAGAAAACCAAACACTGCATGTTCTCACTCATAGGTGGGAACTGAGCAATGTGATCACTTGGACTCGGGAAGGGGAACATCACACACTGGGGCCTATCATGGGGAGGGGGGAGGAGTGAGGGATTGCATTGTTAGTTATACCTGATGTAAATGACGAGTTGATGAGTGCTGATGAGTTGATGGGTGCAGCACACCAACATGGTAGAAGTATACATATGTAACAAACCTGCACATTATGCACATGTACCCTAGAACTTAAAGTATAATAATAATTTAAAAAAAAAAAAGAATGTTGAATATTGGCCCCCACTCTCTTCTGGCTTGGATTGCTCTTCTCGAGGAGTATCTTTGTGGTGTTCTCTGTATTTACTGAATTTGAATGCTTGCCTAACTAGGTTAGGGAAGTTCTCCTGAAAATATCCTGTGGAGTGTTTTCTAACTTGGTTCCATTCTCCCTGTCACTTTCCAGTACACCAATGAAACGTATATTTGGTCTTTTCACATAGTTCCTTATTTCTTGGAGACTTTGTTCTTTTCTTTTCATTCTTTTTTCTCCAATCGTGTCTTCCCACTTTATTTCATTAATTTCATCTTCAATCACTGATATCTTTTCTTCCACTTGATCAAGTTGGTTATTGAAGCTTGTGCATGCGTCACAAAGTTCTCATGCTATGGTTCTCATGCTATGGTTTTCTCATGCTATGAGGTCATTTAAGGTCTTCTCTACACTGTTTATTCTAGGTAGTCATTTGTCTAACATTTTTTCAAGGTTTTTGCTTCCTTTCAATGGGTTAGAACATTCTCTTTTAGCTTGCAGAAATTTGTTATTAACAACCTTCTGAAGCCTAGTTCTGTCAACTCATCAAACTAATTATCCATCCAGTTTTGTTCCCTTGCTGGTGAGGAGCTACAATCCTTTGGAGGAGAAGAGGCTCTCTGGTTTTTGGAATTTTCAGTTTTTCTGCTCTGGTTTCTCCCCATCTTTGTGGTTTTATTTACCTTTTTGGTGTTTGATGTTGGTGACCTACAGATGGAGTTTTGGTGTGAATGTCTTTTTGTTGAGGTTGATGCTATTCCTTTCTGTTTGTTAGTTTTCCTTCTAGGAGTCAGGCCTCTCAGCTGCAGGTATGTTGGAGTTTGCTGGAGGTTCACTCCAGATCCTGTTTGCTTGGGTATCACCAGCAGAGGCTGCAAAACAGCAAATATTGCTGCCTGATTCTACCTCTGGAAGCTTCATCCCAGAGGGGCCCCTGCCTGTTTGAGGTATCTGTCGGCCCCTGCTGGGAGGTGTCTCCCAGTCAGGCTACATGGGGGTCAGATACCCACTTGAGGAGGCAGTCTGTCCATTCCCAGAGCTCGAACACCATGCTGAGAGAACCACTACTCTCTTCAGAGCTGTCCAACAGGGATGTTTAAGTCTGCAGAAGCTGTCTGCTGCCTTTTTTCTGCTATGCCCTGCCCCCACAAGTGGAATCTAGAGAGGCAGTAGGCCTGGCTGAGCTGTGGTGGACTCTGCCCAGTTTGAGTTTTCCAGCCACTTTGTTTACACTGTGAGCTACTCAAGCCTCAGCAGTGGCGGACACCCCTAACCCCATCAAGCTGCAGTGTCGCAGGTTGATCTCAGACTGCAGCATTAGCAGTGAGTCAGGCTCTGTGGGCATGGGACCCACTGATCCAGGCATGGGAGTATATCTCTTGTTCTGCTGGTTGCTAACCATGGGAAAAGCACAATATTTGGTCAGGAGTGTATTGTTTCTCCAGGTACAGTCTGTCATGGCTTCCCTTGGCTAGGAAAGGGAAATCCCCTGAACCCTTGCACTTCCCAGGGAGGTGATGCCCCACCCTGCTTCGGCTTGCCCTCCATGGACTTCACCCACTGTCCAAACAGTCCCAGTGAGATGAACCAGGTACCTCAGTTGGAAATGCAGAAATTTCCCTTCTTCTGCATCGAACTCACTGGGAGCTGCAGACTGGAACTGTTCCTATTTGGCCTTCTTGGAATTCACTAACACTTTTAATGCCTCAATTATTTTACTATTTCAATAATTTTTAAAGTTGATATCAATGCAACTGCTCATCTTTCAAACTTATCATAATATATTTATATTTCTTCATATTTTATTGCTTTCTAGTTTATTTCTTTTTATTGCAAAATAATATTCCTTTGTAGAGATGTACCACAGTCTATAGTTCCATTTTCATTTGAGGGACATTTTTATTGCTTTCAGTTTGGAAATTATGAATAAAGCTGTTATAAATGTAAGTCTATAAGTTTATGTTTGAATAGTTTTTTTAACCAATTAATTAAGTATCTAGGAGAACAAATGAAGGATCATATAACAAAACTATATTTATCTTTGTAAGGGACTGACAAACTGTCTTCCAAAGTGTATCATTTTGCATTTTCATAAGCAATGAATGAGAATTACATTTGCTATACATTCTCACCAGTATTTAGCATTATCAGGTTTTGGGGATTATAACCATTTTATGCAGTGTGTGGTGATGTCTCGTTGTTGTTTTAATTTGGAATTTCACAATGACAAGTGATAATGAACATCATTTTTGTTTAATTATAATCTGTCTATTTCCTTTGGTAAGAAGTCTGTTACGATATTTTGCTGATTTTAATTGATGTTTTATATATTGATAGTGTCATTTCTCCAATTTTTTTTCCTCTTTACTATTGCATTGGATCCTTTGGATATTTTTTCTTTCAATGTAACTTTAAAATCAGTTTTCCAATATTCACAAAATGCCTTGCTGGGATTTTCATGGGTATTGTGTTTAATCCATAAATTAAGATGAAAAAAATTATACCTTAATATTAAGTATTTCATTATATGACCATGAGTAACGCTCCATGTTTTTAGAGTTTCTTGGATTTATTGTACCAGAGTTTTAGTTTCCACATATAGTTTTTGTATGTATTATGTTTATACCTAAAATATTCATTTTGTGACACTATTGTAAATGACATCTTGTGTTTAATTTAAAATCCCAAATTGTTAATTGCTGGTGTATAGAAAAGAAGTTAAGCAATAATAGTTAAAAAAAATTATGCAGAATTTGGGTGATTGGAAATGAAGAGAATTCTTTGTGAATGTAAATGAACAATGGTGGTCTACTGGTGGGTTACAGAAATCCACATTTGTAAGATTTAAAAAGCGGGCAGAAATGTATTTGTGTTCTCTTCCTATAATAGTATCCTATAGAAGTATCATGTTCCCAGAAAAATAAATAAGTATATGTCATATCTATGGAAAGCATCAGATAGATGCAAATTTTCACTTACTCTTTCATGGTGTTGGAATATTCCCATGTGAATGAGAAATTTCCTATGGGAATAAGAGATCCATGGAAAAAAGGCAGATAATGTTGCCCTAACAATTGTTTTTGAAGTACTGAGAAATCCATGAGCTGTCACTAAAAGAAATGATGGATAGATGAAATAGAGTCAAAGATGTCCTTTGATTTAGCAAATATCAGCCTCTAGGAATTTTATGACATGCCTGAGAAAATGGAGATAAGTCAATGGTTGATAGCAATGTTTTATCTCTTTAGAATATGAATCACATATCTTTCCTTTTGCAGTTTATTACTGTTTCTAGAAATAATTTATTCTTTAAAAAAATCTTATCAGCGTGAACATTTTGATTTTTGCTTTGCTTTCTAGATTCCAAGTATAATTAAAAATTTTTAAATCACAATCTACTTGAAAACAAAACTAGTTCTGTGGATTACTTCAAAACAATCCACTTTTGAGGGTTTTTAAAAATGTAGTTAGTAAAGATAATATTGATGTGGTTTACAAATACACAAATGTGTCTATAAAATAAAAATAGTTGTCTTACCAGTGTTCTTTTAAGATGTCTATAACACCCAGTATTTTTTCACAATTTGCACAAAGTGTGAAATGTTTATTATGTTGATGCCACCAAGATACCTAACATCAATTTTCCAAAACTATCTATACTAAGAAAAATGTATTCAAAATAAGATATAAATTTCATTGATCAAAATGGCCTAAAATGTACCCTTGAGTATGTGAGCCATGCTATGGTACACATTTGTCAATGTTTTACAGAACACAAATTATTTAAATAACCCTCAGTTTCTAAATATGCCACAAAGATAAATAAGTAATCTTACTACACACAACATTTTTATAGACCTCCCACTGTCTGAAAGATGGACCTCTTTAATATCCCAAACCATAACTGATTGGCTAAGGCCACCTGTTCAGCAATTTCAAAGCCATTCATTTGTATAAAATAAACAAGCATAAAATAAGCATACTCTTTGCAGAATATATAAAAATATACTCTAATGAGAAGTATCAGCAGAAAATAAAAAAGGGGAAACCATGATCTTAAAACATAATTTTGTCAAACAGCTAATATAGTATATCCATTGCAAACTTAATAAATATGACTTTCTTTTCTAAATACATCATAGTATGAAAATGAAAGGCTTTTAGATTGGGTAGATCTATCATTTGCCAGGTGTGCTATGTCTGAAAATATATTTATTCTCTAAACTTTTATTTCTGCACCATTAAATAATGCTTACTTCATGTTTCTTGCAAATATTAAATAGCAAAATTAATGAAAAAATGACTAATTACTGGGATAATAGAAAAATTCAATAAACGTTAGCCATTTTTGAAATAAATCTTGTAAAATGAGTTGCACTGAAAAATGTCTTACCATACCATACATATATATATTTTCATTATCATGCATATTTTGTGAAGTTCCTTGAACAAAAAGATTAATTAATTTTAATAATTGATGGTGTCATTATAAATAGTATTAGAATTAAAATAAATATTTTAAATTGCTGTAACTGATTACCAAGCCATTTATTAGTGTAGAACAATAACCATTCTTCTATGCTTTTAATTTCTGTGGTTCAGGAATTTGGGCAGGGTGCTCCTGTAGAGCTCTCTATTGGGATGCCTAATATTCAGTTAAATGTCAGCCGGGGCTATGATAATCTGAAAACTTTAGTATAGGCATCCATAATGGCTGACAAACAAGGCTGATGGATAATGCTTTCTGTCATCCACAAACTCTGCCAGCACTCTCGACTAGAGCACAAATACATGGCTTCTTCAGCATGGCGGTCTCAGAAGATATGGATTTCCCCAGAGAAAATTTATAAATATAACCAAGTAGAAGTTATAAGGCTTTTCATCCTAGCTTTCAAAGCCATAAGGACCACACTGTAGTCACAAGCCATCTTAGATTCAAGAGGAGGGCAACATAGATGATCATATCTGAATTGGATAAGAGGCTGGTTTAAATTGTGAAAGTATGTGGAGGATGGAACATAGACTTGAGTCACTTCTGTGTATGAGGTCACCCTTCAGAGAAAAGTTATATATTCATTTCTGTTCCCTGACTTGCTTGGGAAAGGTTCAAGTTTTCTGTTGAGCCAGGCCTGTGTCTATCTGGTCACCTGTACTGTGATCAGATAAATAAGTATATATAATTCAAGAGTGAAATATTAGGGATTTTAAAGAACACAAATTTTATAAAGAACAGATATAGAACATTTCCCAATTAATTTTATTTATAATACTGTATCAATCAATACATAATATTTCAGAATAATGTTATTGAGAAACATGTACCTGAGGAAAAAGTTTCAGTTTTCAAAAGAAGAGAGCGACAAAATAAAGAAATAATGTTTAAAACAATTAATAGAAGAAACACTAACAAAAATAATATGAAACAGAAAAAGATTTTTAAATGTTTATACAAAGTAAAAGAAAATATGCAAAAATTTTAAACACATTTTGAGATGAATTGCCTCTTTGATTTTATCTTTATATTTTAAGAGCTTATTAATTGCTATAAAAAACTACTGTAATTTTTCATATAAAAAGAAACTAGGCATTCAGCTCTTGTGAACATATTTTTACAAAATACAAACATTGCTTAAATCTGCAAAATATTTTCTACTACTTGGTGAAGCAATACCACCAACTGTCATAAGTACGTAGTAACTATAGCTGCATTACATTCCCTTTAAAAATAAACTCAGTAAATGAAACTTAAGAATCATATGTAACTATATATATGTAGATCCAGAAAATCTCATCCTAAAACATTATGTGTAGATATAATTTGTAATTCAGAGTTTTTTGAATTTCAGAAATAGAAGTAATATGTATGTGTACCACATGTCATATAATACAACTTTTAGGGTCTAGGGAATCACCCTCTTATCAAACATATTCATGTTTCTTCAAATAAATTTATGAATATTCATAAATATAGAGTAAAGTACATTATATTCAAGTCAAATCAAATTTTGTAACATCAGTAATGAACATCTTTTTTAAGAATATTACTGCTTTTAGATTTTTAGATGAGAAATTGTAGGCCTGAATGTATGAAGTAATCTCTCTTTCTTTCAATATACATACTTGTGTGTGTGTGCCTGTGTGTGTGTGTGTGGATTCAATATAAATTTATGAATGTTTACAATATATAGAATAAAAGTACATTAAATTCAAGTTAAATCAATTGTATAACATCAGTAATAAACACTTTTTGTCAGAATATTGTAGTTTTTGGATTTTCAGATAAGGAATTTTAAAAATATATATATATTGAATATATATATATATACACACACACATGCAGAAACATACTTTTTGTTTTCTTTTGTCATTTATATCTAATTTATTCCTGAATAGTGAATACATCACATATATAGTTAATGTGTATAATATATGCACTATATATGGTTATGTATATATGTGTATGTGTGTATGTATATATATCTATATAGTTAATTGAAGAACGAAGCAAAATAAAATTATAAATATCCACATTTTAGAAATAACATTAGAAAAACAAATATTCAACAAAATTAATCATAGGTAAATCTGAATTTTGCTCATATTGGTAATAGATTGTAATAGATTGTAGGATAGGTCCCTAGATGGCTTTGGCTGGCACAGTTCTTGCCCTTCCTTTTTGCAATTCTTTGAATGCTTATATATTTTAGCATAACTGCAATATATACCAAGAATGCAACATCATGAGGTAAGAGAGAAGTTTCTGGTATATCCCAGGCTGTGTTAGCCCACTTGCATTGCTGTAAATAAATACCAGACACAGGGTTTATAAAGAAAGGAGGCTTATTTGGCTCACAGTTCTTCAGGCTATACAGAAGGCATAGTGGCAGCATCTGGTTCTGCTGAGTTTCTTAGGAAGCTTTCAATAATAATGGAAGGCAAAGGGAGCCAGCATATCACATGGCAAGAGAGGGAGTAAGAGAGATGAGGAAGCTCCAGGCTCTTTTAAACAACCAGATCTCATATGAACTCATAGAGTGAGAACTCACTCATTACCATGAGAACGTCTCCAAACCATTCATGAGAAATCCAACCATTAATCCAAACACCTCCCAACAGGCCCCACCTCCAATGTTGAGAATGACATTTCAACATGAGATTTATTACACCTGTAATTCCAGCACTTTGGGAAGCTGAGACAGGAGGATTGCCTGAGCCCAGGAATTCAAGGCTGCAGTGAGCTAAGATCTGCCACCGTAGCCTGGGCAGCAGAGTGAGATCCTGTCTCAAAGCATGAACAAAGAAATAAACAAACAAAACTATGAGATTTGGAAGTGACAAACATCTAAACCATATCACAGTCTATGTCCTTCTTCCTCCTATGGCAGGATATTCTGCAACACTCAAGTATATAACCAAGTATATATTAAGCCAAGTGTATAATGCCAGTACAGAGTGCTCTTTGTGGCCTCTGAGCTGTGGCATGACATGGGGCATGTACCGACAAGATTCCATCTATTCTGGTTAGCATGTCTGAGCCTTCAGAGACCAACTCACTAAAAATCCTAGGCTTTTACTGTCCCTTGCTACCTATTTATGAGTAATAAATTTACTTCCCTCAACTTGTACTGTCCATGTTCTGCCTCACTGGGCTTGTGAAAACAGTAAAAACTGCAGTCCAAGATTCAGTGAGCTGAAGTGGTAATCTCTGCACAGTGAACCTGTTTCACACACACACACAAACTGCATATGAATATTATAGAAGTTCATGCATATTCATGAACAAGTAGAAGCACCCTAGATATTCTTCAACAGCTGAATCTATGAACTGTGGTATAGCCATACAATTAGGTATTATTCTCAGATAAAATAAATGAACTATTAAGCAACATAAACAACAAAATAGATTAATCTTATATTATATATAAATGTATTGATAAGTGAAAAAATATAGTCTGAAAAGGCTACTTGCTGTACAATTTCAATTATTCAATATTTTGACAAAGGCAAAACTGTAACTATAGTTAAAGGATTAGTGGTTGCCAGACCAAATTCCATCTACCCTGGGCATCTTTCCTGAGCTTGGTGGATTGGCTTGCCATGGATACTAGGCTTCTGTTTCTCTCTGCTGTCTCTGTATGAGTAATAAATCTGCTTTGCCTGAAAGTTCTCTGTCTTTCTGAACTCATGTAACTGGTAAAGAACCTATGCAAAGGTACATTAGATGAGGTAAAAGGAGAATTTTGTCCAGTTATGCTACTATCTAACCTATGACAAGTTTCATTTTAGCATGAGTGAGTTTAGGCAAATTACTAAAACTGTACTTTTTTTCTTTGAAATGATAATTTTATATTCTAGAATGAGAATGTTGGATAGATAAACTCTCAGTTTTTTTATCTAAAATT
Source organism: Macaca nemestrina (assembly GCF_043159975.1). NCBI lineage: Eukaryota > Metazoa > Chordata > Mammalia > Primates > Cercopithecidae > Macaca > Macaca nemestrina. Next base: position 126,589,746 of record NC_092127.1, on the reverse strand, counting down.
TTTTAACAGGGTTATCGTAACTACTGTTTCAGAACATGTTATTTTAATCATGTTTATTAAAATATCCACTGCAAAATGAAAACAAATCTGGATTTAGGTAAGGAAACTTTAATTAGAAATACTGTTGTGATAAGGAGAGTAATTCAAAGTCAAAATATGCAAGCATTTCAAATCAAACAGAGTCATTCAATTTATAGAAGAGCCGGCAGTAAATAAGGAGAAATTAAGAAAATGGGGAGAAATTATCAGCAGGGTAAGTCAGGAAAAGTGTCTCTCTGTGGCCAGCCTATTCTCAACATCGGCTGATAAGAGATCTCGTTATACTTTTTAGTGCTTGTTGAGGCTTCAGAAAAGCAGAATCAAGAAGCCTTAAGGAAAGAGAGAAGACTGACCAAAGCTTTGTCAATACAGAGGATAAGAAATGGATAATTGTGAACACTTGGTAGCAAATATGTCCCATGGAGGTGAGTCTCCTTCTCTGAGTATCTTAGCATGCTAAACCAATCTTTCCAGTTACTACTGAATCTTCAGGTCTTTTACTTTACAGACTTTACTTTTACAAGCAGTTTTAGATTCATAAGAAAATTAAGCAGAAGTACAGAGAATTCCCATATACTTCCTGCCCCCCCAACACACACACGCACAGCCTCTCTCACTATAAACATCCCCCATTAGAGTTGTATGTTTTTACAATTTATGAACTTTATTTGAAACTGGCTCAGCTGTCCCATAGAATGCATATTTACTGATTTTTGATACATAGAAATTTACCCTCCCACTCTTAAAGTCTGAAACTTATATTTGTCTTATCTGAGTTCCTTCCTCGTGAAACCAACTTTCCGGCCTCCCAGATAGTATTAAGGAGCTAAAACTTACCAGATCACCATATTTAGATAATGAGACCCCAGTCCCCTCATTCATGATGATTACCTAACCAACAGCCTGCTTGTTGACAAACTCATCAGCTTTAACCCTCCCTATTCCCGTTATCAAGCACATAGTTGCATTTCTTCTTTGGTATCTAAACCTCTAAATTTATCCAGTTGAGGAGATGGATTTGAGACTCATATCCCAACACTTCAGCTGTAGCATCTTACTAATGCTTTCATTCTTTCCTGGCCATACTTACTGTCTCTGTGATTGGATGTCTTGTGTGGTGGGCAATGAGACCTAGACCAAACCCCTGGCATTTTGGTAACACACTGACAAATTATTATCACTCAAATTTCATAGTTTACTGTAAATTCTTCTAGACAATGGAACTATTCAGCACTAAAAAAGAAATGAGTGGTTGGGCACAGTGGCTCATTCCTGTAATCCCAGCTCTTTGGGAGGCTGAGGTGGGCAGATCACTTTTATCAACAAAAGACAGACAAACTCCTAAGCAGACAGGGATGGGTCCCCAGTGAAACCTGATCTTCAAGCCAAAGACAGCCTGAAGCCTGAAAACCAAGTTGCATCTGCTACCAGATGCAGTCTGTGGCCAAAGTGAGAACTTCCTCGATGCCTTTTAAAAAACTGAATGGTGCTTTTTCTAAGGTCACCCATGGACCAATCAGCATACACTCCCTCATTCTGAGCCCATAAAAACCCCAGACTCAGCCACAGAGGCAACTACCCACTTTCAGGTCCCCTCTCTGCTGAGAGCTTCACTTCAATCACTCAAAATTATTCTCTTCCCTACTTACTCTCCTGTGTCCACATACCTTATTTCTGTGGGACAAGAACACTTAGCTGCACCTGGCAGAAACAAATGAGCTTTAACATGCCCCTGTTCTCTGAGCTGTAGGCAGCAAAAATGAAAGCGACAGCTGTAACATTTCCTGGGGACTCAGACATTGGGACTCCCCAAGCAAAAGCTGTAACACCCTTGGGACTCCTTAGTTGTTGGTCTCTTTAAGTTTTCAGGCACCACTGCATGCACCGCATCTAGATGCCAGCAAACAAAGTGGAAGCTGCTTGTGGCACACCTGGTCCATCTGCAAGATAAGCATGGAGCTATGGCAGGCATGAGATCTGTCCCAGTAGCACATGCTAAGTGCAGCCTGGCAGGCTGAGTGGTTGGAGCAAGCCTGGTAGGCCTGAGCAAGGTCCTGGGTAGAGGTCAGTGTGGCTGCAGAGATTTCCAGCTATGGAAGCAGCACTGAAAGAATCCTGTAACACTGTAACTTTCCCTCCTGCTCATCCAGCAATAGAGGAGAAAAAGCCACTGGAAGCTATTTCTTCCAGATCACTGAACTACAAATGCTGCAACATTTTGGGGCACTCATCCAGGATTGTCAGAAGGGTAGTTAAGTGCTGACCCATGACTTGGATAGCATGGCTGCAGAGAACATAATTGCTGGGGAAGACTGTCAATTCCCTGTCATACTCACTTGTTGAGAATGTTGGCTTTTTCCAATCCAATTTATTTTCATGAAAGTCTAGCCATAACATGGGATTGGAAGGAGGTCCTGGAGCAATTGAGGGTCTCTGGCTGAGGTTACATGTTGGTGTTACCCAAAGGCCACTGGACTGACTCCAATCCCCAACAGCCCATTAGGGTGTCAGCACTAGGACCTCCAGCATTTTCTATCTCATTTACTTCTTTTCTTTTGTGGCTGTCATGGCTCATATATGCTGAGACCAGCTCGGTCGTGGAGACCCTAACCCAGTGGCACTAGAGGAATTAAAGATACACACACAGAAATATAGAGTATGGAGTGGGAAATCAGGGATCTTACAGCCTTCAGAGCTGAGAGCCTTGAACAGAGATTTACCCACATATTTATTCACAACAAGCCAGTCTTAAGATTTACTAAAAGTATTCCTTATGGGAAGTAAAGGGATGGGCCCTGGCTAGTTATCTGCAGCATGAATATGTCCTTAAGGCACAGATCACTCATGCTATTGTTTGTGGTTTAAGAACGCCTTGAGGGGCTTTCTGCCCAGGGTGGGCCAGGTGTTCCTTGCCCTCATTCCAGTAAACTGACAACCTTCCAACTGGGTGTCAAGGCTATCATGAGCATGTCAGAGTGCTGCAGAGATTTTGTTTATGGCCAGTTTTGGGGCCAGTTTATGGCCATATTTTGGGGCCTGTTCCCAACACATATACACACACACCACTCTCTCTCTCTCTCTCACTCTCTCTTTCTCTATATAAAATATTATATATATATAAAAAATATATATATTATATTTTATATATACGTTAAGGGTGTTGTTGCAAACCACAGAGATAATATAACTGGGTAGAATGTGCACTTGGCTCAGTCATCACGAGTATAATTCAGAGCAATGTGGTTTCTGTCTATTCTTAGAAGCAAGGAGGATATTATGATTGTGAGTCTTCATTCCCCTGTTGAAGAAGTTCATTAGCATAGGTCAAGAGGCTACCTCCCCCAAGCACCTTTTCTCCTTGCATTTAGGTTTGTTGCCCCCACCCCACCATGTCAAGAGTCAACATAGTTGCATAAATGCAGGAAACTTTTCTAAGCAAGGGATTATCTTTTTCCTCTTTGAAGGCATTCTATTAGGCCAGGTCCCCAATTCCCAAGACTCCCTTTCTTTCTCTTGTTTGAGGAGAATCTGGTTCTGTACCTTCACTTTACTCCAATGTATCTTCCAAATACTCCAATGTATTTTCCAAACTTCAGTTCGAAGCCCTAAAAAGAAAGCTAGATCTGAGGGACCCAGAGACAGTTGACAGCAAAGTGCTAGGCCACAGCACAGGTAAGCAGGAATGTCCCTGCTGACTAGGCCTTTCTGCTTCATGGATGAATAACTTGCTTACATCCATGACAAAGATAAGGTCTAGGGAACCCAAAGGTTACTGATTGTGAAAGGCTAGGGCATAGCATAGGTAAGTGCTATTATTTCTACTGAATAGGCCTTCCCGTTTCATGGGTGAAGGTTGCACTCATCCATGGGTGGTGCCTATAATAGCCACTAGAACTCAGGAAGGAAAGGAGGAAAGAAAGAATAGGACACATTTCTTTCTCTCCCTCGCATATCCTGGGTTTTAGCTGAAGGAGAGAAAGGAACTAAGGCATGCATTTCTTTTTCTCTTTCATATGGGTAACAAACTCTCTTCAGCCTGCGCTCCTTTTGAGTGTATTCTGAATCACTGGGCCTCTTTTCACTCTCAGACCATGTAGAAAAAAAGATAACTCATATTTATTTGCACAGGGATTTGTCTGGATTATAAATGGCAGAAAGGACAAGCTTGACCTCAGGAAGAAACCATTAATTTTGAAACTATACTGCAGCTGGAACTCTTCTGTAAATGCAAGGGCAAATTGTATGATGTCCTATATGTGCAGGCTATCTTAGCCTTACAGGATAATCTGGACCTTTGCCAATATTGTAGTATTAATTCCATCCTCCTAGTGGACATCTCAGGAGAGGCTGCAAAGGGCAATCCCAAGAGATGAGGGAAGCAAATCCCAGAGTTGCCTCCAGTAGGGGAGTAAGCTCCCTCCAGTCCTGCTCCTCTTGTGCACCCCATACTCTCTATTCGGGTTTCCTGTCATGTTTGTCCCACCCTAGAAATCCTCATTTTAAGCAGGTTGCAGCCTCTCTCTTGCCCCTATGAGAGATTCCCTGTGAATATGGCCCCATTAATGTCCAGGTATCGTTTTTTCTACAGGACTTAATCCAGGCGTCCCAGAATTTAACCCAAGTATTTGAACTCTCCTGGAAGAATGTTGTGTTACTTTTGAATCAAACCCTACCACTGAGTAGAATGAGCCTTATCCGATTGGAAGAATAGCAGAACCCTTGGAGGACCCTAAATGGGACCTCAATGATAAAATGGGAGAATAGAGCAGGAAATACTTTCAGGTGTGCATATTGGGAGGCTTACAAAGGACTAGAACTAAGCCTCTCAATTACTCTGAGCTATGCATAATCGACCAAAGATAAGATGAGAATCACACTTCCTTCCAAGAAAGGCTAAGATAGGCCCTGGTGAAGCACACCTTTCTATCTCCTGATTCAGTCAAAGGACAACTAATGCTAAAGGATAAGTTTGTTACTCAGGCAGCCCCTGATATCAAGAAGAAGCTGCAGAAACAGCCCATGGGACCAAACAGTACTTTGGGGAACCTCCTGAAAGTGATCACCTTGGTCTTTTACAACAGGGATCATGAGGAAGCCTGAGAGAGAGAGAGGAGACACAAGACAAAGGCAGAGGCTGTAATGGCTGCTTTGCAGACTCTCAAACCTCAGAATACCCAAGATACATCTGTTAACTCTTAAAAATGTGACAAACCAGAACACTTTAAGAAGGACTGCCCAGGCAGCATGAGGAAGCCACTTCTACACTGTCCAATCTATGATGGGGATCACTAAAGGATGGACTGTCCCTGGAGATTCAGGTCACTAGGTCCAGAGCCAGTATCCCAAGTGGTCTAGCAGGACTGACAGGTCCTATGGTTCCTCTCCTTAGCTTTGAGGGTTCAGACCACCATTACCATCCAGGAGCCCTGGGTGATTCTGAAGGTTAAAAGGAGGAAAGTGGACCTCCTCTTGGATACTGGAGCACCCATTTCTGTTCTCTTCAATCGAGGCCTCCCCTGATCTCTTACTATGACCATAAGAGACATCTCAAAAAAGCCTTTAACCCATTATCTTCCCCAACTCATTAGTTGTAGTTGAGGAGACTTCTTGTTTATCGATGCCTTTTTAATCTTGCCTGAAATCCCAACTACTCTGCTGAGCACAGGTATCTTACTCGTATGGTGAACCACTATCCTTATGACTCCAAGACACTTTGTCTCCCACTGGTGATGACAGGTATCAATCAAGAAGTTTGGGCAACTCAAAGGAAAATTAGCTGAGCCACAACCACCATACTGGTCTAGATCCATCTTAGAGATCCCACCTTCTTCCTTTACCAGAGACAATATCCTCTAAAAATAGAAGTTAGAAAAGGGCTAGAAGCCATCTTCAAGATAATTTGAAGATCCAGGGCATCCTGAAACCATGCAGAAGCCCTTGTAATATCCTGGTATTGAGAATACAAAAACCCAATGGGTAATGGAGTCTAGTCCAGAAACTCTGTCTCACTAATGAGGCTGTGGTTCCAATTCATCTGGTGGTTCCCAATTCCTATACCCTGCTAATTCAAATACCTGAGGGAACTAAATGGTTCACAGTCCTGGACCTAAAGGATGCCTTTTTCTGCATATCACTATACCCTAGCTCCCAATATTTATTTGTGTTCAAAGATCCTTCCAACCAGACCGCCTGGCTAACCTAGGTGGTGTTACCTCAGGGATTCCAAGACAGCCCCCACTTGTTTGGGCAGGCATTATCAAAAGATCTCTCTGAGTTCCTCTATCCTCAGGTTAAACTTTTAAAATATGTATATGACATTCTCCTCTGTGCCCCAGCTGAGGAAATCTACCCTCAGGAAGGCAGTAAGGCTTTTCTTAATTTTCTGGCTAATAGACGATATGACGTCTTAAAATCTAAGGCTCAGCTCTATCAGAATTCATTGAAGTGCCTATGTCTAGTCTTCACAGAGGAGACCAGTATACTAGGTGAAGAAGGGATTAAGCTTATCTCCTCGTTTTACCTCCCCCAAACTTTCAAACAGCTGAGGGCATTCTTGGCTATTACAGGATTCTGTAGATTATGGATACCTGGGTACAGTGAGATAGCTTGTCCCTTATATCACCTGATAAAGGAAACTCAGGCAGCTAAGACTCACTTCCTAATTTGGAAATCAGAGGCTAAACGAGTCTTTGACTAATTGAAACAAGCTATGCTTGAGGCACCAATCCTTAGTCTTCCCACAGAGAAGAAATCAAATCTTTAGGTATCAGAAAGAAAGGGAATGGGATAATTCCTTACACTGGACTCCCTAAGTTCCTCCCAAGTAATAATGGCCCCTCATTCAAGGTGGCTGTCACTCAGAGGGTCTCAAAAGCACTAGGCATACCATACCATCTTCATCGTGCTTGGAGGCCACAATCCTCAGGAAAGGTAGAAAAGACACATGATATTATCAAAATGTACCTCAGAAAACTTTCTCAAGAGACTTATCTCCACAGAGTACTCTTCTTTCCATAGCCTTACTATGTGACAGAAACACCCCTTCAAAGCTGGGTTTAAGCCCCTTTGAAATAATGAATTGATTGCCTTTTCTCACCAATGATTTATTGCTAGACCAAGAAACCTCAGATTTGATTAAATATGTAACTTATTTGACCCATTTCCAGCAGGAACTGGAACAACTGTCAGAGGCCCAACCTTGTGAACTAGAACACCTCTATTCAACCCATGAAACTCAGTACTGGGAAAGACACTTTTTTCTTTCTCTCTCTCTAGGCTCAGATTGGGAGGGACATTACACTATACTTCTTTCTACTCCTTTGGCAGTGAGGATCACTAGAATAGACGCTTTGATTAATTATACTCAAGTTAAGTACTGGGAAACTAACAGAATTACCTATGTTGACCCAGAGAAGTACCCAAATTACCAGTGTGAAAACATTGGAGACTTCAAGCTAAAAATCACAAAAGAGTCAATTATCAACCTTCCACGGATATCCTATTTATAGTCTCTTCTTTGCTTGCTGTTTTCACCTTCGTTCTGTTTCTCCCCATGTGGAGACTTTGCAAAGGGCCCCTTATTCCTGAATACCTGTGTGATTGTCTACTCCCTAAACAGCTATATGTTTTTGAAAGTTTAACTGCCTTCCCACATCCAAGATTTAATTTCTTTTACCAGGGTGAAACAGCTCTGGCTACAACATTGTTTTCAGGATGATTAGTCTATTTTATTTCTTATTTATCTTATCCTTGAAACTAGATTTTGTCCTTTTAACTCCTTTATATATAATGGTCATATTTGGTCCATGCATGCATAACCTCTGTATTGTCAAGGTTCTTTAGATAGACAGAACTAATAGGATAGATGTATATATAAAGGGGAGTTTATTAAAGATTATTTGCTCACATGATCACAAGCTGAAGTCCCAATAGATCAACTGTAAGCTGAAGAGAAAGAAAGCCAATTTGAATCCAAAACCTCCAAAGTAGGAAAGCCCGCAGTACAGCCTTCAGTCTGTAGCTGAAGGACTGGTAGCCCTGGTAAACCACTGGTGTAAGTCCAAGAGTCCAAAAGCTGAAGAACTTAGAGTCCAGTATTTGAGGGCAGGAAGCATCCAGCACATGAGAAAAATGAATGGAAGACTGAGCAAGTCTGCTCTTTCCATTTTCTTCTCCCTGCTTTATTTTAGCCATGTTGACTGCTGGTTAGATGGTGCCCACCCAGATTGAGGGTGGGTCTGCCTCTCCCAGGCCACTGACTCAAATGTTAATTTATTTTGCCAATACTCTCACAGACACACTCAGAAATAATACTTTGCATCCTTCAATCCAATCAAGTTGACACTCAGTATTACCATCACAAGTCCATACATTGTCAACTTGAACCCGTACATATCTCCTGAAATTATACATAATCTTCAAAAAAAGACAATGATAAGGTAATAAATACACCTAATCTAATACACCTATTCTTTATACCATTGAAAGCACACTAATTCTTAAAGTAAATGCTATTACATAAAGTTAACAACACTTAAATGCTGATATGAAGTCAATAAATCATTTGTCACATGATAGAGAAAAGTAAAGGAAATAAAATTAAGATTTTTTTAATACAAGTGTGTATAAGCACAAACATGTTCTTAACAAAATAAGGAGAAAATACTCATGAGTAATTACAGGTCTTCATTTCAGCAACTGGTCACGTGGTTGTAGCTGGTATTGATGGCTACCTTCTTTTATTACCCGTTCTGTATTCCCTTTGCCTTCGGCAAACACCTTAGCAGGTCATGGTTTTTTACCAGGTGGAGTAACCCAATCCTTCATTGCTGAAGGGTCTGGGTCATTTGTAGTCCTGCCTGGATTAGGTTGTTTCAGTTTTGCATTAACCTTAACCACAAGGCATGGTAATATTAAGAGACACCCTAGTGGATCTTCTGTATTCCATACTTATTTTTCCTTACCTCCGTTGTGTAGTAGTAGTATCTGATTTCATCTTGATAGTCCAGGTCAATCAATCCAGACAACACTGTAATTCCCTTCTTAGCCTGTTTGCTTGAGGTAAGAGGAGCCTAAAGTGGCCACGTGGTATTCTTAACTTCCAGTTTAACAGAATTATGTTGTGCCTCCCAGTGACAGTGCTCCTCCCTCTAGAACTAAGACCTCTAGGCCATCAGGACATAATGTCACGGGGACAGGGAGCAAAAATTTTGTCAGTTGGACACTAGGGGTGATAGTGGTGCTACTTCCACTTCCACCCCTTGGTTTCTGGACCAGTGAATCCTGGCTATGGGAGAAACAGTAACATATATTGGATGCTGATTCAGAGCATACATAGCCTTCTGGAGAACATTGTCCCAGCCCTGCAAAGTATTGTCACCTAGTTGGCATTGTAATTGTGACTTCAAAAGGGCATTCCACCATTCTATCAATTAAGCTTCTTCAGAACGATGGGAAACATGGTAAGACCAGTAATTCCATGAGTATGAACCCACTGCTGCACTCCTATAGCCGTAAAGTGAGTGCTTTGGTCAGGGGAAATGCTATGTTCTTTACTGTGATGGTGGATGAGGCATTCCTTGAGTCCATGGATGGTAATCTTGGCAGAAGCATTGCATGCTGGATAGGCAAACTCATATCCATAGTAAATGTCTATTCCAATGAAGAAAAAACACTTCCCTTTCCATGATGGAAGAGGTCCGATATAATCAACCTGCCACCGAGTAGTTGGTTGATCACCCCAAGAAATGGTGCCATATCAAGCATTCAATGCGGGTCTCTGCTGCTTGCAAATTGGGCATTTAGCAGTGGCTGTAGCCTGGTCAGCTTTGGTGAGTGGAAGTCCATGTTTCTGAGCCCATGCGTAACCTCCGTCCCTGCCGCCATGTCCACTTTGTTCATTGGCCCATTGGGTGATGACAAAGGTGGCTGTGGAAAGATGCTGAGTGGTGTCTACAGAACGAGTCACTCTATCCACTTAATTATTAAAATCATTCTCTGCTGATCTTACCCTTTGGTGAGCACTCACATGAGATACAAATATCTTCCCAGTTTTTGACCACTCAGAGAGGTCCTTTCACATACCTCTTTCCCAAATCTTTTTGTCACCAATTTTCCAATCATGTTTCTTCCAAGTCCCTAACCATCTGGCCAAATAATTGGCTACAGTCCATGAATTAGTACATAATCACACATCTAGCCATTTTTCCTTCCAAGAAAAGTGCACAATGAGGTGCACTGCTTGAAGTTCTGCCCACTGGGAAGATTTCCCTTTGCCACTGTCCTTCAGGGATGTCCGAGAAAAAGGCTGTAGTGCTGCAGCTGTCTGCTTTTGGGTGGTGCCTGCATATCAGGCAGAGCCATCTGTAAACTAGGCCCCAGTCTTCTCTTCCCTTGTCAACTGATCATAAGGAACTCCTCATGAGGTTATCAGTTTAGGCTGGGGGAGAGAAGACAGGGTGGCAGAAGTGGGGACCATGGGCATTTGAGTCACTTTGTCATATAAACTACTTGTGTCCAGGAACTACTTGAGCCCTATCATTTATATATACCACTTCTATTTGATTATGGAATACTGCTCTACATGCCCATCTTTTTGGCTAGATGGGTCAGAAAACACCCAGTTAATGATAGACAGTTTAGGTCAGTTGGTGACTTGATGACCCATAGTCAAACGTTCAGTTTCTATCAAAGCCCAGGCACAGGGCAATAGCTCTCTCTCAAAAGGAGAGTAGTTATCTCCAGAAGATGGCAGGGTCTTCCTCCAAAATCCTAGAGGCCTCCACTGTGATTCACCTATGCGACCTGCCAAAGGCTCCAAACCTCAGCCCTATCTGCCAGTGCCACTTCAAGCACCACTGGATCTGCTGGGTCATATGGTCCAAGCAGAAGAGCAGCTTGCACAACAGCTTGGAACTGTGACAGACTTTCCTCCTGTTCTGGACCCCACTCAAAACTGGCAGCATTTCAGGTCACTCAATAAATGGGCTAGAGGAACACACCCAAATGAGGAATGTGTTGCTCTCAAAATCTAAGTAGGCACACTAGGCTTTATACCTCTTTCCTGGTTGTAGGATGGGACAAATGCAGCTACTTATCCTTCACCTTAGAAGAAATACCTTGACAGGCCTCACACCATTGGACCCCAAGGAAATTTATTGAGGTAGGTCACTGTATTTTAGTCAGATTTATTTCCCATCCCCTGGCACATAAATGTCTCAGCAGTAAGTACAGTGTGTTTGCTACTTCTCACTCACTGGATCCAATCAGCATAATGTCAATGTAATGAATCAGTGGGGTATCTTGTGGAAGGGAAAAAGCAATCAAGATCTATTTGAACAAGATTATGACACAAACCTGGATAACTAATATACCCCTGAGATGAGACAGTCAAGGTATATTACTGGCCTTGAACGCTAAAGGCAAATTGCTTCTGGTGGGTCATATGGACATGAATTTAAAAAAAAAAAAAAAAAAAAAGATATTTGCAAAATCAATGGCTGCATACCAAGTACCAGAAGATATTTTAATTCTTTCAAGGAGTAAAACTACATCTGATACAGTAGTTGCAATTGGAGTCACCATTTGGTTAAGCTTATGATAATCCACTGTCATTCTCCAAGATTAATCTGTCTTCTGAACAGGCCAAATAGGATAGTTGAACAGGGTATGGTTACACCACCATACCTGCATCTTTCAAGGCCTTCATAGCAGCACTAATCTCTGCAATACTTCTAGGGATGCAATATTGTTTTGATTTACTATTTTTCTAGATAGAGGCCTCTTTAATGGCTTCCATTTGGTCTTTCCCAGTATAGTGGCCCTCACCCTACCAGCCAGGGAGCCAAAGTGGAGGTTCTTCCAGGTAATAAGTATGTCTTTGCCAATTATGCAGTGTGGGACTGGGGAAATGACCACAGGGAAACCGCTGGACCCACTCTAAGTGAAATCTGAGCTAAAACTCCATGAATTACTTGACCTTCACAAGCCCCTGGTTTACGTAGAGGACCACAATGATGTTTTGGGTCCCCTGGAATCAACATCAGCTTATAGCCAGTGTCCAGTGGTCCCCAAAAGGTCTAATCATTAAAATTTCTCTAATGCACAGATACTCTTGTAAAAGACCTGTGGTGTCCTTGGGAAAGGATGGGAGAAAGATTAACAGCATAAATTGTTAGTAGTGTAATGGGTTTATTCCTCAAAGGGACCCAGCCTCTCTTTCATTCAAAGGGGTTCTGGTTCTGTAAACTGGTTCAAGCCTGGAAAATGACTGAGGCACTGTGATTCTCAATTTTTATAATTCAATTTAGATTTTTTCCACTTGATCAAAAAGTTTTATCCTTCCACAAATTAAGTAAGGGTGTGATAGTCTTTCTATTAATTTAACTTCTAGGAACACTGTGATTTATTGACCAATGCCAGAGCTCAACACAATTCGACTCTTCTGATTGCTGTTTTGCTTCTGCTGTCCTTTACAGTAACTACATCCACCTTGCCTTTGATTGTTGAAAACTGCCATTTGAACCCTGCCACCTTGGGATCCAATTATTCCCATTGAATTTAAGTTTTCTAAATGAGTGATTGCAGTTTCTACTGTAAGATCCAGCGTATAGAGAAGATAAATCACAGAGCTCTTCAAGAATGCTGTTGCTCCCTTCACAAATCTGTTTAACAAGGTATTGGTGAAGGGTATATCTTTATATCTTCTGGATCCTTGCAGTTGGATGAGTAGGTCTAAAGTGACTAATCCACTCTCGCATTCTCATATCCCTAAGCATTTGGATCCTTTCCTTTACATTAAACCAAGAGAGACCAGGCATTTCCAGCTCACTCAGAGTGGGACATCGTTTGATCCATGTTCTAGCTAGCCATGTAAATACAATATTAGAGCATTTTTTAACTCCCTGAGCCACAACATTAAATGAAGAATCCCTGCTTAGGGAACCCAAATGAATAAACTCAGTGTGATACAACTTTATGTTCCCTCTACCATCATCCCATACTTTTAATATTCATTCTCATGCCTTTATACAGATTTCTGCTTATATAAATTAGAAAACTCAAGCAGTTGTTTTGGATTGTAGTGCACCTCCTCATGGGCTATACTCTGAACCTCAACTCTAGGGGCCTGCCAGGAATTGAGTCTAGTGATAGGTCTAGAAGCAAAATGGGTGTTGAGGGTGGGTTCAGAGGAGAATCAACATTGTTTTGCCTGGCAAATGCCTCAGAGCAGACCATTACTGTTGCCTCATGCAGTGGATGTTTACTCTTCTCAAACAAAGGTGGAAAGCTTATGAAAGTGTGGGTGGGGGAGGCGATGTTGCCACCACTTGGAATAGAAAAGCTGTTTTATCTGGCAAAAAAGTCGTATTGGAGTTTACAAACTCAATGTCCCCAGCTTCATCAGAGTCCTTCCACATATCCCCCCATTCCAAGTTTCAGAGTCCCATTCTTTTCCAGGCAATGCTCTCACTTTAACAGTATACACATCGTAAGGCTAAGTGTGCACTTTTATTGGAGGTCAGCCACTCACATGTTAAGAGTTTGTGTCTGATTTTGCACAATTTCAGCCCTTTGTCTACAGGAAATAAGACACCTATTCGGGGCAATCTTAGAAGATAAGACACTTATTTGGGGCAATCTTAGAGACTCATTATGCATTTCTGGATCCAGGAGCTAGAATCCCTGAGCTCATGATTTTCCTTTATCACTTCATCCAGCAATCTCAGGAACAACCAACCAACCAACCAACCAACCAACCTCATTATAGTCCTTGGTTCTACACGTATGGTTGAAGGTATTATGTATAGAGTCACTAAACTTCTTGCCTCTGAAGAGTAGTGAATCCAGAGTATCAAATGCATTTATTTTGCATATGTTCATGCCAAGGACTATCAATGTTTTCCATAGTATTAGAACTAAAGTCCTTAGGATTTTTGTGTCTAATCAGATTAATCAGCCAACACCCGAAACCCCAAAACCAACTAAAGAAATCCATTGTTAAAATTCTATTATGCTAGAACCACTCCTGGTACCAAAATCTGTATTAATCAGTGTTCCTCAGAGGAATAGAAATAATAGAATAGATATATATATATAAAGGGGAGTTTATTAAGGAGTATTGACTCACACAATCACAATCTGAAGTCCCACAATAGGTCATCTACAAGCTAAGGGGAAAGGAAGCCCATCCGAGTCTCAAAACCTCAAAAGTAGGCAAGCTTACAGTGCAGTCTTCAGTCTTTGACTGAAGGCCCAAGAGCCCCTGACAAACCACTGGTGTAAGTCCAAGAGGCCAAAAGCTGAAGAACTTGGAGTCTGATGTTTGAGGGCAGGAAGCATCCAGAATATGAGAAAGATGAAGAATGGAAGACTCAGCAAGTCTGCTCTTTCTATCTTATTCTGCCTGCCTTATTCTATTAACACTGGCAGGTAATTAGATAGTGCCCACCCAGAATGAGGGTGGGACTACCTCTTCCAGTCCATTAACTCAAATGTTAATCTACTTTGGTAACACCCTCACAGAGACACCTAGGAGCTTTGCACACACTGAGAATACTTTGCATCCTTCAATCCAATTAAGTTGACACTCAATATTAACCATCACAACCTCCCTGTGTAATTGTTTCTTCGCACTTAAAGACCATCAAACTGCAAATGGTCTTGTAAATGGATTCTCAGACGATGCCTTCTTTTTACTCGGGACCATTAGATTGCCCTCTGAAAGAGATCTCACTCCCACCTTCCCAAAACAATACCCCCTGTCTGCATGAATCGGTTATAGCACTCACCATTCCTATTTTAATGACAGTTTAGATGTAACTCTTCAGAGGGGCAATTGATGACAGAAGAAGGACAAATTCCTAGGTAGACAGGGACAGATTCCCAGTGAATCCCAACCTTCAAGCCAAAAAGTGTCTGAAGCCTGAAAACCAAGCTGCTGGTTCTGGATAGAGCCTATGACCAGAGTGAGAACTTCTTTGATGCCTTTTAAATGGTGCTTTTTCCGTGATGAGCCATGGATCAATCAGCACACACTCCACTATTCTGAGCCCATAAAAACCCTAGACTCAGCCACAGATACTTGCTCTTGGGTCTTCTCTCCAATGACAACTTTCTTCTATCACTCAATAAAATTATTCTCCACACTATTTACTCTCTGGTGTCCATGTACCTTATTCCTCTTGGTCGCAGGACAAGAAATCAGAACTCACTGAGCTGAAGATGGCAGCAAAGAACAAGCTATAACATGCCCTCATTCACCAAGCTGCAGGCAGCAGGAACAAATGAGCTATAACACCCTTGTTCAATAAGCTGCAGGTGATGGGAACAATAGAGATTTGTAACATTTCCTGGGGGCTCATACCTTGGGACTCCATGAGCTAAAGTTGTAACACCCCTTGAGACTTCAAAGTTTCTGGCATTTCTGAGTTTTAGAGTGCTACTCTTTCCCCCTCATCTACACGCCAGCACCCAACATGGAAGCTGCTGACGTACAACTGCTCCAGCTGTGGGCTGAGCACAGAGCTGCAGCAGGCACAGGTTCCTGGCCAGTAGCATGAGCAAAGTGCAGCTTACTAGGCTGAGTGGGTGGAGTGAGTCCTGCAGGACCATGTGAGGCCCCAGGCAGAGGACATGGTACCTGCAGAGATTTCCCTGGGTTAAGGAAAACTTTGAGTTGAGGAAATATTATGGTTGGTTTGCTTTTCCATTCAGACCACTAAAACATTGTCCACATCAGCAGTAAAACTCTTTTGCTTTCTCATTTACGCGTTCATTGGTATAGTACTTTTAATTTTCTTCAAGAAATTTTCCATTACATCCACAATTTTGCTAACTCTTTGGTGCAAGATGCCTAGTTTTCAGTGTATCTCAGTTTTTAACATGCTTTCCTTGGTAAGCTTAATTATTTCTAGTTTTTTTTATTTTAAGTGAGAGATATATGTGCAATTCTTCCTTTCATACTTAGAGTGCAGTCTCAATAATAGCCTAATTTCAATGTCGTTGTGCCTTAGGAAGTAGAGAGGCCTAACTGACCTAATTTGATGATTGTGTTTCAGGGAGTAAGGAGGCCTGAGGAGAAGGAAAGAAATAAGGAAGTGGTAGTCAATGGAACACTCAGAACACACACAGGCAACATTTAATTAGTTTGCTGTGTTATATGGGCATGGTTTGTAGAGCATCAAAACAGTTGCACTTGTAACATCAAAAGTCACTGATGATAAATCACCATATTAGATAGGATAATAATAAAACGAAGTTTGAAATATTGAGGGAACTACCAAAATGTGACAGAGGCATGAAGTGAACACATGCTGGTCGGAAAAATGGCACCAAGAGACTTGCTTGATGCAGGGTTGACACAAACTCTCAATTATTAAAAACAAAAAACAAACAAACAGAAAAAACAAAAAAAAGTATCTTAGGAATACAATAAAGTGAAAGCACAATAAAATGAGGTATGCCTTTATACTCAAATTAGAAGAAGATTAAACATTAGTAACATATAGAATTATTACTTTAGGCATTTACAATGAAGGAGTTATGATGTACTATGTATGAAAACTTAGTCTTAGATGTTTAGAAACTAGTAGTTTAATTGTTGTTTGTTTTTTGAGTTTTTAGTGGTAATTTTTTCACATTTAATTAAAACAATAATTCAAATTTTCTTAAGTATGATGAGTGAACTACTTTACAAAAATTGCTGTCTTGTGGCTGGGTGTGGTGGCTCAGGCCCATAATCCCAGCACTTTGGGAAGCCTAGGCAGGCGAATCATCTGAGGTCAGGAGTTTGAGACCATCCTGGCCAACATGGTGAAACCTCGTCTCTACTAAAAATACAAAAATTAGCTGGGTGTGGTGGCACATGCCTATAATCCCAGCTACTTGGGAGGCTGAGGCAGGAGAATCCCTTGAACCTGGGAGGTGGAGGTTGCAGTGAGCCGAGATCATGCCACTGTGCTCTAGCCTAGACAACAGAGTGAGACTCTGTTTCAGAATGAATAAATAAATAAAATAAACAAAATTACTGCCTTACCTTATCCTTGTGTTACATTTCACTTATACAAGTTTTTATTTTAATCTTTATCATTTTCTTATTAAATTGTATTAAATGTTTTAAGTATATACTGCTCACTGATTTTTTTCTGATCTTTGGTATAAACTATATTTTATATCTTTTTATTTATCTAAAGTAGGGCCAATATAAAATTTGTAAAGTATAATTTATACTTTGCTTCCTTAGTAATATTTATAATTTACTTTGAAATTCTTTTCAAACCTTCATTAGTTAAGTTACTTAAAAGAAAGTAGTATTACTTCAAGATACTTCAAAACCTTAAATACTAGCATTCTATTTTTCTGAATATTCCCTTAAATATTTTATCTCAGGGTTCAACAAGAATCTAAAAGAAATCTTTCTCAATGTATGGTGATAAATATATATTAATATAACTTTTAGCATTATTATTCACTAAAATTTGTTTTATCTTGTATAAAGTAACGTGTTTATACTTACTGGAAATGTTCTCCAGATTGGCTCTCTGTATTTACAAGTATTGAGATGGATAGAAGGATTTTATTACATTTTGTTTTATAGTATCTTGATCTAAGAAGATACTTGTTGATCTAAGAAGTAGCTGGGAATAATGGAAATAGCAAGTGTCCTTTGTTAGGATCTTAATTGGTCCCAGATACTATGGTGAACAATTTACTTATATTACATTATACATTCCTAGTATTACCTCTGCAAATATAATTTTATGCATCACATTTAAAATTTAAATTTATATAGATTACACAATTTTGGAAAGGTTAGATGGCTACTAAAAAAAGAGTATAGTAACAATTCAGATATTTCACAAATACAAAGCCAATTGTTTTCAGTTTTACGTGATAGTATATTCATATTATAAGTATGAGATAATTCAGAAAAGTAATTTAATATGCAGATAACTATATTTATGAAGTTGATAGTAGTATTTTTTATTTGATTTAAGTTTTAAAGCTTTCCACTGAGAGATTCTTAAAAAGATAAATATTGATATAGTCTAGCATATATACTGTTTCACTGCCTTGAAATTATTTCATACTGGGCAGCTCATGCTGTTTTCTAGTATTTCACTACAAATTCACCACGTGACTACCAGTTTTGTTTAAGTAAAAAAAAAAAATAATCCAATGACATGTAAACTTATTCTGGTTTACATTTGCTTCAGGCAAAACTGTTTTATTCTTGGTTGACTATCAAAAGAAAAATTATAAAGTACATATATCAATGTAAATAATATATTTGTGAAAATATAAAAATATTACATAAACATGTGGTTAATTTAGCATATTATGATTTTATTTTTTGACATAATCACGTGAAAAAATACATATAGTGCCCTTAGTTCACATAACTATAAACAGAAAGTCTCAACTCACTCATAAGTAAACTTCTGCATTAATCTGCTTAGGATAATGGTCTCCAGCTGCATCCATATTACTGCAAAAGACATGATACAATTTGGTTTACGTCCCCAACTAAATTTCATGTCCAGTTGTAATACACAATGTTAGAGGAGGGACCAGATTGAATTATGGGGTGAACTTCCCCCTTGCTGATCTTGTGATAGTGAGTGAGTTCTCAAGAGACCTGGTTGTTTGGAAGTGTGCAGCACTTCCCCTCTTTGCTGTCTTCCTTCTCTGGCTGTGTAAAGTGTGCCTGCTTCCCCTTCGTATTCTGCCATGATTGTAAGTGTCCTTAGGCCTTCCCAGCCATGCTTCCTGTACATCCTGTGGAACTGTGAGTAAATTAAACCTGTTTTCTTTATAAATTACTCAGTCAGGTAGTTCTTTATATCAATGCAAAAACAGACTAATGAAGGACATGATTTCATTACTTTTCATGACTGCATAGTATTCCATGATATATATGTACCACATTTTCTATATCTAATCCATTGATGAGCATTTAGGTTGATTTCCTGTCTTTGCTATTGTGACTAGTGGTCTGATGAACATACAGGTGCATGTGTTCTTTTATTAGAATGATTAATTTTCTTTTGGATATACATACAATAATGGGATTGCAGGGTTGAATGACAGTTCTAAGTTTTTTTAGATCAATCTCCAACTACTTTTCACAGTGACTGGACTAACTTACATTCCCACTAGCAGTATGCAAACATGCCCTTTTTTTTTGCAGCCTCACTAGCATCTGTTGTTTTTTTGACTTGTTACTAATAGCCATTCTGACTGCTATGAGATGGTATTTCATTGTGGATTTGATTTGTATTTCTCTGATGATTAGTGATACTGATAATCTTTTTCATTTGTTTGTTGGTTGCTTGTATATCTTCTTTTCAGAAGTGTCTGCTCATGTCCTTTACCCGATTTTTAATGGTGTCATTTGTGATTTACTTGTTGAATTATTTAAGTTTTTTATAGGTGCTAGATGTTAGACCTTTATTGGACCCATATCTTGGAAATATGTTCTTCCATTCTGTAGGTTATCTCTTTACTCTGTTGACAATTTCTTCTGCAATGCAGAAGTTCTTTGGCTTAATGAGGGCCCATTTGTCCATTATTTTTAGTTGCAATTGCTTTTGAGGAGTTAGTTATAAATTACTTCCCAAGAATGATGTCCAGAGGGTATTTGCTAATGCAGGAACAGAAAACCAAATACCTCATGTTCTCACTTACATGTGGGAGCTAAATATTGGGTACCCATGGACATATTTTTGACAACAATAGACATTGGGGACTCGTAGATGGGGAAGGAAGGATGAGGAGCAAGGGTTGAAAAAATGTTGGGTATTATGCTCACTACATGGGTAACAGGATTATTTGCATCCTAGACCTCACTGTCACACAATATATCCATGAAAAACACATGTGCATGCACCCCCTGAATCTGAAATAGAAGCTGAAAGTATAACAATAATAAGTAAACTTTTGATTGAAATATAATTAATTCTTCAATTGGGAAAATTTTTATTTATAAAGATTAAATGAATTGTCTGAAGTTTCTAATTTAAAAGACTAGCTCATTTATTAAAACTGACATGTTCTGAGATTTTCAACTATTCACTTTGCACACTTATGCTGAGTAAATTATGGATTGAAGGTCATTATGTGATGGCTTCAGATTTTATTATCTTTAATTTTTCTATTGGTACATAATCTATTTTAACACTATCCAATTTAAGTATAAATACTTTTATTTTTAGTCCAATTATAGGCAGATATTTTTCCTGTAGACTTATGCCATGTAAGTAATATTTTATGTGCATTGCGGTTTGAATATTCTCAAAATCAAAATAGCCAAAACTGCATTAGAAACAACTTGGTTTCTCACCCAATGTACTATAATTCTTTCTGTTATATGAAACATAGAATTATTATTTGGATTTTTAACTTTTATTTTTATCAAATTAAGTAGTATTAATATTTTAATCCTTAAATTCAAATAAGAAATTTTCTGCAGTCCCTAAAAATGTCTTTATAATAGAAGATGTCAAACATACAGAAATCTTCTAAGTTTGTTGATAATAACAATAAACATTATTGAAATCTTTAATATTTGTATGTTATTAAACATCTTATATGTTTTAGTTTTCTTTCCTGAATAATTTTTTTAATTCATACCATTAAAACATCCTGAGGTATTTGAGAAGGAAAGAAGAATTGCAACAGTATTTAAGACTATTGTTTCTGTAAGTAGAAAAAAACGAAAAGAAGTAGTGATAAAAAATAAAAATAAATGGACAGGAAATGAAAAAAAAGTAGAATACCAACTTTAGAATAGGTAAATAAAGTAAAGATAAACTTAAAGAAGTGAACATGCGGAATCACCAAAAAGTTCACAACTATTAAAACAAAACAAAAATGTAATGTTTAAAGGAAAGGAAACCCCAGAAATAAGTAAAGATTATTGATATGAAATTATACTGAGTATACTAAAGCTAATTTGAAGGATGAATCAAATGTATTAACATAATTACTTAAAGACTTCTATATTTATATTTTTCTTCATTTGCTTCTGACGTAGCATATAAGGCCTGATCTCTTCGTTCTCTCTGGTAAATCTAGAGAATAAGCTGAGATGAAAAAGTGAATACATGTGGAACATTTCTGAGTTTTTGTTCGTTTGTTTTTTGTTTTTTGAGACAGAGCCTTGATGTATTGCAGAGGCAGGAGTGCAGTGGTGTGATCTCAGCTCATTACAGCCTCCACCTCCCAGGTTCAAGTGGATTCTCCTGCCTCAGTCTACCAGATAGTTGGGATTACAGGCATGTGGCACGACTCCTGGCTAATTGTTTTTAGTAGAGATGGGGTTTCACCATGTTGGTCAGGCTGGTCTTGAACTCCTGACCTTAGGTGATCCACCCACCTTGGCCTACCAAAGTGCTGGGATTATAATCACAAACCACCTCGCCTGACCCAATTCTGTTTTTAAAGAACTAAATTATAATTAAAAGAACAAGATTCACTCTAAACTCTTAAGGAGAAAGGGAAAGGGAGAGATTGCAGAAAACATGTTGGACTTTATATTTCATGTTCTTCTTATCTTACATAATAAACTCTCTAAAAACCCTCCTCAACCCTGCCCCAAGAAAGTGGGGGAGTGCAAGAGGTCATAAACCCATGTTAGATAATATCCGTTTCCAAAAACGTTTATAAAGGATTGAATAGAAATCCGGCATCCAAAGTAGATAAGCCAACCATGCCCAGGGCCAGGGCTTACTTATATTGCCTATGTAGTTAAATGAGAAGATAAAATGTCTAGGAAGAGCTAATTATTAAAATACATGAAATTATTGTCAAAATATAAAGTACATGGACATTTTTCAGCAACAATGAGAAATTAATCAAAAAGGTAAAATAATTTGAGAAAAAGGAAGTAAACATATCAGGTATTAAGCTTAGGTAAAGAGCAACATCAAAAAAAAAAAAAAAAAAAAGCTTCCCTGTTCTTGTTTAAGCAGAAAACTCTTTTAGCATAGGTAACCAAGCTCCAACAGCTTATGTTGAGCACTGGACTGAGGTAGAAGGTTGTGAGAAAATTATTCCTGGCATGCAATTATTCTCATTTCAGTGATTGACATGCTTTGGTTCTGTGTTCCCACCTACATCTCATCTTGAATTGTAATTCCCATAATCCTTATGTGCAGAGGGACGCACCAGATGGGAGGTGATTAGATCTTGGTGGCATTTTCCCCCATGCTGTTCTTGTGATAGTGAGTGAGTTCTCACAAGATCTGATAGTTTTACAAGGCGATTTTTCTCTGCTCTTGCTCTCTTCTCTCTCCTGCTGCCATGTGACAAAGTTCCTTGCTTCCTCTTTACCTTCCATCAAAATTATAAGTGTCCTGAGGCTTCCCCAGCCATGCAGAACTGTGAGTCAATAACATCTCTTTCCTATATTGAGTGAAAAAGTTGGTGAAAAAGTAATTGCAAAAACCATAATTACTGCTGCACCAACCTAACAAATTATCTAGTCTTGGGTAGCGTCTTTATAACAATGTGAGAATAAACCAATTCAGTGATCCACGAAGCCCTTTTTAGAATAAAATAATCATGACATTTTCAGGGCTGAAATTAAAGTTTCTCTATATTTTTTGTAGTATCTGACTTATATGTCTGTGCTAAGCCTATTCGATATTTGAAAAAACAAAAAAACAAGGTGATTCACATTTCAGGTATTAAAACATCATATGGCACTGTAGTAGGCAGAATTCTAAAATGGTCACAAGGTTTCTTCCCCGTGGTTGCACATTTCTTCCATAATCCCAGATCCTTCAGAGTAGAAGGGGCCTATCAAAATTACTGGATGGGATTGCCATAGGTGCTTTATTTTATATAGCAAGATAAATTTTGAAGATGCAATTAAGATTTCTAATTAGTTTATTTTAGTAAATCAAATGGGTCATGAACCTGTTTGGGACTAACCTAATCAGTTGAGCTCCTAAAAGATATTTGAAGAACAGCAGATACTCTTCACGAGGGCCTTGAACAAAAAAGTTACCATAATCTAGGAGGAGGAAGCCACATGCTAAAAACTTGAGCGTGGTTACTAGCAGCTGAGAGTGATCTTCAGCTGACAGATAGCAAGAAAATGGAGACTTTATTCAAACAACCTCACAGTAATGAGTTTCTTCAGAAACCTGAAAGAGTATAGAAACCAAATCTTCCCTATTCAAGCTTTCAGTTAAGAGTACAACTTGATTTGAGCAGACAACTTGATCTCAGTCCACTGAGACACCAAATTGTACTTGGACTTCTAATGTACAGAAACTATGAGATAATAAATAAATTTTGTTTTAAGCTGCTATGTGGATAGTCTTTAAAGCAGCAATCAATAATTAATGAGGCACATATCAAATATCTCACAAATATAACTGATTTAGTACTAAACAACATTTTTAAAATGTCATCATGGTGTCTTTTTAAAGAAATTCAACAGAAAATGTGGTAATTTAATTTATATATCTATTGTGCAGAAACCATAAAATTGGTTTCTACAGTGATATGGTTTGTCTGTGTCTCAACCCAAATCTCAACTTAACTGTAACTCCCACAATTCCTACTTGTTGTAGGAGAAACCCAGTAAGAGGTGATTGAATTACGGGGGCAGGTCTCTTCTGCACTGTTCTCATGATAGTGAATGAGTCTCATGAGATCTGTTGCTTTTAAAAAGGGAAGTTCCCCTTCACAAGCTGTCTTCTCTAGTCTGCCGCCATGTGAGATGTGCCTTTCATCTTCCATGATTGTGAGGCCTCCTGAATCATGTGGAACTGTAAGTCCAAAAAATCTCTTTCTTTTGTAAATTGCCCAGTTTGGGGTATGTCTTTATCAGCAGCATGAAAATGGACTAATACAGTCAATTGGTACCATTAGAGTGGGGCATTGCTGAAAAGATACCCCAAAATGTGGATGCAACTTTGAAACTGGGTAACCGGCAGAGGTTGGAACAGTTGGTAGGGCTCAGAAAATGATAGAAAAATGTAGGAAAATTTGGAACTTCCTAGAGACTTGTTGAATGGCTTGGGCCAAAATACTGACAGTGATATGAACAATAAGGTCCAGACTGGGGTTGTCTCAGATGGAGATGAGGAACTTATTGGGAACTCAAGCAAAGGTGACTCTTGTTATGTTTTACAAAGACAGTGGTGACATTTTGCCCCTGTCATAGAGAATTGTAAAACTTTGAACTTGAGAGAGATGATTTAGGATATCTGGTGTAAGAAATTTCTAAGCAGCAAAACATTCAAGAGTCGATTTGTGTGCTGTTAAAGGCACTCAGTTTTAGAAGGAAAACAGAGCATAAAAGTTTGAAAAAATTGCAGCCTGACAATGTGATATAAAAGAAAACCCTATTTTCTGAGGTGAATTTCAAGCCAGCTGCAGAAATTTGCATAAGTGATGAGGAGCTGAAGGTTAATTTTCAAGACAATGGGGAAAATGTCTCCAGGGCATGTCAGAGGTCTTCACAGCAGCCCCTCCCATGATAGGCCCAGAGGCTTAGGAGGAAAATGTAGTTTTGTGGGCTGGGCCTAGGGTCCCTGAGCTGTGTGCAGCCTGGGGACTTGGTGTCCTACCTCTGAGCTGCTCCAGGTATGGCTGAAAGGGGCCAACATACCGCTTGGGCCATGGCCTCAGAGGGTGCAAACCCCAAACCTTGGCAGTTTCCACATGGTGTTGAGCCTGAAAGGGCATAGAAGTGAAGAACTGGGGTTTGGGAACCTCCGCCTAGATTTCAGAAGATACATGAAAAAAGCCTGGATGGCTAGGCAGAAGCTTGCTGCAGGGGCAGGGCTCTCATGGTGAACCTCTGTTAGGGGATTATGGAAGGAAAATCTGGGGTCAGAGCCCTCAAACAGAATTGTTTCTGGGGCACCACCTTGTGGAGCCTTGAGAAGAGGGACACTGTCCTCCAGACACCAGAATGGTAGATCCACCAACAGCTTGCACTGTATGCCTGGAAAAGCTGCAGACACTCAACATCAGCCCATGAAAGCAGCCAGGAGGGAGGCTATAACCTGCAGACCCACAAGGGCAGAGCTGCCCAAGACCATGGAAATCCACCTCTTGTATCAGTGTGACCCAGAGATGAGACATGGAGTAAAAGGAGATCATTCTGGGGCTTAAAATTTGACTGCCCTGCTGGATTTTACACTTGCATGGGGCCTGTAAGCCCTTTGTTTTGGCCAATTTCTCCCATTTGGAATTTCTGTATTTACCCAATGCCTGTAACCCCTTTATATCTAGGAAGTAACTAACTTGCTTTTGATTTTACTGACTCATAGGTGGAAGGGATTCGCCTTGTCTCAGATGAGATGTTGGACTGTGGACTTTTGAGTTAATGCTGAAATGGACTGTTGGGAAGGCATGATTGGATTTGAAATATGAAGACATGAGATTTGGGAGGAGCCAGGAGTGGAATGATATGATTTGACTTTGTCCCCATCCAAGTCTTATCTTGAATTGTAACTCCCACAATTCCCACATATTGTGGGAGGAATCCAGTGAGAAGTGATTAAATTATGGAGGTGTGTCTCTTTTGCACTGTTTTCATGATAGCAAATGAGTCTTCTGAGATCTGATGGTTTTAAAAAGGGGAGTTTCCCTTCACAAGCTCTCTTCTCTTGTCTGTCAAATGAGAAGTGCCTTTCACCTTCTGCCATGATTGTGAAGTCTACCCAGCCACATGGGACTGTAAGTCCAATAAACCTCTTTCTTTTGTAAATTTCACAGCCTCAGGTATGTCTTAATCAGCAGCATGAAAATGGACTAATACACACAATATCAGAAAAATTCACAACTTTGTAAATGATATAGCGTATTAGATATAGATATGAAAATTAAAGATTCATCACAACAAAGTCAGCCAGGAGACACTTTTGAAAATGATAAATGCTGTTCTTATTTGAGAAGTACATTTATTGAATTGAATATGTCAATGAGACATAATTGCTAGATGCTTTCACATTTCAGCCTAGCAAAATAATACTATCCAATTTTTTAAATGTTGAAAATGTCAATGTATGCAAATTTGAGAAAAAATTGAAAATCACGGGGTGTTAGAAGTTAGGAAAGAAGGGAGATCAA